>NC_140592.1:249855320-250475678 GCF_964204655.1 Triturus cristatus
GATTGTGGTGTGGTTGATGGGTGGGCTGTTTAGAGTTTTTTCCTCCACTAAAAATGTGGAACATTGCCTTCAACAGATCAATTTTCAGATGATGTACTTAAAATGGAGTATATGGAGTAGAGGTATTTTACTGGTTCACCCTCCAATCGTCAACCAGACAAGTATTAATGAACAAGTAAGAGTGTGGTGCAGATGGCAGACATATGTCAATAGTCCACAACTTTGGAAGGTCTTCAAGGGTTATTCGTTCACGCTCATATGGAATGAAGTGGTGCCTTCCACAACCTTCACCTTAATTTGCCAAAAGCACAGTGGAGAACCCTGAGACACCAAAACTCAACCCTTACATTCTATTGTAGCACATGCCAAAACAAGGCAGATTTTTCACCATCAATGCTCCACTCTCTCTTTATGTCAAATGGCAATTTATGATGGAGCAGTGAAAATTTGCTGATTTCTGACTCATCAGTACCAATTTCCAAACTCTAAATTTGCCCCTTAAAGAATGAACATAATGCATGATAGCTAGTTTGTATTTTTCGACTTCTAGTTAGCATTGTACTACCTTGTTTATACTTTTGAAATTCTTAAAAAATAATGCTCTTCTAAAAGTAATCATCTTGACTTTCATTAATGGCTTAACTAGAAACATCAGATTAGACGATAATCTTCCAGTGTCCTGCACACCAGTCTAATTTGAATATAAAAAATTGTTTGTGGTTGAAAATAGTTTAGGTCTGTTATGTGCGATGACATCAGCTCCAGCAACCTTAGTGGCTGTATCAAGAATCAAATCAGGAATGTTTTTGGTTTAGTGTCCAAGACAATTATGTAAGTGTTCCCCATGTCTTGTGTGAGGCCTCAACTTGTAATGTTTCTTCTTCTGGCTTTTGAACATGATTGGCAATCAAAACCTACATTCTGACTTTGACCGCATATTCTTCTGTTTCAGTTGAATATCTCTGAAAAAGTAATCCACCCTACCTTGATCGATGTCTGTGATGGGATATGAGATGGGCATGCTGCTGTGTACATGGAAACACTGGTTTGATACAACTGCACTTCAGAACATTTTTATGTACATTTAGATGAAACACCCACTAAGCAGACGGATGCGCTTAAAATGGATGTCACTCTTCCTTCAAGTGCCAAGTTCGGTCATTGTGTGTGGCCCAAGAAGTACTTGTAACATTCAGTTGGTAGTGTACATATGTCTGATAACCTTTGCTGTAGGGATACGGGCATTTTAAGTATCATTTGGTTGTGGTAAAAACATAAACCAGTGTGTAATGATATGTCTAATGAGTGAAATAATCAGAAAATAGATGGTCGAAATCTTGCTTTTAACACATATTTTAATAATGTTGTTAACAGCACAATGAGGGTTATCTTGGCTCAGCCTGAGGTGAATGTGCCTTCCCATTATAACTGAGCTTGCTTACGTAGTGCCTGCTTGTATATTAGACCTGGACCGCCAAGAAAAAAAAATCCATAGCCCAAGTGGTAGGGCTATTGTTTTCTTTGGGATCAGAGCTGTTTTCTGACATCAAGGGTAGCAGTTGTGCATGTCACAATCTTATGACTTCTTAGTCTAAGCCATGGGGCCTAGATTGCAACATTTTTCCACTGTTAACAGAATAGTCTAGTCTTAGTCCTGGATGAGTGCTAAAAATAGAGTTACATTTGTAAGACTTATGGATTTTCACTATGAACCCCTTCAAATCTATTCAGCACACATTGCTAACATAAGCAAATAAGGCAACAGCTTTCCCTCATATATTAACTGGGGACTGAATGTAATGAACCTAAAAGTCAAAATAAACTTTTTAAAATCCTACATACACTGTGTAACTAAAGCAATGAATCTCCTATTATTGTGAAGCCAGTACACCCAGACAAAAATAGCAGACTAGCATATTTGTATTGTTTAATCATTCAAGGGAAATAGTCTGTGTTCCATTTCCCAAATAATGAGGAAATCTTATCTTTTCTGACTCTACTTCAGGGAGGTTCAGATTGGAATATTATTCTAATGACATTACCATCATGTGAGTTCCACTAAATTAATAATTATTTTGACAGTATTGCCTAGGCACATCAGAATTCTCTCCAGATGGGTTGTCTTTCGGAAAAGAAAATGGATAGTCTTAAAAGTGATGGATGGTCAGACAAATAAAGGGTAAGAAGAAATGCTGCATGGATGCAGCCAAGTATTAACAATGTGATTCGCTGTGCAAGTGACTGTGCAGTGCCTCGCGTGGCTGAGATAGCCTTATGTCCAAGTATGTCACGGGAGTTCCTCAGGGAGGTCCAACAGAGATGGCATGATCGCCATTCACGTGTGTAAATTACAATTCTTGATCAACTCTGGTGAATGTTGCTCTGATCGTATGAAGCAGCAGAACAAATGCAGGCCTCTTATTAAGGGGCTTGAGGATTACATGCAGAATAGTGAATTAAATATTGAATGTTCCAGTCCCTTGCCAAAGCCCAGTCAGTATAAAAGAACATCAGTTCTATTGCAGGACTGAGCAAAGCTTGAGAACAGTTTGGAAATCAGTTCAATAAGGGATAATCCTATTGTAGGAAAGTTTGCTGCTATATATCTTCATAGTAGATGGTACTGCCATCGCACCTTATAAAATGGGTAGTTTTCCCTTCATACAAAATGACAGAATAAAAGTCAGATAGGCATAAGGATCTCTTTAGTATATCATTTCATATACTGTAAGGGTTCATATTCCTAGATACGATTCTCAGTGAACTCAATTTAATTGTTTGAGAAATTTTTTTGCAACTACGGCTGCTGTACAAACTGCTCTGACTCAGAGATTACCTGTATTTTATCTAGAGAGGAAGGGGGACAAAGGGACCGAAAGACGTTTAGCAGGAAAACAGAGAAATCCACCATTTTAGATTTTATGGAAAGTACTGCTTCACTCAACACTCTTATGATATGTGTAGGTCAAGCTGTAAAAGTATTGTTGGCAAGTTTATGGAATTAATAGGATTGGTGCTCCATAGGATAGAAATTAGGCATGGTTGGGGCTTAGTTTCATCAAAAATGCTGAGCTCGTCTACATAGAAGCAATTTTCAGATTCAATCAAGTAGAAAATTCCAGATCCTCTGGAGCGTGGTGCTAGTGCTTGTCTCTGTCCAAGAGAAAGCAGAGTATTCTGCCTGTTCCTACCTGCACCCAGTGCTACAAGTCCCCAACAAGGCCAATGATCTGTTATTCTGCAGTCCATAAAGAACAGAGGATTCAAACACTTCCAGTGGACACTCCTTGTCTTTCTGCTGCAGGACTTGAGTCTGGTTTTGTTAATGATCTGTTATTCTGCAGTCCAGAAAGAACAGAGGATTCAAACACTTCCAGTGGACACTCCTTGTCTTTCTGCTGCAGGACTTGAGTCTGGTTTTGGATAGGCATAAGAGAGTTTTTTGCACCAACTAATCCACTGATATGCTAGGTCTTGAGCAAAGGATGACATGCATGACATCTCTTTCAGATTTGTATCAAGATGTGCAAAGGCTCAAGTCTAGGTGTTCGGTGGATAACACAACACTCCTAGCCTTTTTTTTTTGGGACCCCTTTGAAAGGCACAGCAGTTTCAAACAGGATAATGTGATGATTTACAGAACGAAAAAAAAGTTTCACAGAAACAAACTCTTACCTTGGGGATTTGTTTCTGTAAAAAAAAAACGTGTAAAAGGTTGCTCTAACATGGTGGCCCTTCTGGCGTACATTCTCTCCAAACCTGCCCCTTTAATTGAAGCACTTTCAGCACAGATCCTTGCTGACAGGCTACGGACCTTCAAATACGGTGGGCCGGACTCCCTATGACAGGCCTTAAATGAAATGCTAAATCTTAAACAGGATCACTAGAAATATGTGGTAGGGAAGGACCAAATTATACGGCATGTTGACTAAATTATGTGGCAAGAAAAGGAAAATTATGTGCCGTAATGTGGCACATTGTGTGATACTACTAGTTAATTATTTTGTTATTTTTGCAATGTTACAATTGTCTGGGAAAATATTTTACGTTATGAGTAGCAGTTTAAACCCAAATAGAGCAATGAGCAAAACCATATTTGTCATTTTTGGGGGTAGGTCGGGGGTGGGTGTCCCAGACATGACTTATGCAGCTATATGGAGAAATGGGGATTGGGTGGAAACCCCCCATTAAATCAAAGGAGCGAGTAATGATTACCAACATAATAAAGCAAATATGTTGTTTGCCACTGACTGTGGATAAGTGGTTTACTCTTCGACAGTATTGTCCTCCTCTGTTCTGATTGTGTCCCATAAATTTTTATTAATATCACTTGCAAAACTACCTATGCCCTAATCGGTAAAAAAAAAAAAAAAAAAAAAATTAGTTAACACCATAGAAAACTGTCTCTTAGCTTATAGGAATGTTTACTGTTTACTATACACGTTTAAGACGTTTTGAAAACTTACTTTGGCAGACAGTCGTAAAAATATCTTCTGCTAATAAAATATCCAAGCGATGTACCTGACAGGCAGAGACAGCTGAAATAAATCAAAATCAGGATGAAAATATATTTTTGATAAGTCAGAGTGATTAATGGTCAGATGTGTGATTGCGAACTGCCCTTTTAGAGAAAGCGGGAAGGTCAAGATTTTAGAATATTCACTCAGAAGAAATAATCAATGCTGCTTCAGTAACACTCTCCAAGGAAAATCAGACAGCAAAGAACACAGCAATACACGAGGGGGGCAGATAGGAGCCGGGATCTAAAATGTATGATTAAAAGGGCAAATTATTCTGTCGGTTTGTTTAGCACAATAAGTGAATTCTTGACTCTGGCCATTATCTTAAAGTTTCTGTGGGAGCTGGAAGCATTGACGTAGGAGGCCAGGTACAAATAAACGTGTGATATATATGTTGCATGTAGATGATTGTGTGTTACTATCGAATGCACATATATAAAGCCTGCAAAAAACTCAGACTGGGCTCTCATGAAGAAGCAGCAATTCATTTTGGCTTCTTTTCATTATGTTATGCATAATTGAATCTGCAAATTTACTATTCAGGAGTTGGGACACTTTGGCAAAACGCCAATGTTCAAAAGTAAAGAATATGAGGGTTTTACAAATTAAGAGCCAGGGCCCACCTAAGGGCTTTAGGTGGGAGGAAAATGGGTGTGGTCTCTGAAATAAAGAAACCTGGCCTATACACCTAAGGGTGTGGCTTATTAATGTAAACTAAAATTCTGAGCTTCTCATAAAGTGCCAGCCAACCAGTATGTTGGTGTCTTTCTGAGCTTTCTGGTACTTTATCGAGCTATATAACACTAATGGCATACACCAAAAAGCCAAGAATATTGACTTTGCCAATGGTTGCTAGCTGTTTAAAATAAATGAATAGCGACAATACATTTGTTGTACACAATTATTGAACAGGTTTCAATTATGAAATTATGAGACGGCGAATTAAACATTGCTAAGGTCTGTTGAAGGGAAAGTTGTCTTCATGGTGCCTCAATCACTCCCATATTTCCCTTCACACAACTTTCCTCTGTAGTCTATGTTAGACACTAAGGCAATGCACGTTCTTATCTTAGGGCACGATTACGATGCTGTAGGAAACGGCTCCGACCCTCGGTCTGAACCATTCCTATGGCATCTTAATCGCCTGTTTGGATTGATTTCCAACCGACTCATTTTTATGGAGTCAGTCGGAAATTAATCCAAACAGGATTTCCGAATGGCTTACAACAGGCTCGGAGAGCCTGTCTACCATTCGCAAAAGGGCATGTAATCCCAAGGGCGGTGTTTCCGCCCGAGGGATTAGGATGGCTGATTCCCACAGCCTTTCTGTGCCAGCCTTTCAGACACAGAAAGGATGTCAGAATCCGACTTTGGGGGCCCCCAAAAGGACCACCGTGGGTGCAAGGCCTCCGGATGGCAACCTGGGGGCCACCTATGGTGCCAAGGTGCCTGCCACGGGGTGCTGGGACAAACTGCACCTCAGCTCTTTTCAACTCTTTTCAACTCTGGTCGTAAAGAACAGGATTGCGACCAAACAGTGTTCAGTCGCATCCTACTTGCTGGTTTGGGACAAACGACAGGAGGTTACAGAGTGTTTGCAATGAGCTGCTAATGTGAGACTATTACTTAACCCTTGTATCTCCTGTTTTTTGGGCCTAAGACTTGGCTTGCATTACTGATATAGGATTGTTGAAAGGCCAAAGGCTCTAATTTAATGATGTCTGCTAGTCTTTTAGTTGTCCTTGATGCAGATTCAGGTCAGGTCTGGCTCTGCCTGATCGCAGTCACTGTATGGTGTGTGGAAATTGATACATTTTACTTTAATGAAGGGGATCAAGGTATGTAGCTCCCCTACCACATTTGTGCTAGAACATGTTTAGACTATCATCAATACCTTTCTGAAGTAGAACGTTAGAGGCATGGTATCACCGGCAGGGCCTGACTGGCTGTACCGGGCGTGTCCCTGGGAGGTTGGAAGGGTGGGGGCTGGTTTTGCAGTAGTGCTTCAATATCGACCACCAGTAACAACAGCTGCAAGCAAGCGTTTCCAGCCTCCCGGGGCCAGGCAGTGCTTCACTAGGGGCTGGTCAGAAAAAATTGCCAGGGCTGCTTTGCGTTTCAAGTCCGGCTCTGATCACCGGTAAAGATCCATCGGACACTTGCATATGCAAATGCACTTTTCAAGAGCAGAGAATGCTAAGCTCATGTAGTGCTTCTCTAACTTACCACTGTCTCTGCTTATGCCCGGGTTTTGTTGATATTTGTCCAATCTATGGTCAATTTTCAGAGTCATTCCATTTCGGTAAACTAAGGGGGCAGATGCATCATGGTATAGGGGTGATTGAATGATACCCCATTTCACTGTTCTGTCTTTTTTCTAAATGTAGACCATGTGAACTATTTTTAGGATGGTGCCAGATGCATGGGGCTATTTGTGCTCAGTCATGATCAGGGAGGAGACTTTAACTGCAATAAAGACCCTGATCTTGATATATCATGCTGACCTCTGACCTGGCTACTAGTAGTAAAACAGCTGCAGAATTCAGTAAAACAGCTGCAGAATTCAGGGATTGATTTGGGCACTTCAGTACATGTGCTCATTTATTAGTCAGTGGATCCTCGTTGTACTCCTCTATTCACAAGCAGCACTCAGGCCTGGACAATTTCCTAGTGAACATGTTCTGTATCCGCTTTAGTGAGAACACAGAACACCCATGTAAAATTGTATCTAAACATAGCCTATTTTTGGTAGCATTGCACTGAGGTAGTAACGTACCTGCATCACATTGTGATGTCTACAGGTGACTGTGCTAGAAGATGTGGTCTTCAGGGTAGCTCAGCTGAGAAAAACAGGGTTTATGGAGGAGAGTAATTTAAAGTTGTGGTACAAGGAAAGTGCATTACAACAAAACACCCTTTTGAGCAAGGGGCAATACAGAAGATCTGAACTTAGCTGAGGGCAACCTATAAAACCTTGAAACTGTGCTGGACAAAATGTTTCATCAGGGATGAACCTGCTACTTTGTTTGAATGTTTGTGATGCCACAGGCTCCCATCATATTCAGAAAGGCAACACCTGAAAGGGAATTAACACAAGAGAGGAACGCTGTTTCATTAGCTACTGCACATTGATTGTCCTAGGGCAGAATTCATTAAACTGATGCATGACAATAGCATCTTTGTTTAAATTTAAGCCAGAAATCAAATCAGTTATTAACTTATCCTACAACTTCTCAAGCTATATGAACACGAATGTAAGAAAGGGAGCGAATGAGAGAATTGATCATGCTTGTAGTACCTACACTGTAGAGTGACCATTTAAACAGATCTTCATAATGCTCCCTCTCCATTCTGAACTTTAATTAAATTCCAACATTCTTTGTTCCTAGCATCCAGAGCAATATCCACCTTGACACCCCTCTTGATCAAACTAGCTTCAATCTAGGCCAGAATACCTAATCATACGTATGTGCATAAATGAAAAAATAAAACATTAGCATCTGAGTTCTCTCTTGCCATGCAGACGGTCTTTGGCACAACGATCCAATGATTCAAAGACACAACGTCGTAATCCCTATTGGCTTCCTCCCACCTCAAACTCCCCTCTACTCACATCAGTCTATCAAATCATTTCAAAATATCTTTGTATAGCCTTCTGAACCCTCTATATCTTATGCCCTTCAAGAAATTGTTACCAATTTGTATGATAAATATCATAAAACTGCTGAAATAAATAATCAACATAATACCCCATTTTGACAAAAATATTGTCGCTGAAAGAAACCTTCGCAGACTGGAATGAGATTGAAAATCAAAGAAATCCTCCAGATCTCTTATGTCTCGAAGGGAAGTGAAGAAAATTTACCAAAAAAAGGCATTCTCAATGCAGAAGCCAATTGTTTCTAAAGATTTAAATCTCACTTGATGGATCCAAAAAGCTTTTTCAAATTGTGAAACTAAACTTCAAACCCAAAGGTCACTCACCAACCACATGTTCAAATGTAAAATCTACAGAATTCCAAGACTTCTTTCTAAATAAATTTGCAGGACTTAAAGTTTCCATAATCAAGTCGATATTGCTTCTTCAAAAGTATGCTCCACTCCTTGCACTCTTGAGCTCTGGGACAACTTTCATTTATATCTGAAGACCAATGATGCAAAACTATCAAACATCACAATCCCCCCCTTCATCATCATGGTTTAAACTCACTGCCTATAGAGTTTCTGGTGTCCAGTGTCTATCAATGAATTCATCTCTACAGAACACCTTCTTTGGCAACATGCTAGAAACTGTCATAACCTCACCCCTCCTAAAAATAATGAATGCATATCCTGTTCTTTCCATCTGCAGTCCTGTAACCAAACTTCTAGGGCTTGGTAAGGTAGTGGAGAAGTGTTTTAAGATCAAGTGGCCGCTGTTCTAGACCATAAAATGTACTAATCCCTTATCATTTGAGCTACTGCAAAGGCAGGTGAGTGGTCTGATGGAAAAATGTGTCCCAAGAACTGCTCTCTCCTTGAACCACTTTTCTACTAATAAGAATTATGTGAGATTTTTCTCCAGGGAACGTCCAAAACCTTCATGAAAGTTGTGAGATTTTGGCTGTGTAAAACAAATCTCCTCCCCAAGCGTGACACAAGAATGGAGGTTTCCTGAACTGGTGCTCCTATTTTCAAAGTGCAGCACGGCCAACTAATGGAAGTCAATATCAGGCCAAAGGTTTAATGTCTTGGAGAATGACCTATGCACATGGGACATGCTTGAAAACATCGCCCTGAAAGGGCACGACAGCTTCACACAGAGGTCAATTCTCATGGACTTCTCTGTACGCACTGCTAACCCCCTAAGTGAATGAGTTGGCTAACCAACAAGGAGTGCATGGAGAATAGCTGTCTCTTTTGAAACATGATATGCGTGGAAAGTGTTGGTCACTGGAAAAAGAATGTTGGGCTTCATTGATCCACTTGAGTGGGTTAAAGGGACCCTTCTATATCATTTCACACTCACGCTGCTTAGGAATAGATTTTTCATAGATGAACTATAGCAGAATGAACAAGCACTGGCATAGCCAATAGGTCTCGCCTTTGGGACCTTATAAGTATTTAGTTATGCAGCACAATATAATTGGTACAACAGCATCTACTGTTGCATGGCTAAACACTTATAAGGTCCCAAAGGCAAGATCTATTGGCTATGCCAATGCTTGTTTTGTTATGGGGGCATAAATAACAGGAGGGTGAAGGTCAGTCAGTCAGTCAGTCAGTTAGTCAGTTGGTGAGAGTGAGTGAGAGAGTCAGTCAGTGAGAGATAGAGAGTCAGTCAGTGAGAGAGTCAGTTAGTCAGTTAGTGAGAGTGAGAGAGTCAGTAAGTCAGTGAGAGAGTGAAAGTCATTCAGTCAGTGAGAGAGTGAGAGTCAGTGAGAGAGTGAGAGTCAGTGAGAGAGTGAGAGAGTTAGTCAGTGAGAGTGAGAGAGTCAGTCAGTGAGAGTGAGTGTCAGTCAGTCAGTGAGAGTAAGAGAGTCAGTCAGTCAGTGAGAGTGAGAGAGTCAGTCAGTGAGAGTGATGTGGTAAATAAAATAAATATTACCGGACTGAATTTCATGCGGAATCTTAAATTAAAGTAAAATAGCTCAAAATAACGAGAGGCAGAATCCGTGGTATAAGAGGTTTTCTAATGGGCTTTATTCCATTCAAAATGGCCGACTCGAGTCGCGGCCCTCAGGTTCCGTCACCACGAAGGTTCAGGAAGTGAAGTACAATAATTTATTAACAGACATGTATTTTTATAATAAGTACATTGCAATGAAACGAATGTAGAAGGCGTAACATTTGATAAGAAAAAATGACGTGACAGTGACATAATCGAAACTAGGCGTAATAAAGAATAAAAGAAACATAATTGGTTAGAATTATCAGACATAGGTGGATCTATAAGATAATACTTGGCATAGATGCGCGCGCGGCAGCATGACGTGTGATTGACGTGCAACTAGGGGGTGAAGGGGACTTGACATTTAGCTCTACATGTGGAGACGAGAAGTCTGGGGTCAAGTCAACCTAATCCCAAATCATATCTAACATCCTATGTTTAAAGAACTATGTTATCCACAAGGAAGAACTCTCGGACAGAATCTATTCTATACTGACTGTGTGCGTGTACAAGCGTCTAAGTGTCTATATGAGATGCGAGGGGCAGAAAACTTTCCATGGCAACAGGACTATGAATCACTTGCAGGAGGACGGAAAGGCTGAGTCCTTTGCTTGTGAGCTAAAGGAAATGTTTACCTAAATCACTAGGCAGGAATGCATCGGCTGGAGAGCAAAATAGATAATTCGAAGGTGAAATACAACTTCTTGGCAGACAAGCGAAAACTGGCCGAGGCAGGCACCGTTAGCTGCACAGGGAGTAGGACAAAGTTCATGGATACAGATGCGAGCTCAAGCTGAAGCTGTCAGAGACAGAGAGCAGGGAAAGGCTTTGAGGACAGAATCGGGCCTACTCGCCTGAACTGTAAAAATGGAGTAACTTAGCCATATAAAGTCGGTGGCCTTTCATACTTAGGAATCGAATATCCAGCCCATTGATGGCGGATCTGACAGAGAACATGTTGACGGTAGACACACATATGTTTGCGTCTTAGAAACTGGAACTGGAGGGAACATACATGTACTTGTAACATGCATATAGAACCGTTGGGGTCCAAGATAGGGGACATAACTGATCAGGAAAATCCACATTTCCACATTCCCTCCTTGTCCCCTTCTTGCCCTTCACGAGACATCAATCTTCATTATTCCATCGATTTGCTCATAGAGCATCATTTCTTCTTCTTTCTTCTTCCGAGATCTTGAGCGAAAACCTTGATGTGGAATACACGATGTGGCACACAGACCACAAATCGCTGGTCCACATTGCAGGCATAAACAACAACTGAAGAGCATAAGAAGGCCAATACCTAGGAAGGATAGAACTCTCCATCCCCAGGCTGATATCACACTCCAAAACCACCCGGACCACGTCCAAGTGCCTGAATTCTCGTGTATCTGGCTTACAATCTTATGAAGGCGTGTTATAGCTTTATATACAGATGGCGAATTTTCTGGTATGAATATGCAGCAGCTGGATCCGATGACCCTGCAAGCTCCGCCCCTATCGGCCAGGATGACGTCAAGGACAAGACGATTCTGGAGAACAACAATTCTCATCACTGATTGTTCCTCTGTCAGATTGCCTAGGGCGGCTATAGTCTCGTTTACTACAGCTTCAAGAGTCTTGGTGAGTCTGCGTATCAGCTTACTATTTGATATAGTACCTATATAGGGAAAGATACCTTTATTGAAATCTACATACTTGTCCCATGCTGTCTCAGTATAATCGACAACTGGGAGATCTCTTTGCTCTCTATTGTGTACTAAATGAACATTTCGATAATAATCAGGGGGAGCTAGGAAAACAGGTGGCAAAAGGAATGCGATGTAACAGGTACCATCCCAATCTAGAGGCAGACGCATATATGCCGTCTGACCACATATGAAGTAGGAATGGCGAGAAGCTCTAAATGAAGATTTACCTTGATCACTATATTCTACTGTAGTAACGCATTGGCTATGGCCCATGTGTATGGAACCAACTTTTCTTACACATAATTCACCCTTTACTGGAAATACTGACATAGTGGGCAGAATTAGTTCAACTTCGGATTTGACATTCAGAATCATAAGATTAGGCGTAAAATTACTTAATTTATACACTTCATTTTCTAAATCAGTTCCTGTTCTACTGGGGTAACCCTCCTTATTAGGGTGACAGACTTTGAATAAAACTAGATTCAGATTTCCCCATATCCAATGTTGTTGATAAACTGCTGTATCTGGGTCTATGGAATTTAATAAACTAAACCATGCTCCACAGGAGCCATTGTGTGTGAATGGATGTGGAAAGAAAGGCAGAACTCCTTTGTTATTCTGATAGGGAGGAAGTCGGCCACACACCCAACAATTGGTCGCATTACTAGTCTGATGGGAATGATGTAACATACTAATGAATGTGTTATTGCGCAGCGCAAGTCTATAAGATAATTCATGTGGCGGTAGGTCACTAAAAGAATGTTCATCAGTTATATTGAAAACACGTTTAGAAACAGGATAATACATGTGCAACAATATACTTGCAGTAACTATTAAAAAACTCAAGGAAAACAAAATTAATAAAGTCACAATACAGTGGTTACGCAGTAATTTACAATAAGCATGTCGTTTCATTATGATTCTGGACTCTACATGATTCAGACCTAAGGGGTACATGTCGGGACAGATTCAACCGCTTCACCTTGGAGAGGACTTAAACAATCAAATCGTCCGACAGTTTAGATCTGGACCTGAGTTTCTGTTTATAGCACTGAGAGTCATTCAGTTCAACAAAAGGAAGTTTTGAATCAGTCTGTGAGGGAGTGCAGGGCACAGTGTCTATATCTGAAGGTAGTCCATGAAATTTTTTTACGTGACTGGAATGAATCCACCCTTTTCGTCCCTCGATCTTCACGGCTGTTCTTGTGGTCAACAGGACCAACTTGGGTGCTTTCCACCTGGGCTCCAATTGACTCTTCCTGTCGAAATTTCTCACAAAGACAAGATTACCCGGAACAACGTCATGGGGTTTCGCCTCAGTGTTGTCGGGAAAGGCTGCAGCTACCTGTGAACGAGAAGATTGTAGTGCAGACATCAAGGAAGCCAGGTAATCTGTCAGCATATTACAGTCAACATCAGTTATTTTACGTGGTATAGGCGTCCCCCACATATTCGGTGGTCTACCAAAGATCACCTCATACGGGGATAGCCCTGTTCTAGAGTGTGCTACCATTCTCATGTAAAAAAGTGCAACTGGTAATGCTACTATCCAGTCGACACCTTTCTCTCTACATATTTTGGACAGTCTGATTTTCAGTGTCTGGTTATGTCTTTCTACGAGACCTGCTGCCTCGGGGTGTCGGACACAGTGGAATTTCCACTGATATCCCAACAAGAGTGAGACATGTTTCATTAATTCGGATGAGAAAGGCTGACCGTTATCTGAATATACAACACGTGGTAAACCGTACCGTGGGAAGAATTCTCGAACTAACTGTTTGGCAGTAGTCGGGGCAGTGTAATCTGATACGGGATACGCCTCTGTCCAACGGGAGAGAGCGCAGACAACTACGAGGACATATTTGAATCCTCGACAACGTTCCATCTGAATATAATCCATCTGGAGGACTTCAAAAGGATGGTCAGGAGGCTGAAATCCACCCTGCTCTACGGGAACACTCTTTCCTGGATTAAACTGACAACATATCATACAGGTACGAACTTTTTGTTTAGCTGCTGCTCGTAAATGTTTGTTGAACCAAATGTGCTGAATGCTGTCTAGCATAGCCTTCTCTCCTAAATGTGCTGGACTGTGAACTGTAGCTATAATGGCTTGAACCATGGAATCAGGGAGAAACCATACAGATTTCTCCTTCGTCATCCATCCTTGATCTGTCTGGATCCCTCCTAATTCCGTCCACTTCTTTATTTCTTCTGCTGTGGCATGTGTCTGTATGTCAATTACGTCAAGTGTGGGATCCTTAATTGCCATACACTGTGTTGGGGTCTGAACTATTGGCTTTGTCATGTCTAATGTGCGATTCTGAGCAGTCTGTTTAGCTGTTCTGTCAGCTAAATCATTGCCTTGAGAAATGGTATCAGTAACCTTCGTGTGTGCTTTACATTTCATAATCGATATAGCAGTGGGTAGATGTATTGCGTCTAACAAGGCATGAATGAGGGGTCCGTGCTGAATGTGGGCACCATGGGACGTTAAATAACCTCTCTCTCGCCATAGCACACCGAAGTCGTGTACAACTCCGAATGCATAACGTGAGTCAGTGTATACATTAACTTTTTTATTTGTGGCTTGAATACAGGCTTTTGTTAGAGCAATAAGTTCTGCTGCTTGGGCTGACAAAGTATCTATACAATTTGTCTCAATAACTTCAGTGTCTGTTGTGACTGCATACGCGGCCACTAAATCTCCTGTACTTGTTCTCATACACGATCCGTCTACATACAACGTCAGGTCTGGATCTAACAATGGAACGTCTGTCAAATCTTGTCTAGGTTTCGTCTTTATTTCAATGATTTCAACACAATCATGAGCTAGTGGGTCTGTTCCAATTACAGGTAATAGTGTAGCAGGATTCAATGTATTACACCGTCGGATCTCTATGTGTGGTTGAAACAATGTCAGTTCATAACCGGTAAGTCTTGCTATGGTCAAGTGTTGTGTTTGTGTTCGGTTCACAAGAATCTCTACTGCATGTGGTACTTGTACTGTCAATGGGTGTCCTAATACTATGGCATCGCTTTGTCTGATTGCTAAAGCTGTCGCTGCCACTGATTTCAGGCATGCAGGCAAAGCCTGAGCTACGGGATCTAATGTACTGGAAAAATAAGCACATGGCTTGCGTGATCCTGCTTGATCCTGAGTGAGTACTGACAAGGCAGTACCTTCGCGTTCTGTAACAAAGAGTGTAAAATGTTTGCTATAACATGGTGTTGCTAAAACAGGTGCTTGACATAAGGCTTCTTTTAGGCTTTCAAAAGCTTGTGTATGTTCCTGAGTCCAAGGGAGAACAGTCGATGTGGCTGCCTCCTGTGTGGTTAACTGAATGAGTGGTTTTGCTAGAAATGCGTACTGAGGGATCCACTGCCTACAATATGAAGTGAGGCCTATGAAAGCCCGCACCTCCTTTTGTGTCTGGGGTATTGACATGTTAGCAATTAACTGGATGCGATCTGGTGTAAGCTGCCTTCCCTCCTTGGACAGCGAGTGACCAAGATAAATAACTCGCTGAACACAGAATTGCAGCTTAGAAGGGGACACCTTGTGCCCCTTGTCGGCTAGGAAATGTAAAACTGTCAGAGAAGCTTTTTCACATTCTGGCTCGCTTCTCGCGGTGATCAGCAGATCATCGACATATTGAAGCAGTGCTGTATTGACTGGCATGTGGATACTGTCAAGTTCTCGTTTCAGTGCTTGGCTGTAGATGCTGGGGCTTTCTGTGAATCCTTGGGGAGCGCGTGAGAATTTAAAGCTGCGCCCATTTAAACTGAATCCGAACAAGTATTGGCTTTCCGGATCTATTGGGACGCTGAAAAAAGCATTCTTGAGATCAATTACAGTAAAAAATGTTGCTTCGGAATCAATTGCTGTCAACAATGATGATATATCAGGGACCACAGGGAATTGTGGTACAATACACTTGTTTAGTTCACGCAAATCAATAACCAATCGGTACACTGGTGGAGCAGTAGGATCAGTTCGTTTAAGAATCGGAATTATCGGTGAATTACATACATTGGAGTCTGTTTCTACAACTACTCCCTGGGCAATTAACTCATCAATGATTTTCGACAAAGCCACTACAGCATCATGCGGTAACTTGTATTGTCGCATTCGTGGTAGTACCACTCCTGCTTTCAATGTAACTCGATAGGGTGTAATGTTCATGCAGCCAACATCCGTAGGGCCTTGTGCCCATAGATGTACTGGTAAAGTCTGTAGTCGGGGATCCATGTCTCTAGACATATAGTGACCTTTAAAATCACGCAAAAACAACCTTACTCCTTCCGGAGAACAACATATTATGGCTCCTAGTGCTTTCAGAGTTTTAATTCCTAACAAATTTTCTGGGCATGATTTAGTAAGCAATAAATCTGTAGTTCGTGTCAAAGGTCCTATCGTAAGTGGTAGAGGCTGTGATACTTCATTAACAATAGGTTTTCCTGAAAAACCAAGGGAAACATTTTTAGAGCCTGAGAGGGGTGCCCCTGGAACTTCACTACGTTTTATTGTTGTTCGACTTGCCCCTGTATCGAGTAAGAATTTTCTATCTTGACCTAATAATTCACTATGTACATAAGGTCCTTCTTGATCTACCGGAATCTCGATAAGCGGTAAGTCAACTTCCCTCTCTAGGCTGGTTCATGCGTAACGCTGATACTCAGGGTATTCATACTGTGCAGTCTGATACATTTGTTGTGTTGTGGTTTGTGTGGCAGTAGCAGGCAACGGTGGTGCAGCTGGCACAAACTGTATGGGTTGCTGTGAGGCTGGCATAGACTGTTGCTGAACTGGCACGGACTGTCCATGCAGCATAGCTCCTTGTTCATTCTGATCTTGTCTAACTAATCGTGGTCTCTCTTTTGCAATACCTGTAGCTATATTACGTTTCAGGACTTGACAATCATGTACATAATGGCCTAGTTGTTTACAGTAATTGCAGGTTCCTTTTACAGGAACTGCAGAATCACCAGAATGTGTCACACCCTTTTTGTGACCATCTGCTGGTACTGTCTGAGAAACTAGCATTTTCATTTTTGTATCCTTCATGCGTCTATGCTCGTGTTCTTGTTCATCCCTAATTCTATTGTGATGATACTGTAACATTTGTAGCATTTGCGACGGGGTGTTACTTTGCCAGGTACTCTCGAATTTCAATATTCTATTCTTCACTGGAGGCAATGCATTTTCCACTAATTTTGTCACAAATAAATGTGGATATGAGTCACTACTTGCTTTTATACCACTATTTATACCAAAACATTTTTCAAATCGAGCATAATAATCGCTCGTGTCTTCATCTTGCTTTTGTTTGCAGGCTGTGATTGCACCCCAATCTTCCTTTTTTGTAGTTAATAAACGTGGCAGTACCTGTACTAGTAAACCTGGTAACAGTTTAACTTTATCCCCGAGCCCTGAACCTGCAGCTCGGCCCCTTTCTTCCTCTGCTAATGCTGTCCAGTCTATCTTTTGGTCTCCCACTTCCCACTCTTTTTCTTTCAGTTTTTCATATATGCCAGCAGGCAGAAGCACCTTTAATATCGTCATAATATCAGGAAAGGTGTACTCTCCCATCAGTAACATGTCTTTAATTTCTCGGTGGAAACCCGCTGGGTCTTTGTCATGACTAGGTACTACTTTCTTCATTTCTAATAATTCCATTTTTGATATGGGTGTGTAAACAAATACGCGGTGAAACTCATTATCTTCGCCTTTTATTGGGTGCACTTCCCGTAGGGGATTTTGTCTATCCATGTAGTACGGTGCTCTTTCTCTGGGGGGCAAGGAGAGAGAATCTGGACTTACAAAAAGGACGTACTGCTTACGTGACACTAATATCTCTTTAATTAGCTTGTTACTAGAACCTCTCCATCTGTTCGTGAGTAGTTCCGTTAATATATCAGGTAAAGGACCAGGGTCAGCATGTTGGCTCTTATATAATATGAGGAGTTGCTGAATCATATAGATTCCAGCTAAACGTTGTTCATCTGTACTGAGGTTGAGAAACGTGTGTGCTACGGTCTCATCACCGTATTTTTCAGGACTAACAATCCAGTGAACGGCTGACCTGGCTAATTCTTGCTCATCCATGGAATCGAGGAGGTGGTAACCTCTTCGTTCTCGTAGTATTTTATCTGCGGCTTGAAACGAATGTTCAGGAGACTTCAGATTCATTACAGGCGTCGGATACGTTCTGCTATTATTTGGACATACAGAGTGTATTGGATCAGAAAAACATCTAGTATTTTCACAAGATCTTCCTCTGCCTACATAGGCTATGGTCTCTGACTGTCTTGCAGGGTTCCCTGATTCGGACACTTCATCTTGCTCAAACTCGTCTGTTCCCAATCTCTCTTCATGAATACGCTCTATTTCTTTACGTATTTTTCGGCACATGGCTGTTATACAATTTTGCTTATCGTGTCTCCCTTCTGATATATTCTGACTCCATTTTGTAAGAGTAAGCATTGCATACGGGTCTACCCCCGGACGGTCTTGATTTCTGATTACACAGTTTATGAGGAAACGTAACAGTTCCCCCTGTATTTCTACTTTCTGGAATTCCATAGCTCTGTTAATACATCCTGGATCTCGTCCTGTTTGAACAAAATGATATATGTTATGATATATGTTATCCGTGGTATAAGAGGTTTTCTAATGGGCTTTATTCCATTCAAAATGGCCGACTCGAGTCGCGGCCCTCAGGTTCCGTCACCACGAAGGTTCAGGAAGTGAAGTACAATAATTTATTAACAGACATGTATTTTTATAATAAGTACATTGCAATGAAACGAATGTAGAAGGCGTAACATTTGATAAGAAAAAATGACGTGACAGTGACATAATCGAAACTAGGCGTAATAAAGAATAAAAGAAACATAATTGGTTAGAATTATCAGACATAGGTGGATCTATAAGATAATACTTGGCATAGATGCGCGCGCGGCAGCATGACGTGTGATTGACGTGCAACTAGGGGGTGAAGGGGACTTGACATTTAGCTCTACATGTGGAGACGAGAAGTCTGGGGTCAAGTCAACCTAATCCCAAATCATATCTAACATCCTATGTTTAAAGAACTATGTTATCCACAAGGAAGAACTCTCGGACAGAATCTATTCTATACTGACTGTGTGCGTGTACAAGCGTCTAAGTGTCTATATGAGATGCGAGGGGCAGAAAACTTTCCATGGCAACAGGACTATGAATCACTTGCAGGAGGACGGAAAGGCTGAGTCCTTTGCTTGTGAGCTAAAGGAAATGTTTACCTAAATCACTAGGCAGGAATGCATCGGCTGGAGAGCAAAATAGATAATTCGAAGGTGAAATACAACTTCTTGGCAGACAAGCGAAAACTGGCCGAGGCAGGCACCGTTAGCTGCACAGGGAGTAGGACAAAGTTCATGGATACAGATGCGAGCTCAAGCTGAAGCTGTCAGAGACAGAGAGCAGGGAAAGGCTTTGAGGACAGAATCGGGCCTACTCGCCTGAACTGTAAAAATGGAGTAACTTAGCCATATAAAGTCGGTGGCCTTTCATACTTAGGAATCGAATATCCAGCCCATTGATGGCGGATCTGACAGAGAACATGTTGACGGTAGACACACATATGTTTGCGTCTTAGAAACTGGAACTGGAGGGAACATACATGTACTTGTAACATGCATATAGAACCGTTGGGGTCCAAGATAGGGGACATAACTGATCAGGAAAATCCACATTTCCACAGTGAGAGTGAGTCAGTGAGAGTGAATGAGAGTGCGAGAGTGAGTCAATTACTCAGTGAGTGAAAGAGAGTGAGTCAGTGGGATAGTCAGTCAGTGAGAGTGAGTCAGTCTTTTAGCAAGAGTCAGTCAGTCTTTTAGCGAGAGTCAGTCAGTCAGTGAGAGAGAGTCAGTCAGTGAGAGAGAGTCAGTGAGAGAGACTCAGTGAGAGACAGTCAGTCAGTGAGAGAGAGTCGGTCAGTGAGAGATAGTGGGTGAGTGTGTCAGTGAGAGTCTGTCAGTGAGTCAATGAAAGTGAGTCAGTGAGAGAGAGTCAGTCAGTCAGTGAGAATGAGTCAGTCAGTCAGGGAGAGAGAGTAAGTCAGTCAGTCAGTGAGAGAGAGTGCGAGAGTCAGTCAGTGAGAGTGAGTGAGTCAGTCAGTGAGAGAGAGTTGTAGATTCAGTGAGTGAGAGAGAGTGGAAGAGTGAGTCAGTCAGTGAGAGTGAGAGTCTGTCAGTGAGAGTCTGTCAGTGAGAGTCTGTCAGTGAGAGTGAGTCAGTGAGAGTGAGTCAGTGAGAGTGAGTCAGTGAGTCTGTCAGTGAGAGTCAGTCAGTGAGAGAGAGTGGGAGAGTCAGTCAGTGAGAGTCTGTCAGTGAGGGTGAGTCAGTGAGAGTGAGTCAGTGAGAGGGAGTCAGTGAGAGTTTGTCAGTGAGAGTCTGTCAGTGAGAATCTGTCAGTGAGAGTGAGTCTGTCAGAGTGAGTCAGAGAGAGTCTGTCAGTGAGAGTCTGTCAGTGAGAGTCTGTCAGTGAGACTATGTCAGTGAGAGTGAGTCAGTCAGAGTGAGTCAGTCAGAGTGAGTCAGTCAGTGAGAGAGTCAGTCGGTGAGAGAGAGTTGGAGAGTCAGTCAGTGAGAGTCTGTCAGTGAGTCTGTCAGTGTGAGTGAGTCAGTGAGAGTGAGTCAGTGAGAGTAAGAGAGAGTGAGTCAGAGAGTGAGTCAGAGAGAATGAGTCAGAGAAAGTGAGTCAGTGAGTCTGTCAGTAAAAGTCTGTCAGTAAGAGTCTGTCAGTGAGAGTGAGTGAGTCAGTCAGTCAGTGAGAGAGAGTGGGAGAGTCAGTGAGAGTGAGTCAGTCAGTCCGTAAGAGAGAGTGGGAGAGTCAGTCAGTGAGAGAGAGTGGGAGAGTCTGTCAGTGAGAGTGAGTCAGTCAGTGAGTGTCTGTCAGTGAGAGTGGTCAGTCAGTCAGTCAGTGAGAGAGTGGGGGAGACGGTCAGTGAGAAGGTCTTTCAGTGAGAGTGAGTCAGTCAGTGAGAGTCTGTTAGTGAGAGTCTGTTAGTGAGAGTGAGTCAGTCAGTCAGTGAGAGTGAGTCAGTCAGTGCGAGAGAGGGAGAGAGTCAGTGAGAGGCTGTCAGTGAGAGTGAGTGAGTCAGTGAGAGTGAGTGAGTCAGTGAGAGTGAGTCACTCAGAGAGTGAGAGTAAGTGAGTAGGTCAGTGAGAGAGAGTGTGAGAGTCTGTCAGTGAGAGTCTGTCAGTCAGTGAGTCAGTCAGCGAGAGTGAGTGAGTCAGTCAGTCAGTGATAGAGAGTGGGTGAGTCTGTCAGTAAGAGTCTGTCAGTCAGTGAGAGTCTGTCAGTGAGAGTGAGTCAGTCAGTGAGAGTGAGTCAGTCAATGAGAGTGAGTCAGTCAGTCAGTGAGAGAGTGGGAGAGTGAGTCAGTGAGAGACTCTGTCATTGAGAGTGGGTCAGTCAGTGAGAGTCTGTTAGTGAGAGTGAGTCAATCAGTGAGGGAGAGTGAGGCAGTCAGTGAGAGAGAGTGAGAGAGTCAGTGAGAGTCTGTCAGTGAGAGTGAGTGAGTCAGTGAGAGTGAGTCAGTCAGTGAGTGAGAGAGAATGGGAGAGTCTGTCAGTGAGAGTTTGTCAGTCAGTGAGAGTCTGTCAGTGAGAGTGATTCAGTCAGTCAGTCAGTGAGAGAGAGTGGGAGAGTCTGTCAGTGAGAGTTTGTCAGTTAGTGAGAGTTTGTCAGTGAGAGTGAGTGAGTCAGTGAGAGTGAGTCAGTCAGTCAGTCAGTGAGTCAGTGAGAGTGAGTCTGTCAGTCAGTGAGAGTGAGTCTGTCAGTCAGTGAGAGACAGTGAGAGAGTCAGTTAGAATCTGTCAGTGAGAGTGAGTGAGTCAGTGAGAGTGAGTCAGAAAGAGAGTGGGAGAGTCTGTCAGTGAGAGTTTGTCAGTCAGTGAGAGTCTGTCAGTGAGAGTGATTGAGTCAGTCAGTCAGTGAGAGAGAGTGGGAGAGTCTGTCAGTGAGAGCTTGTCAGTTAGTGAGAGTTTGTCAGTGAGAGTGAGTGAGTCAGTGAGAGTTAGTGAGTGAGTGAGTCAGTCAGTCAGTCAATGAGAGTGAGTCTGTCAGTCAGTGAGAGTGAGTCTGTCAGTCAGTGAGAGTGAGTCAGTCAGTGAGTGAGAGAGAGTGGGAGAGTCTGTCAGTGAGAGTCTGTCAGTGAGTGTGAGTCAGTCAGTGAGAGTCTGTCAGTGAGAGTTAGTCAGTCAGTCAGTCAGTGAAAGATTGGGAGAGTCAGTCAGTGAGAGAGTCTGTCAGTGAGAGTGAGTCAGTCAGTGAGAGTCTGTTAGTGAGAGTGAGTCAGTCAGTGAGAATCTGTTAGTGAGAGTGAGTCAGTCAGTCAGTGAGAGAGTCTGTCAGTGAGAGGGTGAGAGAGTGTCAGTGAGAGTCTGTCAGTGAGAGTCTGTCAGTGAGAGTGAGTCAGTGAGAGTTAGTCAGTGAGAGTGAGTGAGTGAGTCAGTCAGTGAGACTGAGTGAGTAAGTCAGTCAGTGAGAGTGAGTGAGTCAGTCAGTGAGTGAGAGTGAGTGGGAGAGTCAGTGAGTGAGAGTCAGTGGGAGAGTATGTCAGTGAGAGTCTATCAGTGAGAGTCTGTCAATGAGAGTGAGTGAGTCAGTCAGTCAGTGAGAGAGAGTTTGAGAGTCAGTTATTGAGAGTGGGAGAGTCAGTCAGTGAGAGTCTGTCAGTGAGAGTCTGTCAGTGAGAGTGAGTTAGTGAGAGTATGTCAGTGAGAGTATGTCAGTGAGAGTGAGTGAATCAGTCTGTCAGTAAGAGTCTGTCAGTGAGAGTCTGTCAGTGAGAGTTCATCAGTCAGTCTGTCAGTGAGAGAGTGAGTCAGTCAGTGAGAGAGGGAGAGAGTCAGTGAGAGAGGGAGAGAGTCAGTGAGAGTGATTCAGTGTGAGTCAGTCAGTCAGTGAGAGTGTCAGTCAGTGAGCGAGAGTGAGTCAGTCAGTGAGTGCGTCAGTCAGTGAGTGAGAGAGAGAGAGTGGGAGAGTCAGTCAGTGAGTAAGAGTGGGTGAGTCTGTCAGTGAGAGTCTATCAGTGAGAGTCTGTCTGTGAAATTGAGTGAGTCATTCAGTGAGAGAGAGTGGGAGAGTCAGTCAGTGAGAGTCTGTCAGTGAGAGTGAGTCAGTGAGAGTCGGTCAGTGAGTCTGTCATTGAGAGAGAGTAAGTGAGTGAGTGAGTGAGTGAGTGAGTGAGTGAGTGAGTGAGTGAGTGAGTGAGTGAGTGAGAGAGTGGGAGAGTCAGTCAGTGTGAGAGTGGGAGAGTCTGTCAGTAAGAGTGAGAGTCAGTGTGAGTGAGCGAGTCAGTGAGACAGTGAGAGTGAGAGAGTCAGTGTGAGTGAGTCTGAGTGTCAGTGTGAGTGTCAGTGTGAGTGTCAGTGAGAGTGTGAGTGTCAGTGAGAGTGTCAGTGTCAGTGAGAGTGTGAGAGAGTGAGAGTCTGTGAGAGTGTCAGTGAGAGTGTGAGAGAGTGAGAGTCTGTGAGAGTGTCAGTGAGAGTGTGAGAGAGTGAGAGTCTGTGAGAGTGTCAGTGAGAGTGTGATAGTCAGTGAGAGTGAGTCAGCCATTAATGCAAGACATTTGCAGTTAGGGTGAGTACTCTAAAGCTCAACTTTCATTGTGACAATGGTTCGAATATAAAACCCATACATGTTTGCAGAGTTTAACGATTTGTGGCTATTCCTAATGCTCTGAGGATACTACATTATTATATGCAAATAAATATATGCAGAACAAATAAAAGAAACAATTATAGTGAAGACTTGGATCCGCATGTTCTGAAAACCTGTAATTTCCCATATTTCAAAAGAGCACAAGCAGCAGCTGTTTTAAAGCACTCGTGTTTGTGCTCGTCATTGCTAATTTATATTAATCGATTTCATTTTAAAGTAATTCAATTAAGATAGAGAGACAGCACATCGGGTAAGGATTACAACGCACCTGAGAAAACACGCTAAACTCTTATCCTATCAAGCCTGGGAGTGGTGCGTGCGTGTGTGCGTGCGCGCACAGTCTGCTCTTTTTCGAAGCACATACTCGTGCTTGTGGCACGCCTCTGCACACTCCCGCAGGGTGTATGCCGCCACAAGCACGAAAATGAGCTGAACGACGGCTAAAGGTCTCCTATGCAGCGCATGCACGCTGCATATGCAAGACCTAAAAAAGGATCACCTACCCTGATTCTTATCTTAGTTTTCTTATAGCTTGTACCATAATACTCTTTCTGTTTGTTTCTATGGTTTGCTAAATGGAACCTATTTTATGTTCTACTTGTTTTCTTTGCATTGAAAAACTAAATAAAATGCATTTAAGAAAATCACAGCCTTTTCATTGTGTGTGCACAGTGTGTCAAAGCTTGCCCTTCAAAGAAATCCACCTGTGCCCTTTTTGTTAGAGAGTGACGTTTAAAATGACTAATGAGACTTAGCATTATCTCAGTTATGAGGATTACCACCTTGTAACCAAGTAGAGTAATGCCAGCATTGTACAGCATTCTGGCAGGAATGTTTTAACAAGATAATGAAGACAGAGGCAAATCTGTATGTATAAAGGGAGCTGGAAACAAGCTAGTAAAACCCTGATATACATATATTATTATAATTATTTATTATTATGGGTTGTGTAAATCACATCAGCTACTCAGTTAGTGTCCGGCGCTTGCCAGTAAAATACTGATCCCAAACTCACAGAGGTGCTAGCAAGCAGACCCGAAGAGCCGGGTCTAAAGGAGTCACTTAAAGATCTGGATGTCCACAGTGATGTGGAGCTGTTGTGGGAGAGCATTCCACTCCCTGGCGGCCAGATAGAACTAAAAGCTGCCTCCCCACGTTTTTCTTCTAAATTGAGGAATTACCACCAGCAAAGAATTGGAGGACCAGAGTGACCTGGCTGGTTGGTATGGGGTGAATCTGTTGGATAAGTACTGGGGGCCTTTGTGATAAAAAGCTCTGTGTGTAAGAGCCAGACCTTTGAACCTCACAGATTCTTTGAAGGGCAACCTGTGCAGTTCTTTTAAGACAGGCTGGACATGAACTCTCCTGGGGAGTCACAGCAGAAGCCTGACGGCCACATTCTGCACCTAATGTAGTCTCCAAAGTAGGTAGGTGGGTAGACCCCAGTACAGTGAGTTGGCATAGTCCAACCTAGAGGTGATCAGGGCCTGGATTACTGTTTTTTGGCGACCCATATTGACATGCTCTCACAGCCTGAGCAGACTCCTCTAGTGAGATGAGGTCAAATTCCTGCAGCAATTGACCACAAGGAGACACTGTAGACCCCAGTACAGTGAGTTGGCATAGTCCAACCTAGAGGTGATCAGGGCCTGGATTACTGTTTTTTGGCGACCCAGATTGACATGCTCTCACAGCCTGAGCAGACTCCTCTAGTGAGATAGAGTCAATTTCCTGCAGCAATTGACCACAAGGAGACACTGTAACATCCTCCAGATCCATGTGGACACTAATACTCATGGAGACGGCATTCATGGAATGTAGGAAATCCACAGTAGTTTCGGTTTTGGCATTGAATAAATGGGTAAATTGGGTGCAGAGTTTGAAAGAGGGTGTTAAATGCTGAATCAGGGTGTCCAGGTGAGTAAACCTTTTAACAATTTGAATACCTCACCAGGTTTGTTATGAGGTTTCCTGTATGATGCCATAAAGGGGCCCACCTCCACCTTTCAAACTTTCACTTCAGCCCTATCCTGAACAAAAGATAAAAAGTATGTATGGCCCTTAGAGGGTTGGCAGTAAACATGTTGAAAGCACTGCATGACAGATTCTAAGGAAAACTCTTGCTGGAAGCCTCATGCCACCATGTACGCTAAAGCTTTGGCTGCACCTATGACACTTTAGCTGTGGAACACAGATCAAGAGATAGAGATCAACTGTGACATAAACACCAGTTCACTGTTTGCTTTCTAATTGAATATAACAGGAATCATATGTATTTTAGAGAAAAATAAAATTAGAACCTTTCCACAAATACATTATATATGTGCAGACATGAGTTGAACGAATGACAATCTGGTGATAAAGGGCTAATGTTCATTGGCAACGCCAGGGAAAAGAAACTATGAAAGAGGCAGCACTTTTGGGTGTCTTATAGCATTCTTTTCAATTAGATTAGTTATTAAAGTCACTTCATTTCAAACACAATCTGGACATATTCACGCCCTGTAGCTTGAGGCTAAGCAGATCTGTACTAGCAATCCATTTGATATCATTCTATTGCCACCAGAGGTAATTTAGAAACAGACAGCACAAACTACTCTTTAGGAAATTATTCAACAGATTTATAGAAAAGCTACAGATATTAAGGTATCATAACAGGTAACTACAACACAGTTTTTGATTCATCAATCTTTATGGATGAAATGTTCAATGAAGTGGATGCACACTTCTACATCCCTGAGATAAAGTCACAGTTTAAAAGACAAAATGAGAAAGAGGAAAATTTGGGTGGAAAGTTGCTAGAAAGCTCTTTGTTTTGCACAAATGGAATGAAACAGCCTAATGTTCCAGCTTGTACCTCCAATAGTTTCACGGAAGTGGGAATTTGCTAGCTTATATGTGTGTTTTAGCATCTGCATTTCATCATTTAGATTTGTTTGAAATTGTACAATGAAAGGATAATAAACTTTGTTCCCAATCTGTATACATGCATTAATATTTCACTTAAAGCGATGCCAGTTGTAAGAGATTGAGTTGTTTGTTGACTGGAGAATGAGCCCTGGTCATGCAGCAACCACAATCCTTCTCAGGGTGAGGCACAAGCCAAACCTAAATTAACTTGTGCTCAACCCTCTGCTAATTTGGCACACAGCAGTCAGGCTTAACTTAAAGGCAATGTGTAAAGTATTTGTGCAACACTTCAAACAGCAAGAAAGTGAAAAATACCACACAAAAAGATCCCATACCAAGTTAGAACAGTAGAGTGATTTTTAATAAATAAGACAAGACCAAAATGACAAAAATCCAATAATTAGTTCCCGAGATATGTGATTTTAAAGTTTCAGATGAAAATTGCACCAAAAGGTACAAAGTACCAACTGTGGATGTCTGGTCACACTGGACAGGAACAAAGTCACAAGTTTAGGCCGACTGCGAAGGAGTGCATGACAGCTACAGGAACCCAGATAGTCCAGTTGGACAAAGTACCATAAACCCTGGTTTGTGGAGTGTTGCGAGGATCTGCGTAAAAAATTCATTGTGCCGAGATGCGGCAAAGCTGTGGTGTGAGATCCTGCATTTTTGTTGAGCATCCCATCAAAGAGAGCTTGCGATGCAAAGTCTGGCATTGAGGATGTGTTGCCCATTTGAGGTGTTCAATGGCTCGTCATGAGTAATAAGTGCCATATAAAGTTCAATTTCAATTCAATCAGAGTCAGACTGGCCTACAGGGCAACCTGGTAGCGCCAGATGGGCTCGTCTTACAGGTCAGCATATGTGTGCTGGTTTTTTGGCTGTTTGTGGGCCTGTTGTATGGTCGGCTGGGTCGGATTTTACTTTTGATTTTCTTGATATTACCTCATAAATTGTTTGTCCCAAGCGTAAATGCATGCAGGTCCCCATACTTTGCAAAACACATACATGGTGTGTCTTTACAACTTCAAAACTGACCCTGTTTCCATATGTGGGCTACTTCTTTAGGTATCTGATTTGCTAATGAGACCACTTTTAGTTTGGTGCCTTGGCCTCATTATGGAGGTGAACCACATTCTGTCCGCCACCAACCCCTTCCATACTGGTATTAAACAGTGGAAGAGGTATATAGACGACATTTTCATGATTTGGCAGGACACTGAACAAACCCTAGAGCCTTTCCTACACTGGCTTAATAACAAGTGTGGCGGCTTAAAATTCACATTGACACAGGATAAACAATTAATCCCATTCCTTGACCTTAACATCACACATAGAGAGGGTGTAATCATCACCAGTCTATTACGCCAACCCACAGAACGCAACACTCTATTACAGTATGACAGCCATCACCCCAGGGCGTTATGTGACTCACTACCGTATTCCCAGTTCCTACGAATTAGAAGGAATTGCTCCTTGAAGGAGGATTACTTCCACGAGGTAAAGCTACTATGCAACAAACTTAGCAGTAGAGGTTATCCCCGGAGATTGGTCCGTAATGCCATGAAACGTGCTTGGTACTGCCCACGTGAGGTCCTGCTTGAAACCAAAACAAGACCATGCCAAAATCACCACTACCTTCTCCCCAGTCTCTAACCCTGTACGTAAATCCATTCTAAAACACTGGAATGTACTAAATGCGGGCACTCTGAATCTAGAACGCCCCATGCTTGCATTTAGGAAAAGCAAAAATATCAAAGATCACCTGGTCCTTGCAGCCTTACCCATCAAAAAACCTCCCAGTACCCTCAATGATCACTGGGGGCTCCAACACCTCACAGGACACGCGAAATGTGGAAATTGTACTGCATGTGAGTTTACAATTGAAGGCAAAGAGTTTTGAGATTATCCGTTGTGAATTAAAAACATTTGCCAACTGTAACACATGCAATGTTGTGTATGCGATCCTTTGTCCTTGTAACAGAATCTATATCGGACAGACCTCCCAAAAAATACGTATTCGCATCTGCCAACACCGGAGCAGAATACGATGCAAGACACCCAATGCACCTCTGGTGGAACATTACACTGAAAGTGGCCAATCCAAGGATGATATTCGCTGGACTATTATAACTGTGGTCAAACACCCGCCAAGGGGAGGTGACATTGGCAAACTTATAAACAAAGAAGAACTCCAATGGATCTTGAAAACCAACAGTTTATATACAGGGTTGAATCGCCTTGAGGACTGGACCAGTCTTATCTAAATTCAAGGACTGAACTTGGTCTGCCCCCTCGCAGATTTTTTCATGTAATTCAGTTTCATAGGTTTTTTAGCCTACAATTTTGTTGAAAAGGTTTTTAGCAATTATTACTTTGTCACGGAATTATGTCACCCATTCTTCTTTTCTGTCCTCCCACCCGCCTTCACTCTTTCTTCATCGCACTCAATTCAAGTCTTCCTACACTCACTCTATGGAACTCACCCCACTCCAATATGGCCACCGTTTCCATCTTCCAGGCCCTTCTTCACTTTCTGATAAACTTCCATCACATGACTCTACCGACCTATCAGGGCACTTCTCTCACTACTTGAAGCAGAGCCTTAGTCACCTTTCCCTCCACTATCCCAGATGCTGAACCCCTGAGCAGCACGGCGCATTCATCGACTATTAGTAAGCACGCCTCCACAGCGCTGTTTTACTCCTCAATTCCCAGTTGCTGTCTGCTGAATTGACCCCTTGTCAATTCCTTCCAGGTCATTACGCCGTTCGAGCACACGCCTGTGGCTCCACTCCCGTGAATCCCTCCAATTTCTTTACTTGAGGTGAGTCCCTGCCTGTTCATCCGCCACAGTACATGACCTCTCTCCGGTACAAACTAACACCCCCATTGCTTTCAGGCCATTGCGCTACCATCGCAAAGTCATATTACACGCAGCCCCTCCTGAAGTGCTCCCTGAAGTGTCCCTTGATCCTCGACCTGCCAGTACCGCATATCTGCGACGGCCGGTATGCATCATCGAACACACTTTCTTCCTCGCACTCCCGCTTCCTCACTGCCGCTAATTCTGGGTACTCCCCCACTCCCGTAGGAGCCCCTACCGAGCCCGGACATTCCCGCATCCGGTGTTGTCACACCCACAGTCTCGTGGCAGCCCCTTCGGACTCCCCCAAGTAAGGATCTTTCTGTGCCTATCTTCTTTCAGCCTCTACCACGGCAACCCCGTCCGCTGCGCACGGCGGTTATCTCTGAGCCCCTATCCTCTTGCTGCTACATTCCCTTGTCTGTCGAGCATGGCGGTCATCCTAGAGTTCCTACCTTTTCACTACGGCATCCTCTTGTCCTTTTTAAATCACGCAGTCACTGCGCCGTGTTTTTATGCTTAAATATGGTCTAATACCCGCAACAGAACCTTTCTCCTCACTCACTGCGACGTTCTTGATCAATTTCTCTCTTTTTCTCCTCCACGTATCCACTGCGCCGCAATTTTCTTGTTTATTAAAATGCTAGTTTACTACCATAAAAGCTCATACTGCTGAATGTATTGATACCTTACCGACATGACACAATTGTTTTGACCAAGCGTTAAATGTATGCAGTCACGCTAACTCCAAGACTTATTATCTCACTCAGTCACTTACTCCTTCTCACTGCACCACATGATTCATTATTACCACTGTTTTTTACCACTGCGTCTTGATAATTCTTTGAAGCTAAAAATGTTTGTTCAGACTAGCTTGTGTCTTCTCGAGGCTGTATACCGATGAAATACACCCCCCTAATTTTCTCCTTATGTCTTCTTCCTCCCTTCTCTTGACCTATGTCTAATTTACAGTTATCTTAGGCACTTATATACAGGCATGCTAATATAATGTCCTGAAGATGACCCACGCATTGCGAAACGTCGTCGACACCTTAATACGCCTCATGCACTAAATGTGATGTCATTATTAACTGTGTAGAGATGTTACTTGCGATTTGTTTCTTAAAATTCATACTACTTGTCAAAACAAACCGTAAGCGATGCCTGAGCCTCGCTTAAATGTTCTCCCTATTTTATGTTTGTATGTTTGTGTAGTAGGATGCAGGCTTGTGTCCCACTTTTCAGTATTTGTGTTTGTTTATATCCAAAACACTTGCTGATAAATTAAATATTGAACCTCTGTCCGGCTGGATAAGTTAACCAATACAGCAATGATTGGGTCTGTATTCATTTGATATTTCTTATCCCTACCTCCCTAAGGACTATTGTAGCACAAAATAATTGGCCTCATTTTTGGTCATACTCCGACCATGCATACATTTGCTGCTTCCACGCTGGCTGCTGCTCTTAGCATTTAATTGTGTATTTAAGTCTTCTCCAGTCCTTCTGGGTTTGCACTACTTGTCCCACCAAACCTACAACTTGTGTGAAGCCACTGCTTCTGACTTCTGCAAATGTGTACCCACTACTTCCAGCCTTAGAGGTGTGCACCAATGCTAATTCTTTGAAAATGCCTTTCTGGAGCTGTATTATGAAAAGTGCCCGCGGGGCACAACAGGCGTGTGCACCTGCTGTGGGTGCCCTGGAGCACTTTGGTACTAGAGAAAGGGCTGTAGGCGCTTGTGCGGCCCCTTCTGCAATACAGATAGCTCTGGAGCACATGTAGTGCAGTGCTATCACCAGATGGTGTTCCCTCTTTTTTGCATGGGGGCGTTGGCCCATGCAAATGAGGGAATCCCTTTGTCTTGCACCCATGCCATATTATACACGCGGGCGGAGAGGCAAAGAAGGTGTCAGGAGGCGCACTCTCAGTGCACCACCTAAAAGGACATCCCCTTGCAGGTGGGTGCAGTCACTCACTGCACCTGCCTTCAAGGGGATCTCTCACCCTCCTCTTAAAAGAGCAGTCAGATTGCTGTCTTCACAGTGAAACACGGAGCGGCTGCTTCAAAGCCACTCCGTATTTTACTTGAATGCGTGGCTCACAGGGCAGCGTGACGTTGCAGCTACCCTGGGGCAGCACATTCAAAATATTACGGCGCACTCTTTGAAAAGGTGCACTTGGCGCAAAGAGAGCGCACCGTATTCTGTAATGTTGTCCATGGAGTGTACAGTACTTCTCTGCTTTGCTCTGTAATGTATGGCATGAACTTATACATTCAGGGCAGGATATCATGATATCATGATATCACTCAGCCTCTCACTCAAAGTAAACAGATTATTATTACATATGGGGTAAAAAAAAGTGATTGGGCAAAACTGCATGGGTGGTTGTGTCAAATTAGTACATATAGAAAACTAGCTCAACTAGCCCAACCATTTTCACTAACGCAGGTCATATGTCGGCAGGTATGAACTGCATTATTTTTCAGACTGCCATATCCATGCTTCTCTGCATTGTCCCTCCATCACCATATCATCCACAGTGCTGGTAACATGTTGTAAAAGCTGCTTCCTCTGCCTAGTCCACCCCCAGAGAAAGGGGGAAGCACTCAAGACCTCTTCCAAGAAATCCATTATTTGGACATCTAAATAAAAAATGATGAAATAATTGCGAAGGCTTTCCTAAATGTAGTAGGATTATCAGAGCAATTGCGCCAGTTACCACTTCCTTGCTCATTATGTGCTTTGTTTGCTACAAAGTTCACAGAAAAGTAGGAAACAGAAAAGTTATTTACCCTGGGGGTTATTATGGTCCATTACAAAGCAATGCTCTTTTTACAGATAAAACGCTCGAAGCGAGCATTTCGTATTAAGATAAATCCTTTTAGATGTTTATGGTTTACTGTTAACGGGGGCTAATCCACACAAGCATTTGTGAGTGTCGGAAGTGGTACCACAGGAGTACTCTGTTGCATACTTTCACATGCCTTTTTGAATCAGCTCCGAAACATCTAGTTGCCAATTAGTGAAAGTAGAAAGAGGGCCAGTGCAAGAAGCAGGGGCGGAACTGGACCTAAACCTCAAACAAAGTAGACGGAGCCAAATTCCAAGTCCAACTTAAAATTACTTGGGAGGATCCCTTCTCAGTTGTACCACAATGCATAACACAAGCCATTTTTCTGCACAATATGTGGCGAATAGTGCATTTTAAAGTACACTGGCCTATAACATTGTTCTCAACATAACAATACTTACCGACCCTTTCAGGAACGTTTGCGTTTATTGCTCAAGGAATTTTAGCAGAATGAATGGTCAATGTATTTTAATACACTTTGGGACAGTACAGCTTGCAGGATGTGATGTGCAGGGTTCTAGCTTCTATGTCAGTTAGAGACAAATGACGCACTGTTAAATGCATCGGTGCAGATGCATGCATTTGTCTCAACCTAATAGGCCTTCCAAATACCCTTAAAAGACATTTGGGCTTCCTTACTGTCCGATAGGATATTTGGAAATATTGCACCAAATATTGCTATTAAAGCACCACATCTATTTAGTTATTGTTCCTTTGAATGAGATGAATGAACATAATAGGCTAACTGGGCTTCCTGATACTAAGAGATAAACAAAGGAAAGGTGCAGCCTGTAATGATCTGGGAGAAGGCAATTTTAAGGTTTTATTTCCAGAAGATTGGAGTTACAGCTCACCTGGAAAACAGTTCCAGCCCTGTGCATATGTAAAAGAGATGGATCTGAATTCAATACATGCATTTGTTTAATCAAAAAGAGGGAAGGAGAAGTATAGATCCATTCCGCTTCAATTAGGTAATATCAAAATCAAAGGAGAATGAATCACATGTACTGTTTTTTGCCAGGGTATTGTGATCTTATGTTATGGAGATTCTCATTCACATTTAGCATACGGTGCTGTATATGTCGATTCTCCACTCTGTTGGATAAGTGAATATCATCATCATTGGGTTTTTTATCACTTGAGTGCTCAGTTCTGTATTCCTCCACCCGGAGGGAGACCGTCTTGTTTTTTTAGGGTTGTGATTAGAGAAAGATGAAGTGTCTAAAATACGTGACTGAAAATAAAATTGCCTCCTTTCCTTAGTAAGGTCTTTTATTCACCAAGTAAGGGACAAGATTAAAAGGGGGTGGGCGGTGCTTTTCTGGAAGAGTTAATATTCCATTGCACCTAGTTTTAGGTCTTGGTAGGTCGACATGATTCGGCCCTTGGTTGCTCTTATGGGTCTGTGGGCCTTCTTCAGGACCAAAGAAACTGTTGGCTACCTATTAGGTAGCTTGTAGGGAGTAAGTGAGTCACTTACCCATCTTCAACAGTGAGCCCAATCACTCAGCTTCTTGTGTGAGTTATAGGAACACCTTTTGTCTATAACTTTTGAGAAGTCGAATGTTGCTCCTTTGGGGACGAGAGGAGGAGGGTCTCGCTCTATGGGGCATCCTGTCTGAGCTGGTGCTGACTCGGTCCTGTGTGCCCCAGCAATATTTGCATTCCTAATGTAGGGATGCCACAGGAGCTTGGATGTCATAGAGTGTAGTTTCCTGGAATTAACGTAAGGTGTACCACAGTACAAGAGAGAGAAGATTTTTTCTGCATATACATGGACAGTGCTTTGCAGGTTGCTTATCAAAAGAAAACCAACGCACAGCAAAAAGGTGAGAGGAAGTGGCACTGCCAATGGACAGATTCCAATGAGGTGTTTGTTCTGAATTATTTGAAGGGTACCAAATGCAAAATGCAGGGTTTTCAAGATAAAAAACAATAGCATAGTTTGGTTGAGAGAAGAAAATTAACAGTACCAAAGCCTTATAGCAGTGAAAGGAGAGAAAGGGGATAATTTTGTGTTGCATATGTATGTAGTAAAAGCAAGTGGAAGAAACACAGTTCATCAAACGCGGATGGAAAATGTTGAAAAATGGATCCAAGATGTAACGTCCACCGGAACTCCCCGGAACTGGGTGATGCTCAAAAGGATTCACCTCTAAATATCCTCAACTCTACCTTAAAAGGTATCCAGTATTGAGGCGATCAAGCGGGGGAAAGGTATAGGGAAGGATCAGCTGGGAAAGGGATACCGGCAAACAAAAACTACATAGGTTAGAATACTGTAATGGCCGGATTTTCTGTTTAGATGGGATCAGCCCCCAGGGGCCCCTGTGACCCAGCCAAAACGTACTCACCTTCCCTTCTTAGATCATATTTACAATGGGTAGATATAAAGATAAATATACAGATCGCACCTAAGAATGGGGAATGACAATATGCATATATGGACTTTCTACAATATCTTATTCACATCAGTTGGCCTCGCGGTCACCCTGACCCAGACCGTTCTACCCTAGGGCAGATCTGATACGCAATCCGGCGTATCTACACACGGGCCTGCAGAACCCAGTGCTCTCTTCTCCCAAATTGTTCGCGATCCTGCGAAACCTACACGGCGGTATCCCTCCCGCCGCTCTCACTTATACACGAACTGCAATCCGGCAGTCCTACACGCTGGTAATCCTCCCCAGCGCTCTCATTAACGCCGCATATCAACGACGACCACATTCCTATGAAACATGATTAGGATGATATCTCAGCAATCTACTTAGGATAAAACTAAAATAATAACTTTGGATATGGATTCAGATTATATAGCGTACTCCGTGCTTATGACATCAAAGGTCCACTCACTCCCTCTTTATTTGATAACTATTTGTCTGATCGGGATTTCTCATCCGTTCGTCTAAACAGCACTCAACTAGGAGCATCATTTACCAAGATTGAACAGAAGAACCAGGTACACGATAATTCTATATGAATTGGGACATTTATTAACCATAAACATAAATCACATTACTATGCAGCATTACATTTGCACAAGAAATAAAAGAGAAAGGTTAGGGTGCACGCACTATAAGAATCGGTCGGACTTCACCTGGTTAATGGGAAATCGGGACTCGGCAGTCATCTAGGCTCCTGTCTCGTCTCTGGGTCCTGGCTCGCCTTGCAGTCACCCTCAGCCGTCACAAGTACACGTCTGCACTGATAGGCTCAAACTCGTCTGCTCTCCCTCAGGGCCTCGGAACCTTGCTGTTAATTAGCTACCGTCTCTCTCTCTCTCTGGGTTAGTGCGCTCCGCGCCACTTCTCGTTCAGTCTATCTTCAGAGAGTTTCGGTCTTAAATCTTTCTCCGACTTCAAAGATGGCGACTTGTCCACCATGAAAATGAATAATGGCAGAGATGCTAACGGCTAGATGCCGCCTACGGACTAACTCACTGAAAGACTAACACCTTTGCTAATATAACAAGCCTGTTCCTTCATGGAAAATTACGGCCAGTAACCTGCCGCCCACCAAATTCTTGTACCTCCCCGTACCAAGGACACCTTCCCAGCTGGCCAGGCTGAAGTTGTGTCTTCGGAGTGGAGAAAAATACATTCCTTCGATAAGGGTCAGTCTGAACCGGTTCTCTCCAAGTGAACAACAGCTTGAAACTAAAACATCACTCTTAACCTAGAAAGCCTTCTCGAGCTACCAGGCAGAAAGCAAAATGGAGTCTGTCTCGCTTAAGGCCTACGGAGCCCATAATATACATAGCTCCATGAGAAACAGATCGGCATGTTAGCAAATGAGTAAATCATGACTAATACTTATATATCTAACTCCTCACTTAAATTCATAAGCCTTGCTCTAAGGGAAATGGCACGAAAATGCCCTTATATCTGTCCCTGTTTATCGGTCTATTCCCTATGCTATGGGGTGATAGGCTGGAGTCACTCTCTATCATTCTCCTTCTCCAGAGGGCTGGCAAAAGGACGGGCATTACATTACACCCCTTGACTCCAGTCTATTAACCAATAACTAAATGGAGCTAACGTCAGTAGATGAATAATATGAAACAAAACTAACTGATCTACGATTTTTCGTAAGTCTAAAAAATTGTAACAGGGAGGGGACACACTGAACAAAGCAGCAAATCGCTACAAGGATGCAAACAAAAATAATAATCCCTCCCAAAATTTGTCGTAAAAAATGCATGTCAGGGAGCCAGTTAAAAAGCCAGTCAAAGAAACCCTGATCTATATGTTCCTTAATTTCTGCAGTCAAGTCGTGGAGTTTATTAATATGGGAGTGGATATCTTTAGAATGGTCAGAAAGATTAAAACAGCATAAACCTTCAAAGTCAGAGCAGTCATGCCCATGTTTTAGCAGCAAATAATCGATAGCTGCACGATTTTGCAAAATAGCTCTACGTTCACCTTGGGAATCTAACAATAAGTCTGACAAAACAGTAGAAGTTTGGTTGATCGACTTGACCATCCAGCAGGCCATCTTGCCTATTGTTTTAGCATTATAAACAGCCAATGCAGGAACACCAATAATAGAAAAAGCTAAAGCAAGATATTCTGAACTGGAAAAAAGATGAACAGAGGAATCACAATCTTCATGTAGGGACATTGAGTCACGAATAATACGGGAATTCGAAGGAGGATGTGAAGAGAACATGAGCAAACTTAATCTAGTGATGGCACACGGGCCACCAGAAATATTCGCAGGAATGTAGGGCCAAGAGGAATTCCCGCATGAAAAGAGCCATCCAGCCGGTAATAACATTGAACGATAATGGCTAGTGGCAACAACTAAACTTTTGCAAGTCATATTGTTTTTTACTGAAAAACATGAATTAGGAAGTCTTTTTGTACAGAGCAAACGTTGATGAAATGAAAAAGCAGTAGCGGCTTGAAGTTTCAAGCGCAGGCATTCAGAGATAGCCTTAGGATTGCAGGTCATCATAAAGCAAAGGTCACCAGGGGCAATGTTAAAAGTAGTAATTCTGGAATTAATAAGGACATCCTGGTCTGGAAGAAGAGTACATGAGGGACAAAATTCATGGGCCAGAAAGTCGCCCAAAATGACATTAGATCGGGCCTTGGACACATTAAATACATGATGAAGCGTTTCAGTAGATGCAGGGACAGCGACCAAACAAGTCGACAAAATGTCAGTAACAGACTTCATAGGAGTGAGGCAAAAATGCGGAGAGTTCGTCACTCGCTTCGCGAGTGTAATCCAAAAATTGGAGGACTTCTGCCACGCGGATCGCGCGGCTCTTGTTATCCCATCACTCGGCGTCGGTAGATGCTCTCCTCTCCCGGCGTAGCAAGCCAAAAGGAGTCCAACGACGACACATCCTGCAGCAGCAGTCCAAAGAATGATCTGAAAGAATACAAACACAGGCCTTAATTATTCTCGTAAATAACATTTATCAGCCGGGACAGTTTCCCAGCCATCTTTCCCTGGCTTCATCACCAAAACGGTGTTGTCATGACCGGTCGCAATAATATCAGCCTGTTCAGGAGGATTTTTAGGCGATTGCACCCATATTTTAGCTCCAGGAAGATCAGTTGACCCGAAGCCATGTTGTCCACGCACAGTTAGCAATGTTGGGGCAGAGCCTTTTTTGATCTCACCACTGAAGACAGGCATAATCAATAGCTGAGCAACACGATCAGACTTTTTGATAAACAAATCCATCTCACTGCTATTAAGCAAGAGAACCTTAATCTCACCCTGATAATCACTGTCAATCACACCACCAAGGACTTGAACACCTTTCAGGGCCAGGCCAGATCTAGGGGCAATTAATCCAAAACTACCGGCAGGTATAGAGACACCTATGCCAGTTTCAACAATTATTCGATCTTTTCCTGGGAAGGGTACATCATTTAAAGCATGCAGGTCGAGGCCTGCGGAACCTGGGGTTGCTCTACAAGGAGCCAAAGCACCGGGGGTAATTTCCCAATATGTGACAGTGGTAGCAACAGAATTAGGTTTCGCATCAACACGTGGAGGAAACAAACGCATCAAAGGAGATTCAGCATGCAACAAAGGACGGTTATTCAGAATTAATAAAGCTTGAAATAGGACATCCCTCCATTGGCCGTAACGGTCATCAGTCAACTTACGCAACTGTTCTTTCAACAAGCCATTCATTCTCTCAATCAGTCCCGAAGCTTGTGGGTAGTAGGGAACATGAAAAACCCAGTCAATATTGTTTTCTACACAGAATTCCTGCACCAATCTTCCACGAAAGTGGGATGCATTGTCTGATTGAATTTGGAAAGGGACACCATAATATAAAATAATCAGCTCCAGGGTTTTAATGGTATTGACTTGGGTAGCATTCTTGCAAGGAAAAGCGACCAAAAGGCCACTATAAGTATCAACTACTGTACAAATGTATTGACAATTCCTGCTCATAGGGAGCGGACCAATATAATCAATCTGCCAAATTTGGGCGGGCAATTTACCTCGATATAAGTGACCTCGAACAACTTGAGGCACCTCTTTCCTTCTAGAGTGTTGGCAAATGGGACAATGTAGAATGGCATCTTTAATTAAAGAAAAGGGAATATGAATTCCTCTGTCAGCAGCCCACCTGTTAGTGGCTTTCTCTCCAAAATGTCCTGCCTTCTGATGGGCCCATTTCGCCAATCCCGCCAAATCAGAACCTTGCATGTCAACCACTGCCTCAGAAATTTTAGATTGTTCATCTGCAATGTGATGGAAAAATTTGTCAAGGGAATCTATTGGAGTATGAGCATCCACGTGAAAGATTGTTACAGTACTGTGCGGAAGCAGTTCCCAAATGTCTTGCCACAATTCTTTACCCCATAATTCCTTGGAGTGCAACTCCCAATTGTGCGAGTGCCAAGTAGGCAACCACACCGCTAGTCCATTAGCAGTGGACCAAGAATCAGTGAAAATGTGGCATGTACCTGGTAACTCCTGTTTCAAAACTTGGTAAACTGCATATAACTCGGCGTACTGACTACTCTTACCATCACCAGTAGTGCTCAATAATTTTTGTGTAATTGGATTGTAGGATACAGCTTTCCAATGTCTCTTGTCACCAATGAATTTCGCAGAACCATCCGTAAACCACACATGTTTTCTATCCTCCACGGACAGATCATCAAATGATTTACCCCACTTCACGGGAGACTCCTGCACTACGGGAACCGAACACTCACTTTCAGCCTCATTGGAGGGCGCCTGCGCCACTCGCTCATGTAAAACTGCCACACCTTTCGGACCCACACGTGCCCTGTCCTGAATGTACCATTTCCATTTAATCACACTAGCCTCCTGAGCATGTCCTATTCGATGGGACTTCGGCGAACTCGAAACCCACTGCATGATGGGAATTTCAGGCCTCAAAACCACAGCATGGCCTAAAGTCAATTGCTCGGTATCCACCAGAGCCCAGTAACAAGCAAGCAACTGTTTTTCAAAAGGTGAGTAACGCTCACCAGCCTCTGGCAATTTTTTGGACCAAAAACCTAATGGCACTTTTTGTCTGCCCTGCTTTTGCCATAAACTCCAATTGGCATACAAACCTTCCACGGACACATTCAAATCAACATCACCGTCACCCACAGGCCACAAATCCAAAGCATACTGAATAGCTTCCTTAGCCAAAGTAAAAGCAGTCTGTTGAGGTTCACCCCACTCAAACGCATTCTTTTTACGAGTGACTCGGTACAGAGGAGCCAAGATTTGACTCAAATGGGGAATGTGTTGGCGCCAAAATCCAAACAACCCAATGAAGGACTGCGCCTCTTTCCTAGTTCTGGGAACGGCAAAATCAAGTATTTTACGTTTAACTTGTGGGATCACCTCTCTGTGACCCTCATGCCAATTTATTCCTAAAAATTTCACAGCTTGAGATGGAGTTTGTAATTTGTCAGGATTGATTTCCCAACCCTCTGCTCGCAAGCAATCAATAATCTGATCCAAATGAGACTGTACCTGGTCTCGTGTATCGCCTTGAATCAAAATGTCGTCAATATAATGACAAATTTGAACTTGTGTATTCGTGGGCACTTCAGACAAATGTTCCGCCACCAGCCGGTGACAGATCGTAGGACTATGTACATAGCCTTGAGGAAGACTCCGGAACGTCATTTGACGTCCATTCCATGTAAAACTGAATTGTTCCTGGCATTCGGGGGCAATTGGAATCGAAAAGAATGCATTAGCAATATCGATAGAAGCATACCATGTACCTGGATGCTTTTGAATTCTCTCAATCAATGTGACAATGTCAGGCACTGCCACAGTCAATTTAGGTGTATGTTTGTTCAATTCTCGATAATCAACAGTCATGCGCCAAGAGTTGTCACTTTTGCGCACAGGCCAAACAGGATTATTCCAAGCAGATGTGACCGGAGTAATGACTCCTGCGTCAACCAGATCCTGAATCGTAGCTGTAATTTCTTCATGACCACCTGGGATGCGATATTGTTTTAGAGAAATCACCTTCGTCGCTAAAGGGATCTTAATAGGTGGCATGCGTAAACGGCCAACCCGTACGGGTCTGGTCGAAATGTACTGTCTAGTACCAAACTGATAGTAACCATCATCCAAATGCAAAGCCATACCTTTCAAAATGTCAATTCCAATAATATATTCCAAGAGTGGCACAACCAACACAGAGTACTCTCTACGAGGAATCCTACCAATTTTCATCTCAAGTGTAGTTTGAACTGCGGGTGTTTCTTTACCACCCAAGCCGGTAATTGTGAAGGACTGTCCATGAAATTTCTTTGACTTACCATGAATTAAAGTGGCCTCCGCCCCAGTATCAACTAACGCTCGGGCCCTTTGGATATTACGGTGTTTCCAAAAAATCTCAATATCTACATATGGTCTATAGTCTCTGTGGGCCCACCTGCGTACCGGAGCTTGACCTATTTCCTAGTCATTTTTCCCGCGCTCCGCCAACCAAGACAGATCAGGGTAGATGTTTTCAGTTTTCTTCGGTATTAGAATTTCTTGTTCATATCCATCTCCAGTACGAGACGGATTAGTATCATGTTCAAAAAGATGTGAATTACGGTCGGAGAGTCTATTACGATCCTCCCTCCTTCGTATATCAGGGGAATAACTCCTTGCATCTCTACGTCTGCCAGAACCACGATCATCCCTTCCCCTGTCACGATCATCCTCTCTCCCTCTCCCATCACTACGACGGGGGGAACCACCACGTTCTTGGCGCCGATCATCACGGCGATCAGAATCCACACATCGTCTCTCATCACCACTGTCATCCGAACCACGATCATAATCATTCTTTCGCACACGACGGGCACCTTCCTTCCGATCCAAACCACGCTTACGAAACATATCCCATAGGATATTATTAGGTTCACCATCGATCTCTGTTCGTTTAACACCATCAGCAAGGAGAGCAAGAAACATGTCACGTCTAGAGAACTTATAGTCCCCTCCAGTACGACCCTCAGGTCGGGATTGTCTTTCAGGTTTAAACCAATCACCCAGCTCACCAAGCTGACGAACAGACTCAAGCACAGCAGACAAAGGATTGCCAGTTTGATTAATCAACAATGTCATCATGACCTGCTTGTAAGCAACAGGAGAAGTACGTATAATGCGGTTACGCACGGAAGATGTTAACAAACCATCCAATAACCTGTCAGCAGTACTAAGGAAGATACACGTTTTCATGACTTCTTCCTTTAAACGTTGCGACGCATCGCGCAAAGTGTACCACGGCTTTTCATCAGAGGGCCAATCAGACTCTGTTGGATATTTATGATTACAGCCATCAGACGCAAGCTGGAGCAAAGAACATTGGACATTACCATTAAAATTCCGAAAATGGTCCTGAATAGTAGAATCAGAACTCAAAGAACAAAATCGTAAACAATCAACAGCATCGAGCATAATACCGGAGGCGCCAAGCTCATAAAGACGCACCATCCAGGTAAGCAAGGCCTCACCAGGCCGTTGTTTAAATCGTTGCAGGATATCACTAATCTCCTGCTGAGTAAAATCTTCAAGACAATCAAGAGCAATACCACCCGGATTACCAGGGGCATGTTGTAATTTTCGTCGAAAGATCGGATGAGCAGAAACTGCAGGAAGAGCTTCCGAGGAAGCCCGCATCTTAGATTTAACAGAACAATCAGGGCAAGCCACGTCATCCGCACGGGAAGAACGAGCACGGTCAGAATCGGTAGTCAAATCAATGCATGAAGCAGATTTACAATCACGTCCGGAGCGAGAAGGCTCGCGCTTGTCACCCTCCTCTGCCGAGGAGTCAGAAGTATGAGAATCCCAGATATTACCATCCCACTCATCGGGGTTCCAATCCATTCCAGCTTTCGCTACAAGCATACGCACTTTGCGGGACGACACACGCCCACGACGACGTTTATATTTATATCGTGCAATACGGACCGCAGCCCTTTCGGCAATGGTCTGATATGTTTCAAGTTTGTCGGCAAGCAGTTTATTTTGACAACGTAAAAGAGTATGCGCATTCTGCAACTCAACACATCGTACTTCCGTATCTTTAAATTGTTTCTGTAGTCGAACAAACTTCTCATGCAAAATTCTGTATGCATTAAGAACAATCCATCCTCTGCGTCCTAAAATAGGAAGCTCATCGCCTTTCACTATTGGCGCTTTCTGTAGGCATGAAATCACATCGGCAGGCTCCGCCTGCTCCAAGCATGAAGACCAATTTTCACTCAAACCAGTAGAATCAGCCCACTCACGGGCTAAAGCCTCATAAGGCGTAGACTCCCAGCCGGGAATCTGAATCGGTAATTTGAAAACCGACGGAGATTTTTTCGAAAACATATTAACACGCAAAAACAACACAACAACAAAAAAGTATATACACAATTATAAACAAAATTTTATACGTACAAGCCGAGCGCAAACCAACGAGATTAAAACAAAACAATGCACACAGGCTTCGTAAACAGTTCGTGACGCCAGATGTAATGGCCGGATTTTCTGTTTAGATGGGATCAGCCCCCAGGGGCCCCTGTGACCCAGCCAAAACGTACTCACCTTCCCTTCTTAGATCATATTTACAATGGGTAGATATAAAGATAAATATACAGATCGCACCTAAGAATGGGGAATGACAATATGCATATATGGACTTTCTACAATATCTTATTCACATCAGTTGGCCTCGCGGTCACCCTGACCCAGACCGTTCTACCCTAGGGCAGATCTGATACGCAATCCGGCGTATCTACACACGGGCCTGCAGAACCCAGTGCTCTCTTCTCCCAAATTGTTCGCGATCCTGCGAAACCTACACGGCGGTATCCCTCCCGCCGCTCTCACTTATACACGAACTGCAATCCGGCAGTCCTACACGCTGGTAATCCTCCCCAGCGCTCTCATTAACGCCGCATATCAACGACGACCACATTCCTATGAAACATGATTAGGATGATATCTCAGCAATCTACTTAGGATAAAACTAAAATAATAACTTTGGATATGGATTCAGATTATATAGCGTACTCCGTGCTTATGACATCAAAGGTCCACTCACTCCCTCTTTATTTGATAACTATTTGTCTGATCGGGATTTCTCATCCGTTCGTCTAAACAGCACTCAACTAGGAGCATCATTTACCAAGATTGAACAGAAGAACCAGGTACACGATAATTCTATATGAATTGGGACATTTATTAACCATAAACATAAATCACATTACTATGCAGCATTACATTTGCACAAGAAATAAAAGAGAAAGGTTAGGGTGCACGCACTATAAGAATCGGTCGGACTTCACCTGGTTAATGGGAAATCGGGACTCGGCAGTCATCTAGGCTCCTGTCTCGTCTCTGGGTCCTGGCTCGCCTTGCAGTCACCCTCAGCCGTCACAAGTACACGTCTGCACTGATAGGCTCAAACTCGTCTGCTCTCCCTCAGGGCCTCGGAACCTTGCTGTTAATTAGCTACCGTCTCTCTCTCTCTCTGGGTTAGTGCGCTCCGCGCCACTTCTCGTTCAGTCTATCTTCAGAGAGTTTCGGTCTTAAATCTTTCTCCGACTTCAAAGATGGCGACTTGTCCACCATGAAAATGAATAATGGCAGAGATGCTAACGGCTAGATGCCGCCTACGGACTAACTCACTGAAAGACTAACACCTTTGCTAATATAACAAGCCTGTTCCTTCATGGAAAATTACGGCCAGTAACCTGCCGCCCACCAAATTCTTGTACCTCCCCGTACCAAGGACACCTTCCCAGCTGGCCAGGCTGAAGTTGTGTCTTCGGAGTGGAGAAAAATACATTCCTTCGATAAGGGTCAGTCTGAACCGGTTCTCTCCAAGTGAACAACAGCTTGAAACTAAAACATCACTCTTAACCTAGAAAGCCTTCTCGAGCTACCAGGCAGAAAGCAAAATGGAGTCTGTCTCGCTTAAGGCCTACGGAGCCCATAATATACATAGCTCCATGAGAAACAGATCGGCATGTTAGCAAATGAGTAAATCATGACTAATACTTATATATCTAACTCCTCACTTAAATTCATAAGCCTTGCTCTAAGGGAAATGGCACGAAAATGCCCTTATATCTGTCCCTGTTTATCGGTCTATTCCCTATGCTATGGGGTGATAGGCTGGAGTCACTCTCTATCATTCTCCTTCTCCAGAGGGCTGGCAAAAGGACGGGCATTACAAATACGAATACGTTCTACTACTCTCATATGATCTCACTAGAATGAGCTGTTACCTATGGCTAAGGCTCCTCCTGTAGAATTCTTGATTCAGCACGCTACCCAATTATGATACCGCTCACAAGTGGATGGGGATTTCCTAAAAACACAAAGCATACAGGTTATACAGCCAACCCTTATTTATGTAAATTAGTCTTCTCCCTTTCACATACATACCCTAGAGGATACCTTCCCAGAAAGTAAAATCAAACGAAGCAATTAAATCCGGAGGGTCCCAACCCTATTGTAATGTCATAGGCATAAAGAAAAAACGTTGGCTCCCACTCATGCCACTTTGTTAGCCTTCAGAAAAATAGTCAATAGGTGATCGAAGCCCAATTACTTCAAAATAAAATACAAATGGAATCTTCACTTTACATTGTTTGTGATCCTTTTAACAAAAGGGATCTTGGTTGGATAATTATTCAGAGCGTTTATAGTTGGTACCTGAATAGGGCAACTCCTCTCCTGCCCCGCTTTTGTAAATCTCTGGTATCGCCACTCTATCCAGGGAAGTAAGCCGATCTCGACTCCGCCGTTAATCAATTAGGACCGGAGGCAGGGAATAAAGGCACCCCCCGGCGGTTCACCACCAAGAGCACTCCTGGAGTTCACCCCGCGGGTCAGCATTCCAGAAAGAATACCCGCCGAAGCCCGCAAAGAATCCGGTAAGCCAAGGTCAAGTCACCTAACTGGATGGGTTGTTGGGGTGGAAGGATGTCGGGGGTTGAATATCTTAGAGTCAATAGGCGTGGCACACCTGACATTAACATTCCCTGAATATTCTTATTTTAGAATTTTTGGGACCGACTCATAAAGGCATGTAAGAGTATGTAAAAGAATACTCCCTGAGTACTGCTTTATATGCTCCAAGGTGCTTTCTGAATGGACCCCATAGACATATTTGGGGTGGGGGGGGGGGGACTGAGAACTTGCTTTAGTGTTTGTAAAGCCTACGCATTGAAAAATGAGACCATCAGTTTTAACAGTCGCCTTATAAATGTAATTGGAATTGATTATCAACTAGAGATTCCTTTTGCAGGCCTGAAAAACTCGACAGTCTGCACTATAATTATTAGACACAACGTCGACAGGGAAATTGCTACTTATACTTGTGCAAACTCTCAATTCGCCTGTGTGGCAGTGTTGTAAATCACACAATCATGCCTCATTTTACAAAGTACACAGGGCGGCCAGATTAGAATGCCAACGATTGCATGGCGAGATTTAGTTGCTCTTGATTTAATTGGAACATCAATATCAATGTCACCTGCAAATAAAGACCGCATACATTACTGTCTGAAATAAAACTAAAAAAAGCAAATTTTAATATAGAACACCCAGCGAAGAATTACTTGGAAATGGTCAATGATTTGCGTCCTTTCCCTAAAGCACACGGCCATGTTTACTCCTGTTGTAATGTGAATCAAATTTAGATGAATATTGGACATTTATGTCATTATATTTCTTTTTAAAAAACGTTTCAGAAGCCACTGTAAATATGCAGTACTACTAGAAGGCTGAATCGACCATACCATACACCCGTGTTCTCCTTGGAGTGCTTTTTCTAGAGATAAAGTAGCTAGCATGCTTCAACATTTCAGCACCCACCAGAATTTAAAGCTTAATCTTTATATGAACAATGCAGAAATGACCCTATTCTGTGACAGTAGTGGCTCCCTATTCTCATAGTGCAACCGGGCACACGTCCCCCCCTAATGCCATATGTTATGCCACCTTGAGGAATAAGCTTCTCTTGTGCTTTCTGCAAGCAATTACAAGATATTTACATGATAATGGGGGCTGGATGGGATTAAAGCTGATATATTCCTTTAGGGGTCTTCAGTCACAGTCATTGGCCATCTTGACAAAGTGTTACTCCTCTGGCCCATGTTCATGTGCATCGTGGATTCAATGATCATTAAAGTAAATTTGGGGTTTCCCCTTCATATATGTGTACTGGCTACGGAGCTAGAAACCAGTGTGGCTATATTTGAACACTGAACTACAAGTCCCAAAAATAATTTTCTGGCTGCTTTGCCTTCAGGTGACATCTTGGAAATTGCCCACTTAAGCTGCTTCAACTGAAGAATAAGCACCCCACAAAAAGCATATTTTAACGGTAGCTGTAAATGGCAAGTAGCAACATTTCTCTGCTATTTACCCTGCTGCTGGATACCTAGTAGAAATTAGTTATTATTTATTGGACCTGGCCCTTTTGCAGGGTTATCCCCAAACATTTTGCTTCTTCCTTCTATTTTTCTGACTTGTTTTTGTTGGCACTAGGACACTGTGTACTTTACCACTGCTAAACATTGCTAAAGTGCATATGCTCTTGGTCTAAATTGAATGGGTAATTAGTTATCCATGATAGCTATATTTTATTTACTGGAAAGTCCCTCGTAAAGTGCACTGTGTGTGCCCAGGACCTGTAAATCAAATGCTACTAGTGGTCCTGCAGCACCAATTGTGGCACCAACATGAGTAGCCCAGCAAACATGTATCAGGCCTGCCACAGCAGTGTATGCAAGTGCAGTTTTAAATTGCCATGTCGACCTGACAAGTACATCCAATTACCATGCGCAAATCTTCTCTTTTACAAACTGTAAGGCACCCCTAAGGTAGGCCCAAGGTAGCCCCATGGGCAGGGTGCAGAGTATGTGAAAGGTAGGACATGCATTGGTGTATTTTACATGTCCTGATAGTGAAACTATGCTAATTTTGTTTTTCACTATTGCAAGGACTATATCTCCCATAGGATATCATTGGAGCTGTATTGTAACATCTTGCAAGTGTAACTTTCAATTAGGAAGGGATAGAGATTTGGAGTTTGAGTCCCTGAACTCAGGATTTAAAAACATATCTTTCTGAGAAGGTGGTTTTTAAATTATGTGGTTGAAAAATGCCACTTATAGAAAATGGGCATATTCTTGCTTTACCATCCTGTGCCTCTGCCTGCCTGTGGAATCCACGTCTGGTTTAGACTGACAATTGGGCTGTTTTTCATTCATTCGAGACAGTCACACAAGGGCAGCTGTGGTATGCCCTGCATTCCTTCATATCCTGATTGCCCATCACCAGGCTAATGGGCATTCCTGAGCTAGAGTGGTAGGAGGAGTTGTCACTGGCACCTGAATAAGGCTGTGCCTGTCCTCTCACAATGCTGTCCCCACCCCCTTTAGTGTGTCTGGAGTCATGTCTGAGCAAGGTAGGATCTGTGCACTATTAAGATTATCCTTTAAAGTATGCCTACTTCAAATGCGAAATGGGGTATAAGTATTGGACCTACACTTCTGGATCAATAGGAGACTCTGCTATGAGGAAGAAAGAGCCAGAGAGCTGTCATGGGGTGCACTGCCCCCTTCGTTGTGTTACTTTGCTTGGTTGGCCTGTAGTTGCTGCTTCTGTCTTGGAGAGGAAAAAGGACTGGACTTTGCTTTTTATCCTGCTTGAGAAGATTCTCAAAGAGTTTGTGTGTGCTTCCCTCCTGTTAAGAAGTCTGAGGGCCATCAAAGACTTCACCTGCAGCCCCTGGACTCCTCTGCTTGGAGTTCTGACCGGCTAAGTGGTGCCAATTCCAGTTCTTGGCTCCCGGAGGTGGCTTTGGTGTAGAAAGAAGATGAAGAAAGTACATGCGGTGACCCTCCATGCCTGTTTTTCCTGACACAAGCTTGCAATACAGTTGCAAAACCAACGCATTGGCACACTGTGGCTGAAAGATCGACACAGCGGTTGTTCGTGGCTGGGAGAATCGGCTCCTTGCCAGTTCGCGCAGCTCCAAGTTCGCTGCAGCCGAGCTCCGGACACCACATCTCCAATGAACAAGACACCTGCTCTGACTTCAACCCAGGTGGCTGTGCGGCCGAAAAACTGTTGCCGCGATGCAGCTAAAGGATCGATGGAGTGCCTGTTCGCGGCTGGGAGCATCGACCCCAGTTTGTCCAGATTTCCATATGCACTACGCTTCCGGGGCATCGCCCCAAAAAGTACCCGCTTTTGGATTTTGATGCATCACTTCTCTTCGCAGTAAGGAATCAACACAACACTTCTCCTGCGTGCAGCAGAACTGACTTGTTCATTCCCCTGTGGCTCAAGAATTGACGAATCGCTATGTTTTCTGATGCTTCTCTCCTTTGCAGCTCTTTTTTGTCTTGGATTTTGATGCATCAAAGGCACTTTGTGCTAAAATCACACCATCCATAGAGTTCTAGGGACAGAATTGCTTGATCCTTGAACAACCGATATCTTGCGTTCTGTATGTAGGATTATTGTAGTTTTGGTTTTGTTTGGTTTAAATAAAGATTGTCTATTGTTCTAAATGGTGTGGTGTCCATTTGTAGTGTTTTCCTTGTATTACTGTATGTGTTTTGTACAAATGCTTTAAACATTGCCGTTGAGATAAGCCTGACTGCTTGTGCCAAGCTACCACGGGGTGAGCAGGGGTTATCTTGGGTGGGTAACTCCCTTTCCCTGCTTGGACAGGGTACACACCACTGCTAACAAGAGACCCCTATTTCTAACATTATTTCACCTTGCAAATAGTTGAGAAATGTCACTGTTTACCTGGCCACTGGATAAGTAGTAGACATTCTACACTATTTTCCCAGTGGCCATGCACATAGATCAGAATGTTCATTATTTATCCGGCCACTGGCTTAATAGTAGAGATTCTACATTGTTTGGCCAATGGCTGTGCAAATAGCTGTGCAAATAGCAAGGATATGTTATGATTTATCTGATTGCTTCCTAAATAGCCGACAATATGTAGACTTAGTCCAGTAGCAATGCAAATAGCAAAGAAACATTATCATTTACCAGTCTTCTGCTAAATAGCAGGCATGCATACTGTTTATTAACCGTCAAGGAAATAGCAAAAACATTTCACTATTCACCTTTCAAATAGCTAGTTACCAAACATTATGCGCTATTTGTCCAGCGGCCATGTAAATTGCCAAGGAACGTCACTCTTTTTCCAGCTGCTGCACAATAGCACACATTATGTACCATGTGCTTAGTGGCTTTGCAAGTAGCAAATACATTTAATTATTTACCTGGCCACTAGCTAAATACCACACATTATGCACTATTTGGCAGGTGGTCTTGTAAACATCATAAAAATGTCAATATTTATTTGGCTGCTTTCTAAACAGTTGAAATTATGTATTCGTATGCTTTGTGCAAATTTAAAAAGGCACTTACCACCAGAGAGAACTGAAAAGACAAGTGACACTCATCGTTTTTTGCATTTAGTGTGAAGACTATCCTAAATGCAATTTACACTCAAACAGCACCAACTCATCAGTTCAAAAGTCACAATGGCAATCAATGGGAATAATTGCCTATTTACAAGTTAACTGAAAAGACATGGCATGGAATGTCATTCCATCAAACCAGCAACTTGGGAAGTCCATTTTGTAGGTGTCATTTTAAGAAAGTGCCCTCTTTCTTGCATGGTATGCCCCCACCTTTTGCTGAATTGCTGATGTGCTTTGACTGAGTGTGCCCTGGGCTCCTGCCAATCAGGTATGAAGGGCCTGTGTTCCTTCCCTAAAACTGCATTAAAGCCTAAACCCAATTGGCATCTCTGGCCACATGTCAGCCCCTGGTAAATGGTACCATAGGTACCCAGGGCACTGTGATCAGAGAAGGCCCCTAAGAGTGTCTGGGTGCAGAACAAAACAAAGAGTCGACATGGCACACATCCCTGTGTGCCATGCCCACAAACCACTGCCCTGGCATACATCAGTCACCCCTCTAGCTGGGTGCACTATGCCAGTGATGAGGGTACAGGTGCCTGAGCCCTGTACCCCTACAGTGCCCAGGTCCATTCCTGGGCCCTGTAAGTGCAGTGCTGCCATTATGAGTATATGGTGCTGGGAGATGTCATTACGAACTCCACAGCACCATAATGGCTACACTGAAGACTGTGAAGTTTGGTATCAAACTTCCCAGCACATTAAACCCACAATGTTGCCAGTGTGGGATTTAATGTAAAATGCACCACAGAGGGCATCTTAGAGATGCCCCCTGAATAACGACCTACTACCAGTGACCTGACTGTGTGGCTGCGCAGGCTGCCACCACCAGACATGTTTCTGGACCCCTGGGTCAAGAGCCTGCTGCTCTCGGGGGCCTGAAACAATGCACATCCTAAGATGAGGTGCCAAGCCTCCTCCCCCATGATGGGCGGGGTTCACGAAGGAGAAGCTTCAAAGGCATGCCGCCTTTGTGAGCCTCTCCAGACCATTTGCTGCTTTCAGCAGCTGGTCCCCACTGGTTCTACCCCCCACTTTGGGCGGGAGAACTGGCAGGAAAAACAAGTGAGGAAGAGAGGTGTGCCCACCTCTGTCAACTCCACCCCTAAGGTAGGGGAGGCAAGGTGAAGCACAACCTCGAGTCCCCGCCATCTTGAGGATGGGGGGACCCTGCCAACCAGGGACAGGCTCCTGCCCCCCTCCCACTGAAGAATGGCAGAATAGGGGGTGTACCCACCCCAGGGAAGGGACCCATTGGTCCCTGCCCTTTACCTACCTGTAACGCCCCTAAATGTAGTATTTAGGGGCACCCTGAACCTTCCTTCCTCAGATCCAGCAACCACAAGAAAAGAAGAAGGAAGAAAAGCCGTGCAGAGCTAACAAGAGGACGACGCCCACTGACTTGGCCCCAGCCCTACAGGCCTGTCTCCCCTTGAACCCGTGCGAAACCCCGGCGTGTCCAGCGGCCAGCAACCTCAAAAACCCCGGAGTACCTGCCTGCCTTCACTTTCCAAGCTGTTTCTCCCGTAAACACCGGACGTGTTCAAATTGCAGCTTCTGGTGCCAGCCAGGAACCGTGAATCCAGCACACTCTGCACCCGTTGAGCCCGGCCCGTGTTTGAGTGAACAAACGCCACGTGGAGGTCTCCCCGGTGATCCTGACCCGACATCTGGTGACCCCTGACCTGCCTCAAGCCTCCAGACGATGCCTGCAGCCTCAATCCAGAGGACACCCCCTACCGCAACCAGAGCGGGTAAGAAAATCTGACGTCCAAAGGCACCCGTGCACCCGAAGCCCCACGGCCTTGTGTGCCCAACCCAGTGGTGCCTAACCATCCCTCTACATCCCAACTTACCCCTCGAAGTGGTGTTCTCTCCTGGAAGATCCTCGTCCCCGAGCCTGCAGTGTTTCTTTGTCCCGGAAAATCTCCATTGAAATCAACAGGGCACCCGACCTCAAAACAGCACCCTGCACCCGGCTGCCCTAGCGCCACTGAGGGTGCCCCTTTGGTGCTAACTTGGTCCCCAACTTGCCCTGAGCTTAAGCCTAGGAGCTTTGCTCCCACAACCCCATGGCCTGCTTGCCAGCCGCCACCAACCGGAGCCCCCCCTATCCTCCATAGGATAACATTGGTCCTCAACACTCTGCTCCCGGCCGCCCTAGTGCCACTGGGGATGCAACAACAGTGCATCACTGACCCTGGGAGACCCCTGAGTCTAACCCTAGAACCCTAACTCAAAAGACCGATGACTTACCTCAAGACCGATAACTCACTTTTATTCATAGGATACCATTGACACTTTTTCTCCCAAAAAGTTTTTGTGTCGACTTCTGAAAACTAAGAATATTCCTTCAAAATCGCACAAATAAGCTAACCAAATGTTCTCAATTGTTTGCAGGAAAGGTCCCAGTGCTGAACACAGGTGCCCAGCACTGAGTAAGAAAAGTAACTAAAAAGTAACTTACCTGTGAATTGAATTTCCTTCCGTAGGATAACATTGGGGGTTCTCTGTGAAAAAGTTTGTGTCAACTTTTGAAATACAAGATTATTCTTTAAAAATCATAAAAACTGCAAGAACGTAATTACTTACCTGTTTTAAGTAGATGTCCCAGTGCTGAATCTAGGAGTCCAGCACTGGATTAAAAAAGTAACGCAAAAGTAACTTACCTGCTAAGTGAATTTCCTCCCATAGGATAAGATTGGTGATTCTATGTGAAAAAGTTTCTAAGTGTCAACTTTTGAAATGCAATAATATTCTTTAAAAATCGTACCTTTAACCAAAACACATTTACTCACCTGTTTTCAGGAAATGTCTCAGGGCTGAAAAAAGTAAAAAAGTAATCTGAAAATTGATTAACTGCATTTTTCTTAAAAAGCCTATTCATTTGAATGTACTATACCTGCAATGTGTTGCAAACTGCTTACTTAAAACTGTAACCAAAACCAGTACAAGTCATACTGCAATTTTGAACTGTGTTCATACAAGTAATTTACTACTGCAGAGTATTTATATGGTTACCTGTACCAGGCTTGCTTGGTTCTAGAAATAAAACAACAGTATATTTTTTTTTACAAAACAATTGGCCTAGAGTTCAGTTCTTGAGTGTGTGGATTCATTTGCTGACTGAGTGTGTACATCAAGTGCTTTACACTATCCTCTGAGACTGCCTTACGGCTCGACCAAGCTACCACTTTAGAGAGTAAGGTTCTATCTAACTTTAACCTCTGCCGAACCTCTGGAGACCCTTGGTCTCTATACACACTGTACCTCACTTTGGTGCAGTATATATAGAGCCAGTTTCTTACAGTCACATACTTGAAAAATGCTCTGCTATGCTTACCTGAAGAAGTGGCTAATGATCAAGATGATTAGATCCTTCATGTACTTCCCTACAGCTATGTACTAGCACTAACTCGCAAAGTCATGGGAACGTACCAGAGCCAGATATAGCATTACCTAAACTCTCAATGCTATCAGAACACCTCTTTTTCTGCCCAGGGTTTTCAAGCAACAAATTAGTGCATTCAGGAACTAGTAATTCTGATTCAGTACAATTAAAAAATCAGAGTAAAACACTTGACAACAATGATTTGCAAAAACAATGTCAAGAAATGGAAAAGTTGTATCTCAGGGACAGGGTGCCATCTAAAATGCAGGGTGATCATTTCAAAATAGAAACAAATGCCTAAGGCCCATTATGCAAGTCACCAACACAGTATAATTGAATTGCTTCATTCCAATCTCATGGAAGAAAGAAGATAAACTACATCTTTAAAAAATAGAGTCTTAGAATCTCCTAGCCAAATATCAGTCAATGTTTTTGTCAGATGTCTATGTAGCTATGTTTGGAAAGTATATATTAAATATGGCAAAATTACTGTGTCATTGGTAATGACATTGTCAGTCAAGTCTAAGAGCCTGACTATGATGACTATGATCTTGGTGGATGGGATATTCCATCACAAACATGAATGTCTGCCAAATTGCAAGTTCCATGGGATATAATGGAATTGTAAATTGGCGTTTGTGACGGGGTAACCCTGTCCACCAAGATCGTAATTAGGCCCAATGTCCTTCAAAAAGAAGTATCAGGGACACTGTATCAAAGATATATCCTGCATAATCTGAATTCCAAATATGTGCATCCTTTATGCATTGCATTTATAGACCTGTTGATGCAGCTTATGTGTTAAACCTGTGGGTATTAATTATCCGTTCAACAAATAATTTGTAATTGTTTAGCAAAGAGTTTAGCCTTGATTTCTTCCAGCCAGTACTCCCACTACAGATTGAACAAGTGTAGCCATGGAGGCAGCTGCATTGAACCCACAGGCTACTGGCAAGGGACTACTGTGGCAGGAGCCTGCTTCAGCAGATACGGTCCTTTAGTATAAATACCGAAAGGTTCTTGGTCTCTGCATTTGCAAGCCCTCAAGCCCAATTTCCAGCGGATGTTGATCTTCAGCGATTGCAGCTTCCCAGGAAGGATTGGGGCTTCCAGATTGTTAGTGACAACGGCTCCTCTTGTGTGACAGCCCCAGTTTCAGGTAGCAGTGCACCAGTCTCTCAGCATAAGGTATTGATGCCAGACATAAAAGGTTGTTCTTTTACCTGAATGTCTTGGAACAGTTCACTATAGGAACCGTTCAGGGATACCAGTTGACCCCTTATAATATAGATTGACTCCTGGCTCTACTCCCTCTAGCAGTTAGCATCTTCTACTATATGATTCTTACACTGGGAACATGATGGACTTCTGCTCTTGGGCAGTATCTCCTTTAGGGCCAGGCACTCACTTTCCCTCTCTAAGAAGGCATGCAATCTTCTAAATACTAGGCATACTGTCAGCTCCTCCAGCAAGAAGTGCAGACTTTAAGTGATCACCTCTGACCGCTGGGCGATTGTCTGTCAGGCAGACACCAACCCTGGTGACAAATTAGCTTTTCAAGTACTCAGCACAGCACTCCCTTCCTTGGTCATGAAGAACTTGGGATGTGAACAAAGTGGGGTGGTTTGGTCCCTCTGATAAATGTCAAAGCAGGTCCTGCTTGACAAGAGTTTTACTTGGAATAAGCAACATTGGGGTGAGGTACAGCAGATAGACTGGAAAAAATGTTGTTGCATGCCAGTGAGCTAGAGTTCTAGCCCACACCACCTCGCCAGACTGCTCTGCTTCGCTACTCTGAGAGAGTCAAGTGCTACAATGGGATACATGTTTCCTAGTTAAAGGTAATTTCAGACTTACAGCGTATGAAGGACATACATCTTTGGCAACTAATAACCCACTTTCTCATAGTATTCTATGTCAGTGATGCAATCGCAGTTTACATTTCATAAGGTTTACGTCATCTAGAATTCCATAAGAGTATTGCCTTTTTAAAAATATGTGGTGTTTATGTAGTTTTTTCATGCAATATATGACTATTGTGTACAGCATAATTTGAAGTCAGCTGTCTTCAGGTGTCAGAGTGTATTTAGGTTATGGCTGGTGTTCATAATGGCGTACGATTGAGAGCTCTGAAGATGAGGCTGCCAGCAGTGAGAGTTTCTCACAATACCTGTATGTGGGTCACAGAGGTGCAGTAGCGGCCCGTGGAGGGAGTACCGCGGGGCGGTGGTGCGAGGTGGGGGAGGGGCAGGGTGGGGGTAGTCGGCCGTGAGCTGGAGTTTACTACCCCCCACCTTGCCCCTCCCACGCCCCATCACCCCACGCTACTCCCTCCATGGGCCGCTACTGCAGAGGTGTATAGACTATATGTACATCCAATCCTTGGCCTCCCTGCAGAGCACAAAGAGTGATAATCACAGGTGTGAGATATACAGATACAGGATTTCAGAAAGTTGTAAGGTGAAAATGGGCATATCTATCGAACTCAGAGAGAGAGACTGCAAAATGTATGTTTTGGTATTTTAATTAATCACAACCAAATCATTGTTACTCATTTATTTGATACAGCTAACAAGCATTGGTAAAACCAGTAGGGGAGTCTTCTTTTAGGTTATGTCCGTTGTGTTTTTTGTGTGACATAAAAAACATAAAACTCAGGGACAGAAGCCCAAATACTGTTCAGGTAGCACACTGTGTGAAAAACTCAATTTTAATTTACTTATTTGAAGACACACCCTTAATTACATAGGCCATAGGTCCTGGAAAGGATTCATATTTACACTTATTTGGCCAGAATCCAACCCAACCTTGTTCATTCCAAATATCCACATAATGCACTGATCAGAACTTTCTGTAAGTTCTCAGTTCATTTCATTCAGCGTTGCCAATAAGAATCCATATGCTACTGTTTGTGAATGCTGAGTAAACATCTATTGATATGAGAGCTCAGCTAGTCCTACAACCTTTCACCTGTCCCTCAGAACTTCAAGCATCTTTTTTCTGTCAGCGCTCAGAGCCTCTATACCAGTGTGTAGACAACCTCTCCAATTGTTGTATTCGGTGGCACCTCTTCAGATCCTCTGAATCCCTCAGTTGAATCTCTGAAACTATCATTTTGAACCATCCTTTGCTGGCCCTCACCACCACTTGGCTAGCCTGTGATTCCCACGCCTGATCTCAGCATTCAGACCATTCATCAGCACCCTGTCAGCCATCATGTTGCCCTGTCGGCCATCAAGTTCTCAGTTTTCCAGCTATCTCGTTCCACTGTCACCCATGAACTGAGCTGTGCAGTCCCTGAAGAATCTGTTCACCCTGTCACCAGTCCCCACAGACTACTGAATCCATCTGTTTCCCATTGATGATCATAGAACCCCTATTATGGCTCTCACAACCTCATCATTATCTTCAGAATATCTTGTTGCACTTTCTGATTTTTTTATTGGCCTTCAGAACTCATCGGTCAGTCCTTCTGCATGACCTCTGCTGGCCTCACAACTCTTCCAACCCTCTTTTGAGTCTTAAACCCCACAATCCATCTCCAAATACCTCCTAAAGTCAAGAATCTCACAGTCTACTCTACCAATCCTTTGCTAACCTACCAAACACCTCTGCCACATGCATACCTCCGCCACCCTTCAACTTGCCCTCAGAGTTTTGTGGGCCACTCATCTGGTGTTGAAGCTTCCTCTGCTGGCCTTGGTTCTCTAACACAGCTGTCAATCAGATCCCTTTGTTACTCAAAGTCCTTCTGAGGGGCCACCTAAGCTCATCTCTCTGCAGCCTCCCTAACACCCTTGTCTCCTCGTCAGAGCCTTCTTATGATCCTGAGCTCCCCTTTGCTGATTGCCTTAGCTCTTTGACCTCCTCTGTTAATCCCTAACCATTTTTACTGACTTCAATCCCTTAAGGTTTTAAAATACTTTATGACATCCTTCATATACACAATACATTTCCACTCATTCACCTTTGGACCCCTTTGCCAAGTTCCTCTAACCTTCTTTCTGCCCTCAGACATCTGAGCCAAAATCAGAGAGCTTCTGGATTCACTTAGAACTCAGAGTGAGAAAAATGAAAAAATAAATACACTTGAAAACACACATTGCTTTATTAACATTAACGCTTAATATCAAAAACTGACTAAAACACGAAGTAAAAATAATATTATAGAAACATTAAATAATTAAATTTGTCATTATGGTAAAAAAACTAGAAATTCACAAAAAAAAGTTTAAAGTGATGTTATGGTTATAGAGTATAACATACATTAAAAAAATTGAAATTCATTGAAAAAGCTAAGAATAAAGTAATTTATGATAGGAATGCAGAAAGTATTCTAACTTAATTAAAAAAAAAGCCATAGAAATTCACAAACAAAAATAAAGGTGAAAAAGGCTCAATAGTTAGGTGAAAATGTTGTTGAGTTTTGAATTGAAACACCATGCAAGGTGAAATCCCTCTTTGAAGTTTTATTTGACCGCTAACAAGTGCAGGCTAGGCAACATAATATAGGCACAATACTAGCTCGCTTCAACTGACACTCCCTGCTTCCACTGTCACCAAGGACGCCTAATATTTCTTCATGCAACTCTATGGTGACATAGGCTAGTTCTATGAACGCAAAGCAAGACAACCGGATACAACACATTTCCCTCTTCAACAATACCTGACTTGATTTACAGCAAACATCAGTACCTACAAAGGAAAAAATAAACATTAAAAACTAGACTAAACTCATGAATAGGAGGAAATGAGTAAGAGAAAAACACAAGCAAACTCTACAATATCATGCATAAAAATGTACATGTGCAAAATCTAATGTGGATGAATCATTCAGCTATTAGAATAAAACAAATGTCAAGTGCAACAGAAATTAATACATGGCAGATTTGATAACTAATCAAGTACATAATTCTTGAAATGGAGGCGATCTCTTTTAGACCCATACATCATGCTAACTCTGGCTACATGCAAGAAGAATGTTTTCCCCTTCAGACCTCTTTTCAGAATTCTGGAAACTATCCTTGTCCTCACCTTCTCATGGTGTACACTTAGCCTGATGTTACATACTCCAAACCTCACAACCATCCAAGGCAACTACATTTTCTGAATTTGGCATTTCTGAATGGTCCCACATAGCTCTACCTCCCTTTGGGAACACATTCAGGCTTCTTCACAAATACCATCTCACCCACACTTCAACCTCCTCGTTGTAAGCTAGGCTTAGCATCATAATGTTCTTTATATTTTCCTCAGTAATCATGAAACGTTTTTGGATGTCTCAGTATTAACTTTTTCTTGCATTCTAGCTACAGGGATTGAGCTTAGTTCCATCAACTCTTTCCTTCAAACATTGATAAGGGGAAACATTAGTAACATGGTTAGGCGATGTGCGATGAGCAGATAAATACTCTCACAAAACTTCCATAAGAGGGATCCTATTCTGAACAGCCAATTGCACACATGCCTTCACAAGCCTATTCCCTCTTTCTGTAAACAAAGAGAGCCCATCCGTCTTTTGGAACTTCTTTTCCACTTAAGGTGTTATTTTGAAAAAATAAAGTTTTCTTTAGATAGCCCTCACCCACCAGGGTTTCCCCATCATGCCATGCTTCATTGTTGGGTTCTTCCCATTCCGTTGCAGAATGTGGCATGCTGCGACCTGCGAGTTATGTGGGAGCACTTTTGTGATGTTGTCTATAATAGATGAAGAGACAAATAGAGTGTTTTTTTTGTGGAAGATTAAAAATACCTGGCTAGTAGGAAAAATATTGTATTCATATATCTATCCGGTATGGTTAAAAAATTGGGAGAGTTGAAACTCATGGACATATGTTCCTGGGTTATCTAAGGTCTACATGTTTCAAGTCCTACCCTAAAGCTATTCTTCAAGACCAAAGATTGCTACTCCCTGATACTACTCCTGTCAACACTTAGGGGCCGATTACGATCTCGTCCGGAAACCATTCCGACCGATTCTGTTCCGGAATGCTTTCTGAATGACTCAGACCAAGTGATTTTGATGCATCCGGATGCTTCCGGGTTACGATTCGGTCGGACTCCCATTGACTTTAATGGGAGCCTGTGTCCCGAACGAGAACAGAGGCTCCTATTGACAAAAGGGGTGGTTGGGGAAAACCTTGCATCCTATGGTGGGCACCCCATGGTGCCTGCCACACTGTGCATACATGGGTAGGAGGGTCCCATGGGTACCCCCACGGGACTGATTTGGAGGGTACCGGTTGAAGGAGGACCTGCTACGGGCCCCCCAAATCGGATTCCAACAGCCGATTCGTTTCAGGACAACCAATTTGGAAAGGCTGTCCAAATCTGATATCCTAATCACTCATCTGGAAATGCAGTCCGTAGACGGTTACAATTCGGCTCCGAATGACTCGGTTACTCCCAATGCCTTTCGGAACTGAATCGGACAGTTCGAACGCTATCCAGCCATCGTAATCGCTCATTGGGAAACATGTCTGAGTCGGTCCGAAAGGCAGGTTCTGAATCAGATTCGGAGAAAACGAATGCTGTTCGGAGTCTTTCTGGACGACATCAAAATCGACCCCATATTTGAAATGGCATTGCATGCTAGGAAAAATAAAAGTAAAAATACATATACATAAAGCACCAATTAAGTGTTATGCCTGGAAGATATGTAAGTTACATAAATAAGGCTTCATGAGTTCAAACGGGGGGAAGGCACATCTTTAGTCACACTTACTTCAAAGCCACTAGCAGGCATAACAACTTAGGCTCTTAGAAACATGCCCAGAATTACCACATCTACAGCATTTAACCTTAGAATCTCTCAATTAGTTTGTGGTCCCTTTGATTTTGTCATTACTTATTTTCAGTACATTATATTTGTTATCATCATTTAAGTCTTTTTAGCTTCAGAGACAATTACTCTTCTAACTGTATACACTGGACCAGTAGAGATCACCTTAACTCAACCAACTTTAAGTTCAATGTCTTCAATAATTCATTGGATTCTTTTAGAGAAGGATTCTTTGCTTAAAGTTTGTTTCCTGTATCCTTGGGTCATTAGTACAACATACCAGTTGATTTCTTATCAAGGACTCCATTAATTCACCAACTTCACAGGTACATGGCTACTGTGCCATGCAGTGACATAATATCAAATTTTGTCTTCTTTAGCCTGTATTCTGGAAGAATGTTTATGTCTTTCCGTAACAATTTTGATTTGCGGCCCAAAATGACTCTCTTGCATGGTCACCGACATTTCATGAACATCCCTTGGTTCTCCCTCACCATTATGCACCGTTATCTTAGCCAGACTCTCATATATATTGCGGTCTTCGATACCTAGGTTGTATCATTGTACTCCTTGCCACTTGGCAGGTGAAAACTTTGCCCCTCCAATCGCTATCAAATGAGAGTCAAACAATCTTTTCAATTTTTTCCATGGTAAAAGAGGATCTCTAAAGTATGAGAGTTATTGTGAGGTTGTCACATGCTTGCTGCTGTCTATACGTGAGAATTCTCTTTTAAAATAACTAAAACAACTAACTGAAATAGTAAACTAATGCATAAAAGTAAAATAATACATCGAAGTAATAAGCAGAAGAAACAAATATGGAAAACTGGTTGTAGGAAGTTAGATAGCAGAGTGAGGTTTCCGATCTATCCTGCATTCAAAAGCACTCATGTAATGTTCCAGGATTTATATTTGATCATCTTCTTTTAAATGTATCACAGAATTGCTTACAATTTTCACTGTAATAATCTGGAGTAAAAATCCTATAATGATCCAGAGTTTTAGTATGTTTGACCATGTGCTGATGCCTCTTAAATGCTGATTTTTTTTTAAGGCTTTACCTAAACAAAATTATTTTAGCTAGCTTTACTCAGTGCTTACGACTGCATTATTAATTGAGTAGCACGCCCAACATGTTAACTTACATTTCTTACTACACATATTGGGCCTCATTACGATGATACCCAGAAAGCCTCCAACCTGTGGTCGGAGGCTTTCTGGACCTAATTGCGGGTTTCCCTTTCTACCGTTGCATTATGATGCAGGCCTTCAAAACTGAAACCGGACTGTCATTATGGATAGATTACGATGGGCTCAAGGAGCCCGTCAGCCAGTCGGAGACCGGCACGTAATCCCAATGAACGGTGTTTCTGCCGTTGGGATTACGATGCTTGGTTTCCAACAGGCTTTCCATGCTGGGCTTTCTGACATGGAAAGCCTGTTGAAAAGCGAGTTTGGGGTCCCCCAGCAGGCCCCCCTTCTCCCTGAGGCCTCCGGTTGGGTGCCAAGTGGGTGCCTCTGGTGCACCCCTGTTAATCTGTACACTTTATGGTAGGCACCTTGAGGTGCCCACCATGTGATGCAGGGTTTAACAGAATCTCCCATTTCTCTATGGGAGCTTGTGCTACGCTAGTTTACGGCTGCAGCAGAGGCTCCTATATGCGGTCGCATTGTGTTTGCTGTGTCGGGACCGCTAACTCCATGTTGTTATTTCAAGTTTAACATCACATATATATATACACACATGTATATATCTATACACACACACACACACACACAAATATTTATATACATACATATATATTAATATATATATACATATATACATATGCACTGACATCTGATCGCACATACATATTAAATAAATGATAAAAAACAAATAATAAAATTTAAAAAAACAAATATCAACATTCACATCGATAGAAATCCACCTCATATAACACTTCCAAATGGATCGACATACAACTTTATTGAATACACAGAGTCCCTGCTTCTTGGGTTTAATTATGTGACATCTTTTTCAGGTCCTCAGATATATTCCCAGCAGTATTTGCACATGTAGTTTTAATTGCTTTTTAGCTGGCTGGTACTCACCATGTACTATTCTGCAGGAGATCTGTTCTGGATTGCACATTAGTTTTATACGATCTTACTTTGGTATAGAATCTGTTCCATATGTTCTGAGTTTGTCAAGTCGATAGTATTTAGACTTTTTATTATGTGTAAAACTCAGAGTGCAAGATCGGATATTTTATCAAACTTGTTTACAAACGTTTCATCTACATTATGTAGCCATTATGATTGTTATTTTTCAAATGCAGGGCATTGCATTCGCAAATCTGTAGTATGTTCTCTATGTCTTTCCATCACGTGATATGGGTGTCAACCTTTTAAATACTGTCACACGCAAAGTTTGCTTCATGTGATCAAGGCCGTTTTCCGGCCGAAACGCGTCACGACAGACAAAAGGGAGTTTCTAATACTTTAAATAAAGAAGTATTTACCGACGAAGAGGAGCTCGTGCATTCTTTTTCCTGGGAAAAACTGACGAATGCTCTATGTTCATATATATATATATATATATATATTCAGTGAAAAAACCATAGGTTTCACACACGTTATAGTTAGCTGGACATTTCACTCGTAAAAAAACAATGACATTTTTCCGTTATAGTTAGTTAAGCTAACTATAACTCGCGCGCCCGCAATGCACTGCTGATGACGTCAGATATTACATCACTCATGACATGGTCAGTGACATCACTCATGACATGACTGATGACATCTCAAATGACATCACTGATGACATCACTGATGACATCATCCAGTGAATGTGTGTTTTTCTGAAAATTAAATATGTTTTATATATGTATATCTCAAGGTCGATGGAAGAATAAATGGGTATATAAGTGTCTAAATGGATGATTTGAAAATTGATTCTGTAACTGACTGATTAAGTGTATCTTAGTGAATACATGGCTTAGTGAGTAATGTTTAAATATGTAAATATCTGTATCAGTCTCTCACTTTGTGTATAAGTGGCTGCATGGGTTGGTGATTAGCTTCATGAGTGTCTATATAGGTTATTAGTTGGTTTTTTGAGTATCAGTGTCTATATGGTTCGGTGGGGGTATTACGTAGTGCATAGGTGCATGAATGAGTGACTCACTGTTTGTATGTGTTGAAGACAGCATATGTGCAGGACTGTATGGGTGGAAGAGTGTGTGTATGGGTGTGTTAGTGAGTGAATGGCTGTCTCAATAGTGTCTTTATGAGTAACTACATATGTTTTAAAATAGTATATGTGACTATTGGTGTATATAAGTGAGTATATGTGAGAGTGAGAGATTGAAAGAGTTCCTATATGAATAAGTATGTGTTTCTATAAGTGATTGTTTAAAAGACTAAGTATGTGTAAGTTTCTGTAGAAGTAAGTGTGTTGGTGTCTGTATAACTGTATATGCAAGTAAATGTATGTTTCTTTCTTTTTTTCATGAGTGACTATGTGTGTCAGTAACTCTGTGGATGAGTGGCATTGTGTAACAGGATGTATTGGTGTATGAGTACATATGATGTGTGAGTACACGAATGAGTGACTGTACAGGACTGTTGGTGAATGAGTGGATGTTTATGTGGTTCTTAGAATTATTGAAGAGGTTGTTGTAATTGGTATTGGTATGTCCATTTTTTTGAAAATTTCAGTCTCTATTTTATAATGTGTGTATCAAAGGTTATATTAGGTTGAGAGGAGGTCTGCCACTCTATCACATGGATGATGTCATCAGTGATGTCATCAGTGATGTCATTTGAGATGTCATCAGTGATGTCATGAGTGATGTCACTGACCATGTAATGAGTGATCTAATATGTGACGTCATCAGCAGTGCATTGCGGGCGCGCGAGTTATAGTTAGCTTAACTAACTATAACGGGAAAATTTCATTGGTTTTTTACGAGTGAAATGTCCAGCTAACTATAACGTGTGTGAAACCTATGGTTTTTTCACTGAATTTGCAAGGTTTTTTAAATGCTAATCCCTAACTATAACATGCGTGAAACCTATGGTTTTTTCAGTGAATTTGCAAGGTTTTTTAAATGCTAATTTCTAACTATAACGTGTGTGAAACCCATGGTTTTTTCAGTGAATTTGTATGGTTTTTTAAATGCTAATTCTTACCTATAACATATGTGATTCCCATATTTTTTTTTATTGATTTTGTATGATTTTTTTATTAAAAATTCTTATCTTAAAACAAGTTTTTTTTAACTTTTTATTCTCTTAAAACACTATGTTTTTTTAAAAAAAAATATGCAATATAACAAGTTTTCTCTTTTTTTTTTACCAAACAGGTAAGATATATTAGTATAACATAGAAAATATATTTTTTTAGTTTTTTTTTAGTGCGCGTACGGTAAGCGTACGGTAAGCTTACGGTTTACGCAATGTTTGTAATTTATCTACTCTGTTTGCGTATAGTTACGCAATTTGCGTAGCCGCGCGTACTGTGCGTGGGGCGCGTAGGCATGCACGCTACACGCGCACGTTACGCGGAAGTGTTGTAGAGTGACTGTTTTGCGCATGCGCGCGAGCGCGTGTCTTTTTTACGCGCATGCGCACTTTTACCGTAAGCGCACCGTAAGCGCACCGTAAGCGTAACGTAAGCTTAACGTACGCGCACGGTGGGTCATGTGATCATGAAACACAACTTTTGATTGGTTGAAACTACTTTCAGTTCTAGAACTCTCCTACACCACACCCATTCCCCTCATTTCTGCTTGTGATCCCTTAGGAGAAGGAGCTGACTTGTCTTTGTGATACGATGGCAGAACAGCACTCTTCTGCTGAGAGTGAGGCTAGCAGCACCACCATCAGGCAGAGAAGGAGGAAACAGAAGGGCTCTTTCATATGGGAGTATTTCAGTTTTCCAGAGGGTGAGAAAAAAGTCAATGCTGCCTTGGTGACTTGCAAGCTGTGCCAGCGTGTACTTTCGCGAGGTAATCCCAACAAGAAGTATTCCTTCGGGAATCACACTATGTTGAGACACCTTGATTATGTGCATCCTAGGACACATGCACGACATACTAGGGGCAACCCTTCAGTAAGTCGTGCAAGCACATCCACAGCAGCTCAGCCGAGTCCTTCTTCGGAAGCTCAGCAGAGCCCTTCATCTGTGGGGGCACAATCACCTTTTTCTGAACCTCTGGAAATGAACCCTCGGTTTGGTAGGGTTACTATGCGGTGTTCATTTTGCCATAATCTAATTGTTCACAGGGAGACCAGTGTTTCCCTCATTAACAACAGAATAGATCAGCACAAATGTCCAACCAGCTAATGTTCCCATACTTCCTTTCCTCTGTCCCTGCATGAACACAACGGCTCTTTTAAGAGCCAACCTTACCTCTCAACTTTTTTTTATTTTTTATTTAAAACTTTTTTTTTTTTTTTTTTACCGTACGCGTACGGTAGGCGTATTTTTTTTTTTTTTTTTTTAAAACACTAAAAATCAATTACCACATCTCAAGATCCTTGAGGAATTAAAGCTGGGTGTGTGCTAAGAGTCTGCTTCTACACAAAAAAAATGGCTCCCCCTTTCCATCTAATGCAAATGTAAAATCTCCAGAGCAATACGCAATAAATCTCTGCCTGTAATTCCTATTTGCACACAGAGTCATGTTTTCACATTAGTCACAAAACGAAATTTCTTTGCCATTTTGAAAGCACACTTACTACTCTTTTTTTTGACAAGTGATAAACACTTTTACAGACTGACACATTTTGAATCCACTTTTCAGATTCTTAAAAAAGCACATGTCCAAACTGCTTTTTCAGACCAGCACCATGTGTAACCTGGGTGACTGACTACACTCCAGCAAGGGCAACCAGCCTTAGTGATGCTGAATGTATTTGCATTACTGACTGAAACCTCAAACCGCACTCGGTTGTGAATACTGTGCATGATTCCACAGGATAAGCTGCTGGGTGTGTGCTAAGAGTCTGCTTCTGCACAAAAAAATGGCTCCCCCTTTCCATCTAATGCAAATGTAAAATCACCAGAACAATATGCAATAAATCTCTGCCTGTAATTCCTATTTGCACACAGAGTCATGTTTTCACATTAGTCACAAAACGAAATTTCTTTGCCAATTTGAAAGCACACTTACTTCTCTTTTTTTTGGCAAGTGATAAACACTTTTACAGACTGACACATTTTGAATCCACTTTTCAGATTCTGAAAACAGCACATGTCCAAACTGCTTTTTCAAACCACCACCATGTGTAACCTGGGTGACTGACTACACTCCAGCAAGGGCAACCAGCCTTAGTGATGCTGAATGTATTTGCATTACTGACTGAAACCTCAAACCCCACTCGGTTGTGAATACTGTGCATGATTCCACAGGATAAGCAGCTGGGTGTGTGCTAAGAGTCTGCTTCTACACAAAAAAATGGCTCCCCCTTTCCATCTAATGCAAATGTGAAATCTCCAGAGCAATACGCAATAAATCTCTGCCTGTAATTCCTATTTGCACACAGAGTCATGTTTTCACATTAGTCACAAAACAAAATTTCTTTGCCATTTTGAAAGCACACTTACTACTCTTTTTTTTGGCAAGTAATAAACACTTTTACAGACTGACACATTTTGAATCCACTTTTCAGATTCTGAAAACAGCACATGTCCAAACTGCTTTTTCAAACCAGCACCATGTGTAACCTGGGTGACTGACTACACTCCAGCAAGGGCAACCAGCCTTACTGATGCTGTATGTATTTGCATTACTGAGTGCAACCTCAAACCCTTAAAGTATTCCTTATTTTTACCAGTACACCTTAATTTATCGTGAAAACATAGTCCATATTATTTTACATGTTCCTCACATTTAAATTTCTCCCAAAACAGAAAATAATAAACACAACTTCAACAAAAGGAATTCCAGTTCTATTATTCATTTCTTAATTTACCATATACATCCCCTCTCAAACTCTAAACTCACCTTTAAAATTAGTTAGTTGTGAAAGAAATGTGGCACTCAAACAGCAGATTATCAGAGCCAGGATCTCTGTTCTTTACACCTCTCTCCTCTCAGCAGAACCAGATAATGGCAAACTTTCCCTCTCTTTTTCCACACATATACATGTTAATTTCAAATCTCAGTGCTTCCCCCTTTTTTTCAAATGTAATCACACATTTCTATTGGTTGAAAACCAACCCTTTTCCAAAAGTACCCTTCCCCCAACTTGACTTCTGCCTAGTACCCTTCCCCCAACTTGACTTCTGCCTGCTACCATAGCAACAGCTCATGGAACACTGCTGTGTGGAGTTAGGTCAGAAGTTCGCCACACAATGTTTCATTTCCAAAGAGCAGGAGTGCTTGACTTTTCAAACCTAACAGCAAATCCAAAGTACTGTTCTTTAGTAACACATTTTTCTGTACCAATACAAAACATGCTTCTATTAATTTACACATACAGCCTAGTTTTTATTCTAGAATGGTATGAAACAGCCAATCAGTTCTTTTTAAAAAAAAAAAAATATGTATGCCTCCATTTCCAAACTGTCTTTCATTTCTTTTTACCATTCTACTGAATTACACCTCCTGAGTGCATCCAGTTCTCCTTTGAAGATGTTCACAGTGTGGATTGTTGGGCACAGCTATGTCTTCTGGAGTGAAAAGTATGCAGAGAAAACAGATATGGTGAGAGACCTTGCTTTGCCAAATGTAGACATTAAATGGATTGGTCAGAGAGGGTTAAAGTGGCACCAATTGATGCCATTGGTGAAATCCTTCATGCAAATCCAACACCCTGACCTCATAATAGTGCACTGTGGTGGCAATGACCTAGGCACTTTGACTGGTCTGGAAATGCTTATGAAGGACACCTTTGCACAACTGTTTTCACTTTTCCCTAAAACTGCCTTTGTGTTTTCTAACATATGCCAAAGGCAAAAATGGAACTGGTCCAATCATTTTTGTCCGCAGATTGACAAAGCAAGAAAGCACGTCAACAAATCTGTTTCTGCTTTCCTCCGTGACTATGGTATGGGTTCCATTTACCACAACAACTTGCGTTACGACATGCAAGACATTTATAGAGGAGATGGTGTGCACTTCAATGATGAAGGGAACAGAGTCTTCCTTTTGAACCTTAGACTCTGCATCGGTACTTACTTGTAGGTACCACTAAAAAATCACTTCATAAACACAACGGCTCTTTTTAGAGCCCCCTAATATCTAAACACTTAAATCTGAATTTTATTTCTTTTTTTATTTTTTTTTTCTACCGTACGCGTACGGTAAGCTTACCGTAAGCTTACCGTACGCGTACCCCGCGATTTTTTTTTAAAATTAATAAATGTTTTTTTTTGTACTTTTCTGTCCTTGTTTGAACCCCTTTCAAATGTTAGGGGGTCTGTAACTCTCCTCCTTGCCCCCTTTTCAAGTTATCACCTTTTTTTTTCTGTGTGAAACACACAAAATGGCGGCCGCCGCTTCCTGGTTTCGACCGATTCGAATGTTTACTAAGATCTAACAGCCAATCAGAATCGCGCTCGCGCACGTCACCGTACGCGTACCGTAAGCTTACCGTAAGCTGCCACAGATATATATATTGATTTAAATGCTATTTTCTCAGGAACTACTGAACAGATTTACACCAGACCTACAAAAGGCACTTCCTTGACCTGCGAACTACCTCTCTGCCAAATTTCAAGTAATTCTGTTCAGCCGTTCGGGCTGTAGCTGTGTCTAAAGGTCCTATGGAAAAATGCATGGGAAAAACGCGTTTTGGGACCCCCCTTTTATCTCAGCCCCCGCTGGACAAATCCCCCCGAGACTTTCAGGGTAGGAGCGGAGCATAGCGCCCCACCTATTTTGAAAAATTCGCGAGGATTCGTCAACCGGCGCCAAAGTTATTCAAAATAGAATGTTGCGGATTTCCTATGGAAACGTGGTCCTAACTATAACTACCTACTGGCGACCGCCAGTAGGTAATATATATATATATATATATATATATATATATATATATATATATATATATATATATGTATATATACGTCCAGAGTCCTCACTTTCCACAAAAGATCGAAGCAGACACTTTCTGCAGTTATTTAGCTTTTATTCTTCAATCGCCATAGAGCGTTTATTTATTTATTTTAAAAATTTATAGAGCGAGCAAATACCCTGGGGCGTCTCGGCGCTACGGACTAGTAGAGGACGGAGACCAGAGATGATCTGCCTATTGGTTAGAGAGCCAAATCTTGATTAGCTTCCTAAAGGGGAGCAGGGTTGGACATGATTTAATATTTTGGGGAAGGGAGTTCCAGAGTTTAGCGGTGGCGAATTTTCTGTCACCCCATGCTACTTTCCTTGTGCGGGGGATGTGCAGAAGGTTGGCAGTTGAGGACCGGAGGGTTCTATTGGGGATGTATCCACACAGAGCTTTTTTCAGAAAGTCCGGACCGCTTTTGTGGATGGCCTTGAAAGCAAGGCAGAGGGCTTTGAACTTAATATGGCTTATGATAGGTAGCCAGTGAAGGTTTCGTACTACTGATGAAATTGACTGATACTTAGGGGTACCTGTTATCAGTCTGGCGGCTGCGTTTTGTACCATCTGTAGTCTATTGGTGACTTTTTTCTGAGCATTGATTACGAGGCCATTGCAGTAGTCGATTTTTGACATAATTAGTGTGTTAATGAGGGTTTTGCTGGCATTAGGTGGAAGAAAAGGTAATAGTTTTTTAATCATATTTAGAGTGTAAAAGGATGATGAGACAATAGCGTTGGCGTGTGAGGTGAAAGTAAGTTTATCATCAAATATGACTCCTAGGTTTCTAACTTTTGAGGCCGGGGGGGGTGGAGGGCCCAGGTCTGAGGGCCACCAGGTGGGTGACCAGATAGGGTGGAACTTGCCAAATATCAGTACCTCAGTTTTGTCGGAGTTTAGTTTTAGGCAGTTTGTGGCCATCCAGGTGCTGATTGCGACCATGCCTAATTGGAATTTTTCGGCAACTGCTTCTCCGCCGTTATGGATTGCTAACACCAATTGTGTGTCATCGGCGTAGGAGGTAATACCCAACCCGTGTGTTTTGATGAATTTGGCCAGGTCCGACACATAGATATTGAGGAGTGTCGGACTCAAGGATGAGCCTTGTGGCACACCGCACGGGAGGGTAAAAGGGGCCGATTTGACTAATTGTGTACGATTTGAGAGGAATTAGGTCAGTAGTTTTTTGGCCTTCTGTTTGATGCCGATGTTCGAGACACGGTCGATCAGAGTGGGATGATCGACCGTTTCGAAGGCTGCTGACAAATCCAACAGTACTAGCACTGCTGTGCCACCTTGATCTAGGATGGATCTGATTTCATCTGCTGCTTTAATGAGAGCTGTCTCCGTGCCATGGCGTTTTCTGAAACCGAATTGAGTTTCGTCCAGGAGATTGTTATCGTCGATGTATTGGGTTTAGACCAAACACAGCGGTCTTGTTCACTTGACATGCCTGCGTTCCTGACACAGCGTTTAATTTTTTCAAAATAAGACTATTAAATCAATTCCTATCAGCCCATATCGTATGCTCACAATTGCACTCAGATCACAAAGTCTTTTGACATTTCTACAGCAAAGCCTTTAGGCATAGGATCAGCATAGTGCCATCCACACTGAGCTGTAGAATGACAAAAGCCCTTAACCACTCCAGGCAGCGTATTAAGGCTTTGAATTGGTAAAATACCATCCACGCCATCCAGGAATGAATATATATAGTCGTGCTGAAACACCTTTCAGAGTGGTGGTACTGCCATCAATGTGACATCACTGTAATCATAGGGATTGTGAAAAATCAAAACGTCCCACAAAGAGCAGTTATATTTGATCCATGACCATTCAGCAAGAGAGTAGTAAGTGTGCGGTATGTAGCGAGTGGAGCATTTTGGCGCACACTGTTAAAAATATATCATTGAAGCATGGTGTGATAGTGCACTGTCATTTACAGAAAGCACATTTTCCGTTTCATTTTCCCCAAAACTTGCACAGACATGCAGGTTTACTGATAAAAATATACAGGACATAAACGCTAGGTAGTGTGTGGGATTTCAGCGAATATTTATCCTATCTGTATCAACAAGTAAAATGTCGTGCTTTGATTTGATTGTATTATAATCTTTTTTTCCATTACACTTCAGAATTAGAACATTTTTTATTTTCTAACTAATGATCTATTTTGACATTTTTTACATGTCAATTAGAGGTATTTAAATTTTGTTGAATGTTAGGAAAAATAAACACCATACAGACTTTCTTTCACACTCCCTGTACAAGATTGTCACATAGTTCACTTTACAAAATCTTCTCACTTTGTACTCAGAGTAGGAAAAGTAAACACCATTCTCCATGTTAAAAGAATAGGCATCAATTTGTCAGAAGGCATAATGCACAGCAGATGTGACATCATATAAACAACATTGAAATTTGTGAACTCTAGCATGGTTATTTTAGGAGCGCTGCAGCACCCCTCACACCCTTACTTCTAGCACCTATGAATATATACTCACACACACACATGCATGCAAAACTAATTTCCAATAAAAATAATGTAAATTAAATATATGATATACACACTAATTAGCTCTTACCATAAATAGTCCAAAAAAAGTACTTCCCAAACAACCTATCAAATTAAACATGAAAACAGTTAGCAAATAGAAATGGTTTCCTAATTCTAAAAAAACAGCTTAAAAAGGCCATAAGAATGAAAACAAAGTGTGTTTAACATATCTAACAAAAATGGTGAGAAATAAAAAACTATTTTAGGGTAAAAAATAAATAAAACTATACTATATATTTGTTTCACCAACAGACAGGTGTATGCTCTACAAGAAGAAAAAACACTAAAAGACAAAGAAAATAAAGGCACATACACCAAAACTTTCAATATACAAAAAGACCACAAAGACAGAAGTAAGTATTGTAACTAAAAAATGACACTAATATCTAAAGTAAATATAAAGTCTAACAAGAATTCAAAAATAAACTAAACCAAAGTAATTAAGACATTTCTTTCACTCAACAGACTCCAACAAATGAAAACTGTGTCACAAACAACAACACACATATATATTACACACACAAAACCATGGAAATTCAGCAGTTATAGTTACCTGAGCTAACTATAACTTATGACCCCACATGCACTGCTCATTTCCTCACATTTTGCATCACTCATGACATTTCAGTGACCTCACTGATGACACCATTGATGACATATCAAAATACATAACTGATGACATCATCCCTTGAGTGTATTGTAAAAGTTTCTGGCACTGAACGATATTTACTAAATTACTTTAATATATACTAATGAATGTTAGTATTTCCAACAGCTATCATCTGAACCACAATCCAGTTTTTATAGTAGGTGTACTATTTATGAGTGAACTAGCCTCGATGCTGACACTCGTCCCCTGCTGATGTATGTGTATGGTAGTACTTTGCAAATTGTATGCCTGCATAAGGACATTGAAAATCCCGGTGCTCCTGGAGCGGTGTTTTTGCGATACAGTGTCCCCTATTTTGTGCGTATTGAAGTCCCCAAGAATGATGGGTTCCATAGATGCAAACTGTAGAAGCAGATTTTCTATCTGAGTTATCAACAGACTTATTTAATATAAAAGACTGATTATCACTTGATTGTTTTTATCTAAGATAGCAAAGGAGAATTTTAACAATGTTGTGCACATATACTTGCTTTTGTTTTAGATTTTTTAGATTTTTACTCTGTCATTTTATATAAGCTGTATTTTTGTAATGGTTTTAAGTATTCACACAAATAAAGAATTCATTCATTCATTCATACTTAGCAACAGTCTAAGCTGTTCATTGAGACTTCCCTCCACAACTAAGTATAGTTGTGTTTTATGCCATACTGACCACTTAGCTTAGACCTTTCTCCATTGCGAAGAATGAGTGTAGTAGTTTGCAATATATTCATCTGTTTTTTAAGACCTCTCTCTAGGGTGATGGCTCAGTATAGTAGTGGCTGACAACAGACTGACCTCTCTGCTGAAACTTTTTTTCCAGAACTAAAAATAATTTTAATAGAGGTTTGTGACACAGTGGCCTGTCCGCTAAGACCTCCCTACTGGGTGTGCGTTGCAGTGCTTTGTGTAAGACTGACGTCTACACTAAAACCTATTTCCAGGTTGATGAATGGTGTGGCTGTGGTTTGCAATAAACTAGCCTGTACAGTTAGATGTCTTACTTTGTTAATTAGTGTTAAGAGTAGTGGTTTAGAAGAGACAGGACTATCCACTCATAACTCTCTCCTGAGTGATAAGTGAGTGTAGTAGTTGTTAAGGTCGTGTCCTTGTTAGACTTGGGGGTCTCTGGTTGGCGCAAGGTTGCCCTTGTGTCAAGCAGGAACCCTCTCCTCTACGTCAGGGCACAGGATAACCCCTTTGGGAATGACCCTTGCTCACCCTCTAGGTGCGTGGCGTGAGCAGCCAAGGCGATTCTTCAGGCGTTGTTGGTTAAGCAATTATAATCACACACACAGTAAAACCATTAATCCCCCCAGAAACGGACACCAGGCTTAGGTATGTGAAAATACGCTCTTTTATGTAAAAATAGTTATCTCAATACGCAGACTTATCACAAGACCAGTAACGTTGTGTCTATGCCACCAGATTATTAAAGCAGGCAAACAGTTCTTTACGCGAATACTTTCTCAATGTCACTTGGGAGATTCCAGTCTTGACTTACTTCAGGCCTATCGCGGCTCACGCATCGGTCGTGGGCGCGCCGGCGCCGTGTACAGCTCTTCCCGGCAGCTCCGGGGCGGCGGGAGGTGAGACGGGCGTGCGGTGCGGTGAGGATAACGGGGAAATAAGGCGGTGCGGGCCCCGAGCCCGATACTGGAACTCCTTTAGTGATGTGGAGAGTCGGCACAGGTCGGTGCAACTCTCAGCTTGGGAAGTGTTCTTGGGTCCTCAATCAGCGGGTGTGGGCAAGTAGGCAGGCGCAGCCAGCGACCCTTAGCACGGCGGTGCAGGGGGGTCTCCACAGCGGGGGCGGCGCGGCCTGGGGGTGTTCCAAGGATAACAAAGCGGGGTCACAGGGCACGGTCCGTGCAGCTGGTGACCCGGCGAAGATCACGATCGTTGGAAGGATTCCGGCGGGAGGGGTGACAGCGCTCTCAGAGCGCTCCAGTGGCAGGCGGTGACAGGGGTGCAGGCAACCTGGCCCGGGGACAGAGAGCGGCTCCGGACGGAGCGGGGCTCTCACGGGGTTGAGGCAGGCAAGCTCTTGAGTGTCACGGCCCTAGGAGGGGCGATGAGGGGCGCAGTCTCTTTCCAGCGGGATGCACACACGGCTCGAATTGGAGGACGAGCAAAAGCACAGAGAACCCACTGGTCCTGGGGTTCAGTTCAGGGGGCAAGCTCAGATCAAGCCCTTGGAGAATGTTCAAGCACAAAGCAGCAAAGTCTTTTCAGCAAGTCTCTTCCTCTCCTTTCTCAGCAAGGCAAGCAGCAGGCCAGCTCCTCCAGCGTCTTCTTCTCCTTCTAGTCGAGCAGAGGTTCTTTGTGGTAAAACAGGATTCTGATTTCTTAGGAGCCAGGCTCCTACTTTTATACAGTGATTCTTTTGTTCTTTAGCGCCAGGGGGCCTAGGCCTGGCCCAGTCCAGTTCTGGAGCACTTTGTTATGGTGACTCTGCTCTTTCCTTTCAGCAGCAGGGCAGAGACATCAGCCGCTCCACAGGGGGCGGCGCCGGCTTTGTGGTGGCAGAGCACAGGTCTATTCAAGAGTCAAGGTGTACTCCTCCCACCCATCCTGGTGTCATCTCTCTACCCACCACCTGGCAGCCAACCTGTCTCTGGGGATTCCCCAACCCTGCTCCTTACTGTTGCTAGGCAGAACACACACACACACAGCAGAGGCGGACTGAAATGGCCAGGTCAGTAAATACTAACTTTCTAAAAGTAGTATTTACAAACCCAGGATACTAAAATAACCTTGACTACAAGAAGTATTTTATTATTCTGAGTTCAGGCATACTAAACTTGATATTCTACCATGCTCTATGAGTCCACTGGGGTCACAGCGTGTAGTGACTCCAGCAGCCCATTCTGGCCTATGGAGAGCAGGTAGCCTTCAATAGTGAAAAACGAAAATGGCTGTAATTCACTACTAAGACATGCCACACACATCAGGGCATGTCCTACCTTGTGCCTACAATGCACCCTGCCCTTGGGCCTACCAGAGGGGTGGCTAATATGTAGGTAAGGGAAGGTTTAGGGACTGGCAAGTGGGGGCACTTGCGCAGTCAGCGCGACAGTCCCAGAGTGCACGCAGGGTCTGCGGTGGCAGACCCTGGACACATTTTTCAAGGCCGCTTTCTGTGGGTGGCGCAACCAGCGCTGCAAGCCCACCAGCAGCATTGGCATTCACAAGCCCTGGCACCCCTGGTGCACTTTACTGGGGACTGACAGTAAATCCAATAAACCAATCATGAACATCAATTACAGGTACACTTTACCTAGGGAGCACTTGCACTACGGCACGGATTAGCCGTGGCGCAGTGCCCTGAGCGGACAACACCAGCAAAACAGTTGAGGCACACCATCAAAAAAGTGGAAGGGAAACTCACGCCAAGGTGCCAGGTCTAACAGTCCTCATGTAATGCAACTGGTGCTATGTAAAGTGCTCTGGTACCCGATTCGGCTTTGCAAAAATAAAAAGTTACAGTGAGCTCTCTGCTGTGCATATCTCACCTGTCTCCTTTTCTTATTTAAAAAATAAATAAATGGTATTTTATGGAATATAGTGAAATTTAATTTTCTTGATGATGTTATCAGTGGTGTTGTCAGTGATGTCACTGACCATGTCATGAGTGATGTAATATGTGAGGTCATAAGCAATGCATTGCGAGGGGCGTAAGTTATAGTTAGCACAGATAACTATAACTGCTACATTTCTATGGTCTTGTGTGAAAAATCAGACCTTAACTGTAATGCCCCTGTAACCTTTGGTTTTTCAGTAAATTTCTAAGGATTTCTTAATTCTATTTCCTAACTATGACGTCCCTATAACTTGTGGCCTTTTCAGAAAATTTGTATGGCTTTTCAATACTATTTCCTAACTATCACATCCCTGTCACCTTTGTTTTTTTGTGAGTTTCACATTTTTTATAATATAAAATGTGCTATAATTTGACCCATAAGTTCAATTTACCAATGCACATTTTCTCAAGCTTATAAATACATTTGATTCACACATTCATTCTTATTAAATATTTTAAAAAACAAATTTAAAATTAAGGTAATGTAACTTATGTAGTCTTTCAATGAATGCTATGCGCCAAGTCTTTTTTATAATTCATTTTATGGATCTGCAGGTTCTTTCCAAGCCAAAAGCACACATTTAATACTAAAAAAAAACCACATTTAATACAGATGTATACTTTTGCAATTTCTATAAGTGTATCACTGCCTGTGTGAGGGTGGCAGTGTGAGTGACTGTGTGGATGTGTGAGTGGTTATATGGGTGTGTGAGTGGGTGTATGAGTGGCTGTGCAGGTGTGTGGGTAGGTGTGTGAGTGGCAGCATGGGAGTAGTTTTGGGGGTCTGTGAGTGGGTGTGTGATTGGCTGTATGGGTGTGTGAGTAGATGTGTGAGTGGGTATGTGGGTGGGTAAGTTGGTATGTGAGTGGCTGTGTAAGTGGCTCTGTGAGTGGGTTTGTATGGCTGTGAATTAAGATGAGAGTGGCTGTATGAGTGTGTGAGTGAGTGGTTGTGTGGTGTATAAGTGGGTGTGTGAGTGCATGTGTGAGTGACTGTATGGGTCTGTGAGAGAGGATTTTTGCATGTGTCCCCCTTCTTTCATCCCATTTGAACTACTAGATGTTGGTTTCTGACTATAACTGTGCCCTTGGCTATGCAAACCAGGCCCAGGGCCAGTGCTCTGTGTAAAAGGTATATGGTAATCAGATGTAATTACAATTGGTACTGACAACCTACCTGTAAGTCCCTAGTATATGGTAGAGCATGTAGGTTTAAAGGCCTGGTAGATTTAAGGCACTTAAGTGTGCACTGCTGTGGTGCCTGATGTCATTTTAAAAGCAGCCTCCCTTTGCTGGCTGCATTTAAAACAAAAATATGTCCAAATTCGACTTTGGAATTAAAAGTACTTCCAAAGTCTTATCCAACCTCATTTTTACATATAGGTCAGCATTAAGGTCTATCCTAGGTGCCCTAAGTGTAGGGTGCATTGTAGTAATATTCAGGGACATTATACAAGATGTTTTGTATGCCCGGCTTGGGAAAGGCTGCCAATTTTGTTTTTCCCCATTGTAGTACATTAGCTCCATAGCCTACACAGAAAGGTTTTTTTAAGCTTTAATAAAACCTAGCTTTTGACTGGAGAGAGGTAAACTAATAATTCAAAGTATTAGCCACCTCTTCTGATTGGTCAGCCTTTGACAGGCTGAGTCAAGCTACTCTGAAAAGGTGTGAAGTGGCCAGGGCTGAGACAAAAGAGAAATCTGGTGGGAGGATATCTGCAACAGCAGATGCCGGGACAGGAAGTGTGCTGGGTAGGTAAACTGGTCTTTAAAAGGAGAAAGACAAGAGGACAGGAACCAGGCCGACCCCCACTTCCTGCACCCCCAGCCAGCTGGGAGCACCTGTAATTGAATTAGCAGGAGGGGCTGGAAGAGGAGTGTGAGGAAAAGTTATCCACATCTGTGGGTTGGGTTAGCCAATATTTGTGGAACATTTCTTTCTGGGACAAAAATATGCCACACCTCTAAGGAAGTTGTCATCACAGAGGGAGGCACCCTGTACCCTCTTGGCCAGGGGGTCCACCCTGCTTGCCAGACCACAAACCTGGATAAATATGGCAGAGCTGCCCAGCAACTCAGGTCCCTGACTGGACACATTCAGAGAAAAAGGACTGCCCTGCTGCACCCTTTGTCTGCACCAAGAGAGGACTGCACTCTGAAGGGCTTCACCTGCTGAAAACTCTGGGCTTCACAAAAGAGGACTTTGCCTTGCTTTAAAGGATTAAGGAGTGAACTCTCTGAAAGCAAGAGGTACAAAAGAGTCACCTGCATCAACTCCACCAAGAAGAGCCTAGCTGACCGGCGTCCAATGGACCTTTAAGGATTTGGTTAGGTGCATTGTCGGAATATTAGTACCAACTCTCCAAGGAGCAACTCAGAGCATCTAGACCCGTGGCTGATATTGTGGACCCTTCAAGACCCCAAAAGGCCCTTCTGGAAGAAGATCAAGAAGTTTGGAATCATTTATTTTGAAGATTTTGGTATAAAGCTCCATTAGTTGACCTACCAGTTGTTGAGAGTCAAGCCTGCAACATTAAACTGCGACTTAGCCTGAACTTCAGGTTTGCCCTGCTGAAAGCTCCATAGCTCTTCATCATTGATAATGAAAACCAAGGCCTCCAGGAATCACTGATGCCTGGCACTGAAGCAAGCCGCCGTTGCCAAACCACATTCCAGCCTGCTGAGGAAGTTCGCTCGACATCAAGGCAAAAAGATCCAAGAAAACATACTACGTGGGAAGGTAACATTTTGACTGGCCCCAATGTATTCAACCCTTCCATCACGGTCAGCCTGAAACTTTGCCTTGTTCCAGGTCAAGCGCGACCAGATGTCCCCTGTTGATGCTTTATGCTTTTAAACCCTAGAAAGCCTATTTTTACATCTGATCTTCTAAATTCTCGTCAGTGCATCAGAAACACTGCATAATCCCTTAATGACACCAGGATTATGATGTTGTTTATGACACTCATTCCCTGTCAGCTTTTCCAACATGGAAAGGCTGTCAGAAAGTGACATTGGGGGGCCCTAGAAGAGCCCCCTTTCCCCTGGGCATCCAAAATGTGGCCTGGAGGGCACCTATGCTGCCCCCCTAAACATCCCTGCACTGTGTGGCAGGCACCTCATGGTATCTGCCACATAGTGCAGGGATGTTTCAAAACATCAATTTTTCCATCCGCCACACATGCTTCCATTGAAAAATGGGTCGCATCCGAATTGAGATGTCGGAACCACCGACCTATGGTTAGACGGTTCCTTTCCCACAATGGTGGCACAAGTACACACCGACATCGTAATAAAGCCCCTAATAGTTAAAACAAATTGTAAAACTATAAAGAAATAGTGTATGAACATTACAACCATATCATGTGTGTGATATTTTTTATTTTGAAAGTAATACTTTTTTGTTGTTAGTAAAAAATATTACAATAAACCTTTAATTATTGTAATATATTATTCCGTAAAAATATTATATTTATCAAGTTTAGAAAATGTATTGAAAATGATACTTAGCAAAAGTACTTTATCAAAGAAACTAATAATTTATACAATAATTCACTATAACTTTTTAAGGTGCAAAAGAAGAAATGCAAAAATGCTAACTGTTACAAATTACTATTCCCACTCCAGTCGCTGCAACAGTAGGGAAAGTGTTGGACTACGGAGGGGTCGAAATTTACTATTCCCACTTCAGTCAGTGCAACAGTAGGGAAAAGGTTCAACTTAGGAGGCGTGACAATTTACTATTCCCACTCCAGTCTGTGCAACAGTAGGGAAAAGGTTGAACCTGGGGGGGGGGGGTAAAATGTACTATTCCCACTCCAATCTGTGCAGCAGCAGGAAAAGCATTGAACTCAGGAGGGGTAAAATTAATTATTCCTACTCCAGTCTGTGCAACAGTAGGGAACGTATTGGATTGAGGAGGGGTAAAATCTACTATTCCAAATCCACTCTTTGCAACAGTAGAGAAAGTGTTGGATAGCAAAGTGGTAAAATTTACTATTCCCACTCGAGTCTGTAATCAGTAGAGAGAGAGTAGTTCACTTCAAACAAATACAATATTTTGACAACTACATTAAATAACAACAAATATACATATTTAAATCTGAAAATATATATATTTTTTAAAATGAGAAAAATTGCATATTTGTTACAATGTTTCCTAAACAATTTAAATTAAAACAAATGATAATAATAATACAATTGAAATACTACACTTAGGGGTACATTACGATAGCGGGTGGAAAATGTGCGCCCGCCACCGTAACGGTAAATGGGCCCGACCACCATAGGTGCGGCGGTCCCGCTGTGCTCATTAGGCTGCGACATCCACCCTGGCGGTCGCATCCCGCATATTCAACATTGTGGCGGGCGGTGCTTTGAGCAGCACCCACCACATTGTTAAATATGCATGTTGTGCATTGGCATGCACAACGTGACAGGCACCGCGCTGTGCCTGCCACCTTGTGCATGCCAAATTGGTACCCACCAAGTGCAGCCACCCAAACCCTCAAACCCCCAGGGGCCCGAAATGGACCCCCAAAGATTTCACTGCATGCCTTTCCATGGCGGAGTCTCCGCCATGGAAAGGCATCCAACTGCAGTCATACTAATATGGATGGCGGTGCCCACCATATTGTGTCCATTTTCCGCCCGGCAGGCAATCCGACCGGCGGAAAAGCGGCGGACGGTCTTTCCGTCCGCCGCGGTGCCCCTCGCCATATTAATATGGCTGGGGTGAACCAGGGACGTTTGGCGGCCGGATCGCCACCGCCGGGCCGGCAATGGCCACTGACGGGCCGGCGGTGGCGATCCGCCCGATATCAAAATGGGCCCCAACATTTTCACAATTAAAACAACCAAAAAATATAATGTTATTTACAATTGAAAAGCATAACTCAATTAACACACAGCACAATAAATAACATATTGTTTAAACAATAAATAACTATTTTTATGTTTAATATTCCTTAAATAACTTCCTACCTTATACCTGTACAAAGTAAACAACACACGCCTAAAATATATCTTAAAATAATAATTATCAATTACATAATAATAGTAATTAACTAATAATTAAAATAATGATAATAAACAGCCCACTCTTTATCCCTATAACCGAACAATGCGCACCTCATATATATTTAAACAAATCTTAATTACATAACTTACATAATTAATTATCAACTAAACAATTAAAAACAATTAACTAATAAACAATTAATTATATTAATTTAAAACATTTCGTAATTACACAATTCACATAATTCATTATCAATTGAATACTTATTATAGTTAGCATTAATTACCATTAATTATTAATTGTCATAATTTATTAACCTTCACAGCCTTTACCCATAGTAAAACCACAACATACACAACCCACAATATAAGCCAAATATATTAATAAAACATTTAATTAATTACCCAATTTATATAATTCATTATCAATTAAATAATTAATAATAATTGGAAGCTAGTTAATAGATCATTGTAATGTAATTACTTCCCACCCTATACCCCTACAAACCCAACAACCCACACCTACAATGTTACATTATTAAAAATGATTAATCACACAATTAACAAAATTAATTATGAGTTAAATATTTAATAATAATCAATAACTAATAATTATTTTTTATTAATTTTCTTCCCACCCTGCACCCCTATAAACCCCACAACCTGCAGCAGTACAAAAAATACAAATAAACTATTACATTTAATTTAAAAATAAAAATAAATACTAAAATACATGAAAATATTATTACAACAATATTTTTGTGAACAATATTAACAACATAGATATTTTTAACATCGATATTACTTACCTTAAAATCCATATTCTTGACAACCATAGTTTTGCACACAATATTTCTGCATCATTATATTGAAAACGCAATATTTCTGCTCCTCAATATATATTCTTTTTGATTTTTTGATTGAATACCGCTTTTGGGCCACAGTGATCGTGTGCTGTACATGGCAGTGTGTTGTCCGATGAAGACCACCAGTATCAGCCTTTGTGTGGGTGCCTGTGCAGTCACCACATCTCTGTACCTACAGGTGTGGTTGCCCAGGAGCATGATAGACTTGAAAGCTGGGGCCTGTTTGAGGGGAGACAAGTGTTAGCTTAGCACAGTTCTTGCAAGATGGATCAGCCAGGGGTGCAGATATTACAGTGCAGCAATCTAGGAGAGAGGGCTCATTCTATCCCCACACATGGGTAGCACGTGTAATGATTTCGCTAAGTGGACGCTTTGGTGAGCCAGTATAATGGACTGCTGTCAGAAGTTTACCCATGAGAGAATCATCGTGTGGTTCACCTCACTCTCAGACAGTGATGCTCACCCTTAATAAGATGTAAGGAGATGTGAGTCAGACTGGATTTTGCCTCACTCAGTGAGCATGGGGGCTGGGCCCAGGGAAGCAACGTCCAATAAAGGGCAGAAAGGCACCGTACAGGCTGGTGGCTGGTCCGTGTCAGATCACCCGACTCATCATCACTGTAGTGTTGACCTATGGCAGAGTGCGGAGCGCCGCACAGGGACCATTCTTGGCACACACTTCTCGGGTTCACTCTCTGCTGCTCTGTGGCCTCAAGGAAGGTCGGGTGGGATGGTAATGTATGTTATTTGGGATGTTCTTTCAATAACAGGTATATTGTCAAAGAAAACTAGTGATGTGATCCGTATGCCCTTTACTTTAGTCAAGATTCTCACTGAAGTGTGTTACTTCAGTATGTCGTCCTTTTACATTTCGACTATTACATTCAATAATCCAGCTAATAAATTGATAGATTAATAAATGCATTGTCAGGAACAAAAGAATAGTCAGCATCTTGTTAAGAAAAGCCTACTTAATTCTGGTTAACCACAAACACTTACTAATGCCCTGCATCCAGACCACCCATGGTATGGTTGTGTATCAAAACAAAAGCACGTCAGCTATTTTCTTATCCTGGCAATCGTGGTGAAAGAAAATGAAAATGGTCCAAGTTGATGGGAAAAAGGTTAAAGTAATAATTTTGTTTAAATTAATCCAATGATGCTGAGCAAGGCTTCTATTAGCGTGCTTACGCATGCACACCACAGTGCAGAAAGTGATAATGTATGAGTCATAGACATCGCAGGCAACCCTGAGAGTTCCTATTTACAGACATGGATGCCCTACTGACTTTCCAGAGAACAGAAGATGCAAAAACACTTTAAAATAAATCAGCTCTTGACTGGAGTCCACCTAAATTGGTCTGCGGTTACTATGGTACTGAAAGTTAATTTCAGGATTTGTCTACTAGCAAACAACGTCTCTTCCCAGTCAGTTCAGCCTGTATTTGAGACTACAGATGCTCTGATGCTTGATGTCTCAGGTGTGTCGGCGCAAGATTGAAACACTGACTTTCCTGAAGGGTAAAGCAGAAGAATATTGATTTTTGAGCCTACCTTTTAGTCTGAGAATCATCTTTTCTATACTGTGGACTTTCTTTACACATGACAAGTAAATAAGCATTATTTATGCCATTCAGTATCTTTTTCAAAATTTAAAGGGAATAAAGGGCAGAAAATGTAGAAATAGGTGAATGAGGAAATTGTACAATTAAGGAAAATGCTTAGCGATAGATGTTCTAGGAGACCCAAACTCCGATGGGGAATGAGACAACCCTCAATTGCCAATGGATGGTAGAAAGAGACCCCTGGCATAGGAAATAAGGTGGAAGGACGTTAAATAAAAGCATATTACATGGGAGGAATGGATAACCATGGAGTGAGGCTGATGAATGGTTCTTTAAAAAGTTCTCTTGAAGGGAAAGTACTTGACTATCCTGGGTTACCATACAAACCCTTCCAAAGGCCACTAAAACGCATTTAATTGATTGGAATACTCAAATCTCAAGTTTTGGTCATTCTGCTTCCTATTTTGAGTGTATTTCGTGGATCCCTGGGTTGTGCAATAAAGTTTACCATGCTTACCATTTGGATGTTTTGCCCCAACACCCCATCAATTCATATTCACAGTTTTGGATCACTAGGTAAATGTTCCTTTAGTCGTCATGTCTCTTTTCTCTCTCTATCAACAGTGATGTCACTGACCATGTCATGAGTGATGTAATGTGTGAAGTCATAAGCAGTCTATTAAGGGGAGTATGTTACAGTTAACTCAGGGAAGTATAACTGCTGAATTTCTATGGTTTTGTCTGAGTGAAATCGGAGCCTAACTATAACATTCCTGTAACCTTTGTTTTTTTCAGTTAATTTCTAAACATTTTTTCAATCCTATTTCCTAAATATAACGAACCTGTAACCTTTGGGGTTTTCTCAGTGAATTTATATTGATTTGTAAATTCTATTTCCTAACTGTATGGTCCCTGTAAACTTTTTTTTTGTAAGTGAATTTCTAATGTATTTTAATTTTATTTGCTAACTGTAACCTGTAACCTTTGGGAGTGAGTGTGTGAGAGAGTGCATGAGTGTCTCAGTGGGTGTGTGAGTGACTGTTTCCCCTTGGCTGCTGAGGGCCCTGGGGGGTCAAGAATCACTATTGTTGCCACCAGTAAGCCCCGCACAGTGGTATTGCTGAGACCTCACTGGAGGCCCGGCCTCCTTTCCTAAACACTCTTCAAATGCACCTCCTGTCACTCTTCTGGTTGTGGGATGAGCTCCCCTTTGCTGCTGGGGGTCCTTGGAGCCAAAAACCCCAATAGTTACCACCAGTTAGTCCCCCACAACAAGATTGCTGAGACCTCATCAGAGGCCCCTCCCCCTTTTTCAACCACTCTGCAAAAATGCCTCCTGGCGCACTATGGTTGGGGGATGAAGTTCCCTTGACTGCTGAGGGTGCTTGGGTGCTAAGAACCCCTATCCACCAGTAAGTCCCTCACAGTGGAAATGCAGAGACCTTATCAGCGGCCCCGCTCCCTTTCTCAACTACTCTGCAAAGGGGCCTCCTGGCACACTATTGGTTGGGGGATGAAGTCCCCTTGGCTGCTGAGGGTCATTGGGGGCCAAGAACCCCCATAGTTGCCACAAGTAAGTCCCCCACAGTGGGCTTGCTGAGACCTCATCAGAGGCCCCTCCCCCTTTCTCAACCTGATCTCTATTTTGCCTCTTTCTGTTCGTTGCTTACCTTTAGTTTGCCTCTTTCTGCTAGTTTCTGACCTTTATTTTGCCTCTTTCTGTTTGTGTCTTACCTTTACCTTGCGTTTTTCTGCTCATTTCTCACCTTTATCTTGCCTAATCCTGCTCATTGCTAACCGTTTACTGTGACTCTTTCTGCATGTTTCTGACATTTATGCTGGCTCTTTTGACCTTTATTATGCCTTTTTCTGCTTGTTTCTCCCCTTTATCTTGCCAATTTATGCTTGTTTCACACCATTATTCTGCCTCTTTCTTCCGCATGGTGAGCCTCAAGGCCATAGCGATCCCAGCTGGCTTACCACCTTCTGCGGCAGTCGGCATTTTTGCTGCATGGAGGTAGCTGCCATGCAGAAGCAATCTATATAATATCTTTCCCTTCCCGGGCAGGAACACTTTGACAGCTCCCGCCTACTGGAACCGGAGTGTTTGCTTTCATTTCCTGGGAGCTGTCAAAAGCAAACAGCTATCTCCAGGGAGTGGGCACCCCGGGACATAGCAGGAGCTTGCCTTGGGGGTGGGCTTTCTCAGGGCTATACATGGCTCCAGGCGGGGGACCATGTGGTCCAACTCCTTTGTAATTCACGGCCCCAGGGAGGTGGTGGTCCCCAGGGCCCTGGGACGTCCACAAGGCCCCCCATTGCGATCAATTTAGTCCTGGGAAATGCAGGCCCTGGGCATGAGGGTTCACAAGGCCCCCCACATTTCTTGCTAGTTAGTCCCTGAGAGGTGGTGGTCCCTGGGGCCTGGGGGGTCCACAAATCCCCCAATACAGATATAAGCCCCAGGAAGGTGGTGGTCCCTGAGGCATAAAAATGTCAAAGGAGGGGGGCCCTGTGCACCATTCTTTAATGTTTGTATATCTACGCACATGCCCCTGGGACCTAGCCCACCTGGGGGCTATTTCCAAAACTAGTGTGTAGCCCTCTCTTGTTTTTAAAAATAATGTTGCTGCAAATTAACGAATTATGAGAATTCACAGTAAATGTATATTTTCTAAAATGCACTTATGCCTTGGTGGGGACCCCGGGGGGACCCCAAGACCAAGGCTTGGTGCTCAGGGTATTCCTACCCTGACCCTTTTTTTATGTTGTTTTTTGGGGACTGAGCTGAAGCACTTCCTCGTTGAAATGTTGGCAGCTAATCAGAGCTCTGCGTTTCCCTGCATGAGCTCATCATTTTTCACAATTATTTGTGTCACAGATATATACATTTGGATTTCCATTCATTTCACATAAACTATTGAACAGATTTACACTAAACAACAAAAAGTGTGATCTGTGTAACCAAATCGTCCTTTCTGCCAAACTTGGTGTAATTCCGTCCAGCGGTACGGGCTGTAGGCATGTTCAAATGTCCTATGTGAATAACATGGGAAAACACACTTTTTTTACTCCTATTTTTCCCATTTCCCGCCTCACAGATCATCCTAAAACTTTCCATGCACAACAAGACTCACTGTGTCACTTTATTTGAAAACTTTCATGAAGATTAGTCAAACAGTGTTAAAGATATAAGCAAGCCAAAAAGCAATTTTTTGATGCGAACATTGTCCTAACTATAACTACCTACTGGTTATCACCAGTAGGTAATAAATAATCCATAGGGTGCTTGCCTCAGGGAAGGTGCTGTTCAGTAGTGGGGGCAAAACTGCTATTCTAACCCCTTAGAATGCTTGCCACAGAAAAGGTGCTGGTCAGTGGTGGGGGGGAAATTACTATTCTAACTCCACAGGGTGCATGCTTCAGTTAAGGTGCTGGTCACTGGTGTGGGGCAAACTATTACTCCAACTCTGCATTGTGCTTGCCTCAGGGAAGGTGCTGGTAAGTGGTGAGAGGCAACATTACTACTCTAACTCCATAGGGTGCTTGCCTCAGGGAAGGGGCTGTTCAGTGGTAGGAGGCAAAATTACTATTCTAACTCCACAGGGTGCGTGCCTCAGTGAAGGTGCTGGTGAGTGGTGGGGGCAAATTTACTATTCTAACTCCGCAGAGTACATGATTCATGGAAGGTGCTGGTCAGTGGTGGGGTGCAAAACTATTATTCCAACTCTGCATTGTGCTTGCCTCAGGGAAGGTGCTGGTCAGTTGTGGGGGGCAAAACTGCTATTCTAACTCCGTAGGGTGCTTGCCTCAGGAAAGGTGCTGGTCAGTGGTAGGGGGCAAAATTACTATTCTAACCCCACAGGGTGCATGCCTCAGGGAAGGTGCTTTTCAGTGGTTGGAAGCAAAATTACTCTACTAACTCTGCAGGGTGCATGATTCATGGAAGGGGCTGGTCAGTGCTGGGGGGAAAAACTGCTATTCTAACTCCGTAGGGTGCTTGCCTCAGGAAAGGTGCTGGTCAGTGGTAGGGGGCAAAATTACTATTCTAACCCCACAGGGTGCATGCCTCAGGGAAGGTGCTTTTCAGTGGTTGGAAGAAAAATAAATTACTCTACTAACTCTGCAGGGTGCATGATTCATGGAAGGTGCTGGTCAGTGCTGGGGTGCAAAATTACTATTTTAACTCCACAGGGTGCTTGCCTCAGTGAAGGTGCTGGTCAGTGGTGGGGGGCAAAACTATTATTCCAACTCTGCATTGTGATTGCCTCAGGGACGGTGCTGGTCAGTGGTAGGGGGCAAAATTACTATTCTAACCCCACAGGGTGCATGCCTCAGGGAAGGTGCTTTTCAGTGGTTGGAAGCAAAATTACTCTTCTAACTCTGCAGGGTGCATGATTCATGGAAGGTGCTGGTCAGTGCTGGGGTGCAAAATTACTATTCTAATTCCACAGGGTGCTTGCCTCAGTGAAGGTGCTGGTCAGTGGTGGGGGGCAAAATTACTATTCTAACTTCACAGGGTACATGCTTCAGGGAAGGTGCTGGTCACTGGTGTGGGGCAAAACTATTATTCCAACTCTGCATTGTGATTGCCTCAGGGAAGGTGCTGGTCAGTGGTGGGGGGCAAAATTACTACTCTAACTCCGCAGGGTGCTTGCCTCAGGGAAGGTGTGATCAGTGGTGGAGGGCAAAATACTATTCTAACTCCATAGGGTGCTTGCCTCAGGGAAGGTGCTGTTCAGTGGTATAAGGCAAAATTACTATTCTAACTCCACATGGTGATTGCCTTATGGAAGGTGCTGGTCAGTGGTGGGGGCAAAATTACTATTCTAACTCTGCAGGGTGCATGATTCAGGGAAGGTGCTGGTCAGTGGTGGGCGTAAAATTACTAGTCTAACTCCACAGGGTGCTTGCCGCAGTGAAGGAGCTGGTCAGTGGTGGGGGGCAAAATTACTATTCTAACTCCGCAGGGGGCATGCCTCAGGCAAGGTGCTGGTTAATAGTAGGGGCAAAATTACTATTCCAACTCCATAGGGGGCTTTGCTAAGGGAAGGTGCTGGTCAGTTGCTCTACGAAATGTTAGCAATTAAAAAAACACATAGAGTCCTCATACTTTTTTCACAGGTTAATTAAAATAACACAGAAGTACATTGCATTCAAAACCATCAACTAGACCATCATCCAAACTGAGGTTAAACAAACAGAAGGCCTATCACAGGTATAATAGTTCCAAAGCCTCATGTTATAACCAAAACTAAGTACAAGATTTATTCTAACCAAGCAGGAAGCCAAATAAACAATCTACTACTGAAATCCTAATAAATTGATCAAACTGAAGCAAAAATTAGAATGTTTTTGAAAACATCTGTGTGAAAATTCACTTTACTTTTAATACCTAGCCAACCTCACACAGAAGAGAAGGAAGTAAAACAGCTGAATCTCGTGACGAAAAATCAAAACCAGCAAAAGAACAAACAAGCAAACCAAGCAAGTTTACTAGGGTGAGGCAAAATACATATACAATTAAAAATGCCTATTTCTCTTTTCAAAGGAACCAACTACAAACCATAGTAGACAATGAAACCTGCAATAGCACAGAAACTCTTTTTCAATCTTCTTTTTCAGAAAATAACATAATGGCATCAAGAAGAAAAATCCATCTATCTTATGTCCAAAGAGGAAATCGCCTCCTAAAGTATGGTGGCAATTTTTATTGTAAGGAGAGACTAGCTGAGCCCAGGAGTCATTGGAGGTGTGTGCAATATTACTCATCCCATTGCAGAGGCAGAGCAGTTACTCTTGGAGATACCGTTGAAAGGACCACAGAGCATAACCGCTCTGCCGCTGCAATGGAGATAGAGGTTAGAGAAAACATTAATCAAATGAAAGACCTTTCATGCACCTCTAATGAACAATGTGGCTCATTTTTGAGGGGGGTATCCCAAAACATTCCTACACATTTAGCTAGGTCTATGACCACAATCACTAATTTAAGAAGAATTATTCAAAGGAAAAAACAGGCAAGTAACCTCCAATGTTTAAAACCCCAAACACACTCCGATATTAACATTCCTCCTGAACTAACTGTCACTGTTACTAATGGTACCTTCTATTGCATGACAACAAAAACCCTCAAAAAAGAATACTAATCTTTAGCACACACCATAACCTTCTAAAATTGGAGAGTAGTGATATTTGGATGATGGATGGGATGTATAAATCCACACCCTATCCAGTTTGCCAAATATACACTATTCATGCATACAATAATAACACTGTAGTCCTCTTAGAGTACAGTTTAATCCCTGATTAGCAAACCTCAACATACACACACTTTTAACAGTGGTAAAATCTAACATACAGAACAAAAGTTCTAGAAAAGTAATAATTGATTTTGAATTATCAATAATTAACACCATTACTAAAATGTATCCAGAAACCCCAATTCAAGGATGTTTGTTTCACTTTTCACAGGCATACTGGCAAACATTTTTAAAAACATCCTTAGTTGAGGATTACATATCCGACAGTAAACTGCAATTTGAATTAAAAAACCTAACAGCATTGTGCTTTGTTCCTCCTGACTGTGTGGATGAATACTACACATCACTTACTAAATCAGACTATTTTACTACAAATGAAGACAAATTGGGCACCCTACTAAATTATTTCGAAGACACTTTGATTGGCCATCTAAGCAAGTCGAGTCGCAGAAGGAATCCCAGGTTTCCTGGCAAGTGGTGAAACTGTTACACAACCTGCTTAGAGATAGGAGCAAAGACCAATAATGCCATAGAGGGATGGCACATCTCCTTCATCCTTATCATTTTTTGGAAATTTTAAAGAAGGAGCCAAGTTTCCAAGAAATGAGAATAGCACAATCATTGACTGGTAGTCTGAACCCATGAATTTCAAAAAGAACAAAAGAAATGTCAGAGAGACTATTGGGTCAAATTCAACAGATGTTGTTGATGTTGGCTTCAGACTACCTAGACAATAATGCACACATCCTACATTTCTAACTATCACTGACACCTATTCTATCTTACTTGCATGTCTTGCATTCTTTTAATTAAATTAAATTGGATTTTTTATAGAAACAATTTTTTACAAACATTATAAAAATGGGATCCTACCTTCAGTTGTCTTCCTTCTTTGACTCTTGTTCCTCTATAAAAATCCAATTTCCAGCAAGAGTCTATGCTATAATATCTAAACTGTGCAACTATAATCCACAATCTGATTAAAGCACGTGCATAACTATCAAATAAGTCATATATTGGCATAGCCATTTTTATTTGCAAAGAAAATGCTGCAAATAAATCTGCATCCTCAAAAAGAAATTCCCAAAAACGAAAAAATTATTGACAAAAAACGCAACAACAAATCCAGGAATGCAATCCTCTTTCCATCGATTTTCTTTTCATGATGTGTAAGAACTCAACAGCAAATATTTAAATGCTTCAAAAACAGTCACATAGCAAAAAATAAATTAACAAAAGTACTCCAAAATGACCATAAGTTTCCTTCCGGCAAACCATCCCATATCGTCCAAACTTCCACGCGGTTGAAGATCCATGAATACGCTTATCTTTTAAGAAAGTATGTGACGCACTAAAAACACGTAAAAAAAATATTGCTTCTCTTACACTTTGGTTTAAAAGAAATAGAAATTCTTCTGTCCACAGAGTGCTCTTTTTTTTTTTTTATACCAACAGTGTAAAATTAAACAATTACTCTTACATGAGCATACAACTGCTATCTGCCTAGGAATAAAATTGTTGTTGTAAACATAAAAACATACTCCTAAGGGGCCGATTCCGATGGCCGGTCAGACAGCTGTCCGTAGCCTTACCCTGCGACCGACACGTACCCGGAGCCGGTCCGTCCTGTAGAGTAAGTGAATCAAGCCCCTTTCTCCGTCCGAGCCGTAACTCCCAAAGAGGAACCGTGTCGCCCGGAAGCAGTATCCATAGGAGTTTCTGGCATGACAAGTACGATGCGTACTTCCTACGCGCCGGACGGGTCGTCACATACGGCACGTCACAGCATCCGGAAAACAAGCATATCAGCTACGATTTGCGCCACAAATCAATACACGGCTACGAGACGGACCAGCTTGCAGCGGGTACGAGACGGAGCAACAAGCAGCGTGTACGACAGGAACACATCATGAATCCCATCGCGCAGGTCATACCAGTACTCTACATCTATGACCGGCTCAGGAACCGATGGCGCAGGCGGTAAGTCAGACACCTACCACATAAACAAACGACATGTACCCGCAAAATGGCACACACATACAGGGGATCCATATTCTGGCCACTAAGAACAGCCCACCATAGGGGTTGCATGGCCAGCACCACTAACACCCCCACCCATAGGGGACCTGTTGCTCATCACTACTGCCACCCCCACCCATAGGGACTATGTTGCCCATCACCCCTGCCACCCACACCCATAGTGCTTATGTTGCCCATCACCCCTGCCACCCCCACTCACAGGGGACCTGTTGCACATCACCCCTGCCACCCCCACTCACAGGGGACCTGTTGCCCATCACCCCTGCCACCCACACCCCTAGTGCTTATGTTGCCCATCACCCCTGCCACCCCCACTCACAAGGGACCTGTTGCACATCACCCCTGACACCCCCACTCACAGGGGACCTGTTGCCCATCAATACTGCCACCCCCACCCATAGGGACTATGTTGCCCATCACCCCTGCCACCCACACCCATAGTGCTTATGTTGCCCATCACCCCTGCCACCCCACCCATAGGGCTTATGTTGCCCATCACCCCTGCCACCCACACCCCTAGTGCTTATGTAGCCCATCACCCCTGTCACCCCCACTCACAGGGCTTATGTTGCCCATCACCCCTGCCACCCCCACTCACAGGACTTATGTTGCCCATCACCTCTGCCACCCCCACTCACAGGGGACATGTTGCCCATTACCCCTGCCACCCACAACCCTAGTGCTTATGTTGCCCATCCCCTCTGCCACCCCCACTCACAGGGGACCTGTTGCCCATCACTACAGCCACCCCCACCCATAGGGACTATGTTGCCCATCACTACTGCCACCCCCACCCATAGGGACTAAGTTGCCCATCGCCCCTGCCACCCCCAGTCACAGGGGACCTGTTGCCCATCACCCCTGCCACCCACAACCATATGATGGGTGATGCGCAACACATCCAGCATACGCAAACATCAGGTATGTCCGCAAAATACATCCCGCATGGCATCATGACAACAGTGTGTAGTCTGTGACAAATGCCCACAACAGTGATTATGGCTACGAGCATACATGTAAGTAACAGCACATGTGTGACCAACACATGAGTGTGACATACACAAGGCAAGCATCACCATAGCACTGTGGCAATGTAAAAAGAACACCCCCTCACTGTGTAGAGCAGAAGTTAAGTGGGGGCTCACAAAATGCAGCAGATGTCGAGCATTGTGGTGATGGGGACCAAACCCCGCTCAACACAGTGACCAAAAGGTAAGTGTCATCATGGTCAAAGCTGCAAATAACAAACAGCATGTATGATCCCTGCTCCCAACACATCAAACACTTCTGGGGCAAACTAGTGGTTGTGTCCCAATCACACAGAGATGTGGTGAGGCTAACAGTGCTGTGAAAACATAACACTCTCGGCCATGTGCAGACAAGCACCATACATGGGGGCTGACAATGCACACAGCTTACAATGACACAACAGCAGAAGTGAGCATCACCAAGCATGCACACATCTCAAAAATAGACACACCAATCAAAACAACATGTGTAGACTGTAGGTGTCAGCTCACAAACTCACATTCCATGCCAGCAATGGCACCCAACAACCATGATGAATGTGTACAATGATGTGAAATGACTCACAGGGACAGCATGCAAAATCACAGAAACAGCATCCAGACCAAGGCCCACAACAGCAATACCAATGCACTGGTGCAGATGCACAAACAGGCAAACTCACACTGCACATCTGACACAACATGTGTGTGTGTGTGTGTCACAGTATCCCAAGGCAACTACACAACACATGAGGGGGGCTGAACCACAGTGGCACAGATGTGGACACAGTGCCATACAAAAGTAAACCATCATTGGGACACCCTCAGTGGGCAAACAGGCGTTGGGAGATGAGAGGAAGCACAACAGACACATGTGACACAAGCTGGAATGAACACCAACTAACACAGCAAGAGACTGACACACAACACCACTACCCCTAGAAACAGACAGTGGGGTGACACAAGCATGCATGACACCTCCACTGTGATGACAAAGGCAGATGTCGTACAAACTGGGAAACCCAGACATGTGTCCTGTGCCACAAACGTACATCACACATACACATACACAAACACAAATCACTCAGCATGGCCCCTCATCCATGGACAAACGGGATCTAGGGGACCATCCATGCAAACATTCACATCAGTCCACCATCAACACCACACACCTGAACTGCAACAATGTGTATCTGTGAAGTCCACATGGACAGGTGACATTGCACATGCACCCATGGCAAACACAGGAATGTTGCCAGGAACTAAGGTGCAAACACATCACACAAGGACTGTTTACACCCTGGGGAATGACAGACACACTGCAAAGTATGCGGTACATGGCCATGACCTCAAAGGTCATGTAACCTTCAGAATCCCTGCCACAGTCCCAGGACTATGCAGATGCCAAGGAGGAACACAAGGCACCCATGCTGACACCTGCCAGCATCGCTGCGGTGAACCCGACAAGTGGGAGCAGTCACACACACATACAATTGTCTCAATCACTGAAAACTACCACCTAGGGACAACTACTGATATTGTGAACAAACAAGTGCCTTGAGGAACCCTGACTGTGTCCCATCTGTGTCTGACAACATCATCACCACTGAGAACTGACAAATCACAATGATGAGACACCAATTAACAGTAGTGTGTCATGCACCCACACATCTGGTAGCCCATTGGAAAAGTAGTGGGATGAACACAGTACCACTCAGCAAGCATCAACAACAGGAACATATCAAGGGAACCCTGTTGGTGTATGAACAGGGATGTGGACACACACACATGCACATACAACACACACAGTGGGCCCAGGCCATGTCACTGGACAACACACTAACTTGAGGGGACACAACTCCTGTGGGAGCCCAGCTGTGCCAAACATATTCACCGCAAGTCCCACTCATGTCTGCAGAACACTTGGTCAGTTAGCCATCAGTTACCACACAATGAAGGCTCTGGTCACAATAGCCTGGGGTATGGGAGTCTCCCCTAAGTCAGCTGCACATACCCAAAACATATGTCTAGCAAATTGCACAGAGGACCCAGTTGCTCCTATTAAAATGATGCCCACACCTGTAGGGCCTGAAGTGACAATTTGGACAATGGTAAGCACAACATATGTGCAGGGGTGCAAGCCACAGATGTGACCATGCCAATGAAATGCTCACAGAGAGATGTACACAAATAGTTGATCCAGACACACCCAGGTAGCTGCAATGGATGACATGGATACCCACCAGAATAGGGTACACATCTCATGGACCACAGGGAGTACCTCATATCAAAACATCAGTATGCAACATTGTAAACCAAGCATTACAGGTGCAAGGGCATGTAAAACAACATCAATGTGATGTACAGCTAAATCAAGTTCACAGGGACAAAGTAAAAAGCTTTATTCAGCATATGAAAAGTGAAACGTCTGTTCCAACAAAAGGCCAATGGCCAGTCCATGTCCAAATGGCAAGTAGTGAACTAGAGTGACAAATTCAGTATATGAAATTCTAAACGTCTGTGCAACCAAAAGGCCAATGGCCAGTCCATGTCCAAATGGCAAGGAGTGAACTAGAGTGACAAATTAGGAATATATAAAATGCTAAACGTCTGTGCAACCAAAAGGCCAATGGCCAGCACATGTCAAAATGCCAAGGAGTGAACTAGAGTGACAACTGTCACACCTTGCTTGCCTGCACTGCTAAGGACCGGGGTCATCCCTTCGGAGGGGCATACATGGGGGCAGGCCAGGAACGCAGGGACAGGATCAGGGCGCAGCAGAAGGAGGCAGTGAAGAGGTGGGGCATGCAGGCGAGACACTTGCAACTGCAGTGGAGCTGACTGAAGTGGTGGGTGCTGTCACAACTGTGGGCACAAGTCAGATGGGGTGGGTGCCGGCACAACTCCAGTGGGCAGGTCAGATGGAGTGGATTGGCTCACCACTGCAGTGCCCAAGTCAGACGGGCTGGTCATGGACTCCAAAGCAGTGCCTACATCCATGGGATCGGAATGGGGGACAGGTGAGTTCGGCAGGGGGGGGGGACACGGTCCCCACATCAGTGGCACCAACTGTCTGACCAGGTGTGGAGGAGCAAGTGCTGGGGGATGGCCTTAGCATTTTGGGGATGGTGTATCTGTGTGTGGGGGAACCTGGGGCAGGGAGTGGCGGGGGAACCTCTGGAGTGGTGACCTGGGGGATGGAGGACGGAGACTTTGCCTTGGAGCTGCGTGCTGGCGGGGGGGGGGTCTTGCTCTTCTTGCGCCAGGGGGACTTGCGGGTGGGCGTCTTGGTCTGACTGTGCCTGGGAGAGGGTGTCCGGGTGTGAGGGGCACTCCCTTCTGTGTGTGGGGACTTCCTCTTCCCCTTGTAATCAGGATCTGCTGGGTCGGTGGGGAAGAGGCCAAGGTCACAGAGGAAGAGCTTCTGGGGGGATGGGGTTACAGGTGAGGCAAGGGAAGGGGGCTGGGAGGGAGAGGTCTCAGAGGACTGTGGAGTGGTTGTGGATGACTGTGTGTGTGTCAGCAAACCAGCCCCTGTGAGTGTGGAATCAGTCCCCTGCGCTTGCTTGTGTGCACGTCTAGCCCTTGGTTTGGGTGTTTCTGTGCTTGGGACAGGTAGGGTGCTAGGAATCATGTGTGTGCATGGAGGACCTTCAGCATCGACGTCTGCCCTACATGGATCTGTCTAAGTAAGTCCACAGACTCCTCACTCAGGGCAGCAGGGGACACAGGGGCAGGGGGTGCGGTGCCTGGCACAAAGGAGACATGCTCACGAACACAGGAGCCCACAGGGACCTCTGGGATGGGAGCCGATGGGAGGGGGGTGGTGGTGGTGGCGGTGGATGGAGACAGCCTCACTAGCTGGTGTTTGGTGGCTGCTGACACCCGCCTCCACAGGGGAGTCATCCTCAGAGCTGCTGTGGCCTTCAGCTGGGGGGGGGATGGTGCTGATGACTCCTCTGTGTGGCTCAACTCGCCCTCCATGCCACTGGGTCCACCTGACTCCTCTCCTTCTGTCCCTGTAAGGCTCTGTGGCTCCTCCTGGTCCGTGGAGCTGTCCCCTCCTGTGGCCGTGGATGTATCTGGATAGGAATAGGAAGTAACAGAACAACATCAGTCACCTGAACCAACTGCACACACCACAGTGAGCACATCACATCACAGGGCAAGCCCTGGCATCATCAGCTGAACACAGCTCAAAGTGCCAACACAGTTTAGGATGAGACAAATGTCATTCTCAACATCAACCATGGCACACATATCCCTCCTTGACTTTCACACATATGTCCGTTGCATGTTGGATGTGAACACACCAATGTGCCGACATGCACCACCCACACCTCATTTGGACATGCAAGTGAACATGTAGGAGTATATCACTATACACACAGCACATCTCTTGCTACTGACTCAGTACAGGTGTCCGGATGAAGGGATGGGCAGAGACTCATTTAACATGCTTGTGATGCATGCCAGCAACACACACTATGATGTTCTCATGACCTGATGGGCAATGCCACAATGGGTTGCATGGTGCACACTTGAACACAATGTAGGATCACTCATAGCAAGTTAAATGCCATGGCACTGGGATGCCCAGAAAGTCAGTCAACACTGTCTCCTGTCACAGGGGCAGGGCATCCAGACAACAACAATATGCACTGAAACACAATCCTAGCTCAGGGGTAAAGCTAACTCTGCAGATGACCGGTGCACTTGCCCATCCCCTGCAAACAACATATACAGGACCCAGAAGACCCCACATCATGCAAATCAGACACATGAGTCTCTGCAAACACAACTCCCTGTACATTAACACATCACAGTCTGCCATGCATGTAACCCAGCTGCATGAAGGACACAGTTGCATGCACCATTGTGCGCTGTCAGATGATCACACACCTATATGTTACACAGGTCTTGTCTCTCACAGTCACATCTCAGATGTCATGCTGACCCTCTGAATCATGGACACCCCGGTTGTACATAATAACAAGCCACACCCTAATGACACAGAGGCAGACACCTGAGGGCACATGTCACTAAGCACAACCTGTTATTTGATACACAGGAGTGGGATTACAGAGTGTTTCTAAATGCCCTTGAGGAGCCATGACTGGCCAGGTCTACGTGAAACAGTGTTTGGCCCTGGACAGTAGTCAGGTGGCTAAGCAAGTGTGACATACTTGATATACATACTCCTGAGGCCCCAACATTGGAGTCCCCTGCTGCATGGGTTTGTTTGGAATACCCCAGCCACATGTGTCAGACCAGCAATTGGAACACATCTCAAGTGCACACACAGATCACATGTCAGATCTCAGGCATTGGGTAAACAATTTACCCACCCATATAACACACACCAGAGTCACGGGAACAGATGCTGTCCGGTAGATGAAGCATAGCTGACTGCAGGGACACAGTGCCCCAGTGACACAAGCAACAGACTGTAGGGGCCACACCTGTGGAACAGATAAGGAGGGTGCATCACACAATTGAGAGACCTGAGTATTGGACTACAAGACCTACGTAATATGGAAGTGTGACCAGGCCAAAAGACTGCAATTGGCATGTCAGACATAGTACACAGATTAGGCATGGACTTACCCCCTTACTGCTGCTGTCTGGCCTTCAGCTGCCTATCCAGGTCCGGGAAGACCACCGCCAGGATCCGGAGCATGTGGGGGGTCAGGGTCCGGTGTCCACCCCTGCTGTGCAGAGGTGACAGCTTCAGCTGGACTCTAGCTATCCTCCGGGTCCAGCCCCGAAGGTCCTGCCACCTCTTCTGGCAGTTGCGGATTCGGCGCTTGTAGACCCCCACCGAACGAACAGCCCGGGCGATGGTCAGCCAGATCTCCTGCTTCTGGTGGGCATCAACCTGTGAGGATGACAAAGTGAAAAGTACATTAACACACATGCCCCAGATTTGTGCAGCACACATTTGGATATACATGTCATTATCACAAAGGGAAATGAGTTACACAGGTAGTGCAACCATGGGGAAGAAAAATTCACCTGCATGTCTGACATGTTAACAATGCCTGGATAGTTTCAGCTTGCACCAATGCACTTTAGCAGCAGGACACCTGTTCATTACATGTACCTACACACTTTGGGTCATGAAAGTAGTCAGTGAGAATGCTTGCCACTGGTGTACACACTGCTAGTCCTGCTAGTCAGACAACATGCAGAATTAGGAAGGCAGTGGACTGCACACTCACCTGCTCCCCTGGTTTCCCATAGAGCTTGCTGTACTGTGGAAGGAGCCCGTCCAGCAGGGCCTGGTTCTCCTCCTCAGTGAAGGCTGGGGCCCTCTCCAGAGTATGTGCCATAGCAGGAGCCAGAGGATGCAGAGACAGCAGCAGTGATAGCAGGGATGTGGTCCAGTAGCATGTAGTGCAGGCAAGTGAGCTCCCTGGGGGCCATCCAGCCATATATCTGTGCTGCAGAGGCAGAATCTGTGCCATGTGTCTAAAGTGATAGGTCCAACAAGGTTGCATTCTATGAATCTGGCCAATCCATTTCAATGTAAGACTCGTACACGCCTTCCGCATCGTTCAAATCTTCACCTTCATGAAACACTTGAAATTGCAACATTGTTGTAGGCATCCAACTGAATTTGCAGTGCACAACTCGTACAAGTTTTGAATCTGCATCCATCTCCATGACAGTCCGGAGCCAATGGGTGCGCCCGGCTCGTTCAACTGACTGTACAATGCGTATTTTGAAAATAAACATGCATCCGTCTCCATACGATTCAATGGCCAAGGCGTAGGCGACCATGCCTGCCCGACGCGTATGCATGATTGTCACACGCGTCGGACCTCATTGCATGCAATGACAAAGCGTACCCGAGGGCTCGGTCATGAACCGTGCAATGCATTTCCATTGTCACACGCGTCGGACCTCATTGCATTCAATGACAAAGCGTACGCACGGCTCGGTCATGAACCATGCAATGCGTATGCATTGTCACCCGCGTCGGACCTCATAGCATTCAATGACAAAGCGTACACACAGCTCGGTCATGAACCGTGCAATGCTTACGCATTGTCACCCGCGTCGGACCTCATTGCATTCAATGACAAAGCGTTCGCACGGCTCGGTCATGAACCGTGCAATGCTTATGCATTGTCACCCACGTCGGCCCTCATTGCATTCAATGACAAAGCGTACGCACGGCTCGGTCATGAACCGTGCAATGCGTGCGCATTGTCACCCATGTCGGACCTCATAGCATTCAATGACAAAGCGTACGCACGGCTCGGTCATGAACCGTGCAATGCGTATGCATTGTCACCTGCGTCGGACCTTATTGGTGAGACTATTCTACGGATGCAACACACATTTACTGGCCTGAGACACCTGTGCACACCTACCACACTACAGCATTGGCCACACAGTGTCCCATTGCATGTAAGGCTGCATTCCCTGGGTGGTTGGGGGGGCATATCTGGTTTGTTGGGTGGCACTTTTGTGCAGCTACTCCCAGGCTGTGCACGTGTACATGGAGGCAGAATTCTTTGTGTGTTGTGCACATTACCACTGTGATGTGCAATTGTACTGTAATGGGCATGAGTCACGGACACAGTTTCATGTTCGATATGTTTCGGGTATGTCACATACACCCTGACTCCAGGGGCTGATTGCATATACGTCACAGTGAGACCTGTAGCCACAATACTGATGTGCACCCACAGTCTGTGTGCATATTGTGTCTCAGATGTGTCTGATCAAATGTGCCCAATGTGTGGCAGTCTCCACATCCATGTGGTATATGCATCAACCTTGATGGTGTGTGTGTGTCTAAGAGACGTACATGTAGGGCCGGCAGGAACAACAGTGGCCACTACCTGTGGGACTTACGCTTGCCTTGTAGTGTGTACGTGATACACTATGTCCATGCCAGTGTCGATGTGGCAATACAGGGACCCTGGGTTTCTGCATGGCAAAGATCTGTGATGCCTGGGAGACATCAGGCCTCACTAGTCACTGTGGTGTGTGTTTGGAACGTTGCAACAGTACATAGGTTGGGTGACACAGCCAGATGATTGGCCATTGCACTACATGGGACTCATGTGGACATGTGGAATTGAGATGTGAGGTGGTGGTCATGTAGGTGACATATGTGTCCATGCACAACAGCACACACCTCAGTACATTGTGTAATGTCATGATCTATCATGTGCGATTGAGCCTGGTCATGGCCACATGAGTGGATGAACTGACAATCTTCCTTTGTGCATCTCTGTACTGCAGGGCACCAGCTGTCCATTAACCATTCCCAGACCTGGCAACCATGCAGGAATGCGACTGCATCAGACGGTACCGCTTCACCAGACCACTGATTGAGGAGTTGGCGGAGCAGTTGGTGCCAAATCTGCTACCTGGCCGGACATACCCTACAGCACTGACCCCAGAGGTGAAGATGATGGCAGCCCTGCACTTCTTTGCTACTGGTACCTTCCAGTACACTGTGGCTACTGCTGGTGGTATGTCGCAAACAATGTTTAGTCGGGTGCTACGCGATGTCTTGGGCGGGATGTTGCATTTCCTAGACCTGTACATCAAGTTCCCTAGCCCAGCTGAACTCCCGGAGATAAAGGATGCCTTTTATACACTGGGGAGGATGCCGAACATCATCGGATCTATTGATGGGACACATGTGGCCCTGATACCACCACAGGCACATGAGCAGGCATACCGGAACAGGAAGCACTACCACTCAATCAATGCTCTGGTGTTATGTCTTGCTGACATGTCTATCACACATGTCTGTGCATGCTTCCCTGGTTCTGCGCACGATGCCTACATTATGAGTAGTCGCATTGCAACGCTGATGTCACAGATGGCAGCTCAGCATGCCTGGCTTGTCGGTGTGTACTGACTGTTTCTCATTGTGTGTGTTTGTCAATGTTGTATTCCGCACTCCAACAAAACTCAGCTACTTGTTCATTTTTGTGTGTGTAGGTGACTCCAGATACCCCAACATGCCATGGTTGCTGACACCCCTCAGGAGCCCTGTGACACCAGCCGAGCTGCGTTACAATAAGGCACATGGTTGGAGCAGGAGGGTGATTGAGCGGACATTTGGCCTACTTAAAAGCCGTTTTTGCTGCCTGGACAAGACCGGTGGGGCCCTCCCATATGAGCCTGCAAAGGTGTGCAAAATAATCCTTGTATGCTGCATGCTACACATCTTGGCAGTGCGGAAAGAGGTGCCTCTCATCTAGGATGACGATGACCAACCGCCGGCACCTGTGGAGGATCCCGGGCTGGGCCAAGATGCCAGTGATGATGAGGATGAGGGTGACGTCCGCTCACAGCTCAACAACAACTTCTTCAGCTGAATGTGAGTTTCAAGTGTTGTTATGTGAATGTATGGAGGTAGCCTGGAATGTGTTGCGGCAGTTCTGTTGTTGTCTGAGTGTGTCTGTGTGCCACTTGACTGGATGCGGGCAGTGATGTGTCCATTCAGGTGGTGTGTACTCCACAATAGGGTAGTACTGCTAACTTGTTTTTGTGTAGGTTTCTTGCGACATGTTTTGTGCATGTGTATTGCATTTCTCTCCTGTTCTGCTGTGCTTTTGACTGTGTCTTGTGTCTGCCCTTCCCAGGGTACTTTGCCTGTTGTTTGGCCAACACTGACCCCCAACACCCAGAAGCCAACACCAGTGTGGAAGTTGACAATTCCCATCAACTGATGTACCACACATCCCTGGACTTCAATTCTCCCACACTTTGTGTGTGTGTGTCCACTGTTAAGTGGAATTACCGTGCAACTATTGTGGAATAAACGTGTTGCTGATGTGTAATGAACCTGTGCTACGCTTTGTTATGTGCGTTGTCTGTCTTCCCACATCTGAGTGACATCTGCTTACCTCACCTGTGGACTTGTTACCACTGACTGGGGTTGGTGTTGTGTATGTGCATGCCAATGTGTTTCAGGTCAACATCATTGTGTGTGATGAGTAACATGGCCATGGTAAGTATGTGTTGTGGTGCCATAGTGGTGTGTCTCCCTCACATGTGTCACATCACCATGACTCACCTTACGTTGGTCACCTTGTTGCAGTATTTGGCATGCACTGTGTTGTGTAGCAGATCGACATCTCCATGAACATGACAAGATGGAATCACAACAGAGGCAAGTATGGTGTACTGGTGAGTTTATTTTCAAACATGTGTGAGGGAAGTGCACAGGATGTTGGGTGCTGTACATTGTTTTTGGAATCCAAAGATCACATTAGAGTTGGAAGTGCTGGTCGATGAGATGTCCAGAGTAAAGTCCACAGTCATCTGCTACATTGGCCCAACATTAACCCTCCATGTCATGTGGGCGAGTTGTGTGCGATTGGATAAGGTGAACGGGTTGCGCACAATGAACATTGTCCAGAACAGGTTTAGAGTCCCTGGGGGATGTGCTGGGACATCTGCCTCTCACATATCCTTATTCGGACGACCCTTCTTCTTCCGGGGGGGGGGATCCTCATGTGCAGGCCTCTGTGGTGCAGGGGACTCTCCACCAGAGTCCTCCTCCCTCCCTGTGGTGCTGGCAGATGGTGTTACGACAGATGTTGTGGCCACCCAGGGAGGTTTGGACAGGTTGGTGTTGATCTGGCGGAGGCATTGGAGTATGTCCAGATGCACCGCAGTTAGGGCATCCCACTTGGCCTCCATGCGGGCATGGTGGGCGACCTGCTCGTGTTGCATGTCCTTGAGGATCCCCACTACCTGGCCAAATCCTCCGGTGCTATCCTGGTACGCATCTAGGATGCGTGCCAGGTGGGGGTCATCATGCAGCCCAGACCCCTCAGCAAGGTGCGCCCTCTGCCTCCCACCCCTCCCAGCACCCCTATCCACACGGGCAGGACCAGCAGCAGGACACACAGGTGACACTGGGACCCCTTGGGTGGTGTTGCTGGTGGTGTTTGCTGTAGCTTCCTGGGGGTCCTGTGTCCCTGTGCTGTGGATGTTCATTGGCCTTGGTCTGTCCGTGTTGGTGGTAGTGCCCTGTCGGTGTACAGATGCTGGAGGCGTGGGTACAGGGGGTGAAGATGTTGATGCTGCTGGTGCTGCATGATGGCTCACACCGGAGGTGCCAGGTTGGTCGTCGTCATCCGAAGAGGACAGAGAGAGAGTCAGACCAGAGAGCTCAGCGTCCGCCAGAGTCTGGGCCGGGGAATCCTCATCATTTGGTGCTGGGTGCCCAGCACCACCTGTGCTTGGAAGAGACACACAATGTGAGTTATGTTTCTACATGCATTGATGGTTCACAAACATGACATTTTCTACTTTTCGAACAGATGCCTGCCTGTACACTGCTCTTTCCCAGCTTGTCACGGACAGAGTTTGATATTGTTGTTGGCCATTTCCCAGCATGACCTTATGCTCCCCACAACAGAGCCCAGTGTCAGACATCTTGTCAGTCTCTTCCTACTCCCTGTGAGGTGAGTATGGTTCAGTGTGAGCTTGCTGGGCTATGTGGGTGGGTGTAGATTGTCTGTGACTGCGACTCCCATCATACTCTTGGCTACACCCCCTTCCCAGCATGCCCATACGTCCTTCCTCTTGACTCTTCTTCCCTGTGAGGGGGTGTGACAGCAATGGCAAGATGGCTGACTGTGCAGTCCTGGTGTTTGTGGCTGGCCATTTCCCAGCATGGCCTTGTGCTCCCCACAACAGAGCGCAGTGTCAGACATCTTGTCAGTCCCTTCCCGCTCCCTGTGAGGCAAGTATGGTTCAGTGTGAGCTTGTTGGGCCATGTGGGTGGGTGTAGATTCTCTGTGACTGCGACTCCCATCATACTCTTGGCTACACCCCCCTTCCCAGCATTCCCATACTTCCTTCCTCTTGACTCTGCTTCCCTGTGAGGGGGAGTGACAGCAATGGCAAGATGGCTGACTGTGCAGTCCTGGTGTTTGTTGGTGCTCAGTTCCCAGCATGGCCTTGTGCTCCCCACAACAGAGCCCAGTGTCAGACATCTTGTCAGTCCCTTCACACTCCTTGTGAGGCGAGTATGGTTCAGTGTGAGCTTGCTGAGCCATGTGGGTGGGTATAGGTTGTCTGTGGCTGCGACTCCCATCATACTGATGGCTACACCCCCCTTCCCAGCATGCCCATACTTCCTTCCTCTTGACTCTGCTTCCCTGTGAGCGGGTGTGACAGCAATGGCAAGATGGCTGACTGTGAAATGCTGGTGTTTGTTTGGCTACAAGTCCAAAGAGAGCCCCTGTGCTTCACACAGCAGCACCCAGTATGGGGTATCTTTTGCTGATATTTCAATGAGGGGTGTGTCAATGCATTCTACCCGGTGAGTTGTGTGGAGTTTGTGTTGAGGGGGGGTGTCTCCACATGCTGGTAAGTATGGTCAGGGCTGTCAGTCCTCCTTCCCATCATGAAACGTGCTTCCATTGCAGGGCGTGCAAGTTGCCTTTCAGGATGTCAGTTAGTGGTGTCCTGCTTCTGATTTGCACACAACCCCTAGCAGGGCCTTGTGCTCCCCACAGCAGGAGCCAGTGTCAGCCATCTTGTCAGTCATTTACCACTCCCTGTGATGTGGGCATGTTTCAGTGAGGTCTTGATGGGCCAATCAGGAGGGGGAGCATTCTCTGTGACTAGAGGCCCCATCATGTTTTTGCATACACTAACTTCAACTGCATCCCCACAATTCCTTCCTGTCAGTCAGCTGCACTGTGAGGTAGTGTGTTTGTGGTGGCAAACTGTCTGGAAGTGTCTATTTAGCTTTGTGCCACTGGCTTGCTCTATTTGTTTGTAGGTTGGTGTATGTCATGACACAGTTCCAAGTCACTATGAGATGGCAGGTATTGTGTTTGTCTGACTGGCATACACATCTTGGGATGATTATCTATTGGTTAGTGTGGCTTTGCTTGCGGTGCATAGTTTCACTGTCCCCTTGCCACACAATCTTGGGTATGTTGTTTGTGTACTCACCAGGCTCTGAGATGTCTGTTAGGCCATGGACGCTCTCTGGTGGTAGGATGTCCCGCACCTTCTCCTCCCAAAGTCCTGAAGTAGACTGGTTTGCAAGGAGGGTCACCGCCGGTGCACTAACTCAGGGCGTGATCTTTTTCGATGAGTTTCTTGACCCTCCTGCACACGTCATACCACCTGTTCTAGATATCGTCCTTTGTACGCCTTGCTGGTGCTTGGGCGTTCACCTTGTCCACAATCCTCGCCCACATCTTTGTTTTCTGTGACATGGGGGTCCTTTGGACCAATGTACCAAACAAATGTGGCTCTACTCTGATGATCTTGTCTACCAGCACTTCTAACTCACTATCTGTGAACTTTGGGTTCTTCTTTGGGGGCATGGTGATGGGTGGTGGTGGTGAGGGATGTGTGGGTGAGGGTGCAAGTGAGGGTGGGTTGGTGTTGGTTTTGCTGGCTGTATGTGTGTGTGCTTTTGGATTAGGTGCGGATGGTGTGTGGGTTGTGTGAGGTGTGAGTTGTGAGTGTGTCTATGGTTGCTGTGTAATGGTGTTTGCTGCTGGCTGTGTCTCCTGTTTGCAAGGGATGATGGTAGTGATTGTAGTCCTTTATATAGTTGGAGTTGTGAGTGTGTCTTTGTCCCATGTTTTTTTATTTGGTATTTATTGGCTTTGTCATTGCTTGTTTGGTCCTTTTTTTGTCTTTTTTCCTTCTTCTGTGTTTGATACGCGTCGGTCTCCAAGGTCTCTAGTGCTTGTGTGCCCGGTTTTCTGTGCGCGTCGGTCGTGCGGCTTGTTCTCCGTGCGAGTCGGTCTGGTTTTACACGCATTGCATCGTACTGTGTGGATCGGACATCGCGGGTATGGGTCGGTCGGGTTCATTCCGGGTTCGTGTCGGTCGGTGAAATTCACGTTGGTTTTCCGGCCGGATCACTATTTTCCCTACGGCTCGGTCGTACGGCTTTTACTGCACAGGTCGTACGGCGCTGGTCCGTGTCGGTCAGTATTGGGTCCGGGTCCGTGTCGGTTGGTTCGTTTTGCGTCCGGTATCGGAATCGGCCCCTAAGTGATTTGTTTTAGTACAGAGTAATATACCCCAGTTAACATCCAAAATCTAACAGAAAATTAGTACCAGAGAGCGTGAGAGAACTAAAGTTGAACCCAGCCAATGTCCAGCACCTGACCTCAGGGATGCCCCTAGCGGAGTGGGACTACAAAACCAGACCCCCTACCATTGTCCAACACCTGCCCTAAGAAACATACTCCACAGAGTGGAAATATAAAATTTGAACCCCAGCCACTGCCTAACACCTGTCCTGTGGGGCGCACTTAGTGAATTAGGAATAGTAAATTAAAACTCCATTCACTGTCTAGCACCTGCCCAGAGGGATGCCCCCAGCGGAGTTTGAATAAAAGGTCACACTCTTGGTCACTGTCCAGCACTAGTCCTGTGTTATGCCCCTGTGGAGGTAGAATAATAATTTATGTCCCAGGTCACTGTCCAACATCTGCCTTGAGTTATGCTCTGGCAGAGTTAGAATAGACATTGATGCCACTGTTCACTAGCCTACCCTGCGTTATGCCCCTTGCGGAGTTATAATAGTAATTCATGCCCCCCTTCTCTGTCCTGCACCTGCCCTAAATTATGAAATCTGCAGAGTTAGAATAGAAAATGATGCCACAGGTCACTGTCTTGAGTTATGCCACTTGCAGAGGTAGAATCGCAATTCATGCTCCCAATAACTAATTTTTAGTTTTGAACTATGCTTGAACTATGTTTAACCTTCTATTATGTTTACATTTGTTTAGTTAAAAAAGACAACATGGTGCATGGTCAACATCATGCGAGAGCACCTAAACGCATTGAAGCTAATGCCTTTGCCAGAGTAGGCAAAATAAATACCTGATACTTTCACCGGAGTGCCGTGAAGTCCATTCATTTGGGAGGAACTGTCTATATATATTAGGCCTGGGCGAAAATTCCATTCCGCTCGCGGAAATTGCGATAATTTGAAATTTTCGTGGAGAGCGCGAAAATGTCAAAATTTCCACAATGCGCATCTTACCGGAATTTTTTTTATTGCTCGAGCTGTAAAAAAATACATTCTCGCATGCGCGCGATCGCCTTACCTGAATACCCGCGTTTGCCGACAAGTTTTCCCGATCTGGTTGCGTTCTCCACGAGATGTTGGATTGTTGGTAGCCATTTGCGCTGTCTCGCGACAGTTCGCACCCGCATTAACGTCATTTGTCACGCGATCACGTCATTCGTCGCGCTATCACGTCTTTCTTCTCACGATCATGCACCGCGAGAGTATGAGATGATTGAGATCTCGAACACGTCATTCTCCACCGCGAGCGAGAGCGTGAGGACGCGGGCATGTCCTATCGAACGCGAGCGGGCGGGACAAGTGAAAACAAGATGACCGTGAGCAACCGCATGGGTAAGTTGGTGAGCCACGATCACGCAGAAAATACCGCGAACGGGCGGGAAAAAAACTTCTGCGTCTTCGCGATATTTCCGCGTGTTTGCGGAGATTTTTAACATTTTCGCGATAGTTTGCAAAAGTGAATTTCGCTAATTCCGCCTACCCCTAATATATATTCTATGAAAAAAGTCCTAGGTTAAAGGGACGTTACAGTTATAGTTCTGAATTTACTCGCACAAAACAATATAACTAATAGTATTTCCCAGACTTGACCCAAAGGTATTGGAGTGCTTTACATGAGCATCAGTTACATTACACAAAAACACATTCCTTTTGAGCTTTAGGCATGGGGAGATTAAGCGATTTGCCCAGAATCAGAAGATGTCGGACTGATGCCAAAACTCGAACCTGTTTCCCCAGTTGCAAAGTCTGCAGCTCTGGCTGGTATTTCACATTCTCTCCCTAAGTGCAACAAATAATCAAGATAGCAAATAATTTAAAAGTGCTTTGTCGCTATTTGAGAAGTCAGAAAATATGTCTTCATTTTTGGTTTTTAGAGCACTATCCATAATTTCTATGGGAATAAGATCCTCTCATTTTTAAAACTTGTAAAGAAAATGCTTTAAGTATTACAGTTTTGATGATATCAATATGACGTCAGGCGTGCCACACTTTTGTAATAAATATATAGAAAGTTAGCAATCTAGCTGTTAATTAGAACAATGTGGGTAGGCAGATGACAGGGGCACATACTCAGATAAATGAGGGTGTGGGGAGGGTGTAGAGGCAACAAGTTGACCACGCTGGGAATGCAGGAGAGGCAGTGACAGCACAGTAGACCATGGAGAGCAGCAGAATAGGGAATAGGGATAACAAACCAACAATGCAGGACAGGCAAGACAGACTGTGGCAATATAACAGGCCATTGAGGCCTGAAGGAAGAGGCAGTGGTAGTAAAACCCTACATGCAAACATACAGGCAGGAGACCCCTGATGTTTTTAAGCCCAAAAGGGATTTATTTAATCTTTTACAACATGTCAATGGGGAGAATCAATTCCACAGTTTTTATTTTCAAAATCTCCCTCTTACCAAGTTGAGAATGTTGGCAAGTATGGTACATTGGATTACTGAGAGCAGGAGGAATGGGGTATGGATATGGACTTGGATAGCAGAGGGCAGGTGGGAGCTAGGTAGGGGCACCAAACTGACCTTATAGGGTATGTGTCAGGGATTTCAGCAGCACAATACAACACACAGGGAAAGCGGGATGGCAGTGTAGCAAAACAGACCCTGGAAAACAATAGGAATGGGACAGGGCCGTGTACATGGACAACAAAGAGCACAGGGGAAAGAGGTAAGAGAAGCAAGCTGATCATATTGGACAGACAGCAGGGACAGTTGCAGCATAATGGATCAAGAAGGCAGGAAGGAGGGGGCAGTGCCATGACAATAGACTAGGCAAGGCAGAAGGGAGGGGATAGGGGCCTACACAAGGAAAACGGAGGGCAGGGATTGAGCACAAGATTACCATGGGGGGCAGGCTTGATTGGCACTGGAAGCACAACACACCATGCAGGGTAACAGTGAAACTATAATGGAATACACACAGACAACGTAGGTAATGTGGGAGGGGGTCAGGGCCAGCAAGCTGACTACACAGGGCAGGTGGGAGGGACTGTGGTAGCACAGAAGGCCATGCTTAGCAAGAGTGTTAGTGGCAAAACAACAGACATGGTGGGCAAGAGGGAGGTGGAGGGGCATGCACAAAGGACCATGGAGGCAGAAGGAATGGGTAGGGGCGGGACACAGGCGAGAGATGGCAGGGGAAGGGGCTTCACAACACACCATACAGAGTATCCAGGAGGAGCAGTTGCATCACAACAAAACATGCAGGGCAGAAGGGAGTGGCAGCAAACTGAACTATGGAGGACAGGAGGGAGGGCATAGTGGCATAGAAATCAGACAGGCAGCGTGGAGTTGCCAGGGACAGGCCACATTCATCTGACTAGGCTAAGCAGGAGGGAGATGCAGTGGCAGCTCAATAGAACACTCAGTGTAGATAGAAGGGGCAGTGGCAGGTTCATGGAACATGGTGAGCAAACATGAGGAAGCAGGGGCAAGCACACAGACATCGGAGGTCGGGGGAAGGAGGGTGGGGGCAGCAAGCTAAGGACAATGATGGGGCACTTACTTGGGCAATGGAGGGCAGGAGGCCTAGGGTGTTAGGGTATTCGTACCCCTGCCCCCTGTTTTATTTTTTTGTGTTTTCCTGTAAAGCACGCTGCACTCCTCTTGGCTGATGTTATTCAAGCTGTATCTCTCCTGTTCCTACGCGTTTCAGACTTTCAGTTCCTGATCACGGTAGTTTAACAGAGTCCTTCTTTGCTTTCTGTTATATATACTACCTCCCATATCCGCAGATTTTAGTCAAGTACTGGAATGTTTTGCGAAAGGACCCTGATATAGGCACTAAAATCGGAAATTGCCCTCTAGTGTCTTACAGAAAAGTACCTGCATTATCAGACTCTCTAGTAAATAGTCACTTTGAAGAGAAAAAAACAGAATCATGGCTACTTCTGGGATGTTAGGGATTTAATAAAAGCTCGACCTGTAAGGCATGCAAGATTGGTAAAAACTTGAAATCCTTGGAAGATCCAAGAGGGAAAGTATTTGAAATCAGAGAAACTATTTCCTGTGAATCAACTTATGCAGTGTATATACTAGAATGTTTCTGTGGAAGAAGATACATAGGGAGCACCACCTGTCCCTTAAAAAAATGAATACTTGTACATATTAGAGCGATACAGAACGGCGATCAAACCTATGCTATTGCCAAACATTTGTGCATGCATGAGGGAAAAACATGGCTTGACATCAAATATTCGGGACTAGCCACCATACCGCCACATGAAAGGGGAGGCAACAGAACACAGAAACTCAGACGTTTGGAATCCAGGCTTATAATAAGGTTCAAAACAAAAATGCTCCATGGATTGAATGGGGACGAGGAGATGTACGTGCACTTGTAAGACTGCAAACTACAAAACTATTGGGTCTTCATAAAATTCCAAATACCCCCGAACTAAATCACGCTTCCAAATTAGGTTCTTATGTTGCATTTGTGTTAATAATGAGAATTGACTACTGATGTTGAGTTAAAAAGACATTAACAGTTTAATTAGAATGTTATTTTGTTTGTTATATAGACTGTATGTTGTCAGAGGATGCGGTGATACATTTGACTTATTGACATGGGCACTTAGCCCTATAACTAAGAAGTATGACATCAAACTTCCAATGAGCATGATAAACGGATTGCATGATACCCGTGACAACTAATGTCAGGGCTCGCAGCAATCAATTAAAAAATGTGTGTAACGGGACAATTGTGCTACTTGCTATAACTGATATAGTGCACAGAATTTACATGCTCAAATAAAAATAAAAATAATGTTCGTAAGATTGAATGGGCATCGGGATCTCTGTATGCAGGCAGCTAAATATAACCAATTGGTCGTAACCAACATGATTGTAATTGTAAGACTACTACACCCATAATGCTTCATCATAGGCGGATATGGGAGGTAGTATATATAACAGAAAGCAAAGAAGGACTCTGTTAAACTACCGTGATCAGGAACTGAAAGTTTGAAACGCGTAAGAACAGGAGAGATAAGGCTTGAATAAAATCAATCTTATCAGCCAAGAGGAGTGCAGCGTGTTTTATCTATTGTGGATTATATATATATATATATATATATTCACTGAAAAAACCATGGGTTTCACACACGTTATAGTTAGGAATTAGCATTTAAAAAACCTTAGAAATTCAATGAAAAAACCAAAGGTTTCACACATGTTATAGTTAGCTGGACATTTCACTCGTAAAAAACCAATGAAATTCCCCCGTTATAGTTAGTTCAGCTAACTATAACTCGCGCGCCCGCAATGCACTGCTGATGACGTCACATATTACATCACTCATGACATGGTCAGTGACATCACTCATGACATCACTGACGACATCTCAAATGACATCACTGATGACATCATTCAGAGAATGTGTGTTTTTCAGAAAATTACATATGTTTTATATATGTATATCTCAAGGTCGATGGAAGAATAAATGGGTATATAAGTGTCTAAATGGATGAATTGTTTTTGAAAAATTGATTGTATAACTGACTGATTAAGTGTATCTTAGTGAATACATGGCTTAGTGAGTAATGTTTAAATATGTAAATATCTGTATCAGTCTCTCACTTTGTGTATAAGTGGCTGCATGGGTTGGTGAGTAGCTACATGGGTGTCTATATAGGTTATTAGTTGGTTTTTTCAGTATCAGTGTCTGATGTCTGTATGGTTCGGTGGGGGGTATTACGTAGTGCATAGGTGCATGAATGAGTGACTCACTCTTTGTATGTGTTGAAGACAGCATGTGTGCAGGACTCTATGGGTGAATGAGTGTGTGCATGGGTGTGTTAGTGAGTGAATGACTGTCTCAATAGTGTCTCTATGAGTAACTACATATGTTTTAAACTAGTATATGTGACAATTGGTGTATATAAGCGAGTATATGTGAGAGTGAGAGATTGGAAGAGTTCCTGTATGAATAAGTATGTGTTTCTATAAGTGATTGTTTAAAAGACTAAGTATGTGTAAGTTTCTGTAGAAGTAAGTGTGGCAGTGTGTGTATAACTGTATATGCAAGTAAATGTATGTTTGATTCTTTATTAGCATGAATGACTATGTGTGTGAGTACCTCTATGGATGAGTGGCATTGTGTAACAGGATGTATACGTGTATGAGTACATATGATGAGTGAGTACATGTATGAGTGACTGTACAGGACTGTTGGTGAATGAGTGGATGTGTATGTGGATCTTAGAATTACTGAATAGGTTGTTGTAACTGGTATTGGTATGTCCATTGTTTTTAAAATTTTAATTTCTATTTTTGAATGTGTGTATCAAAGGTTATATTAGGGGCAGAGGTGGTCTGCCACTCTATCACAAGGATGATATCATCAGTGATGTCATCAGTGATGTCATTTGAGATGTCATCAGTGATGTCATGAGTGATGTCACTGACCATGTCATGAGTGATGTAATATGTGACGTCATCAGCAGTGCATTGCGGGCGCGCGAGTTATAGTTAGCTGAACTAACTATAACGGGGGAATTTCATTGGTTTTTTACGAGTGAAATGTCCAGCTAACTATAACATGTGTGAAACCTTTGGTTTTTTCATTGAATTTCTAAGGTTTTTTAAATGCTAATTCCTAACTATAACGTGTGTGAAACCCATGGTTTTTTCAGTGAATTTGCAAGGTTTTTTAAATGCTAATTCCTAACTATAACGTGTGTGAAACCCATGGTTTTTTCAGTGAATTTGCAAGGTTTTTTAAATGCTAATTTTTTTATTTTCTTCTATTTTTTAAACATATATTTTTTTTAATTTTCTATCCTTTTTTAAGACTATGGTTAAATTTTTAAAATTCTATAATATGTTTTTTTAAAATATTTTATAAAATAAACAGGTAAAATTTATTAGCAATACATTTTTTCCTTTTTTTAATTTTTTTTTTAGTACGCGTACCGTAAGCTTACGGTAAGCGTACGGTTTACGCAATGTCCGTAATTTATCTACGCTGTTTGCGTATAGTTACGCAATTTGCGTAGCCGCGCGTACTCCGCGTGGGATGCGTACGCGTGTACGCTACACGCGCACGTTACGCGGAAGTGTCGGGTAGTGACTGTTATGCGCATGCGCGCAAGCGCGTGTCTTTTTTACGCGCATGCGTACTTTTGCCGTAAGCGTACCGTAAGCGTACCGTAAGCGTACGGTAGGTCATGTGATCATGAAACACAACTTTTGATTGGTTGAAACTACTTTCAGTTCTAGAACTCTCCTACACCACACCCATTCCCCTCATTTCTGCTTGTGATCCCTTAGGAGAAGGAGCTGGGTTGTCTTTGTGATACGATGGCAGAACAGCAGAGCCCTTCTGAGAGTGAGGCTAGCACTAGCAGCACTACCTTGAGGCAGAGAGCGAGGAAACAAAAGACCTCTTATGTATGGGATTATTTTACTTTTCCTGAAGGCCAGCAAAAGGTAAATGCACCCTTAGTGACTTGCAAGCTGTGTCAGCGTGTACTTTCAAGAGGTAATCCTGACAGGAAGTATTCCTTTGGGAATCATACCATGATGAGGCACCTCAAGGATGTACACAAAAGGACACATGCTCGACTTACTGGAGGTAACCCTTCAGTAAGTCAACCAAGCACATCCACAGCAGCTCAGCCTGGACCATCATCTGCAGGGCTGAGTCCTTCTTCTGCAGGTCAGGTGAGCCCTTCATCTGTGGGGGGAGCATCTCCTTTTGCTGGCCCTCTGGAAATTAAACCCTCGATTTCTGAGGGTTGATATTCGATGCGCCTCTTGTCATGATCTAATTTGTCATAGGGAGACCAGTGTTTCCCTAGTGAACCTCAAAATAGATCAGCACACTTGTCGCAGAGACTAATTTTCCCAATCTTTCTTTCCTCTGTCCCTGCATGAACACAACGGCTCTTTTAAGAGCCAACCTTATCTTTCATCTTTTTTTTATATGTTTTTAAAAACTTTTTTTTTTTTTTTTTTACGGTGCGCGTATTTTTTTTTTTTTTTTTAAAAACACTAAAAATCAATTATCACATTACAAGGTCTTTGAGAGACTACAATTATTATTATTGACTTACCATACCCACTCAAAAAAATATTTCTTCATTTGTTTTTTAAAAAAATTGCTTTAAAAATGGTTCTAGTTTTCGAAAATTTTCTATATCAATCTGAAAAAAAAGAAAAAAGTATTAATATTTTTAAAACATTTTATAATACAGTACACATATTTACATATTTATCAAAAAATATTTTTGCCTTATTTTTGCTGTTTTCAGAATATATTGCATTTCACTATAAATTGTGAAAGCAATTGCATTCATCATTTTACAGCGGGCAAAAAAAAATAACAATCTCAAAGATTGTATTAAAAAAGCCCAGAATCTCTTTTTACTTAAACTTAACATTATACAAATGCATAATATTCTAAAAAAATATCATCTAATATCAATACTTATTTCTTTAAAATACCGTCTGATATGTTTGTTTCAGAAGTATAATCACAATATTATATCTCAAATAACTCCACATTACATCTGGTTCCATTTCCTTTAGGCCAAATAGTAATTTTAAAATTCTTTTTTGATTAAATTTCCAATGGTAATCCAATAAAATTCTAAAGTTTTATTTGTACAGATCTCACCGATTCTCTGTAACATATTGGTTCCCTAAATATTTATTAATAATTTATTAAGTCCACAATAGAATTGGCTACCTTTCCACATGGCCAAATAGTAATTTAAAAAATCTTTTTTGAAAAAATTTCCAATGGCACTCCAATAACATTCCAAAATTTAAATTGAGCAGATGTTACCGATTTTCTCTAAATTTTTGGTTTTCGAAAGTTTCATTAAAAATTAAAAAAGTCCACATTACAATTGGTTATCTTTCCATTAGGCCAAATGATAATTTAAAAAATCTTTATTTTTGAAAATTCCAATGGTAATCCAATAAAATGGTAAAATTGTTTTGTCCAGATCTTGCCAAGTCTCTCTAAAATTTAGGTTTCAGGAAGATTAGATAGGAATTTGCTAAATCAAAAGGCAAACGTTGCTTAAAAACCAATTGGGAATCATTACACAGTGTCCAGCCTTTTTCACATTTAAGATAAACTGTGTAATGTCCAGAAGTAACAGTAGGTCCTTCATGGAAAATTATTGCAACAGTTACAAAAGTTTTTCCTGAAATTGATAATTGCTGTCCTGTAAACTTCTTTATTAAAGTATCCAATTTTGAACCATCAGCTCTACATCGTTGCATCATTAAAATTACATACTGTCCGTATTCCTTTAAAATTAATGTTGAAAACATGTCAGATTGACACTCACCGCATTGCATGCTATGATTAGCATCTTTAACTAATTTAGCAAAAGTGACTGTTTTAGTCTCTGGCAATGTCAAAAAAATAAACCTTTCATTATCAACATTAGAGCCACATATATTATAACAGTTTTCACAACTATGTTCCCATTTATAAGAGAGACAAAATAAATTATCAATTGCAACTTCTTCTTCTTCCAGTACCTGAAGAAAAAACATCAAAAATTCGTGTGCATCTTGCTGTTCATTTTGAGAAAACTGTGTTCGTCCTGAACATACATCTAAAAGTTTTCTAATTTCAGTAGCACTTTCTATTTGAGTTTTATCATTACTCAGCTTTTGAAAAAGGAGACTCAGCTCTGAACAGAATCTTTTTCCCTGATTTACTATTATCTGCTCTTGCAAACTTTCCAGATAAAATGCAACATTCAGCACTACATTTGCGTAGCAGTTGACACCAGAGCTATTTTCAAAATGACATCCTACAACCTGTTCTTCTTTTTCCTTACTCTTTTTGCTTGTAATTACATCACTCCTCTTTTTTTTCCTCCTCTGTACATCTTCATCACAGATATTCTCATTTCTCCTTTTACGAGAAACTACACGTTTCTCCAACACCGGATACTGACCTAAATGAGGAGCATAGCTTCTTCTTAATCTATTATACTCCTTTACACAATTTGTATCAGCACTAACTTTTGAGTCATCAAAGTCTATCATGAATAAACCTGATAATGTTTTCACTCGTGACAAAGCAACATATGCCATACCTTCTTTGAACACAGTTGAACCAATGTTCACAAATGCACAATCTACAGTCAATCCTTGAGACTTGTGAATAGTTACAGCATATGCTAGCGAAAACGGAAACTGCTTCCTACGTACATATAAGTCTTTCACAAGCATGAAACGAACTGTACAACGACAAATGTCTTTAACTTCTTCTATCTGATCAAATTTTATTTTTAAACATTCAATTCCATCTTTTTTCTGATAATTAATAAAACCCACAACTCTTCCCATAGCTCCATTAACTAAACCTTTTTCAACATCCAAATTTCTCCTTAAAAATACTCTACAGTTCATGCAAACATATAGATTTTTTTCTAATCCAGCTGTTTTGGAAATGTTCTTCTCTAGTGAATCCAATTTATTTTTCAGTGTGCCTGTTACTGTGACAGTAATTCTTCCATCCTCAATTTTGTCCACTGCTTCTAATTTCCCGATCTCTTCCTTTTCCAATTTCAAAAGCTCCTCATTGAATATTGAGCATTCACGTAGAGTTGGCATTAAGCAGATGATACTTTTGTTTTCTGCAATGTTCTTGTATATCTTCTCTGCAACTATTTCTTCCTTTGGAAATAAATTATGTAGCAGCCGACTCTGTAATGCTTTTTTGCCAACTTCTGTGAGTAGTCCAATTCTGATATCTTTCAGAATACTTCCATATTCTTCATCGCTTGCTTGCCTCATATTAGTAGTAAGTTCCTTGTACTCAAAGAAGGACCAAATATTTGTATTTCCGATGCTTCCCAATGACTTCTTCGTGTCTTCATGTGTGACAGTATTAAACACTGGTTGTCCTTTAACTGGAGTAAGTTGCAAAAGATCTCCAAAAACTATGACGTGTTTTCCACCAAATAACATGTCATAGTCTGTCTTCAGAATTTGCTGCATTCTTAAATGCACAAAGGCAAGCATTAAGTTTGAAACCATGCTCACCTCATCAATAATGAGAACTTGCATCTTCTTCAAGACTCTTGAAACTTCCAAGGATGCTTCTCCAGTTAGCTTGTTGTATTGTATTTTGTTCTCATGCTCCACTGGTAACATTAGCAAACGATGTAAAGTGATTCCTTTTATGTTATATGCTGCTAACCCAGTTGGAGCAGTAACCACACAAGACAAAGTAGAATCCGTTTTTTGCTGTAGGTAGCTTCTGATGACTTTAATTAGGAAACTTTTTCCAGTTCCAGCTTGTCCGCTTACATACATCCTGATTGGATGAAATGATGTGCATGAGCACTCTTTTTTTTCATGTAGAAATCCGTGATCAATTTTGTTTCTGATCTCTTCATAAATTTGTTGCTGCTCTTCGTTCAGTTGTCTTTCCAAATTTTGTAAGTCTATAAATTCTTCTTGAGCTTGATTCATAGCCGTTTCCACTTCATTCATGGCTATTGATGCTTCATTTTCAACGATTGGTTGTCCTAGGGGATCTTGACTGAGTGTTTCTGAACTTTGGCTGTCCTGAGAACTGTCTCTAGCTATTTCTGCTGCAATTGTACTTTCCTGTTCAATTTCTTCATTTAACATTTGCAGATAACTTGAGAATGTACTGCATTGTATGCTGTCTTTGCAAGCATTAAAAGAATCTTCATAGCTTTGAAATTCTCCCAGTAGTTCATCCTCTGTAAGCCATGGTTTAAACAACTGTAAAAGAGCCAAGTAGTAAAATTCCTTCTTGTCAGTAGTGTCGCAACTCAGCTTCCTGTGATTTATCAAACTTCCTTTGGTTTGCTTCACCAAACATCCTTCCTCACCAATGACTTTATATTTTCCATTGTTGATGTCTTCTGCGGCTTTCCGTGAATAAATGTAGTTCTGCAGCACTTCATAGAGACACATGTTCTCCAGATGTTGACTTCTCTTGGGATAATATGTGTCCAACATGTTTGATTTCAAAATATCTGTACTTTCTGGGTCATTCTCGGCCAAATATTCAATTTCTCCAACAGATTTTAGTACCCGATTTCTCATTGCTGCAAGGCCTAAACTTGCCCAAATTATTCTTCTTGACTTCGAGTAGAGACTTGCAGAAGATAACCTATCTGAACATTCGTAGGATCCAATTTCTCGATGCGATAACATCTTCAAACTGAAACTGTACAGCTTCTTACTGACAGTCTTCTCGTGAGAAATCTCTTCCCACATTTCCTTCAATTCTGTTTTTTCTGATTTCGTAATGTAAGACGTTACATATCGAGCAACAGCAATGGAATTGTCAGCTACATACTGTATATCCATGTTAGCGTTCCACATGGATAAAATGACTGGGTTGTAGTCATTTATATTTTTTGATTCTTCTTTTCTTTTAAGGTTGTAGGTATTCTTAGGTGATTTTCTTGTGATAGTATGTCTCACAGCTGACATAAAACTGTTTACTCTTCCATTTGAAAGAACAGGTCTAGGAAATCCAAATCGACATTTAGTGTAGTATTTATCTTTGCTCTTGTATTTCCGTCGACAGTATTTTCCACACCGATGACTTTGGAAATGTAAAACTTGCTCCTTTAACTTTTTCTCTTCTGTGCTTTTTGGTATAGCACATGTTGCATATTCTTCAATGTAAGATAACACTGCTTCATCAGTATCTGTTCCAAACTTTGGGGCATCCTTGATCCACAACAGCATATGAATATGAGGAGCACCTCTTGCCTGGTACTCTTTTCTCCAAAAGAAATCTACTACTTCTCCAAGAGGTGGATTTTTTTTATTGCAGATGAAGGACATCATAGCCTCAAATCTATGATTGAAATATCTGCAAACATTAACCGGATCCAATGAGCACAGTTCTCCTGCTGTCTTGTATTCGATGTTTTTAATGTTTGAATTTGCCTCTCGTAGAAAATCCAGTAAATCATCCCAAGCGTACTCGGCACAGCTTAGTGTAACGAACCATGTTGGTGTTCCTAAATTCCGACACATGCATTTTAATTCACCATGACGTCGGTACCAATATTCATTTGTCCCACGCTGACAAGCCATCAGATTGATCAGTTGTGTTTCCAAATGATCATCTCGGTGCTGCACTTTCTCCATAAAACCCTTAGCAGACACATTTTGTAAATGTACTCCACTTTTTAAAATGTGATTTACTGCATAAGACAGTGCAGACAAGTCGCTTTCAAATAAAAGATGGAACAAATAAGGAATACTTTGTCGAAATCTGGGATCTTCAGCATATAGTCTTGTAGTCCGATACTCAGAAGCTGGAATCTGTTCCGGACGTTCATCGTATCGTCCTCCTTTTCCTTTAGGAAACAGCTGGGGAAAACATCGAGCTTCCAAGCTCTCCTCCCATACACTCACGGGAGTTCCTTTTGCTTTCTTCATCTGAAAGAGATCAATATTGTCTCCCATAACTTCTTTTGAATGAAGAGGATGTATGCTAAAATGTTCATAAATTTCTTCTTCCTTTGACTTGTCCACTTTTTCAATTTGTCCAGTTGGTGTTTCTGTGTCTTGCTCTTTGTACTTTCCGCACATCTACCAGCTCCTGCCAAATCTTCTTATTCTTTGTAGGTACACCATTAACCAGAATAATTAATGGTTCAGTTTCCAAAGTATCCGCATCAATAGTTTCCATATTTTTTTTCAAATCCAAGGGCAAATACACCACTCTACCTTTTAAACCTCTCAGTAAATCGGAAGGAGGTAATTTACCAGTTTTGGGCTCCATACGTACTATGGTCTGGAACGGATGAACACATTGAATGAGTATAGACTCATATGTATTTAATTCAGAAAGTTCAGCAGGAATAGCATCCAATTCTAAATTATTATGTACAGCTCTGGTCGGCATTCTATTTTCCTCTAACTTGTTGTAACAGTATTTACAAATACGCTGATCTTCACCCAAATCAAAACAATTTTCAAGAAATATATATGTGGCAAAATCCTTCCACTTATAATTATCTTCATTTTCACTCTTTCTGTAGAGATCAACATTCCTAGTTTGGGGGGGGAGGAGCCTAGCGCGCAACCAAGATGGCCGCGTAGGTGCGAGGCTCCCGAGGACCTCCGCGACCTCCTGCATAAATCCTGACAGAATCCTGTCCTAGATGAGGGGACTGTATTTGTGAGCCCGAGCAGAGGTGACGCCCGTTTTCCGTTTTTAAATCGGACCTCGGACACCGGCAGGAGCATCGATTGAGGTTTGCGGCCTTCTCCACACCGGCCCCCCGTACTGGAGTTGTGGGGCGATCCGGACACAAAGTGAATAACAGCGGCGGGCAAGGCTGGGTGACTCGCGTACCCCGCACTTTCACTTTCGCTTTTGCGCCCTCCTTGCTGCCAGGCGAGGTTGGGTTGCGGGGCGGTGTGCGGTGGTGTGGTCTCGTTGGGGTGCCCTGCCGGTCCGCCAGCTGCGGTCCGTCCTGCGGAGCGGTGGTCGCTCCCCCCTGGACCCCTTGAACTGGATTGTCGGCCCCTCCCTTTTTTGAGGAGACTGACTCGTCTTGGGGATTGAAACCATGTCCACAAAACAAGATGGCGATCGGGCTAAGGTAAAATCGACCCGCCGTGGCGCGGCCCATCAATCCAACAGTATGGACCGCTACACCCTCCAGAAGGGATCCCCAGAGGCGCCGCGTAGGTCCCCTACGGGCCCGACTGATGCTTCCGCTCTGCCCACGGACCTGACCCTCCGAGACGTCATGGGCGCCATCGCCGAGATGAAGGCCTCGGTGGACCAGCACTTCGACACTCTGGCGCAGAAGATTGACTCGGTCCTCGTGGACGTGGGCCTCGTGAGGGTTGATTTGTCTAAAACCAACGACCGGGTCGACTCTTTGGCCCACTCTACCACGGGCCTCACAACGGACGTGGCGGCCCTCCAACAGGAGGTGCGCAGGCTTGGCCAGGCGAGCGCCCTGATGAATCGTCGGCTGGAGGATTCCGAGGGTCGGGCCCGGAGGAACAACGTCCGCATTATCGGGGTGCCGGAGGGACGCGAGGCGGAGGCGGCGGATCTATTTGTTGAGGACCTGGTTCTCACCCATCTCCAGCCTCGGGGGCTGAGTAAATTCTTTGCGGTGGAGCGTGCCCACAGGGTCCCCGGGGGTAGGCCTAAGGTTGGAGCCCCTCCGAGGCCTCTCATCGCCCGGATCTTCAATTTTCGGGACAGAGACGCTATCCTACAGACTTCCAGGCTACAAGGGCTGGTCAAACTTGACAATATGGACATCAATTTTTATCCTGACTTCACTCCGGCAGTCCAAAAGCAGAGACTGAGCTTTCTTGGAGTTAAACGTCGCCTAAGGGACCTGAATCTCAAATATGCGATGCTTTTTCCGGCTAAGCTGAGAGTGGAGGTGGATGGCCACACGCACTTTTTTGATCGTCCCGAGGTGGCCGGGGACTGGCTGGACACTTTGCCCGGAGATCGGGGCCGGGGGGGTGGGGGGGGTGCGGTTGGTGGGGAGGGCCCGCCGGATCAGGACTGAGGGACTAATGGTAGGCCTTGCTCTGGACTGCGTTGTTGTCACTATTGACTGTTAGGGTAAGTTCCCCTCCTGTGGAGGTCGTGTGGGGTCTCTTGGGGGATCTCCCTCCTCCTCTGGGGGACTAGTTAGTTTTCTTATCTATGGGGCGACAGGCACACTGCACTTTGGGGGGGCTGTTTGGGCTCATGCAGGGGTGCAGGGTGGGGGGAGTTCTGTTGGGTTGGGTGGGTTGGGGTGGGGTGTGGTTCGTTTCTACCGCAAGGCAAACCCGTTATTGTATTGTTGTTTTTGAGATGCTCTGGGGGGGACAAATGATGGCTTCATTATGTGATGGGGGGTAGGGATTTGACTTTGTTGTCCTGGAACGTTAACGGACTGGGTGATAGGATCAAGCGGGGTGTGGTCCTGCAGTATCTGAAACGGATTTCGCCTGATGTGGTCTTTCTGCAGGAGACACACCTTATTGGTAACTCCTTTTGTGCCATGAATCGCCGTGGCTTTCGCTTGGTGGCCCACTCGGGCTTCACATCAGGCTCGCGGGGGGTGGGCATTATGGTCAAGACCTCGCTCCCGCTAGAAATAGACGAGGTGCGCCATGATGAGAGGGGACGCTACACTGTCTTGGTGGGGAGGATGGAGGGCAAGGTAGTTGTCTTTGTCTCTGTGTACGTCCCACCGGGGCTACAGTCCACCACCTTTGCAGATTTGGGGCGCCTCCTTCTTGACCTCCCGGGGGGGCTTCTGGTGGTTGGGGGGGATTTCAATGCGGTGGCTTCTGGGACTATGGATCGCCATCCCCCTAGGGACCTCCCCCGGGCACAGGCGTGGCTAGCGGGCCTTTTGGACACACTGGGATTGGTGGACTGCTGGCGTTTAAAGCATCCCACTCAGCTGCAGTACACCTTCAATTCGGGTGCCCATGGTAGCCTCTCGCGGCTTGATTATGTCCTTGTCCCTGCGGCCTATGCTGGGAGGGTGGGAGAGGTGCGCCATCTGGCGCGGGGTATTTCAGATCATTCCCCGCTCCTGTTGCACTTGGGTGTCTTCCCGAGGGGAGAGGGCAGGGTAGCTCCAATCAATGCTTGGTACCTGCGTGACCCCACTATTCGTGCTGACCTGATTAAATCATTGCAACGGTATTTTGAGGAGAATGTGGGGTCCGTCCCGTCGGCTATCTCCCTGTGGGAAGCCTTCAAAACAGTTCTCAGAGGGGAGGCCCTCTCCTTTATCTCCCATGCCCGCAGACGCGCACAGGAGGAGGTGACCCGGGTGGAGGCCGAAATTACCGAATTGGAGGGTGGTCTGGGGAGTGGGGTGACTGACGCGGCGCTGCATGTTCTACACCTTAAGCAGGAGGCCTATAGGGCCCTCGTCACGGAGGCGGCCAGGGACCTTAGCAGAGAGCAACAGGGGCGACTGTACGATGTGGGTGATAAGGCTGGCAAACTGATTGCGTGGTTGGATAAGAAGGAGAGAGCTAGTCGTGTGGTCCCGCTGATTGAGAGGATGGATGGTGTACGAATTACTGAGCCGGAAGGCATTGTTTCTTGCTTCGCGGATTATTTCCGCGAGGTATATTCTCCGGTCTCTCCCTGCTCGGAGGAGGATTCCCATGCCCTGCTGCGGGACATCGCGCTGCCCTCGCTTTCAGTGGAGGACAGGGATTCGTTGGATGCCGCTCCCACCTCGGACGAAATCGCCCTCGCATACGCTCGGTCGCCTCGGGCAAGGCCATGGGCCCGAATGGCCTTCCTATCGAATTGTATAAGCTGCGACCGGATGTACTGGCACCTCACCTCCGCGCGATGTTCCTTGCGGCCCACTCGCGGGGCTCCCTCCTGCCGGACCAGCGTCTGGCTACCATCGTGGTTATCCACAAGGAGGGGAGACCGCGAGACCGGGTTACATCCTATCGGCCGATCTCGCTCTTAATTGCGGAGCCTAAAATCCTCGCCAAGGTGCTTGCCAACCGGCTGGTCGGCGTGGTGGGCGATCTGGTCCACCAAGACCAGTCCGGCTTTATTCCCCATCGCAACACGGCCCTTAACCTGCGGCGCTTGCACGGGGTGCTCGCGCGTGTTCCATTCGTGCGGGAGCCGGCCATCTTGGCGTCCTTGGACGCCACCATGGCGTTTGACACGCTCGAGTGGCCGTACATCTGGGCGATGTTGGCGAAATTTGGATTTGGCCCGGGATTCATCAGCTGGGTCAAATTGTTGTACTCTGACCCATTGGCGCAGGTGGTGGTGAATGGTCGAGTCTCGGCCCCATTCGTGCTGGGACGGGGCACGCGACAGGGTTGCCCCCTGTCGCCGCTCCTGTTTGCACTGGCCTTGGAACCCCTGGCGGAGTGGCTGCGGTGGCACCCTTCTATCCGTGGTCTCCGTTGGACCCCTGAGTATGAGGACCGCGTGTCCCTCTATGCTGACGACATCCTGTTGTACTTAGCCTTCCCGCGTAAATCACTGATTGTCCTGGTCGATGTTCTGCGCTCCTTCGGCCGTAACTCAGGTCTTGTCATCAACTGGGCTAAATCCTGTGTCTATGTGCTTTCCGGGGAGGCTCCTGTTCTCCCGCGGGGCTGTCCGATCCAGATTGCCTCGCAGGGGTTTCGTTACCTGGGCGTCTATATTACGCTGGACCCGGTGGCCCGCTACGAGCAGAATTTGCTTCCCCCCCTCCAGCGCTTGAAGGAGGACGTCGCGCGCTGGCGGCGCTTGCCGCTTTCGCCGCTCGGCCGGGCGGCATTGTTCAAGATGATGTCATTACCGCGCTTTCTGTACGCTCTCCAGAACTCGATGGACCTGGTCCCGGCGCGCTACTTCCGTGAGGTGGAGAGTTTGCAGCGCCGCCTGTTCTGGGACGGGAGGCCGCGCATAGCCCTGGCAAAGTTGACGCTCCCGTGGTATGATGGAGGGATTGCCCTCCCGGATATTAGGCGGTATTACTGGGCCTCCCAATTAGCTGCAATTAATCACGGCCTTTACGGGCCCGCCTTAAACCCGGCATTTGAAATGGACAAGACGCTCCTGCCCGGTGGCGATTACAATCGAGCGCTCTACACTAGCGTGCCCGATTCCCGCCTGACGGGACCCACGCGTGTCATGGTGCGAGTATGGCACGCGGCTAATGCAGCTATGGGATGGAAGGACCGTTTGACCCGGGCGTCACCGTTGTATGCGTCTGAGAGGTTGGGCTCCCTATGGACCTCGAAGGGCTTCGATAGGTGGGACACGATAGGCATTAGTACAGTGGGGGATCTCTGGACGAGGGGAGGATTCAAAACATTCGAGACACTGCAGGCGGAGTTTCAGCTGCAGGGCAGTGAATACTTTCGATACCTGCAGGTCCGTCATGCACTGGGTTCTGTCTTCCCAGACGTGGCCACCATCCCGGAGTCCTCCCCCCTGGAGGATAGAGTGCTAGATGGCCACGTTCCGGACAGCACGATCTCCCTCATCTACAAGAAGTTGATTAATGACCGCTCGGGCTTACTGACTGGGCTCCGCGAGGCTTGGGTTGCCGATGGGTTGGAGCTGGACGACGAGGACTGGATTTCCGCGGTGGCCTCCCCGAAGGAGGTGGCCATCCCGGCTCGCCTTCGCTTCGTCCAGCTTAAGATACTTCACCGGGTGTACATGACGGGGCCAGGGCTTCTGCGTATGGGCTATGCCGAGGATGGACTGTGTAGGCGTGGGTGCGGTGCGTTGGCGACTTTTTTACACATTCTGTGGGAATGTCCGAGGGTGGAGCGATTCTGGCGTGGTGTGCATGAGGTCCTGCGAGCGGTTACGCATGTCGTGCTGGTGCCTGAAGCGAGGAGATGCCTGCTGAATGTGTGGGAACCGACCGACTACTCGGTTCCACAGACGCGATGGGTGACTCTGGGTTATATGATTGCTAAACGTGACATCGCTCAACTGTGGGGATCCCAGAGGCCCCCGGCAGTGTCGGCCTGGAAAGAACACATGGATTGGTGCATGTTCCGAGAGAAGGTAGTGTATGTGGCGCGGGGTAAGCCTGGGGCATGGCTGAAGGTGTGGGGCCCCTGGAACGCCTACCGCGGGGGTATTTGCGAGCCGCCGTTGTTGCCTCCCGCTTCACCAGCTCCGTCCTCCTAGATGACCCCCTCCCTCAATCCCGGGCACAGTGTTTTCCCAGTCCCGGACCTATTCCCCTTCCCCTCCTTCGATTTTAGTGTATGGTTGGGGTCCCCCCATTTGAGGAGCATATGTTGTCACTTTCGCTCTCGGGTTGCCTTGCGGGTGTGGTTTTATGTTGTTGTGTTGTATAAAACGAAACCGTATTGTGGGCTCAGAGTCATGTGGCCCACGTTGTTGATACCTCCTGCTTTAGCGTCTCTGTAACGCCAAGTGCCTTATTGTATATATGTCATTTATTTCTGTCACTTTAGCGGCCGGCCGGAAGGTTGTAGGCCCATACCTGTATATATTTGAGATTGCAATAAACGGTTTAAAAAAAAAACAAAAAAAAAAAAAACATTCCTAGTTTGTTTTCTATAATGAGTTCTGCGGCAACAAATACAAGTAAAATTTGGTCTTTCATTAGAGATTATTGCAAATTTTGTTATGTGATCATTAAATGTGTTACTTACAGAGGGTTCTACATTCTCTTCCACTTCTTCCTCATTTACTGTGTCCTTCTCTGCACTGTTTTGTTCAGGACCAAAGTAACAAAACTGAATTTCATCAACAACCTTCTCTACATCTGATGCCGTTCCTCGGAACAGAGCCCTATTCAATTCATTTAACTTTATTGCTGGACTTTTGGCAAAATACAACCGTCTCACAAACTTTCTCATTTCAGTATGATGAACAGCCAGCATCCTAAAATGATGGAAAACACTATTACACACTTTTCTAGATAGACAAGCCAGAGAATGACCCTGCAAACCAGTATTCTCTCTCACTCTGCATGGATCCAGACTTTGAAGCACCTTAATCTTCTGTTTTATACTTTTTTTACTATATTCTCTTAGAAACTCACGAAATTTGTCAATAGATTCCTGACGCACAGTGCAAATACTACTACAATTCCAAGTGTACACTGGGGCTTTAGGACGTCTCCCCATAGCCTCATCTGCCATCACTTGTACCTCATCTCTTGGAACCATTATCTCCTTCTCCATTATGCAACCATTTTTTACTTCGTAAGCACGACCTCTGGTGTCAACTGCATGCAGCAAACTATTACTTTGAAAATAGCTCTCTTCATTAAAAAAAGGCTCACTACTTGAACTATGCATCCACTTTCCTAAAAACACTTTACAAAAGTTTGTTCTGTTCACTACTCTTTTCCTTTTGCTATGTGATTTCAGTACATTAACCATTTTATCTAATGTACGCATCCTATTCAAAATTAAAATGAATAGTTTCCTTTTTAATTCTAATGCCTTTGCTGCAATGGCTTCAATTTCTTTTTTTCTTTTATAAAACTTAGTCTTTTGCTTATATTTCTTCACATCCTTTATCAAATTGGGCATAACTCTTCTCTGAAACATTTTTCTACGTATCTCTTTAAACGCTGTTTTTCTATTTATGTAAATCTTTTCAGTTGCAGAAGGTATATTTGCATTAACTAAATTCTCAATTTTTTCCTGTCCTTTTCTTTTCAAAACATTCTTTCCAGTACAGACATTTGGTACATTTTTCATTCTTTTGAATATATTTTTTAGAAATTGTTTTTTCTGCTTACCAGAAGATTTTTTCTTTTTCCCAACATGAGCATCTTCTACTAACTTTGGTCCTCCAGTTGTCTTCAAATATAGGTTTTTTTTGTGAGTTTTTTGAACTCTGGATTTTGTAGGCATCTTAAATTTTGTTCACTGCTCTTCAGCAATACCTGAAAAAAACTAAAAAAAAATTCCTTTATTTTATTTAAATATATTACTACATTTCTTTTCACAATAGTCACAAAACGTAATTTCTTTGCCAATTTGAAAACACACTTATTACTCTTTTTTTTGGCAAGTGATAATCACTTTTACAGACTGACACATTATAAATCCACTTTTCAGATTTTTTTAAATGCACATGTCCAGACTGCTTTTTCAGACCACCACCATGTGTATCCTGGGTGACTGCTTACACTCCAGCAAGGGCAACCAGCCTTAGTGATGCTGAATGTATTTGCATTACAGACTGAAACCTCAAACCCCACTCACTTGTAAATACTGTGCATGATTATACATGGAAAGGAGCTGGGTGTGTGCTAAAGTCTGCTTCTGCACCAAAAAATCGCTCCCCCTTTTTCCTACTAATGCAACTGTGAAATCACCAGAGCAAAACGCAATAAATCTCTGCCTGTAATTCCAATTTGCACACAGAGTCATGTTTTCACATTAGTCACAAAACGAAATTTCTTTGCCAATTTGAAAGCACACTTACTGCTCTTTTTTTTTGGCAAGTGATAATCACTTTTACAGACTGACACATTATGAATCCACTTTTCAGATTTTTTTAAAAGCACATGTCCAGACTGCTTTTTCAGACCACCACCATGTGTATCCTGGGTGACTGCCTACACTCCAGCAAGGGCAACCAGCCTTAGTGATGCTGAATGTATTTGCATTACAGACTGAAACCTCAAACCCCACTCGCTTGTAAATATTGTGCATGATTATACATGGAAAGGAGCTGGGTGTGTGCTAAGAGTCTGCTTCTGCACCAAAAAATCGCTCCCCCTTTTTCCTACTAATGCAACTGTGAAATCACCAGAGCAAAACGCAATAAATCTCTGCCTGTAATTCCTATTTGCACACAGAGTCATGTTTTCACATTAGTCACAAAACGAAATTTCTTTGCCAATTTGAATGCACACTTACTGCTCTTTTTTTTTGGCAAGTGATAATCACTTTTACAGACTGACACATTATGAATCCACTTTTCAGATTTTTTTAAAAGCACATGTCCAGACTGCTTTTTCAGACCACCACCATGTGTATCCTGGGTGACTGCCTACACTCCAGCAAGGGCAACCAGCCTTAGTGATGCTGAATGTATTTGCATTACAGACTGAAACCTCAAACCCCACTCGCTTGTAAATACTGTGCATGATTACATGGAAAGGAGCTGGGTGTGTGCTAAGAGTCTGCTTCTGCACCAAAAAATCGCTCCCCCTTTTTCCTACTAATGCAACTGTGAAATCACCAGAGCAAAACGCAATAAATCTCTGCCTGTAATTCCTATTTGCACACAGAGTCATGTTTTCACATTAGTCACAAAACGAAATTTCTTTGCCAATTTGAATGCACACTTACTGCTCTTTTTTTTTGGCAAGTGATAATCACTTTTACAGACTGACACATTATGAATCCACTTTTCAGATTTTTTTAAAAGCACATGTCCAGACTGCTTTTTCAGACCACCACCATGTGTATCCTGGGTGACTGCCTACACTCCAGCAAGGGCAACCAGCCTTAGTGATGCTGAATGTATTTGCATTACAGACTGAAACCTCAAACCCCACTCGCTTGTAAATACTGTGCATGATTATACATGGAAAGGAGCTGGGTGTGTGCTAAGAGTCTGCTTCTGCACCAAAAAATCGCTCCCCCTTTTTCCTACTAATGCAACTGTGAAATCACCAGAGCAAAACGCAATAAATCTCTGCCTGTAATTCCTATTTGCACACAGAGTCATGTTTTCACATTAGTCACAAAACGAAATTTCTTTGCCAATTTGAATGCACACTTACTGCTCTTTTTTTTTGGCAAGTGATAATCACTTTTACAGACTGACACATTAGGAATCCACTTTTCAGATTTTTTTAAATGCACATGTCCAGACTGCTTTTTCAGACCACCACCATGTGTATCCTGGGTGACTGCCTACACTCCAGCAAGGGCAACCAGCCTTAGTGATGCTGAATGTCTTTGCATTACAGACTGAAACCTCAAACCCCACTCGCTTGTAAATACTGTGCATGATTATACATGGAAAGGAGCTGGGTGTGTGCTAAGAGTCTGCTTCTGCACCAAAAAATCGCTCCCCCTTTTTCCTACTAATGCAACTGTGAAATCACCAGAGCAAAACGCAATAAATCTCTGCCTGTAATTCCTATTTGCACACAGAGTCATGTTTTCACATTAGTCACAAAACGAAATTTCTTTGCCAATTTGAATGCACACTTACTGCTCTTTTTTTTTGGCAAGTGATAATCACTTTTACAGACTGACACATTATGAATCCACTTTTCAGATTTTTTTAAATGCACATGTCCAGACTGCTTTTTCAGACCACCACCATGTGTATCCTGGGTGACTGCCTACACTCCAGCAAGTGCAACCAGCCTTAGTGATGCTGAATGTCTTTGCATTACAGACTGAAACCTCAAACCCCACTCGCTTGTAAATACTGTGCATGATTATACATGGAAAGGAGCTGGGTGTGTGCTAAGAGTCTGCTTCTGCACCAAAAAATCGCTCCCCCTTTTTCCTACTAATGCAACTGTGAAATCACCAGAGCAAAACGCAATAAATCTCTGCCTGTAATTCCTATTTGCACACAGAGTCATGTTTTCACATTAGTCACAAAACGAAATTTCTTTGCCAATTTGAATGCACACTTACTGCTCTTTTTTTTGGCAAGTGATAATCACTTTTACAGACTGACACATTATGAATCCACTTTTCAGATTTTTTAAAAAGCCCATGTCCAGACTGCTTTTTCAGACCACCACCATGTGTATCCTGGGTGACTGCCTACACTCCAGCAAGGGCAACCAGCCTTAGTGATGCTGAATGTCTTTGCATTACAGACTGAAACCTCAAACCCCACTCGCTTGTAAATACTGTGCATGATTATACATGGAAAGGAGCTGGGTGTGTGCTAAGAGTCTGCTTCTGCACAAAAAATCGCTCCCCCTTTTTCCTACTAATGCAACTGTGAAATCACCAGAGCATAACGCAATAAATCTCTGCCTGTAATTCCTATTTGCACACAGAGTCATGTTTTCACATTAGTCACAAAACGAAATTTCTTTGCCAATTTGAATGCACACTTACTGCTCTCTTTTTTTTGGCAAGTGATAATCACTTTTACAGACTGACACATTATGAATCCACTTTTCAGATTTTTTTAAATGCACATGTCCAAACTGCTTTTTCAGACCACCACCATGTGTATCCTGGGTGACTGCCTACACTCCAGCAAGGGCAACCAGCCTTAGTGATGCTGAATGTCTTTGCATTACAGACTGAAACCTCAAACCCCACTCGCTTGTAAATACTGTGCATGATTATACATGGAAAGGAGCTGGGTGTGTGCTAAGAGTCTGCTTCTGCACCAAAAAATCGCTCCCCCTTTTTCCTACTAATGCAAATATAAAATTACCAGAGTTGTACACAATAAATCTCTGCCTACATTTCCCAACATGTGTAACCTGGGTGACTGCCTACATTCCACCAAGGGCAACCAGCCTTAGTGATGCTGAATGTATTTGCATTACTGAGTCCAACCTCAAACCCTTAAACTATTCATTTTTTATACCAATACACCTTAATTTATCGTGAAAACATAGTCCATAATATTTTACATGTTCCTCACATTTAAATTTCTCCCAAAACAGAAAATAATAAACGCAACTTCAACAAAAAGAATTACATTTCTATTATTCATTTCTTAATTTACCATATACATCTCCTCTCAAACTCTAACCTCACCTTTAAAATTAGTTAGTTGTGAAAGAAATGTGGCACTCAAACAGCAGATTATCAGAGCCAGGATCTCTGTTCTCTACACCTCTCTCCTCTCAGCAGAACCAGATAATGGCAAAGTTTCCCTCTATTTTTCCACACATATACATGTAAGTTTCAAATCTCAGTGCTTCCCCCTTTTTTTCAAATGTAATCACACATTTCTATTGGTTGAAAACCAACCCTTTTCCAAAAGTACCCTTCCCCCAACTTGACTTCTGCCTAGTACCCTTCCCCCAACTTGACTTCTGCCTGCTACCATAGCAACAGCTCATGGAACACTGCTGTGTGGAGTCAGGTCAGAAGTTCGCCAAACAATGTTTCAATTCCACAGAGCAAGAGTGCTTGACTTTTCAAACCTAACAGCAAATCCATAGTACTGTTCTTTGGTAACACATTTTTCTGTACCAATACAAAACATGCTTCTATTAATTTACACATACAGCCTAGTTTTTATTCTAGAATGGTATGAAACAGCCAATCAGTTCTTTTTGTTTTGAAAAAAATATGTATGCCTCCATTTCCAAACTGTCTTTCTTTTCATATTGCCATTCTACTGAAAGACACCTCCTGAGTGCATCCAGTTCTCCTTTGATGATGTTCACAGTGTGGATTGTAGGGCACAGCTATGTCTTCTGGAGTGAAAAGTTTGCAGAGAAAACAGGTATGGTGAGAGACCTTGCTTTGCCAAATGTAGACATTAAATGGATTGGTCAGAGAGGGTTAAAGTGGCACCAATTGATGCCATTGGTGAAATCCTTCATGCAAATCCAACACCCTGACCTCATAATAGTGCACTGTGGTGGCAATGACCTAGGCACTTTGACTGGGGTAGGTCTGGAAATGCTTATGAAGGACACCTTTGCACAACTGTTTTCACTTTTCCCTAAAACTGCCTTTGTGTTTTCTAACATATGCCAAAGGCAAAAATGGAACTGGTCCAATCATTTCTGTCCGCAGATTGACAAAGCAAGAAAGCACGTCAACAAATCTGTTTCTGCTTTCCTCCGTGACTATGGTATGGGTTCCATTTACCACAACAACTTGCGTTACGACATGCACGACATTTATAGAGGAGATGGTGTGCACTTCAATGATGAAGGGAACAGAGTCTTCCTCTTGAACCTTAGACTCTGCATCGGTACTTACTTGTAGGTACCACTAAAAAATCACTTAATAAACACAACGGCTCTTTTTAGAGCCCCCTAATATCTAAACACTTAAATCTGAATTTCATTTCTTTTTTTTTTTTTTTTTTTACCGTACGCTTACCGTAAGCTTACCGTACGCGTACCCCGTGATTTTTTTAAAAATCAATAAATGTTTTCTTTGTACTTTTCTGTCCTTCTTTGACCCCCTTACAAATGTTAGGGGGTCTGTAACTCTCTCCCTTGCCCCCTTTTCAAGATATCACTCTTTTTTACCGGAGTGAAATACACAAAATGGCGGCCGCCGCTTCCTGGTTTCGGCCGATTCGAATGTTTACTAAGATCTATCAGCCAATTAGAATCGCGCTCGCGCACGCCACCGTACGCGTACGGTAAGCTTACGGTAAGCGTACCGTAAGCTGGCTCAGATATATATATTGATTTAAAGGCTATTTTCTCAGAATCTACTGAACAGATTTACACCAAACCTACAAAAGGCACTTCCTTGACCTGAGGACTACCTCTCTGCCAAATTTCTAGTAATTCTGTTCAGCCGTTCGGGCTGTAGCCCTGTCTAAAGGTCCTATGGAAAAATGCATGGGAAAAACGCGTTTTGGGACCCCCCTTTTATCTCAGCCCCCGCTTGACGAATCCCCCCGAGACTTTCAGGGTAGGAGCGGAGCGTAGCGCCCCACCTATTTTGAGAAATTCGCGAGGATTCGTCGACCGGCGCCAAAGTTATTCAAAATAGAATGTTGCGGATTTCCTATGGAAACAGGGTCCTAACTATAACTACCTACTGGCGACCGCCAGTAGGTAATATATATATATATATACATATATATATATATATATACATATTTTCACTGAAAAAAAAACATAGGTTTCACACATGTTATAGTTAGCTGGACATTTCACTCGTAACAAACCATTGAACTTCCCCCGTTATAGTTAGTTCAGATAACTATAACTCGCGCGACCGCAATCCACTGCTGATGACGTCACATATTACATCACTGTATTCACTAAGATACTGTTAATAAGTCAGTTATACAATTAATTTTACAAAAAAAACCATCCATTTGGACACTTATTTACCCATTTATTCTTCCATTAACCTTTAGATATACATATATAAAAAATATTTATTTTTCAGAAAGACACATATTCACTGGATGATGTCATCAGTGATGTCATCAGTGATGTCATTTGAGACGTCATCAGTGATGTCATGAGTTATGTCACTGACCATGTCATGAGTGATGTAATATGTGACGTCATCAGCAGTGGATTGCGGTCGCGCGAGTTATAGTTATCTGAACTAACTATAACGGGGAAATTTCAATGGTTTTTTACGAGTGAAATGTCCAGCTAACTATAACATGTGTGAAACCTAGGGTTTTTTCAGTGAATTTGCAAGGTTTTTTAAATGCTAATTCCTAACTATAACGTGTGTGAAACCTATGGTTTTTTTATTGAATTTGTAAGGTTTTTTAAATGCTAATTTATGTTTGTATTATTATATTTTTTATAAATTTATTTTACAATAAACTACCTATGTATATAGTTATAGATTGACTGTATCCTTTAATATGGAATGGCTCAGCTCTTTTATTTTGAATTTGGATAAAGTTGAACAGCATAGTTAATATCTTCTATAAACTTATAAACAGTTTAAAATGTTTTTTTTTTTAAGGGTTTTTCACGGTGCGCGCACGCTGCGATTTTTTGAAAAAAAATAAAATGTTTTTTTCACCCTTCGGGGTCCTTCTGGGACCCCCTGACAAAAGCTAGGGGGTCAGGAACTCTCTACCCTGCCCCCTTTTCATGTTCTCCACCTTTCTTTTTCACTGTCACACACAAAATGGCGTCCGACACTTCCTGATTTCGACCGATTCGAATGTTGACTGATATCTAACCACCAATCAGAATTACGCTCGCGGACATTATGGTGCACGCACAGTGCACGCACGGTGCGCGCACGGTGCATTCATATAGATATTTATGTACTTTTAACTGCAATTTTCTCAGGAACTACTGAACAGATTGACACCATATATGCAAAAGGCACATGCCTGACCTGAGGACTACCTCTTTGCCAAATTTCTAGTAATTCTGTTCAGCCGTTCGGGCTGTACCTTCGACTAAAGGTCCTATGGGAAAATGCATGGGGAAAACGCGTTTTGGGACCCCCCTTTTTTTCTCAGCCCCCGCTTGACGAATCACCCCAAGACTTCAGGGTAGGAGCTGAGCGGAGCACCCCATTAGTTTTGAAAATTTCGCGAGCATTCGTCAACCGGCGCCAAAGTTATTCAAAATAGAATTTTCAGATTTCCTATGGGAACTCGGTCCTAACTATAACTATCTACTGGCGACCGCCAGTAGATAATATATATACCACCCGGACCACCTTATCCGGAGTATTCCTTTTGGGGAAATGCTTCAGATTAGGCGCATATGTAGCAGAGATGATGACTTTATCAGGGCACAAAGTGACAATGGGGATAGAATCCTGGCCAGGGGCTATTCTACTGCTACGATTAACAAACCTATTTAAAAAACTAGCTTGATTCCACAAACAAATGCTTTAGTGAGAAAAACCAAAGTGATTGATATCACTAATATTGAAAATGATGAGCCAACTAGACTAATAATGACGTACTATCGTCAACATCAGGTATTACGCAAGATTATTTATCGTAATTGGGTTTTGGTACGCAATGACCCTGTGATTTGTGATAGATGTGCTAATACTCCAAATATCACCTTCAGAAAAGCAAGATCAATGGGAGACAATTTGGTTAAAAGCAGTCCCGAAGTGACTACAACTAAAACTTAGCTGAACTCCAAAAGAGGGTTCGTTAGGTCTACATCTTGTAAGGCGTGCAAATATGGCACCTGTATGACTACGTATAGAACCCCTTTTAAGAATGATCCTGGAGGAGGAGCCTAGCGCGCAACCAAGATGGGCGCGTAGGTGCGAGGCTCCCGAGGACCTCCGCAACCTCCTACGATTATCCTGAAATTATCCTGCCCTGGATGAGGGGACTATGTTGGTGAACCTGAGCTGAGGTGGCACCCGTTTCCCGCTTCCGAATCGGACCTCGGACACCGGAGTGAGCACCGATTGAGGTTTGCGGCCTTCCCCTCGCCGGACCCCGGATTTGCGCTGTGGGGTGATCCAGTGACAAAGTGAACAACAGCGGCAGGCAGGGCCTGGCGACTCGCGTACCCCGCACTTTCGCTTTCGCTTTCGCACCACCTTGTCGTCTCTGCGAGGTTGGGTCGCGGAGCCCTTGGTGTTGGTGTGGTGTGGCCTTGCTGGGACACCCTGCCTGCCTGCAGGCTGTGATCCACCCTGCTGCTCTGAGGGGGCCCCCCCGGAGCTCGTGGCCCTGCTTTCCTGCCCTACACGACGTGGCTGGTGCGACTGGGAGACTGGTGGCCATGGCCACGAAACAAGATGGAGACCGGGCAAAGACTAAATCGACCCGGCGTGGCGCCGTCCATCAGGCCAACAGTATGGACCGCTATACCCTCCAGAAGGGATCTCCCGATGGACCGCGCAAGTCCCCTGAGAGCCCTCCTGATGCCCCAGACCTGCCCGCAGATCTGACTCTGCGAGATGTCATGGGCGCCATTGCCGAGATGAAGGCCTCGGTGGGCCAGCGGTTTGATACACTGGCGCAGAAGATTGACTCGGTCCTCGTGGATGTTGGCCTGGTGAGGGCCGATCTTTCCAAAACCAACGACCGAGTAGATTCTTTGGCCCACACCGCATCGGGCCTAACGACAGATGTGGCGGCCTTGCAAACAGAGGTGCGCCGGCTTAGTCAGGCGAGTGCGCTTATGGATCGACGCCTGGAGGACTCCGAGAGTCGGGCACGGAGGAACAACATCCGCATTATCGGGGTGCCCGAGGGACGCGAGGAGGCGGCGGCGGATCTCTTTGTGGAGGACCTGATTGCTACCCATCTCCAGCCACGGGGGCTGAGCAAATTCTTCGCTGTGGAGAGGGCCCACAGGGTTCCCGGGGGAAGGCCGAAGGTCGGAGCCCCTCCGAGACCTCTCATCGCCCGGATTTTCAATTTTCGGGATAGAGACGCTATCCTGCAAACCTCCAGACTGCATGGACCGGTCAAGCTTGACAATATGGAGGTTAATTTTTATCCTGATTTCACCCCAGCGGTCCGGAAGCAGAGACTGAGCTTCCTAGGCGTCAAACGCCGTCTTCGGGACCTAAACCTCAAATACGCCATGCTTTTCCCGGCCAAGCTGCGTGTGGAGGTGGATGGTCGCACGCACTTCTTTGATCGTCCCGAAGCGGCCGGGGACTGGCTGGATACTCTGCCTGGGGATCGTGATCGGGGGGGCGGGAGGGGCGGCGGGGGGAGACGGCACGCTGGATCGGGACTGAGGGTCTAATATTGGGCCTCACTCTGGACGAAAATGATGCCACTTTCGATTCTGCGTCAGTTTTTGTAAGTTCCCCTCCTATGGAGGTTGTGTTGGGTCTATTGGGGTTCTCCCTCCTCCTCTAGGGGGTTTAGTTAGTCTAACTATATATGGGGCGACAGGCACACTGCACGTTGGGGGGGCTGTTTGGGCTCATGCAGGGGTGCAGGGAGAGGGGAGTTCTGTTGGGGTGGGTGGGTAGGGATGGGGTGTTGTTCGTTTTTATCACAAGGCAAACGTATTTTTGTGTTAGTTCTAAAGTGCTCTCCGGGGGACGAATGATGGCTTCTGTATATGATGGGGGGTAGGGAACTAACTTTGTTGTCTTGGAATGTGAATGGACTGGGGGACAGGATCAAACGGGGTGTGGTCCTGCAGTTTTTGAAGCGAATCTCACCCGATGTAGTCTTTCTGCAGGAGACACACCTCATTGGCAACTCCTTCTGCGCCATGAATCGGCGTGGCTATCGCCTAGTGGCTCACTCGGGCTTCACGTCTGGCTCAAGGGGTGTGGGCATCATGGTGAAGAACTCGCTCCCGTTGGAGATTGATGAGGTGCTCCACGATGACAGGGGACGTTACACGGTCTTGGTGGGAAGACTGGAGGGCAAAGTGGTTGTCTTTGTGTCAGTATACATCCCACCGGGGCTGCAGTCGACCACCTTTGCGGACCTTGGGCGCCTTCTCCTTGGCCTTCCGGGGGGGCTTTTAGTTGTGGGGGGGGATTTTAATGCGGTGGTATCTGGGTCTGTGGATCGTCACCCCCCTAGGGACCTCCCCCGGGCACAGGCGTGGCTACCCGGCCTCTTGGATACATTTGGATTAGTGGACTGCTGGCGTTTAAAACACCCCACGCAGCTGCAGTACAGTTTCCACTCGGGAGCCCATGGTAGTCTCTCACGACTAGACTATGTCCTTGTCCCGGCGGCCTATGTTGGGAGGGTGGGAGAGGTGCGCCATTTGCCACGGGGTATTTCGGACCACTCCCCGCTCCTACTGCACTTTGATGTCTTTCCGAGGGGTGAGGGTAGGGTGGTCCCAATCAATCCTTGGTACCTGCGCGACCCCACCATTCGCGCTGAATTGATTAAATCCCTTCAGCGATATTTTGATGAGAATGTGGGGTCCGTGCCTTCGGCTGTACCGCTATGGGAGGCCTTCAAGACAGTACTCCGAGGGGATGCCCTATCCCTTATTTCCCACGCCCGGAGGCGCGAGCGGGAGGAGGTGACCCGGATGGAGGCTGAAATAGCCGAGTTGGAGGGTAATTTAGAAGGTGGGGTGACGGATGCCGCATTACATGTCCTCCAACTCAAGCAAGCGGCCTATAGGGCCCTCGTCACGGAGGCGGCCAGGGGCCTCAGTAGAGAGCAACAGGGGCGACTGTATGATGTGGGTGATAAGGCTGGTAAACTTATAGCGTGGTTGGACAAAAAAGAGAGAGCGAATCGTGTGGTCCCGCTGATTGAGAAAACGGATGGTGTGTGTGTAACTGAGCCAGAAGAAATCGTCTCCTGCTTCGCGGATTATTTCCGTGGGGTGTATTCCCCGGTGTCTCCCTGCTCGGAAGAGGATTCCCGTGCCCTGCTCAGTGATATCGCGCTGCCGTCCCTTTGCGGGGATGACAGGGTGTCGTTGGACGACGCTCCCACCTCCGACGAGATCGCCCTCGCCATACGCTCGGTCGCTTCCGGCAAGGCCATGGGTCCGAATGGTCTCCCTATCGAGTTGTATAAGTTGCGACCGGATACGCTGGCACCCCACCTCCGGGCTATGTTCCTGGCGGCACACTCGGTGGGCTCCCTCCCGCTGGACCAGCGTCTGGCTACAATCGTGGTCATCCACAAGGAGGGGAGACCTCGGGACCGGGTTACTTCCTATCGGCCCATTTCGCTACTGAATGCGGAGCCCAAGATTCTCGCCAAGGTACTGGCCAATCGGCTGGTCGGCGTGGTGGGCGATTTGGTTCATCAGGACCAATCTGGCTTTATTCCCCATCGCAACACAGCCCTTAATCTGCGGCGTTTGCACGGTGTGCTCGCACGTGCCCCGTTCATACGGGAGCCGGCCATTTTGGCGTCCTTAGACGCCACCATGGCGTTTGACACGCTTGAATGGCAATATATCTGGGCGATGCTTGCGAAGTTTGGATTTGGCCCAGGGTTCATCAGTTGGGTCAAATTGCTGTATTCGGGCCCATTGGCGCAGGTGGTGGTGAACGGAAGAGTGTCGGCTCCGTTCGAGCTGGGCCGGGGCACACGGCAGGGCTGCCCCTTATCGCCGCTCCTCTTTGCACTTGCCTTGGAGCCCCTGGCGGAGTGGCTGCGGTGGGAGCCTTCCATCCGTGGTCTCCGCTGGACCCCTGAGTATGAGGACCGCGTATCCCTATACGCTGATGACATCCTCTTGTACCTAGCTTCCCCACGTAAATCACTCATAGTACTGGTTGATGTGTTGCATTCATTCGGTCGTAACTCCGGTCTGGTCATCAACTGGGCTAAATCGTGTGTGTATGTTCTCTCCGGGGAGGCTCCTATCCTCCCGCGGGGCTGTCCGATCCAGGTCGCCCCGCAGGGATTTAGGTACCTGGGTGTCTTCATTACTCTGGACCCGGAGGCTCGGTATGATCGGAACTTGCTTCCCCCCCTCCAGCGTCTGAAAGAGGATGTCGCGCGCTGGCGGCGTTTGCCGCTTTCGCCGCTCGGCCGGGCGGCATTGTTTAAAATGATGTCGCTGCCGCGTTTCCTGTACGCGTTGCAGAACACTATGGACCTCGTCCCAGCGCGCTACTTCCGCGAAGTGGAGAGTTTGCAGCGCCGCCTGTTCTGGGACGGGAGGCCACGTATTGCCCTGGCTAAGCTGACGCTCCCATGGTATGACGGGGGGATTGCCCTTCCGGATATTAAACGGTATTATTGGGCCTCCCAGCTAGCTGCGATTAATCAGGGCCTATATGGGCCCGCCTTAAACCCGGCGTTTGAAATGGATAGGATGCTACTTCCAGGTGGTGACCATAATCGAGCGCTCTACTCTAGCGCGCCCGACGCTCGCCTAACGGGCCCCACGCGTGTCATGGTGCGAGTGTGGCACGCGGCCAATGCAGCTATGGGGTGGAAGGACCGTTTGACCCGGGCGTCACCACTATACGCGTCTGAGCGGTTGGGCTCCTTGTGGACCTCGAAGGGCTTTGAGAAGTGGGACTTAATAGGCATTAGCAAAGTGGGGGATCTCTGGACGAGGGGAGGATTTAAAACGTTCGAGATGCTGCAGACGGAATTTCAGTTGCAGGGCAGCGAGTACTTTCGGTATTTGCAGGTCCGGCATGCGCTGGGCTCCGTCTTTCCGGACGTTGCCTCCATCCCGGAGTGTTCCCCCCTGGAGGATAGAGTGCTGGATGGACACGTCCCTGACAGCACGATCTCACTGATCTACAAAAAACTGATCAACGACCGCTCAGACTTGTTGACTGCCCTTCGTGAGGCTTGGGTAGCCGATGGGCTGGAGCTGGACGACGAGGACTGGATCTCCGTGGTGGCCTCCCCGAAAGAGGTGGCCATACCGGCTCGCCTTCGTTTCGTCCAGCTCAAGATACTCCACAGGGTCTACATGACGGGGCCAAAGCTCCTGCGTATGGGCTATGCTGAGGACGGTTTGTGTAAGCGTGGGTGTGGTGCGCTGGGGACTTTTCTGCATATCTTGTGGGAGTGCCCGGAGGTGGAGGGGTTCTGGCGTGGTGTGCATGAGGTGCTGCGAGTGGTCACGCATGTGGCGCTGTTGCCCGAAGCGAGGAGATTCCTGTTGAATGTGTGGGAGCCTACCGATTACTCGGTGCCGCAGACGTGGTGGGTGACTCTGGGGTATATGGTTGCCAAGCGTGATATTGCCCAACTGTGGGGATCCCAGAGGCCCCCGACTGTCTCGGCCTGGAAGGAACATATGGATTGGTGCATGTTTCAGGAAAAGGTGGTGTATGTGGCGAGAGGTAAGCCTGCGACATGGGTGAAAGTATGGGGCCCCTGGAACGCCTACCGCGGGGGAATCTGTGCTCCACCGTTATTGCCCGATCCGTCGCCGGCCCCCTCCCCTTAGCCAACTCATCCCCCCGGTACCTGGGCATTAGGTGTACCCAGCCCTAGTTCTGATCTCTCCCCCCTCTTGAGATTCCTATGGATGGCTAGGATCCCCCCTCTAGGGGAGCACGTGTTGCTATTTCCGATTGAGGATTGCCTTGTGGGTTTGTTTGTATTTGTTGTTCTTTAAGTTTAAAATGGAACCGTATAGTGGGGTCTGGATAGTGTGGCTCGCAACGATGTTACCTCCTGTGCATGCTCGGCCGCAGCACCATGTGTTTTATAAATGTATATCGTATGCTCCTTTCATTGCTAGCGGCCGGCCGGAAGGTTGTAGGCCCATATTTGTATATTTTTGAGTCTTGTAATAAACGGTTTCAAAAAAAAAAAAAAAAAAAAAAAAAAAAAGAATGATCCTGTTCCCATTTCAAAGATGCTCACGTGCAAACCCGGGTATGCTGTGTATGTGCTGGAGTGTTCGTGTGGCCTGCAATATGGTGGTAGTACCAAGTTGCAGGTCCACAAGAGGATACTCCAGCACACAAGGGCAGTCAACAACAGTGATGCATCATATCCTGTTGCCAGACACTTCAAGGATGTCCACTCAAACAGACTAGAACGTCTCAAGTACTATGTGGTGGACACTGTCTTACCCCTCAGACGAGGAGGCAACCGTGAGGCTATTCTACGCAATTTGGAAACTAAATACATTGTGGAGTTAGACACAAAAACAACTCGTGGTGTGAATTCCAGTGAAGATTTCTTTACCTGTTTGTGACACCTTTTACATTCTATGCACTGCCATTTAATTGTACATTTCATCAATATGCTGCTATTATTTATTGTTTAATTTTAACATAACACTTTTTGCACTTTTTTAACCATTAGGGTGGCATTTTTCTGTCACTGTATAATTTCTCTGAATAATCATAAAAAGATTCTTACATGCCCAATTGGGCTAAAAAAAAAATGCTTGCACCAGCACTCCAGGCATAAGTCATGAGATGGTTCATGGCTATGAGGTGGACCAATAAAAACATTGTAGAAGGGTATAACCCATACAAAAAATGAAACATCTATGATGGTATGCTCAAGAAAGCAGATTTTCATCAAATATATAATGTTGTGTCATATCCCACTCGAAACTCGAGTTGTACATTTGAATTGATGACCTGATAATTAAGGTTTCTTTTACATACTGTATGTTGTATTATAAATTGCTTTTTAATATTTATGAATCAACAATTATTTAAATCAGTTTTACAATGTTTTTATCATTTTGAATCAATGTGGTAACAATATTCATGCCCACTGTGGCGCAATTGTTTTTTGTACCTGCATTTTACTAACTTCTCATTAAGAGAGTGTTTTTTTATATGCAAGTATTTTACCATATACGTTGATTTTAACGATGCTTTTAAATATTTATGAGAAAAACATGAATATTTATTGTGACTTGTGCCGTTTGAGGACTTTGTCTGGTTGGCTATGAATTGATTTTTCTATGTCTATGATTTCAGTAGCCACATGTTATTGCACTAGCACTTCAAATGGTGATACATTTCCCAAACGCGTCATGTCATCAAGGCTTCCTGAAAGCCGAAACGTGTCATGGCAGCGGTGTTGGGCGTTTAAAGAAATAAAGAACCCTGCACTTAGATCTGGGTCTGCATTCATCTGTCCCAGTTGTATTTGGAGTGATACGGCGAAGTCTTCAGCATATATATATATATACTTAACTTTCATTGTAAAGGCCTGTGTGGTAAAGACATATTTGTTTTAAAGGCATGCATGGTAAAGGTATTGCACGATAAAGGCATTGCATGGTAAAGGATGCGTGATAAAAGCTTTGTGTTGAAAGGACTGCGTTGTAAAGGCTGTTTCCCCTTCCATTGGAATGCAGGTCGGGATATTTTACATCTATTTTTTACACTATAGATTGTATTTTATTTTTTGCAGTGCTGCGTGTATTTTTTAGGTCTGGCTTGGCATTGTAGCTGTTTAACTGGTCTATTGATTTCAACTCTTTAGAATATATATATATCTATATAGTATGGGCTTGGCTCCCCCTACATGAGTATTTCCTTCTGATCGCATGCAATTTACTTTTTGTGCATCATTACCTCTCAAATCGAATACTTGCATTGGAAGAGAAGCGGGACCACATCTTATGGGAAAAATTCACTCCACCATCAAATTTTTTGTTGCATTAAATTATTTATGATTTACAGCCACAAAATAATCAATTGTTTAGGGTGTTAATGTGAGACTTTTGTTGTCATGTCTACGCTGTTGGTTTTTTCCTTTTTTTCATAATCAGACAACCTATCCTAAAAAAAAGGTTTACAAGACCAACAACAAAAGCTATGACCATGCAAAACTTTGGGTATCCAGGAGTCAGGCCATCAGGATTGGCAATTTAGACAGTTTTTCGCTAATGTGCACTGTCATGCTCCCACAAGCAAAGACATGACAACAACACTTGGCATTAATCACTCTTTGGGGCTTGAAAAAGTGACCTCCCTGACTGCAATACTTGATGAGATCTCTCTCTCTTTCTCTCTCTCTCTCTCTCTCGCTCTTTCTCTCTCTCTGCAGGTGGGTAAACTAGAATTATATTTTCATTGAAAGAACTTGCTGATAGTCACTACATGTGTACTATTGGTATCTCATCCAGCTGATTTCTTGACCAGTACGGAACCTAGGATGCCAAGATTCTACATCCTCCCAAAAATCCACAAGAATCGGATGGCCCCCCCCCCGGGGAGACCTATCGTATCAGGGATTGGATCTGCGCTGGAACCCCTATCACAATTTTGTGATTGGTTCCTGCGGCCTTTTGTGATTGGTTCCTGCGGCCAATTGTGAAGGAGGCCGCATCCTATCTAAGGGATACTAAAGATGTCCTCTGCCTCCTAAGAGATCTGGAGATAGATCCCGTCAGTGACTGGCTTATAACTATGGACATCGAAGCCCTGTACACGAGTATACCTCAACAAAGAACACTGGAAGTCGTAGAAAACATCATTCTACGCAGGCAATGGGATTTCATCACCCCCCAACACTTTGTCATGGAATGTGCCGAATTGGCCCTCACAGAAAACTTTTTTCAATATGAACAAACCATCTACCATCAAATAACAGGAACTTCGATGGGGAGCACCTTTGCCCCTAGTATGGCCTGTCTGTACGTCCAACAATTTGAGGATGACTTTGTTAACAATCCAGTGAACCCGTTTCTAAGTCATCTCAAGATTTGGAAACGGTATATAGACGATGTACTGATTGTGTGAAATGGAACAGAAGAAGATGCAACCGCTTTTGTACATTGGGTAAACTCCCAAGACAGACACCTAAAGTTTACCCATTCCATCCACAAGGACCACGCTATCTTTCTGGACCTGGACATCACACTCACTGGTAGAGGGTTTTCAACCAAAGTTCATAATAAACCCACAGACAAAAACAGCTTACTTTTATATGAAAGTTACCACCCAAAAGCCCTCAGACAGAACCTTCCGGTCGGCCAGTTTCTACGGATAAGAAGAAATTGTTCTGAAAAAGAAACCTATACAGAACAAGCGAAACACCTTGAGAAAAACTCATCGCACGGAACTACCCTAGAAAAATGGTTAAGAGGGCCAACAAAAGAGCAAGCAATAACCCCAGAGAAGCCCTACTGGAAGACACCGAGCAAGTGAAAATGAACAGACAAGTATGTGTCACTACATTTACACCAGCATCAAACTCTATACAGAAAATCATCAGAAAAAGATGGTATATACTGAACAGCGCTGGGAAACAATGGGAAACACCCCTGTTTGCATACAAACGCAACAGAAATCTAAGGGATGAACTGGTACACGCCCAGATGACCACATTGGAGGACACTGAACAACCTAGACTCTGGGACCAACCACGTGTAGTGGTCATTTTGCCTGTGGTATGTGCAACTCTTGTAACCTCACAAAAAACACCAAAGAGGTTGACATAGGCACTGGAAAACCCTGGAAACTCAATACATTCAGCAATTGTAATACGGAGAATGTTGTCCATCTCCTAACTTGTCCCTGCATGCTCCAGTATGTAGGTATGACTACTAGGAAGATAAGAACCCGTATCAAAGAACACCGAAGCACTATCAGGTGCAAAAAGACCAATACTAAGTTGACTCGCCATTTCTCTGAAGCGAACCATAAAGAAACAGACCTTAGTTGGACTATACTTGAAGTCATGAGAAAAGGGAAATCTGACCTTACAACCAACCTTCTTTTTAGAGAGCAACGATGGGTTTACCGCCTCCGTACCCATGAGAGGGGTCTCAACGACGATATTCCATGGCTACAACTGACACGATAGAAGGATCAATGTACTTAGAATACACTATCATTCTCCAATGATGGATACGTGTTTTCATAAAACTCATGCTACATCATGGTCTGGACTCATACACCACACTCTAGCACCCCCTCCCATACGTAACACCTAGTGTGAGCATTAATATGTATGGGACGTACACACTCTGGCTTAACCTAAAGATGACTGAGATACCATTGTTAAGGCTTTATTCATCACAGCACCTCTTGACTGCTGTATGTATGGGAGCGATCCTTAAAAAACCATAGAAGTTCATTGCACGGGAGGTCGCTCTTGTTTATGATCATATAAACATCCATGGACCCAAGAGTTGCGCTTGCCACTTATGACCCTGCATGAAGTATAGTGATTACTCAACCGCATGGTACAGAATCTGCTTCTCACGTGTCTAGCATGAGACCCTCACAATCATCGTCTGTTTAATATATCACATACCCAGCACGGAGTTACCTCCACTCCGAGTCCAACATCCGGAGGATCGCGCCACCACCCCATGAGCACTCACTACATGTGCGTTTCCATGCCAACGATACATCCATGGCTACATCGCTTCCGATATTCGGCCACGCCCCCCGCCTCAGTTCCTCCTATCAGAGCGGGTTTTAGAATTTCCTCTACAGTGCATCCTATGAGAGTACCCCTTCTACAGCGCACAGATCTCTCGACGCCAACCATTGGCCGTTAACACCCAGCCTCCTCTCATCGAATCACGTGCGTCTCCTGAGACTCTCACACGCCTCTGTCCGACATCCTTGCTCCAGCAGCAGCCGGGGACACCGGGAATCATTCACGCACTGTCAACTCACGCTAATTGTTCCGCCCTACCCAATTAAGCACCGGGAAGTAACCATTATATACTCCGCCCGCTCCCTGTCATTCTCACATTCGGGAGGACCGGGAGCGGACGTATAGGTTGCAGGACGCGCTGATCACGAGTTACAGTAAGAGTGTGTCTGAAGTGATTGATGGTAGAGTGAGCAAGACAGTATGGGTATGTGAAAAGGTGGAATAATACTGACTCACCTCACGAGTCTGGCTAAACATGACGATATATCCCTTTTTAACATAACGCTTTTACTGAAGAACTGTTTTGTCATGTTTTCTCATACAGAGGAAACACAACTGTGGTTTTCTTCTCCGCCTCTTCCCCCATGAGGCAACTTGTCCAAACTATTAGGGTAAGCCTGGTGGCAGCACCGTCTGCCACCACATTTTCGCACTAGTGTACACAAATAGAGTGCCACCAAGTCACGCACACACTTGTGTCACGCACGACACCCAATGCATGCATTGTTTTGTCCTTTTTTCCTTCCTCTTTTCTTTACAGGTACAAACGACCCAGCGAGTTACATTGTTTTTCAAAAACTCTATTTCAGGCTTCACTATTGGAAGCAGCTCTTAGACGGTGAAGTGTGACCTATGCCACACTCCCGCAGTGGTGACACATTACCAAATGTGGTAAGAACGGAGCCCAGTATTCTTTTATTTAGGTCCTGATGAATGCCGCGGACCCTTCGGGGCCACTCAGGCAGAAACATGTCGACCATCCACGAGATCATTCACTAGACGGTTGGGAACAATAAACATCCCAATCACCGTCGCACTTACATTTTAATATCATATAGTTTTCATCTCACATTAAAGAATTGCTACTGACTACTATAATGATTTTTAACTTCACTCACATAGTCACGGGCCCCCACTCCATCACTTAGAAGTGCATCCTTGTCATCAAGTGTATGCCCGCCCTCCATCAAACGAAGGTTTTGGAGGGCGAGGACTGGTCAATGATGAAGCATGACACCAGGTGGTGTGTGAGACCAGTCCGTATCTTTTTGTGAGATGCCCACACTCACGACGTTCTTGTAACTCGTTTGGGTTATCACACTAGGAGCAGCTCTTTTGTGATGAACATTTAATATTGGAGGCTGCTGCTCCTAGAACCCCATGCCTCTAGTTCCCCCCTCCACATATCCAGTGGAGTTCTCTTGTGATTGGATCTCATCCTGGCCCTCATGTGCCTTTAAAACAGATCATGGGCAGTGTGCAATATTTTATCCATCTGCCTGAACCTCTCTCATTCTGTAATCTGTAGGGCCCAGCATGGTGAGGAAAATATGACTCCAGGCCTTGTCCTTTTAAGTATTTAAACTGATAAGAAATCATAGTTGTATTTTTTTTTGTTAGCAGCTTTTGGCCCTCCTCTCTATCGGCACTACTCTTTATCATTTGATTCTAGACATGGATGTGAAAAGGGTAGAGGGAAAATGTAGATTGCACCCACTATTGTTCTAGAGGCGCCTATGGTCCACTCCTGAGTTAGCTCACTATGCCACTGCTCTCCAGGACGTTATTGATACAGATCATTTTCACATATTTCACTGCTTCTATAACATCAAACAGTCACTAATTTGCATTGGCTTAAGGCATCTATGGGAGAACTCTTCAGGGTGTCCTATCCCTTCAAAGGAAATTATGAAGATCTGTTGGGCACAACTATTGTCTGATGAAGCCCACAAAGCTGCCAATGCTACTTTGCCTGCAGAGTTTCTTAATGTTAAATTGCCCTGTGTTTACGAGCAGTTTTGGGATACCATCACAGTGCCATTGAATAGAAAGCTTTATTTCCAGTTCAGAGTGGACACTCTCCCGCTTAAATCATTTACTTCTAAATAGTTGGAATCTGATTCTACGGTTTGTCCTATGTTTGATGCCCCAAAGGAAACTGCTTCTTATGTTCTTTGAACCTGCCCTGTAGATGCCCGTGCACTTTCTGCCTGGCTGTCACCTCTTTGTATGCAGCTAGGCACTAGAAGTCATAGCTGCGCTCTTTACATCCTCAAATCTGAATATCAGCCACTATAGGCTTGTGCGGTTGCCAAATATCTGAGTGCAATGTCGTTGTTTGGATAGAAGGGCTCTTCCTCGTTCCTGTGACAAGCGGTCTTTTTTATGTTTGTTCCAAACATTATGCAGTTTATTTTGTTGTCAAATGACTGTGCTGGGCTGGTCTCATATACTTGTGGGGTTTTATGTGCCTCTCCCATGGATTGCTGTTTTCATGTATTTGTACATTTTATTGGGAATTTTTCAGTTTTAATAATTAATTTAAACTGTATGCAGTTTTTAATGTTTTCTTGCACACACTTTTATGGTTTTGGCAGCTGAAATAAAGTTACATTGAATTGAATTGACTGCCTGTTCTAAATTCCTAGTGCCTTCTATGAAGCAAATACAATATGATGATGGACGGAGCGCTGGAACATTTCAGCCACTCACCCCCAGTTACTATTAGATCTGGGTTAAATCCATCATCATTCTTCTGCTCACTTCACTGCCCCAGTTCAGACCCAGCCATATGCAAATCAGTCTTGACCCATATGGCTGGATCTGAACTGGGGTGGCGAAGTGAGCTAAAGAACGATGATGGATTAAACCCAAATCTGTAACTGGGGGTGAGTGTCTGAAACGTTTCAGTGCTCCATCCATCTTCTCCTTGTGTTTGCCCTAAGTTGGCAGGGTATGCCTAGACATGGGTCCATTGCTCACTTTGCCAATGGATTCAAGTTAGCCTGCCTATTGAGGGGTGTTACCCCCGAAACCAGTCTCAAGATGCTTGTTTCCGGGACAGGGAAGACCCTGCTTGGCAGTTCAGGCTGGGCTGTTCTCATGAGGAAAAGGCTCAAGACTGATTTACATATAGCTGGGTCTGAACAGGTGTTGCGAACTGAGCTAAAGAAAGATGATGGATTAAACCCAGATCTGTCACTGTGGGTGGGTGTCTGAAAAGTTTCAGCGCTCAGTTCATCGTCTCCTTGTGTTTGCTTTGATCTCACTAAGTTGGCAGAGTATTCCCAGATGTGGGTCCCTTGCTCACTTTGCCACTGGATTCAAGCTAGCCTGGCTGATGAGGGGTGTTACCCTGAAACCAGTCCCGGGATGCTTGTTTCGGGGCCATAGAAGACCTGGCTTGGCAATTCAGGCTGGACTGTTCCCACGAGGAACAAGTTCAAGACTGATTTGCATATTGCTGGGTTTGAACTGGGGTAACGAAGTGAGCTAGAGACCGATGATGGATTAAACCTAGATCTGTGACTGGTGGTGAGTGTCTGAAAAGTTTCAGCGCTCTGTCCATCGTCTCCTTGTGGTTGCTTGGATTTAAATGAAACCAATTAAAGTCCCACAGCTGAGTAAAGATGTAAAGTTTAGTTCAAGTCCATTCAGGAAGGTTTACTGTAGCGAAAACTAAATTTCATAAGTGAGTTAAATGTGATCTTATCTGTGATAACATACAGCTCATGCCAATTTGGTAAAACCCTTTCCTCTTTAACCTGATTCGTTCATTCATTCAATAGCCTTTATTTGGGTTAAGAATCCATAAAAGATACAAGTTTATACTGTCCATACATACATAAAAAATTTAAAACAACAAATCGCACCCATAATCTTCCAATGACAATCAGTATTCTCATAGTTTGTTTTAAGAGGAGTAGATAAGTTAATAAATAAATAACGGATACAACAACTGTAAATGTTAAAAGTAAATTATAATACTAATGCTGTTACATAATTTCCTATAACTTGGATGATGTTAGATCAAGGCAGAAATTAATGCAAGAAAGTGCTTATACATACTCAAACAGTATACAATATTCAAATCATCTTAAAATATTAGCAGCAGCAGTTGATTAAGAATTTCAAGCCTTTCCCCTAGCCTATTAAATCCACAGCAAACAAGTATCGTCTTACACTAAAAACAATTTTGTGATATGCATCTGTTTTAAAAATCCTAATAGCTCACGGTTGGGACCTTATTCCCAGATTCAGGCAAATGGGTTTAATCCTAGGAATGATGATGTACGCTGGGCAAAAGAATAACAGGTGAGAGTCATTTTCTACGGCATTGGTTTGGCATAAGGGACAATAGACTTCTTGGTTGTCACTGTTATTGCGTAACCATTTGGCTGTGTTACAATTAACCTGTAAGACGTCGAAGTGAAACTTAATATTAAGAGACTTGGCCAGTTGCGGTTGGACTTTATCTAAGTATTGTTCAAGGAGCGGGAGCGTTTTTGTTTTGTTTATAAGAACTGGGATGTTAGCCTACCTAGTTTCGTGCAGTGATGTTTACTGTTTTGCATATATCCCCAGTATGAATTTTTCAAGATGTTTTTTGAAAGATGCGTTAATGAGCTGGGAGCATCCCATAAATGATTTAGACCTAGTCTACAGAACCACAGGCGCACATGTCTAACCCACTGCGGTGGTGTTTGCTCATCTAATCTCAAAATCTCAATTAGCCCGTCTTTGTAATTTATAAGTTCTTCTGTGGTCCACAGATGGACCCAGAATAACAGAGGTCTCAGTGTGGCCTGTTGATCTATGTATTTTATTTTGAGATCCTGAATGATGGGAATCATGGGTGTACGTACAGGAAGGCATAAGAACATCCTTAAGAACTTATTTTCCTTCCCTAAAAACTTGTCCGGTCTTGTTATCCCCCCAGAGCTCTGCGCTAGATAGTGTTGTGGATTGTGCCTTATATTTATAAAGTTCGAGGGCCAGAGACACTGCCTTGGTTACACTATTCTGATGTTTCTTCAATATTGGCATTGAATTTTGGATAGCCTTGCATTTATGTAGATGTGGATACCATTTCATTTTAGTGTCTAGAGTAATACCAAGGTAGTTAAAGTTGGGCACATTTTCTAACTTTTTTATTTTGGACTGTAATGTTTTTCTTAAAAGTTTGATGTGGTCTTATTGCCATGTATTTTATTTTGATAGAGTTATTTCAAGGCCCTTTAAAACGCAATAGTCACTAAAAGAATTTAACAGATTTTGCAGTCCCATCGAGGTTTGTGATAACAAAATTGTATCGTCAGTGAATAGCAGAGCCTGCACTGGCTCCCATCCCAACTTAGGTGAGTCGTGTTTACAACCCTGGAGGTGCCTCACTACATCATTTACGTATAGTATAGAGAAAAGGGTGGGAGCATAAACACATCCCTGCCGTACTCCTCTCCTTATAAGGATCGCCTCAAATTCCCCCCAGGGTCCCCATCTGACCTTTGCATAGTTGTCTTCATGCAATCAAACCTGCTGTGTCAGAAGATCTTCAGGGACTCCCTGAGTTTCAAGTGAATTTCCAAGGCAATCCCTAGGAATGAGATTGAAGGCAGCCTTCAAGTCTATAAATGCTATGTACAGGTGTTCTTTCATTAGGCTTGTGTATTTCCATCCTATACAAAGAAGTCTAAAGACCTGATCTATTGTGCTAGTTCTCTCTCTAAACCCAGCTTGTTACTGTGTAAAAATGTTGTTACCCTCTATCCAGTTGTTAAGTTTGGATAAGATCTGTTTTGCATGAATCTTTTGTAAGGTATCTATTAGGCTTATAGGCCTATATTTGGCAGGGTCTTGTCAAGTTCCCTTTTTAAAAATTGGGATTATTTCAGCCCCTTTCCATGATTCAGATAATGGGGCTCCGGCTGCCACAACATTACAAACAAGGTTTACGTAAGGTGCCCATACTGTTTTGTCATGTCTCAATAAGTCGCCGGGAAGTTTGTCAGTACCAGGGGCTTTCCCTGGTTTGATGGCGTCTATTGCCACCCTTGTGTCTTTCAATCTAAAATAAGGGACTGAATTCGATCCTCTCTGGGCAGTTACTAAGGGACATGGTACCTTCGTTAAAAAACTATGTGTAGGTTGAGTGAAAACCTCAGAGTATAGTGACTTAAAATGACCATGCAATGTGCCTAGGTCACAAAAGAGATCCAGGCTAGTGGTTCTGGTTTTGTTGTCCCTAGCTAATAATTTCCAGAACCCTGCATGATTCTTATCTTAGCCTTTTTTATGTCCATTAATAGTTTTTTATACTTGGCCCTTATGTCCCTCAGTGCTTCGATATAATTAGATTTTACAGCCATTAATAATTCACTTTTAGCTTTGCGACAGTCATTATTGTACCAATGGTTATATGAAGGGCAATTAGTCGCTCTAGCTGACTCATGTTCTCTGGGGATTTTACTCAATATCAGTTTCAATTTATCTACCATAGTGCGATGGATCTGCACGATGGGAATGTCCTGTGTGGATATACCAATATAAGGGGCTAGGACATCAGAGAAAATGTTATAGATCTTCGTCATAGCATCCAGATTGCCTGCAATAGATGGCCATTTCAGAGCTCTACCATTGTTGCTAACTATCGGTTGGATTAGATTTCTAGAATTAGCATTACTTCCCAGAGTCCAAGTTTCAAAAAGAGATCCCACCAGTGTTGTGCAATATTCCTTTTAGCTATCATGCCAGCGAGTGTGACCCATTGTACGGTGTAGGCGTTGAGGTCTGTGGGTTCCCAAATATTAAGGAGGCATCTGGGAGCTTCTGGCTGGAGTTCACCCTCTAGGATTTCACTCATGACTGAATGGATCTTATGCCAGTACTCTTGAATCGGGTTACAGTGCCATATGATTTGTATAAAAATACCTGGCTGGGAGCACCCCCGTCTGCAAGAACCATCCGTGTGTCCCCCCATGTGCGCCAGCTGAGGCCCCGTTAGATATATTCTGTGCAATATTTTAAGTCGCACCAGGCGGAGCCGCACTGATATTGCGACTATTTTAGGGGATTAAATCGCTGTTTGCCACCATTCATCGTCTAATTCAATACCATCCTCCGTCCATTTCTCCCTCAGTATGGTCAGGGGGTCACGCATGTTGTTAATTAGTTTTCTATATGTTAGGGAGATAGCCCATTCAGGCAGGTGCCCATCAAGGAGCCTATCCTCCAAGGGGGAGCTATCCAGCAAGGAGGCGTCTCTCGGCAGTGCAGTCTGTAATGCGTGTCGGACCTGTGTGTATCTGTATAACTCAGAGTCAGCAAGTGAGTATTGAGTCTGAAGTGTGCTAAACGATTTTACTCCCTCCGCCTCCCAGAGATCTCCAATAGTGGAAATACCGATCAAGTCCCATTTGTCAAACCCCTTTGAGTTGCCCAGGTACCCTAGCTTTTGTGAATCCCATAGCGGGGTAGCAAGTGTTAGTCTGTTGGCCCAGCCCAACGACTGTGTCGCGGCGTGCCATATCTTGATCGTGTGCTTAGTGGGTACTGTCAGCTGGTACTTGCCGGGTGTGGAGTATAGTGCTCGACCGTATGTTCCGTTAGGAAGGATCCAGCGGTCCATGTGGAATCCCGGGGCGTCTGGGGGGCCATAGGTGCCATGGTTTATAGCTATAAGATGAGCTGCCCAATAATATTTTTTTATGTCTGGCAGTCCAATTCCACCATCGTACCAGCTAAGCGTGAGCTTTGATAAGGCTATGCGTGGCCTTCCACCCCAAAGGAGGTCCCTCTGTAGGCCCTCTATCTCCCCAAAATACGAATTAGGAACCGGGTCTGCGGCATTTTGCAGTGCATAGAGGAAGCGTGGCAAGGACATCATTTTGAATAACGCGGCCTTGCCCAACAAGGAGATGGGGAGCGATTTCCCCACCATTTTTAAGCACAATGAAAAGTGATCTCTATCATCTCTAGCCTCTACTTTTAAATCAATTAAGTTACCCCATGAATTGACACAAACCATTATGTAGTCAATTATGCTCTTTTAAATGTATGAGCACTTAGTCTGTCTGAGGGCAATCTGCCATTTCAGTCCCTCAGTCCCTACCCTGAAACTAGTCTGATGATTTGGGCCACTGCAGTCGTGCACAGTACAGAAGTACCAGTCGTCAAGGGTGGGACACCTCTGGCCATGTTCTCTTCCTCCAAAATGGTTTCTTACCCGACAACAGGTTCAAATTTACAGTTAAAATCTCCACCTAAAATTACTGTTGCCCTAGGATCTACAGTACTTAAAAAGTTATCCAATAGGTCTATCACTGGGGATTCCATACTTGCAGGTCTTGGTCTACTATAAATATGTATTACATAGATTTCTGCTTTATTATGTGATTTTACTTTTACCCCCAGTATATCCAGTGATTTTAAATCCAACTGAGTTATATCGACCTTTGAGGTACTTTTTGTCCACGGACCAGACCACCTGATGGTCTACCTCTCACTGAGGGAACAGCATTAACACTAAGGGGCCGATTCTGATCTGGGTCGGAAAGCTCTCCGACCGAGCTGGATCCGGAGTGTTTTTCCGACCGAGCCAGAGTCCTGCAGTCCGACCGAACGAGTACGATGCGACAGCATGCTGCCGGACTCGATTCGGTCGGACTCCCATAGAAGTCAATGGGAGCCGGTCGTACGAAGCGTACATGGGCTCCCATTGACTGAATGGGTACGTCTCGCACAAGGGCGCCCCCTACAGTGGGTACGCGTCGGTGCTCAGGTTTCCTGTAGCAGGCAAAAGTCATATTGATTCATATACTCCTGCCATTCACAGTTTATTAGTGTATGCTTCAGCCCTGGTATATTCCATGATATCAAACATGTTTCCAATAGCTGGGTTTCATCATTCCCGAGTAAGGGGCTAGCAAGTACAGGCTCAGCTACTATATCCGCCCTCTGTGCTATTGGATATTCCTGTAAATTTAGTAAAGAAGGATTTGAGATTAGGTTTTCTGTAAGGGGACATAAGGGTCTTTCACATTGGTCAGTTGCAAAATCATGCTTTGACTGCCAATCAACTGCCTCCAGATTGTTTTGAGAGAGGCCAGGATGGGGCAGTTTCCTAGAATTTGCTTGCTCTCTATGATTCTCTCCTATATCACTGCTGGGATTATTCAGATTGAATCTTACCAAAGGGGAGTGTTTGTTCTTAAGTCAAGTGCTATTAACCCATCTACTAATCTCTTTGTTTTTAGGGTAAGAAGTATAACGTCATAGGCAGCGTGTTTACTTGACAGGAGTTCCACTTTCAATAGGTCCGAAAGTATTACTCATATGCAATTACGCTTATATCTTATCCAGTGTATGACCTTGTTTTTTAGTGACTCTTCATCCTCACTATAGGAGGAGCAGTTGAGTTTAGGGACGTTCGTCACATATATTTTCCATTCCACTGATCTAGAACTAACATTAATCGTCTGATTAGTGGAAAATGGCATATAGTCTGGACTGCTAGTGAATGGGTATGACTCCGAGTGCACAGTGTGTAGATCCTGCTCCCGCAATTTCATTCCTGTGCCTCTTGCTGGGAAATTATTATGGCCCCTCCGGATGTAATTAAACTGCGGTTTATTATTTTCAGTATACATTTGTCCGCGAACTACCCTTCTCTTATGCTCGTCTCCTTCCTGATTCATTAAAAAGTCATACAAAAAGACATTGTACCTAATCATGAACCAATTCATAACAGCCTTTAAATAATAATGTCTTACTAAATTCTACTGATATTTGAGGACTTTTCTGAGTGAAATAAAAAGTCTTAAATTAAAAAAGTGATAAGATGTTTAATATATTCATCAGTGAAATCTGTGTTAAGTAATATTTATTCATGAATTATATATAACAGGTGTTGGGGCACAAACATATTTCCTCCCTTTATGACTTCTCTGGATGAAAGTCCAGTAAAAGAGACGGTGCAGATCAAATGGCTATTAGAAATAATGGTAAACATAAGCATCAACTCATTCCTGTGTTATGGTCAAAATTATTTAATATGGTGATAACTGTTTTATTGTAACAGGCTATGCTCCCACATGATGCAGGATAAGAAGCTATATTTATATACTTTTTGCCTAACACCAGATTTTGTTCTTAACGTATTTATAACAGCCACAAAATCTGAATTCTGATCTACTTCCATTAAATAATACAAAATCGAAAATACATCACTAATCGATTCACAATTTGATGCAGATTATTATTCCACCTATTTAGTAAATAAAAACTTAACTAGCAACATTTATGTCACACCTCATTGACTTGGGTATATGACCAATAAATGCAACCTCTACATAGAATTAAGGTAATGTATTTTTAACATATGCAAAATGGTTCCATGAGTATGTGAGTTGGGTTAAAAATATTAGATGTCCTCTGCAAAATGTTTTAATATCTTAAATCTGCTGTGGCTAGTTTAATGGGTCAATGACAAAATATCATAGAAAACAATATTCACAAAAATATCAGGAACAAATATTGCATGCAAATTTTTTATCATTCTATAGTTCATTAACAGCAACACAAATATCAATTACCAAAATATTGCAGCTAAAAATATCTATTTCTAATAATATTGAAATGACAAATATTGTAAACAAAAATAATTTTACCTATAAATAAATGTATAAAAAGACAAACATATGAAAATAAACAATTTTGACTATACTAACTGGCTATGATAGTAATCTTCCCCTTGATCTAGCACATGATCTCCAATATTCTTTTGATATCCAGGAGGTCATTATTGTCTTAAATAAGTGCATCTTAGGTAAAGCTCTAGGCCCAGACGGGGGTCCCAGCAGACCTTTTGTTTTTGATAATCAAGCTTATTGATTTTTAAAAACAAACCAAAATTCACATTTTTAGCTAAATCAGGCACAATATCTAAATAGTATGCAATCGTAGGGGAGACAACACAGACTTGGAAATCGCTGTCTGGGGGAACATCCTGCATGAGGTTATCCTTAATTTTAAGAACACACATAACCCTTAGGACAATAGGTTGAACCATTTACCCCAAATCTTTTCAAAGAGTTCTGGGCAACCCCACGCTTCAAAGAGGGGTTCCTCTTGAGTTCCGCACCAGTCCACCCTCCGTCTCCACTTCCTTATAGTAGGGGACTTGGCCTGAGACCAGAGAGCCGCTATATACCGCTTTGCCAATGCCACCGCTGTTCCCAGGAAACGCTTATCGGCCAGAGAGCCATTCAGGCCGTCAAACACACCCAGAAGCAAGCGTATGGGATCATGGGGGACCGTCCACCCCAGGGTCTGTGTGAGTTCCAGTTCCACTCCCGCCCAGAATGCTGCAAGGACAGGGCATTGCCAGGTCATATGGTAGAAGTTCGCAGGGGCATGATTGCATTGCGTGCAGGTTGGGAAGGGCCGCAGACGGGCGCTGTATAGACGCGTGCAGGTGAGGTATGCCATGTGTAGGTAGTAGAGTTGGACTAGACGCAACTTGGAGGAGGTCGTCAAGGTCTTGGGGGCCATGAGAGCATCCCTCCAGTCCACATCCTCCAGGGGGCCCACCCAACCCTCCCAGCAGGTACGCAATGAATCTAGGGTTGCGGGGCCATTGTTCATGAGGGAGCGATAAATCTGTGACACCCCCTCTACCCAGGTTCCCCATCATCACTTGGGCCTCGAGGGGACTAAATTCAGGGAGGGAGGTGGGAGATGGAATGTGCACCCCTAGGGCATGCCTAAGTTGTAAGTATTAATAAAATTGGGAGGTGTGAAGGGAGAAGCGCCGTTGCAAGTCTGCAAAGGTTCTGATGTGGTCCCCAACCCAAACATTCCCCAGAAGCGAGATCCCAATGTGGTCCCACTGATGAAAGTCCCTGAGAGATGAAGCCTCTCGCAGCCAAGTACCACACCACAGGGGCGTCAGTTTCCGGTCCCATTTCGTGTGGCGCAGGGCTGTGCGTCAAGCCAAGAGGGCCGACCTAGTGATGGGGGGAGGACCTGCAGAATGGGGGCCCCATATAAGTAGGCCTGGAGCTGCGGAAAATCCATCGATCTAAGTTCCACTTGGTACGCCGGTTCGGACCAGCCACCCGCGAACCAGTCATGAACCACGATGAGTCTCGAGGTCAGACAGTAAAGGTGGAGGTTGGTTACACCCATGCCCATGTCATAAGAAGGTATGCGGCAGTGTGCCAGGGACAGACGTGGCCTCCCGCCCCCCCATAAAAACCGGGTAAGGATAACGTCAATCTCACGTAACCAGCTCCCCGGGAAGGGAAAGGTAATATTTTGTAGAATGTATAAAAAATGGGGGAGGACCATCATTTTAAAAAGGGCACTTCTGCCAAGGGGTTTAAGAGGAAGGGATTGCCTTCTCCTGAGGTCCGCCTTGACCTTGGCGCACAGGGGCGTAATATTCTGGAAGTAGGGCGACCCAGACCCCCAGGTATTTGAAAGACTGCCTGTGCAGGGGAATGGTCGTTTGCCGATCAAAGCAGACACGGGACGGGTGGAGGGGAACCAGGGTGGACTTCGCCGGATTGAGCAGAAGGCCCGAGACCCGTTCAAAGATAGAGAGGGCATCCAAACACCATGGGCCGGAGTTCTCAGGGTCCGCCAAGAAGAGGAGGACGCCATCGGCTTAGAGGGCGACCTTGTCGACGTGAAAGGGGTCCCAAGCCCAGCCTCGGATACAGGGATCTTGACGTATGAGAGAGGCCAGGGGCTCCATTGCTAACGCAAATAAGAGCGGACAGCCTTGGCGAGTGCCCCTCTGAATGGGGAACGTCTCCGAAAGCACACCATTAATGAGGACTTTCGCTTTGGGACTGGAGTACAAAACACAAGCAAGGCGTCGAAATGAAAGGCCGAATCCCAACACCTCCAACACGTCCCCCAAATAGCTCCAGTCAACCGTGTCAAATGCTTTTTCAAAATCAATAAAAAGCAGGGCCAGATACGGAGTGAGATGATGGCAGTGTGCAAGGGTGAGATGGAGGCGGCGTATGCAGTGTCAGGTACCCCGGGCAGGCATGAAACCACATTGGTCCGGGTGGACCAAGTCATACAAGTGGGGGTGGAGACGTTGAGCCAAGGCTGTGGCAAAGATTTTCACCTTGGTGTTAATGAGGGAAATGGGGTGGTAGTCCGCACAGGCCAGGGAGGTCGGTTGTGTTTTTGGGAGGACCACAATAGTGGCCACATCCATCTCCGGGGAAAGGACCCTGTGTCCACCACATGCTGAAACAATTCCGCTAAATGTGGGACCAACATGTCACAGTAGGTCGCGTAATATTCTTAAGGGTAGCCATCTGGCATCTTACCGGAATGCAGGAGTAAAATGGCCCTGTGTATCTCCTCTGGAGTAAAAGGGAGATCGAGAGTCTCTGAGACCGTCTGGGGAAGGCGGGGCAGTTAGGTCCTTGTCTCTGACAATAACCCAGCTAGGGAGGCTTCAGGGGGTCGTGCCGCATAAAGATTAGCATAGTAGCCCGCAAAGGCTTGGGCGATAGCCTGAGAGAATGGTGAACGCCGGCCGCGTCACAGACCTCGGGAATGATGCAGTTGGCTTTGGGGTAGGAGACTAGGTTGTGGAGTAATTTGCCATTTTTATCTCCCCAGCCGTATACACGCGCCACTGAGGAGCACCAGAGCATTTTAGCGGAATCCAGAGAGATCTGACAGATCTCCTCATGGAGCAGTGCAAATTGGCGGGTGGAGTCAGCACTTTCAGTAGAAGCCTGGGTTGTTTCCAGCTGCACCGCACGGGCCTCCAGCTGTACAAGGCGGGCGTCCTGGGCCGTGCGCCTCTCGTGGACGAAACCCCTAGCCACTCCTCATATGGTGGCCATGCCAGCCTCCCACAGTGTACCCGGTGAGAGGACCGAACCTGTATTGATCAAAAAATATTGCCGCAGCTCCCGCCCGAGGGATTCAACAAAGTCTGTATCCTGCAGAAACCAATCGTTCATCCGCCAAGTCGTACGAACGCCATCGGGGGAATTCCTGAGACGAAGGGAGACAGGGGAGTAGTCCGAGATGCCTCAGGGCAGAATAGTCGCCACAGACACCAGTTGACAGTCAGGGGCCGGCAACAGGAACAGGTCAATACGAGAGTGATTATGGTAGGCCGCCGACGTGTGAGTGTACTGTTGCCGATGGGGATTCCACACCCTCCAAGCATCGCAGAGACCCTGAGCAGAGGACCAATCAGAAAGGCGCTAAGCAGAGGCAAGACGAGACGCAGAGGGAGCACCTGTCGTGTTGCGAAGAGGTTGCATAACGGCAATGAAGTCGCCTCCGACGACCTTCAGGCCCTGAGAAAAGGCAGAGACTACGAGCGTAAGGTGTCGAAGGCCAGAGGGCATTGTGGCGGGGGGAATGTATACACACAAAAGATTAAGAGGGTGCCCCTCGATCTTGCTGGATAAGGCCACATAACAGCCCTGTGTGTCCATCTCAGCCTGTGTCAAAGTAAAGGGGAGACCCCTGTGTATCAATATGGCCAACCCCCGGGAGCCCCACGTGAAACCAGAATGCCAGACCCTGTCGAACCCATAGCGGGCGAGGAAGGTGCAATGAGTTCCCAGAAGGTGTGTTTCCTGTATAAAAAGGATATCAGGTGCGTGGCGTAGGGCACTGCGAAGAACAGAAGCTTGCTTTATTCGGTCTAGTAGGCCATTGACGTTCCACGACAAGATGTGGAGGGATCTACTTAAGGTGGACAACATGAGAGCGGGTAGTGTGTGTGGAGGACAGTGCAGGTAGACCCAGGTCCCAGGGAAAGGAACATCCCATAGCCGGGGCATGGGGGTGAGGATCATGCGGTCCGGTAGGTCTCACATCGCCATCAATAGTGTGTGTGCACAGAAAGCTGCCAACAAATACAAAAAACAGAGGCCCGTAGGCGGCCAAAAATAATAAACAATCGGGAGACAACGGTCTGCCCACCCTCCCTCCCTTCCCCCCCAACACCCCCTACCCTACACTTCTGAAACTGAAGCATCTGTCGCCCTGAAAAGGAAACAACAAATAACACAACAATGCAAATAGTCTGAGTGCTAAGCTAAAATGATTAGCAGAGCTTGGTCTTGGCAAAGGTGGACCCCTCCATGTAGACGGATATGAAATCGGTCACAGCCACAGCAGACCTTTTTAAAGCGAATTCCCTTCTGCGGTCCCACCTACTTACAAATGTGTTCAGATCCTTGGTGCATGGGCCTATTCCAGAAAAATTTAAGTTTGAAGTTAATTTAAAAAAGGAATTAGTCGAAGACCTTATGTTATCGGCCAATTTGCCTGATAGATTTATGCGCCAAGATCTTAGGCCATATTTTACTGTCCCACCTTGATGAATGGGCCATTGCAAATAACATTCTGTCAGAGGTGCAATTTGGCTTCACATAGGATATTGGGACAATTGAGCAATGCCTACATTTGTACTCAATTTGGGGGAAGTATGTGAAATCCAAGAGAGGTTCTCTGCATCTTGCTTTTATAGATTTATCGAGCAACTTTGATCTAGTAAATAGCTCTAAGGTATAGGAAATTATGAGTCAAATGGGAGTTGAACAGGATCTACTGTCTCTTATAATGCGCCTCCATCAGGACCGCACAATTAAGATTAGTTATGGCCCCTCAGTTGAATGTTTCCCGAGCTTTAGATCAATTAGGGGTATCAGGCAGGGGTGTATTTTGGCACCTTTCCTCTTTCAGCTTTATATAAATGGAATCAGTGAATTTTCGATGAAGAAATGCAAAGAGATTCCTCGCATGTGCCATACTTCTATCCCCATTTTATTATACGTGGATGACACAGTTTAAATAGCCTGAACTGCAAATAGCCACCAGCTGCTTTTAGATCTGTTCTTTAATTTTTAAGTTAATTTTTCAAAGTCCTACATCATGACTTGTGGTAGCCTCAGTACCAACTAAATGTCTTTTAAGATGGGGAGAGTCCGCTTTATCAAATGGTAACTATCTGGGGATTTTGTTTACCCAGTCTCTAAGTTGGTCCCTGCTTCTAACTCTGAGAGGCCAGTTTCTTAGGAGGACTATTGAAGCCATTTTTAGATATGCTAGTAAGCTTCAAAACAAATCAATTGAAGCGGGAAACTTGGGGAACTAACGGACAGATTCCCCGTTGACAGGGGGGTCAGACAGGGCTGTGTATTGGCACCGACCCTGTTCTGCCTCTTCGTCAACGGGGTAATCGCCCATCTCAATGGAACTGAATACACTGATGCCCCAAAACTGAATGGCAGCAGGGTGCCTGCAATTATGTTTGCAGATGACACCCTGCTGCTGTCCAAAACTCCCATGGGGATACAGAGGATCCTTGATTCTTTTGTGGCCTTCTGCACAGATAGGGGGTTAGAAATTAATTCCACCAAAACCAAGTTTATGGTCCTGAACCCAACCCCAAGATCACGCCCGAACCCTCTACTGGGAGCATCACGTTTAGAGAGAGTCTCCACCTTTGATTATCTAGGTGTAACGTTGAATGAAACCATGTCTTGGGGAACCCATCAGATTAGGGTTAATCTTAAATTAGTGCAGACCACTGGCGGCATCGTTCGGTTGATGAAAAGCTCGACATATCGACCGCTGGGGCCGCTTATTCAGATATACAAGGCTCAGGCAAGAGGAGCTCTGATGTACGGGGCGGAAATGTGGGGTCACACAGCTTCCTGCAGCTTGTCTATAACTGAGAACAACTTCATTAGACAGATAGTAGCACTCCCGTCCAGTACCCCGCTCCTCCCCCTGAGGATGGACCTAGGCCTGAGACCAATAGCAGATGAACTAGGTCTCAGACCCATAGTCTACTGGCGAAGGCTATGGAGCAGCGAAGATCTTTCTTCGTATAGGGCGGAACTGAGGGAGTTTTTAACCCACCCTAAAGCTCTACAGATCCCGTGGATAAAATATATAAAAAAGTCCTGTACGGGATTGGGGCTCCCTGACCTGTGGTCGGATCCTGCTAATGCCTCACTAAGGATCCCACGAAGAGCTTTGGTCAGTGCTTACCACGAGCAGAAATTATCTATGGCCTTAGACTGTAAGGATGAGGGGTCACTATCATTTGTATTTGCTCAAAGCAAGGACTCATACTGGCCGGAGAGGGTTCTGGACGCTATGTCTCCTGTGCTGGCCAGGAAGCTATTTCTCCAATGGAGATATGGCACATTGCCTCTGCGATCTTACACCTGCACCTGGTCAACACCGCCTTCTATCAAGCTATGTCCGGCATGTGTGGGAGCAGAGGAAAGCGATTTGCATGTGGTCTTGTTTTGCCCAATTTACAAGGCCGCCAGGAAATATTGGCTCCTACCACTCATTAGAAACCTTGGTTTTAGGGAGTATCTCCCGGTGTATAGAATTTTAAAAACTGACGTTTCAGGTCCAATTGTGTTTGCACTAGCCAAATTTCTTACTAATGTCTGGCACATTCGCACCCGTATTTTAAAGTCGCAGGCTCCCACCTAATTTTAAGTTCTGATTTTAATTGTATGGTCTTTTATCTGATGTGTTTCCTGATTACCTTCTCTGATGGTTTTATATGTTCATTGTGCTTCTTTTGTACATCTTTTATGGCCAAATTGGCCGAAATAAAGATTAAATAAATAAATAAATAAATAAAAATCAATTGAAGCAATGTTGAATCTTTAAAAGAGCAAGTGCACATCAGCTTGCATATATGGTGGAATGTATGATGTTACACCGCAGACATTTACAACGCATGCCTTTACAAAGTAGTTATTACATTGCAACTTCCTTTACAATGCATGTTTTTACAACGCAAGCCATCGCAACGCATTTTTAGAAAGTACATTTACAACGCATTCCATTACAATGCATACCATTGCAATGCATACCCTTACAACGTATATTACTTTTAGGGCCAAAGTAGGGTAAGTTTTGGATAGTGTAGGGGTAAAATTTACTATTCCCAGTCCAGTGAGTGCAACAATAGGGTAAGTGTTGGATAGTGTAGGGGTATAAATTACTATTCCCACTCCAGTGAGTGCAAAAGTAGGGTAAGTGTTGGATGGTGTAGGGGTAAAAATTATTATTCCCCATTACTTACCTTATAATGCGTTGTAATGGCATACGTTGTAGTGACATGTATTGTAACGACAGGCGATGTAATGGCTGAGTTGCAATGGCATGCAATGTAAAGGATGTTGCGTTGGAATGACTGTATTGTAAAGGTAGTGCGTTATAATGACTGCGTAGTAAAGGTTGTTTCTAAGGGTGGGCGTAGTTCGCGAAGTAGCACTTCGCGAAGCTACGCAAAGTGAAGTTCGCACTACGCGAGCTACGCGTAGCACTTCGCGAACTGCGAAGTAACATGTTCGCACTGTGCAAGATGTTGTTTTCAATGATTGCACAGTGCGGACAAGCAACCGGCACTGTGCAATCATTGAAAATGGCATCTTGCACAGTGCGAGCTGTAGTTTTCTGCTGCTCGAGTAGATTTTTACTCGAGCTGCAGCTTTCTCAACGCAAACTGGTAGTTTCTCATCGCGAGCGGTCGCGAGCATACGCGACCCCTCGCAATGAGAAACCTGACCTTCTCGCGTTGGGAATCTCGCCGGGAGGTTTATTTTCCATGCTCGCGATCGCGAACAAGGAAAAAGTCTCGCCAGGATGTCATTTTGCTTGCTCGCGGTCGCCAACTTGACGTTGAGGACCGCGAGCAAGCAAAAAATGACCGCAGCACTACGCAACACTACGCTACGCGTGTTCGCACTGTGCTACGTGCAGTTCGCGTAGTGCGAAGTAGCGCGAACTTCGCAAACTACGCGAGCGTAGCGTAGTGCTTCGCCCAGGCCTAGTTGTTTCCCATATAGCGCCGGCCTTCAGGGACATAACAATTTGGACATCTTACAACGTGTAAACAATCAATGTATGCATAGATTATTATCAGTCCCACTCCCTCCTTAATTTACCATGAAGAGCTTGGCATGGCTTTTTTGAAAGATGTGATCAGGCTAACACCTCTATATGGATACAAATTTGGTCATCACAAGAGGCCGGTCTAACAAAATCCTTTATCTCTGATTGCCTGCTATTAGATGGGGTAGAACAAATACCATGGCTTTAAGTACGTGAAGGATTCTTTTGAGCTTTTGTGTTTGTCTGATTTGTATAATTCCCACCTTTCAATTGGCCCAACCTTTAATCCACGTGTAAAAAAAGGTGTACCTGGAGCCCTGCATAAATAAAAGTTTAGACATGGCGCAGAAGATGCGAAGTATTGTTAACTATACTTTAGGATGGTCCACTCATTGTTTTTGCCTTTTTAGACTAAGCACTTTGCACTTTACATTCACCTCTCCCGCAATAGGCACTTGGACGCAAGATCTACCCTTTTGCATGTGTGATAATAGCTCAATTTAAAGCATTAGCCACTTATTCTTGTTTTTCCACCTGTACCAACAGCCAAGACGTTGCTTCCTGGTGCCTCTTCTGTGCACAGCTAATATGAGACAGTACAAGGAAGGGCTAGTACTTTTGCAGTCAATAGGTTCACTTAAAGTTTGCTTTGCTATACTTAATTTCAGAAAATCAGCGTTCCACATTAGAAGGTGTTATGAACCTGTAAATCTGGTCCTTATCGCCATGTCTGAATTTGTAACTGCCAACGTTTTTAAATCTCATGAAATTCTATGATTTAAAATTAACATATTTTGATTTTATTTGGATCAGTGATATGTGTTTTACATATTCTTAATTTTAATTTTAAAATGTGTGGTCTTGATTAGTGTGCTTTTATCACCTCTGGCCAAATACAATTTATCTTTACTTGACTGTACTAACTTATTAAATTAAAACCCAGTATATTTATACTTGATACCTCTCTTGTGTCAGAAAAAACACTGTTTTTCTTGTAAAACCCTCACCCACCAGAGTTACCACTTGGTGTCATGCGTCATTATTCGGTCCATACCGTTCCGTTGTGGATCGGGCGTGCTATGTCCAACAAACTACTTGAGAGCACTTGTTGGGCTTTATATACTGATAAAGAAGATTTATATGTCTAGAAAGGGAGGTAGTGGAGCCTCTATTTGGCATGATTAAAAATTAGGGGGTGGTTAGGAACGCAAGGTTGATAATGTACCTGAGATCCTATAGGTCAACATGTTTCGAGCTGTGCCCCTATGGCTCTTCTTCAGGACCAAAGGAACCTAATTCCTTGGTACCACTCCTGTATGAATAATCACATAAAACATGCTACTGGCATTTTATACTACTAAATGGAAATATATAAGTATACCACCTATTTGGTGTTCTTTATTTTTTATAGGATGCCTTGAAAGGGTATCATGGGTCCACCGGGGGAGGGTGGCCTGCTGACACACTTGCATCAAGGTGAACCCTCTCTGTATCACCTATTGTGGACTTTGCCCCGGGGACGGCATCTTTACTAACATCCCAAAAAATAAAGCCAATTATGAGAAAATATAAACACTATATTTTAATTAAAAAAAGAAATACAATTAAATTATACACAAATCATGAAACCATCTAACTACATCATTTACATTTTATAGCTAAATAATCTTTAAAACACATATAAAAAAATTATTACCCCCTTCGCTGCTAGGCCTTTCACCCCCCGCTCCCCAGTGCTGAGCCTTTTTTTGGCTATTTGGGGTAGTTTGTGCTTCCGCCCCCGTAACTTTTTGTCCACATAAGGTATTCATGCAAAATTTGCGTCCTTTTCTCACAACATCCTGAGGATTCTAAAGATACCCAGCTGCATTGCTGGGTTGGAGAGAGTTTTCACTGTGCATAACAATTTGGCTGGCCTGGGACAGCTGGCCAAACCATCATGCATAGTAAAGGGAGTGCATCTACCACTCCCCCAAGACTGGGCAAGGAAGATAAAAATTAAATGTGTGTTTATCATTGTTTTTTTTTCTTTTCCTGCTGATTTTGGGGGTCAACACTCCTCTGCTATAGCAGAGGAGATGCCGCTGCACACATCATCACCCAAGCGCCATCCATGCACACGGCCAGCCAAGCACCCTCCGCATACACTGCCTGCCCAGCAACATCCATGCACTAGTCCACGCACACCGCCAAGCAAGTACCAGTCTATACAGACTGCCACCAAGTGATAGTCACACACACAACCAGCCAAATGCGAGTCCACACACACCACCAGCAAAATTCCAGTACACACTCAGCCAAATGCCAGTACATGCAGAGAGTTACCAGAACTTTAGTTTACACAAACACAGACACTTTCCCTAGTATCTAGTAGTTTTCAATCCACTTGGGGGTCAGATGAGCCTAATAATATTGCTGATCTGCCCCCAAGGGATACAAAAACAGCCAAAATGTGTCCCTAAAAAAAAGGGGAGTGACCCTTGTCTATGGGGCTGTTCTCTGACATGCACATAAACATATCCCTGGTGTCTAGTGGGCTTTCTGCTCCCTGTGGGGCAGATGGGCCTAATAACCCCCATCTGGCCCCCAAGGGTGGCAAAAAGACTGTCCAATTTGTGTGTTGGGGAGCTGGCATGTCCATTTTGGGCAGCCCCCACCCCTATGTATTCAAAAAATATAATCCTTGGTGCCTAGTTGGCTTTCTGCCCCCGGGGGGACAGATAAGGGGCTATTGCCTCACCCTGTCTCCCGGGGGGCAGGAAGACTGTGTCAACTTGTTTAGGGAAGTGAGGGAATTGGCATGCCCATTTTGGGCAGCCCCCACTACTAAATGTAAATAAAAAGCCATGGGGCCTAGTGTGCTTTCTGCCCCCTGTGCGGGCAGATGGGGGCTACTGCCCCATACACCCCGCAGGGGGTCAAAAGGACTGTCTCCAAATACAAAAATACATTTGGGTAGGGTGCATGGTCTTGCCCGTTGCAGCACTCACCCATCTTTTATTTTTAAAAAATAAACGGATCCCTGGTTTCTAGTGGGTTTTCTGGCCCTTCAGGGGGCAGATCGGGGGTAATAACCTCCATTTGCCCCCTGGGGGGCAGAAAGACTGTGGAGGTTGTTTGGGAGGGTGGTGGCATTGGCATGCCTAGTTTGGGCATCCCCCATCCTTATAAACACACACAAAATAAATCCCTGGTGCCTAGTGTGTTCTCTGCCCCCGGGAGGCAGATTGGAGGCTATTGCCCTAGTTTCACCCCAGTGGGGGCAGAAAGACTGTGGAGGTTGTTTGAGAGGGTGAGGGCATTGCCATGCCCATTTTGGGCAGCTCCCACCGCTGTATACACACATAAAATAAATTCCTGCTGCATAGTATGCTTTCTGGCCCCCGGGGGCAGATTAGAGGGTATTGCCCCATTTCTTCCTCAGAATGGCAGAAAGACTGGCTGTATACAAAACCATTTGGGGGGAGCAAAAGCCCTTGCCCAATGGGCCGCTTTCCCCTCCATGGTGCCAAGAGGGTGGATCCCTCCTTGGGGATACCCATTAGGGAGGGGCACCATTGGAAAGGGGAGATTCTTCACTTCCCAATGATACCTCTCCGATGTGTTTTGGTGCTCGGGAGGCTGACATAGCACCACGAGCACCAAAAAAGTTAAACTGAAAGGAGCCGATCGGCTAATTTCAGTATCAGTGTCATGACATCAGTGCCTGACACGCAAGCTCGTCATTACATTGAAAAAAAAAATGCCTTAGGAGGTTGGGGAAGCTCTTCGGCAGAGGGATTTATTGCTCGTATGCACATGACGGAATGGTTCCGTCATGTGCCACAGTGCTCGTGTGCGCATTTCCGTCATGCACAAAAGAAAGGGTTAAAATACATTTCAAAACTTCAGATAATTAACAAACAAATAATACTTTCAACACTTAATGTAATATAGAAAATGAACATTTAGAAATATTCTTAAACATGAAAAATACATCCAAATACCACAAAAACACATTTGAAAGTAGAAAAGACTTTCTTAGATTCAACAAGAGCCTAAGTTCTTGATTGTCTATAGCCTTCTGTTCAATGAGTCAATTTGATTTTTTTCAGGGTCCTCAATAAAATCAATAAATCCTACCTTTTAGGATTTCTGGCACCTGCTCCTCAATTAAGTCTATATTTAAAGTATGATAACCTAAATTGTGTTCTATCTGTTAATATGCCTGTAATTGAGTAGTGGATGATGCACAACTAACATTTCTCCTGTCTCTCCTAACTGTTCATGAACAATACCATAGCTGGTCATTTCATCAGCCATATAATTTACCACGTTTTCCTCACTTGTTATCTTGGTGTGACCTTTTGGCATCTTCAGGGAGATAGCATTGCCATTATTGTCAACCAAATCATCAATAAGGCAAATAAGTTGCCTAGTTTTAACTGCTTTTATTACTTGTCTCCATATTAGTTTCTTTTGCGCCTGATACATAATCAACAAAATGTAATTTTTCAAACTCTGAATCAGTAATGATGGTAAATTGTTTTGCATCATGTTGTATTGCAGCAATTATTAAACATAGACTACCATTAATTCTGTTACTTGGCTAGTTAAGGGCCACAAATTGTGACCTAATGAGTGAATCAACTATAACAGCAAGGAGCACTAGTCACAATACAGTGCAGACACCCTTAACAAATTTCATTTCCATACACCTTTGTGACATCTGTGATAACACCTTTGTCGAGAGCTGTAGCAAGAGTTTACCAAATACTTCACATATTCAAGGAGAAAGGAGCACTCTATGTACTGCCGAACAGCGGGCTGTTGGATGCTATGCTCACTGCATGGTCATCATCAACTGGATTGTTCTGTCATCTCTGCATCTGTGACCAGCTGGAGGGGTGTCCAATGAACAGCTTGTAGCACCTGGCAAAGTGGCAGTGGTGGGACAGCAGACTTCAGCACAACAAATGTAAAACATGTATCTTCTTTGTTGCCCAGTGAATACTTTGGATTCTAGGAAATGACAGGGACAAACATCCCTTTCTAAGAACATGCTCTTTCCACAGGATTCTGGATGAGGTTCCAAATCCAAGATGAAGTGGGGGCATTTCCTGTGTTGTTAGTTCCTGTCTGAATCTTACGTAAAAAAGGCAATCATGAAAGGAAGATGCAGGATAATGAATTTGGTCCCTAATTTTTCATCACATTCTTCACACTTTTGCTGTCTCTAGCTGTCTCTAGCAGCAGGAACTTTATTTCTGATCAAGACCTGCAAAGTTACCCAGACGTCTTTTCCCTTTGTGGAGCTTACCTATTAAAAGGGTCCCATTTAAGAAGACACTTGATACCATATATACTATTCTGTGAAGTATAGCACTGAGACTACTGGGTACAGTTGACCTTTCAACAAGCAATCAAGAAGGGAACTCAGATCTTCAAACATCCAGTCCTTGACTGCCTTGTGGGTGGACACTTTCCAGTGCTATTACCAGTGTTGCCTGAGGCTTCAAGGCAATGTTCACTTATAAAGTCATGGAAGTCAGGCCTACCTTGAGCTAACATACTCTTTTTTTTTTTGGCCTTAGTAAACCTCATTTGGATACCCTTTTATCAGCATTTACCCAAATTTAAATTGGGTATTAGACAAATTACCTGATCTAATCTACCTGATCTAATCTGGGCACTTTGTAAACATTGCACGGGGTGATGATGCTTCTTGGGGATGATCTTTTCACCCCGAACATTTCTTTGAAACTGTTGCAAAGTACAGATAGTAGCCAGCAAGCAAACCTCACAAGTATGTAACTTATTCTCCTCTGAAAACAATGCTTTACTTCCATATCAAATATTGTTGCTTTTCTAATTATATTACTGATGCAATATGGTAGCCAAATATTTTCTGAAATCCTTCCTCTTGATAACAAAATATTCTCTTTCCTTAACTGGATCAGCTATTCTACTTGATCATGCTCTTTTTTGTTCTTCCTCCCATTAAAATGTCTGATATTTCCTCAGTAACTTTTTCATTGAGAATGTAATCTCACTACAATTTTCATGAACTTCCAGGCTAAGATTTCCTATCCCACAGAGTAGGAATGTATTTAACAATGGCAGTGTCAATGAACTCCTTAATATTTTGACAGCTGTATTGATCTCTGCCAAAGTGTATCTAAGAAATTCTACACTCATCTTCATCCTGTCAGGAATAAGCAGGGTTTGTAGAGATGGAGATGGAGACTTGTTGTAGGAAGAAGACAACGAGAATGCCAGGTCATGAGTATGTATAATGTATAAAAGGCTTATAAAGCGCTCTAATGCCAAACGGCGTCTTGGCGCTGTGGTGTGAGAGGAGCAATGAAGAAGAAAAGACTGGAGAACTAGAGGACGTTAAACAGCCTGGAGTTCAGAGCTTTCCTGAAAGAAAGAAGGTCTGGCTCCAGGCGAAGAGAGGCTGGGAGCCTGTTCCATAATTGAGAGGCACAGATGGAAAATGTGCGGCCACGCCATCTGGCACGTCTGTATCTAGCGGTACACATAAGGCCAAGATTGGCCGAACGTAGATCACGACGGGGAACATAGGGTCTAAAAAGATTATGGCAGTAGGTAGAACCACCCCCATATTGTGCCTTATGGACGAGGCATAATGCCTTAAACTCAACTCTCTGTTGGACCGGGAGCCAGTGCAATGATCTCCTAGCAGAGGAGATGGAGTAGCCCTTAGGGATTTGCAACAGGACACGAACAGCAGCATTCTGGAGAGATTGAAGTTTGCTGATCTGAAACTTGTCCATGCCCAAAAACATAGCGTTGCAATAGTCAAGTCTTGACATAAAAAGAGCGGCCATCACCGTCTTCTGAAGAGCAGCGGGAATAAAAGGAAAGATCTTACGGAGAGACTTGAGCAGGAGAAAACAAGCAGAAGTTATGCTGTTAACCTGCGCTGACATATTCATCTTAGTGTCAAATATGACGCCAAGGTTTCTAACCTTTCCCACAGGGAGAGGAGAAAGTCCTGCCTCCGGTGGCCACCAGAGGTTGAATTCCATAACTTCAGTTTTCTCCATATCGATTTTTAAAAAGCTCAGCAACATCCAAGCCATAATGTCCTTAAGACACAGATGGAACCGCCCCGCAGTTAACTCTGGTGTATCTGATAGCGAAATGACAAGTTGCGAGTCGTCCGCATAGGAGACGAAGAAAAAGCCATGCTTCCTCACAACAGCGGCCAGGGGTCTTGCATAGAGATTAAACAGAGTAGGGGATAGAGCAGAACCTTACAGGATGCCACAGGTTAGATTAAAAGTATCTGATTTCAGGTCCTCCCAACTAAGAGATTGCTGTCTATCCTGCAGAAAAGAAGAAAGAAGGACCAGGGCTCGGTGACTGATGCCTGCCTCCTTTAGTCGCTGCAATAAGACCGTATGGTTAACGGTATCAAAGGCAGCCGACAGATCGAGGAGAACTAAAATAGCTCTCCCACCTCCGTCGACTGTCATCCGGATCCCCTCCGCTGCAGCAATAAGAGCAGACTCGGTAGAATGATTAAAACGAAAGCCATGCTGAGCCGGATCAAGTAAACAATTACGGTCTAGAAATTCAGCAAGCGTGGTATTCATATGCTTTTCCATGATCTTGGCAACAAAAGGCAGACCCGAGATTGGTCGATAATTTTTGGGCTCAGCAGGATCAAGCGAAGCTTTCTTCAAGATTGGTCTGACACTCGCCTTCTTCCACGCAATGGGATAGTTCCCTGACAACAGAACTTGGTTAATTAGAGGCGTAAGAATTGAACTGATCTTATCTGCAACCGGATGCAAGATTGACAGGGGACAGGGGTCAGAGACAGACCCTGACTTAGTGGATTTTAACAGATCTGTTACAGCCTCAACCGTTTGGGAGCCGAAGCTAGAAAAACCACCATGCCTGGTCACAGATAACGGGAAAGGTTGGGGGGAGATAGCTTGACCAAGCGCTGGGATTGCAAGATTCGACAACTCCTCATATATAGTTTGAACTTTGACATAGAAAAAGGAAGCCAACTGGTAGCAGAAACCCTGATCGGGGCGAAATAGATAGCCCTGCTGAGGTTTGGCCAAATAAGATACCGATTTGAAGAGTTCTTTAGTGGAGTTACCAGCGGCCAAGATTTTCCCCGTAAAATAAGATGTCTTTACTGCACAAATGGCCGCTTTATATTTATAAAGGGCGACGTTATAAAGATCTTTACTGGCCCTGTTATAGTCCTGTCTCCACCGGCGCTCAAACCGTCTGCATTGGACTTTTAAGAGTTTGAGATCAGGGCTATACCATGGGGCCCCCGCCGGACGCCTGTTAAGAGTGGCTATCTGTATAGGGGCAACAAGGTTAATTGCTGCCCTGACCCAGTCATTAAACTGTGCCGCGGCCACCTCATTATCTACATCTAAAATAGGGGGGAGATGGTCAAGGGCATCCCCTAGATCAGTGCAAGTGATTTTAGACCAGCGCCGGAAAACAACCTTAACTGGTTTATGAGGGGCGCTCATACCAGCAAACCTGGCCGCGACCTCAAAGAAGACTGCTTTGTGATCAGTCCAAGGAAGAGGATCGGCCCTGCAATAATTAATATCTGGGTGGTTAGAGAACAGCCCATCGAGAGTATGGCCACCTTCGTGTGTTGGTGCAGTCACTAACTGATGAAGACCAAAGGCTGCCATAACATCACAGAGTCTGTTCGTATCAGAACTAGTGGTAGATTCCAAATGGAAATTAAAGTCACCCAAAATGAAAAATGAGTCTGAATCCGTGCAGGATTCCATATAGGTCATAAGAGCCAAAGAGAAGGAAGCCCTGGGGCCAGGGGGTTGATAAATCAGCAGACCCTGAAAAATCGTAACCTCCTTCCACTTGACGGAAAAATGAAGTGCTTCAGCCTGAAGTTCTGAAACATTCATGGTCTGGACAGTGAAAGTTTGCTTATAAACAATGGCGATACCCCCACCTCTACTGCCCAAGCGATCCAATGACAGGACAGCATAACCTGGGGGCAGAGCGACATTCCAATCAGGGGCAGAGGCAGCCTCCGCCCAAGTCTCGGTTAGAAAAACCATATCGGGATTGTGTGCACTTAAAAAAATTTCAAGCTCAACTTTGTGCTTGGCCACCGAACGCACATTTGAAAGAGTGCCTAACAACACAAACCAAGATCATCCAGACGATTGAGCATGACACCGGCCCCACAGGGTGGTGGCCGGAGCTTGTAAAGCGCCTGAGGAGTATAATGGACTAATACCACTGGAGCAGGGGTCCTGGCTACAGACACATTCCGGGCGCAGACGGGCTTGCCTTTAGCGCGCCTCTGGCGCGCCATCGGCGCGCTCACGCCAGCGCGCTGTTTATATTGGTGGCGAAAAGACTAGAGTGCTGACCACCGGAAGACGGGCCCGCTCGCACGGACGGGCCCCGCTACCGGTCGGAAACAGCACTGGTAACCGCAAGGAGAGAGTACAAATAAAATATATTTAAAAACAAGGAAAAGTTTAAAATAAGGAAAAGTTTAAAATGCCAGATGCCTGAAAGTATCTCTCGCAGCCCTGCTTTGCCTCCCCAGCGTGCACGCGATAGCGTCAGCGTCTCACACCCATGAGTGGTAGTTATATTCATAAACAGTTCACTTCCTTTGGTAAGGTGCCAGGCAACTTCTTGAATTGTATTGACTCCTGAGCTGTCACTTAAGCTACTTTACCATATTACCTGTCCTCCACATTTGTTGTTTTGCTCCTTATTTTGTACCTTTGGTATCCTGAATTTTTGCCTGCTTGTATATTATGATTTGGCTTGGTTTGTTATGTTCATATATTAATGTTATGTGTTAATATTGTTTGTATAATTGTTAATAATATTTATAAAATATAGTTTGTAATTTTAAGTGCTTTATAAGTTTTTTATTTAATGCTAATAATAATTTATTTTGTCATAGTGGGTTGTTAGGTTTCGAGGAGTGTAGGATGGGAAGGTAATCATGTAATATGTGACATCATCAACAGTGCATTGCGGGTGCATGAGTTATAGTTAGCTGAACTAACTATAACGGGGGAATTTCTATGGTTTTGTACGAAAGAAATGTCCAACTAACTATAACTTTCCTGAAACCTATGGTTTTTTCAGTGAATTTTTAAAGGTTTTTTAAATGCTTATTTCTAACTATAACATGCTTGAAACCTATGGTTTTTTCAGTGAATTTCAAAGGTTTTTTAAATGTTAATTTCTAACTATAACATAGCTATAACATAGCAGTCGCGTTTGCAGAGTGGTAGAAAAAGGTGAGCGTGGCCTTCAAACCACTTTTAGCAATCCCACCTTTTAGCAATCCAACTGTGTGTGATTTAGTGGAGGTAACAGGAGGGATAGTTGGCCCCCAACCTCAACCTTGGGGGCCAACTACCCTTTTTATTACCTCCAGTAAGTCCCACCCAGCAGGATTGCTAACTTGTTATATCAGACCCCACCCCGTGCCTGCAGCACTCTGCAAACGTGCCCCCTGGTGTGTTCTAAATTGGGGGATTAAGTCCCCTTGAATCCTGAGGGGCCCTGGAGGCCAACTAGGCAACCAGGTACCTCCATTAAGCGCCACTGAGCTGAGTTGCAGAGAGGTATAAAAAGGGGCGTGGCCTCAGACCACCTCTCTGCAACGCAGCTTTGTGGCACTTACTGGAGGTACCTGGAGGGATAGTTGGCCCCCAGGGACCCTCAGGATTTAAGGGGACTTAATCCCCCAATTTACAACGCGCCAGGGGGGTGTTTGCACACTTGAAATATCAGGCCACACCCCCTCCCTGCACCACTGTGCAAACGTGCCCCCTGGCACGTTGTAATTTTGAGGATTTAGTCCCCTTGAATCCTGAGGTTCCCTGGGGACCAACTAGCCCACCAGGTACCTCCAGTAAGCACCACAGAGCTGCGTTGCAGAGAGGTGTAAAAAGTAGCGTGCAACACAGCTCTGTGGTGCTTACTGGAGGTACCTGGTGGGCTAGTTGGTCCCCAGGGACCCTCAGGATTCAAGGGGACTTAATCCCCAAATTTACCATGCATCAGGGGGTGTGTTTGCACACTTAACATATCATGCCTCGCCCCCTCCCTGCACCACTGTGCAAACGTGCCCCCAGGTGCATTGTAAGTTGGGGGATTAAGTCCCCTTGAATTCTGTGGGTCCCTGGGGGCCAACTAGCCCACCAGGTACCTCCGGTAAGCGCCACAGAGCTGCATTGCAGAGTGGTGTAAAAAGGCGGCGTGGGCTTGGAACACCTCTCTGCAACGCAGCTCCCTGGCGCATACTGGAGGTACTTGGTGGGCTAGTTGGCCCCCAGTGACCCTCAGTATTCAAAGGGAATTAATTTCCCAACTTACAAAGCGCCAGGGGGTGCGTTTGTAGAGTGCTGCAGGGAGGAGGCGGGTCCTCCGGCACAATGCAGACTTTTTTATTGTTTTGTTTAGAAGGGGGGCTGTGTGGCCCTCCCTTCTTTTACTATTTTTTGGGCCCTAGGGACCCCATCCCCCAGGGCCTGACCCCTTTTTTAAAAAATAAAAATGTAAACACAGGAAGGGGGCCACGTGGCCCCCCCTTCCGAGGCCAATTTAGGCTACGGGGACCCCGTCCCCGTGGCCTGGCCATAATTTTTTTTTTTTTAATTTGGAGGGGGCCGCGTGGCCCCCCTCCTAAGGCCAATTATGGCCCCGGGGACCCCATCCCCCGGGGCTGGCCCTCAGCGTTGGGGACTGTGGTGGGAGCCCCAATGCCCAGGTCCCTGTCGGTTCCCCGCGTTCTGTGGGAGCCGGCATTGCTTTGCCATAAGGGGAGCTGCTGATTTCCCTGCACTCGCTTCAATGAAGCAAAGCAGAGTTTGCAATGACAGGGCGGGGGCAGGGCACCCCAGGACACTGCTGGGACCCCCCACGCATTTTTTTCACAGCCCCGGGGAGGTGGAGGTCCCCAAGGCTGCAGGGCCCCCCGCTAATTAATTGGCAGTGCCCCAGGACCTGGCCCACCCGGGGGCTTTTAGAAAACGAAGCGCAGAAGCCCACACTTAATTTTTTTTTCATAATTTCAGCGGGATTCGCGACCCCAACGCGATTTCCGACTAAATAATTTTCAAAAAAATGCTTTTTTTGGCCCTGACCCCGTGAGCAGGCCAAGGGGGTCAGGGTGTTTCTACCCTGCCCCCTTTTATTGTTTTTTACCCTCTTTTTTCTGTTTTCTTGTGACTGGGTTCGACAGGGTCACAAGATGGCTGCCAACACTTCCTGCTCATGCTCAGGAGGGTTTGCGAACCCACCGAGCCCACAGATATCGATATTTTATCTTTTTCTCATTTCTCAAGAACTACAGAACGGATTTACACCATTTAACAAAAAGGGATCTTTCTGAACCAAGACCTACCTTTTTGCCAAATTTGGTGTAATTCCATTCAGCAGTTCGGGCTGTAGCTGTGTCTAAAGTTTCCTATGGAAAATTACATGGGAAAACGCATTTTGGGACCCCTCTTTTTTCTCAGCCCCCGCTGAACAAATACCCCCGAAACGTTCTAGACAGCAGCTGACCAGAGAGCCCCACTAGTTTTTTAAAATTTCGCGAAGATTCGTCAACCATTGCCAAAGTTATTGGGAAAAGAAAAAATGCTTTTTGAATAGAAAAAAGGTCCTAACTATAACATCACTGACATCAGTGATGTCATTTGAGATGTCATCAGTGATGTCACTGACCATGTCATGAGTGATGTAATATGTGAGGTCATAAGCAGTGTACTGAGGGGGTGTGAGTTCAAGTTAGCTCAGGTAACTATAACTGCTGGATTTCTCTGGTTTTGTACAAGTGAAATATCAGCCTAACTATAACTCCCTTGTCATATATATATATATATATATATATATATTTATATATATAGATTGATATATAGATTTATATGTGCATTTTATAGTAGTAAATAAAAAAAATTATATAATATATTTTTAATAAACGTGTTATATTATGTATGTATGTATATAAAAATATACACACATATATATTTATGTGTGTGTTTATATTAGTAGATATGTATATATAGTACTAAATGATACATATATTTAGTTTACATAATAATAAGGTTAAATATGAAAATATGTAAGATTTTTTCTTTTAGTATATATTTATATAGATATATCAAAAAAGCGTTTATGAATGAAAGCGCACTCTCAAAAGTCCTCATGCTCAAACAATAGGCTCTTTAATCTCAAATGTTACGCGTTTCGACAACTCAATGACATTGAATTGTCGAAACGCGTAAAGTTTGAGATTAAAGAGCTTATTGTTTGAGCATCTGGACTTTTGAGAGTGCGCTTTCATTCATAAACCCTTTTTGGATTATTGATGTCCGGTTTGGGTTCACTGGCACCGCGCACCACCTGACGATGGGCTTGATCCCTGGAGGAGCCGTGATCTACTTGTATATGTGTATATATATATATATATATATATATATATATATATATATATATATATATATATATATATATATATATATATATAAACAATACTTTTGCCTGCACTATTGTGATTATGCCAAGTATGAGAGAGGAGAGTAATACAACTCTGACACCTAGACTGAGTGCACACCCTGAAATGTAACCAGGTAGGTTCTCAAAGCTGCTTGATGATGGCAGTCAAATTGATAGACAGCAATGGAGGAGGAAGGCCAGGGGCAGGATGATTGGCTGCTGACGCAGGACATAGCTGGGCTTAGCATGGAAGTTGCTATGAAACTGATTAAAAAATGCTTGAAACAGCAGATGAAGGAAATACTCACACAAAACATCAAGAAAAGTATAGACTGACCAAGGAAATTATGGAATACAAGTAAAAGTGGTCTTCCAAGAAGGTAGATTTCAAGGTACTGAGGAAAAGATGGAACCCTGGAATGAAAAGAGAGGGCTGGAAAAAAGTTGGTGCCACTGAAAACACCAGAGGCCTAAGAACAGGAGTATCTCACGATTATTGGCAGGGAGGTTCAATAGTGAAGAGTTCCAGTTCTGAAGCAAAACTGAACATTGGGACTTTGCTTAAACATTGGCTGATTCAGCTCAGGTGAAAATAGCTTTCTGAGGAAAACTCAAGTTGTAGCAATATGCAATGGTAAGAGATCCCTGAGTCAGGTTTGTACCATGTTTATGTGTGCATTCACAGTTTTTAATTAATTTTCAAGGCAGAAGGTGTATGCCACCATTACCTGAAAGTGGCCCTGTCGTGTCAATGTTAGTATTCTATTTAATTTGGCAAACAGGGTTTGGGATTCAGTTGTAATTTGCATGTACCAGAGTATGGAGCCTGAGAATAATCCCTCCTTAGTCAGCAGAGCCAATGTGAAATTACTGCAGCAAACAAGGTGTCTGAAAATTAATTGCTGGTAAGCATGCAGAAATGTAAACTACATTTGTGTAATTCGTTTAATTTCGGGAATTTAATGGTTCGCTTTTAACTCAAAATTCTGCCACTATGCCATTATGCCTAATATTACGGTCAAAATGTACTGCAAATGGAGGAATGTTCTGCAAAATGTTTCAGCAAACGCACAGGAACTACAGTTGTTTGTGGTGCCCTTCTTTAATATTATCCTTGTGCCAAAAATAGACATGAGGGCGCCTTTTGCACAAAATGCCTGATTTGCATTTCATATAATTTTGTGTCATTATGCAAAAGCAGGTTATGTGAATTTCACACACCCCTAATCACTGGTTCCTCCGCTGGATTCTGAATATCATAGCCTTTCCAGGGAGCAAGGTATTTTAAGAAATCACAAATACTAGAGGATTTACATTCTTGATGTTCATTTGACACTGGATGAGGATGCTTAGGAACTCCTGAACACTGTAAGGACATGTTAGTTTTTCATTTCTATATGTCCTACTTTTAAATACCTTGCACTCTCCTTTCTGGACTGCATGGCCAACAAAGGGGTGACTTATCAATATTCAAAATGAAAGTTTTCTCCTGTCAAAAAGTTTTATCTTGACAGGTTGTAGGGCAGGTTTTACACTGCAGGAGTCAGGATACAAAGAGTAGGCTTAAAGTCGTGTTTGCCCTGCCACTGTAGGGGATGGCACAATAGGTGCTGCAGTCCACAAGTGGCATTTAACTTCCAGGCCCTTGGTGTACTTTCTGCACCATCTACTACAAGCGTATAAACAAGTTAAATGTGACAATTAGGAATAGCTAATTCAATCATGTTTAAAGGGGTAGCATAGACACATTACTATTGGTTAGCAGGGGTAAAGTGCACACAATTCTAAAGCCAGCATAGCAGGTAGGGTAAAAATCACACAAAAGATAGTCAATTCCAATACGTGTCCCGCCAGCAGAAAGTGAGAATAGCTACCCAGCCTTATAGAAGTTATCATTGTTAAGGTGGAAAGACCTGGAAAGACCGTCAGCACGAGCTCAGTATTACCAAAACAGTTTTGAATTATCTTCCTGCATTTACATGAGTAACCTGAGAGGCTTGTGGGCTATGCTCTGTCTGAAATCCACAAATGAATACCAAGCAGATTTGGTGTTAGTTTCGTCAGAGACCAGACCCCAGCAAATGCTTCCCTTTCAAGGACACTCCACCTTTGCTCGTGGGTAGTAGCCATCTGCTGATGAATGCTAGAGGTTGGCCTAGGACCTCATCATTAAGATGGGAGAGCACTTACCCAATGCCATGTTCTGAAGCATCTGTATGATCCACAACTTCCTTGCTGAAGTTGTTGTCTAGAGTACTGGCACAGTGCACAGTGCCTCTTTCACAGTGTTAATTGCTGTTTGACAAGCCTCTGTCCAAATTGCCTTTCTACATTCTTTTGTTGAGGTGAGTTTGTTCAGGGGTGCAACTATGCTCCCATAACCCCTTCTAAAACTACAGTAGCAGCCTGTGAGGCTCGAAAAGGCTCTCACTTGGGTCTGGTTCTTGGGAGGTTCCCAGGTCATGATGGTCTTGATTGTGGCTGGAAGGTACTTTATGCATCCTTCTCCAACTTTTTGGAATGGGTCTACCACAGAGCCCTGCCATGTCTGTCACTTACCTGTCTTGATAGTCAGACCTGCCCTTTGAAGGGCCTGCAGCACTTCCTGAAGCTGCGCCAGGTGATCTCTCCAGCTGGAACTGAAGACCCCAATGTTGTCCATGTAGGTGGCACTGAATTATTCCAACACAGCCGGGACCAGGTTGACCAGCATTTTAAAGCTGGCAGGAGCATTCTTTAACCCAAAGACTATTATCCAGAACTGGAAATGTCTGTTGAGGTGGAGAATTTGGAACTCTGCTTTGCACTTTCAGTTAGGGCAATTTGTCAATTCCCTGATGTCAATTCAAAGGTACTGAGCAATGTGGCAGCCATTCACCTACCAAAGAGCTTATCAGCTCTGGGTATGGAGTGAGCATCAGTCTTGGTGATTGAAATAAGTCACCTCTAACCTACGGATAATGGCAATTCTGTGGTGGTGACCGGTGGGGCAGCCTTTGGTGCCAACACCACTAGGAATCATGGGAGAGCTAAATCACTCCCAGCTCCAACATCTTGGATACATTATCAACCATTCTGGCTTTCACTTTTTCAGGTGGCCTGTACATCTTGTTTTTGACAGGCAGACTAGCCCCTGTCTTAATTTCATGGTTACAGAAATTAGTGATCTCTGGGGTAAGTGAGAACAAAAATGCAAAGTGACACAACAACTGACAGCATACCCTCTACTGATCTTCTGTCAAAACTGGGAAGAAAAGTACTCCCTCCATTAATTGATCTTGCTACTTGTATGGCATGAGGTCTGGGAGGATTTCACATTCCTCCTCGTCACCACTTCTAGCACCATAACCCTGGTGATCTCAGACCTCTCACAGGGTGGTTTCTATGTGTTGAGTTTTGGGGTCATTAGTGGGTTCCGGGGTCTCTGGAGATCCACCTGGTAGGTGACCTCACTCTTCTTTTCTTTGTTCTCATAGGGCCCTGTCCATCGGTCATGAACAGATTTCCACAGACTCCTTCACTGACACTTTTTGTCAAGGGTAGTATTTGACCAGAGTGATCTTCTGGTAATACCACTGCTTTATGAAAACTAAAGTTGTGCTGTTCCTGAATGATCTAGAATTCAGCAATATACATAGGACAGTAGGCCACAGAATCAAAGAGATGGGAATCCATTTCTTTGGAATGTAATGCCCTCACACACCCAGTTTGGTGTCATTCTTCATCATCGGGCTGCTCCTCGTCTGGCCGGCGCTGCAATGCCTGACAGGCTCCCGATGAGGGGCACTTTGGTGGAGATCTTTTTCCAAATAGCGTTTGGTGCCGTGGGGGTGAGAGATTTACTGAGTGTAGATGAATAAGTGGTGTGTGATGTTTATCTGAGTTAAAACAGGGTGGGAGTACCAGCAAAAAATAACCTTAATTGTGGGGTCTCCTACCCTGATTAAAATAAAGAGGAGCAATGCTAAGTTAATGTCTTAGGTGTGGTGCTCTTTCGTGTGGTTGGTCAACATGTTTCTTCGCAATTCTACAAGTCTAGAGGTGATTTGTCAGGACCTAAAGTTAAAAAACTATCTACACTAAGGTGAAATGGAAAACAATAATGAATTAATGTTTAGGATTTAAGCCACCATGACTTACTCTGTCTAATGGCTGGTAGTAGTGGTTCTACCTATTATGGAGAGAAAATCACATATTAATGTATGATGTCAAACAAATATCACAAGTATAAAACACTGCTGTCCTATTCCCATAAGTCTAAATCACAGCAAACAGTGGTGGGGTTTTACAGGCATATAAACACCAGGTGCCAAATATTGAAGTGGTCACATTATTGCTTATGTGCGTTGTGACCAAATCCGTGTATTAAAAACCAAAAACCGCAGAAAGAGCACGAGACTCACCCTAATTGGGATATACTACTGCTTCATCAATCCCCGACAGGTCAAGATATGAGGAACTTCCCCATATACTACAGGGGTATGCAGATAAAAAAGAACAGTTTAAAGCTGCCAGCTTGCGAAGTTAATAGCGTTTTAATTGAATAAACTAGAGGATTGGATATATGGGCCTCCTTAGAACATATAGTAACATGCTCCTACATCATGCTATCTGGCACATGGAGGGGTGCACATCATTCAGGGGTAGTTCTATAACATTGGCCACAGCATTAAAAAGTGATCCCAGTTATGGTTGAACAACACAGGCTTCATATTAGTTACTGAAGTTGGGCTAAAGAAACAAAACAAAGAAAACTAAAAAAAATAACCTAAAAAGGAACAAAAAAACGAGGGGGGGGTAGAGAAAGTGCATCTACCTAGTTGAATGTTTTAAACTGGCTGGGAAACGGATTAACAGGGGTTGGGATTGCCGAACGTCAACAGACCATCAAAGTTAACATAGTACTCAAGTTTGTGTAATACGCAATGTGTCTAAGGACCTACCCACTGCTGCCGGGACCGGGAGGTATGGTGTAGTGAAAGAGCCCTGTTTAAATACCCGCTGTTCCTCCTCGTTAACTCCTGATTGCTACCAGCTGGACTGCTCGTGTGAGTGAGGACAGCCATTGTGCTGTTCTCTCTACTGCGGGTGCCATCTTGGAGTGGGTACCCTAACTTGAGCAGCTAGTCAGTTTTTACATCTGAAGACTATGGAAACAACCCCGACCAGGTACAGGGTTTTGGAGGTTGTGGAATTAATAAAGCACTCAACCGCCCGGGCTTCCACCTTATTCTAAATAAAAAGTATATACATGGTGAGCGAACGTGAGGCTACAAAAGATATATATTGTTCTGCGCCGCACTGTGTGAAATGCAGATAGGAGAGTAACCTCATAGGTTATGTGTTGAGTTTATAAGGGTAATCTTGGTTGGCAACCATCATGAGAGTGGCACGTCCTCCGTTCATGGTAAAGAAAAGAAAAGGACGATGGGGGCCATTTAGTAATCTTTGGAAAGCTTGGGGGCCATTTTGGAGTGGAGTAAAGGTCACGATAAGGCTTCATTAGCCTCTCCTGCACAGTATCCCCAATATGTAATATTACATAATTGTAAATCTTAGTGTACTGGGTCTAATGAAGGGCAATAGGTGTCTGTGATGCAGTGATAAGATGCTATTCCAAGGTAGCTTTTAAGTGCGTAAAGCGCTCCAAGGAATGTCCTCATTCAGTCCTAGTCTGTCAGAAGACAGACGATGCACCCATCTTTGTTCTTTGTAAAACAAAGCTTCTTTACTGATTTTAGTGAATGTTTTCAAGAATTAACCAACAAAAAGAGTCGGGTGAATGTTGGATTTTGGTGAAGCGTGTGCACATTTTGGTATTCACTTTGTGACACTGGAAATTACTGCGATGTTCCGTGATTCTCACTTTGACCGGACGTGGAGTCATCCCTATGTATCTGAAATTGCAGGGACACGTAATCATATAAATGCAATTTGTCGTATTACATTTTGTGTGTGTACACAATTCCCATGTGAAGGTTGCGTTGAAGATGATATTCTTAGTCACAGTTGTGAGGGCGCAGACTGTACAGGTGCTGCACGGGTAGGTAGTGACCCTGAACTGGCAGAAGGTCCCACTGCTTTATCATTTTCTGGATGGTCTCTAAATTCTCAGTGGCCTCCTTCTTATTGCAACCCATCCTGCTCCGAGGGTCAACATGTAATCAAAACATCTTGAGGGGGTTTCCTGGGAGCTTTCTTCCACCCCTCCTTCACAAGACTGAGAGGTCCTCTTACAGGGTGCTCAAACATTTACTCAAAGGGGCTGAAGACCAATCTTTACTGCTGTATTTTTGCTTAAGCAAATAACATGCATGATAGCAGGATGTCCACGTAAGTCTCAAGGGCTCAGACAGTCCTATAATCCTGCCCTTCAGAGTCTTCTTAAATCTTTCAACAAGCTTATTGGTCTGGGATGGTATTATGTAGAGAACCTATACATTACTCTACACCCATCCCCAAAGCCTGTAGAGAACTTATATGTAACTCTACACTCATCCCCAAAGCCTTCATGTACATTGGCATGAAGTTGGCACCTCTAAAAACACTACCTCGTTGGGGAAACCCACAGGGGTGAATATTCACATCAGTGCCCTGGCCACCATGGGCACAGTCACTGTTGCCATGGGTATATCTACAGGGTACAGGTTGGCAGGGTCCACCAACACCACGCAAAATGTGTTCCCTAGGATTGTTCAATTATCAAGAGGTCCAACAGTATCCACACCTACCCTTTCAAAGGGTGTCCCCCATGCAGGAAATTCTGGAAAGGGAGCCTTTTACTTCCCACTTGACTTGCCACTGGCCTGGCAAGTCACACAGGACCTGCAGTACACATCTGGCGTGGTCCTAATCTGTGTCCAGTAAAAGTAGATAACCTGCTGGTCAAATGTTTTTGCCTGCCCTAGATGTCCTGCCAAGCGACCATCATTGGCCAGCTCTAGATGGATGTCCCTATTTCACTGGGGCACCACCAACACTCTGGTTGACCCAGGCTCAGGGACCTTAGGCTCATTGTATAGAAGACCATTCTCCCAATAAATTAGGTGATCACCAGAGGTATTATCAATTTTCTGGGCCTCCACCTGTCACCTAAGATACTTGAGAGTGGGGCCCTCCCTCTATGTGTTGCTGAACTCTTCCTGACATGGGGCACCTGCAGTTTACAACCTAGTCAGCTTGGGCAACTTTCCTCTGGCAGATACATTTTCCATGTAGGAACAGGGTCCTCCCTCTCAAGGTTGGGCTCCTCCTAAACTGTATAATCTTTGGTAATGGTTTCCGAAGCTCTCACCCTTCCTTTCATGGCAGGAACTTAGGACGCTGCTTCAGACTCCATGTCCATATGACTCCCCTAATGGTTTGCTCCCACTTAGGCAATCCCAACATTTCAACATGTTATCTAACCTCTACCACGCTCCAGATTTACTCCAGATTATTTTCTAGCAGACAGTTTACAGGGGTTGCTGGACTCACAACTACCTTCTGGAAGCAAAAGACCTTACCCTTCTCCAGGGTAACCATTGTAATGAGGTAGTAGTTCACTTGGCTGTCAGCTGTCACCACTTGGTGAATTGGATTACATTAGGGACAACCTGCTCTGAAGATACCAGATGACAGTGACAGTTGCCATACTAGTTTATGTTCGTCTCAGAGCCGACACTATCTGTTCATTGATGGTAAGCCACTGTATGTACATTTTAGTGTTAACAGGCATATGGGCTTTGGGTGCCATCTGTTGGTCAGCGGGAACACTAGGTTAACTCTGCACTAGTCCCAAAGCTAACTGGGGAAATCTCCTCTACCAGCACAACTCTGGCAATCCTTGATATTGGCCTGGCAGAAGGAGACTTTATCTTTGGTGCAAATGACGTCTTCTTTCTTGTGTCCTTAATGTAGACAGTCATAGCATCAGGCTCCTTTATCATGGTCTGAAGAGGAATGGGACTCCGATCCATGAAAGCTGTTTTGAAGGCCTGTGAAGAACTCCCCTCTTATCCTTTACTCCCCTTCCTTTTGCTTACAGGGAGCCAACCACGGTAATGGAAGCCATGAGCTGTGACTGTGGTAAATTAGTAATAAAATAATGTAAATTTGTGCCAAGGATGACCAGGTTTGGCTACAGGTTGCAACTGACTGAATTCACTTTTTAGCAAGGGTCTAAGTGAAACAGGTTTTATGATGAAAATATTCAGTTTCATATTAGATCACTAGAAATAATGTTTTACAAAGTAATATGTGTTATGTTACCCGAACCAAAATGGTCTGTTTCAGGGCTGTGCTGTCCCCATTCCAGAATTAGTTGTCTTAATGTAACTTTAGGAGTGATCAAACAACTGCTATAAGTCAGGATATCATGGAATTTTGTAAATTAATGTGAATAAAGGGCCAGGTTTTTAACTATGTGAGCCACTGTCCTGAGTTCTATCAAGAGATGGTTGTTATATGTAGTTCGGCTAATTATTGTAGTGTGGCTCACAGTGTGATTGAATAAACAAGGATAGTCATTCAGAAATGTTTTTTCTAGATTGTGTGCCAGAGCATCTGCTTTGGAGTTCTGATTTCCTCAGATATTTGTGATCTAATAATCAAACCATGAGAAGGACAGAGTCCAGTGAGCTAAGTGCTGATTTTAAACCATAAAGTTCAAAGATATTGAAGATTCTGATAATCTGTGATTACCATGAATCTACTAGGAAATGCTTCTATAAGATTTCTCCATTCTGTAAAAGCAAATTAAACAGCCAATAATTATTTTCCTATGATTGCTTAATTTATCTTAGAAATTGTGAGTCGACTAGAGTACCAGGCTACAGGAAAAGCTTGACCATTCTGAAACTGTGTTTGAAGAAGGAGATGCATTTGTCTCAACAATAAAGAGTTGGTATTTTTCTACAAGTGTCAAAAGGAGCCCAACTGAAACAATATTTGAGATTTTTTTGAAGCAGTCACTCTTGCTCTAAGGACAAGTTGTGTATGATTCCCTTTCTTCTTCAGGGCCAATACCGATCTCGCTAGGAAAGCCCTCCGTACGACTCGGTTCCAGAGGGCTTTCCTAGCAAATCGCGCGGTGAGAGTCTGACCGAATGAGTACGATGCATCCGTATGCTGACGGACTCGGTTCGATCGCGCTCCCGTTGCACTCTATGGGAGCCTGTAACCGAACACGTACACAGGCTCCCATAGCAAAAAGGGGTGGGTGGGAAAAAGCGTGCACTCTGTGGCAGGCACCGCATGGTGATCACCACACTGTGCATGCTTGGATCATGGGTACCCATGTGCACTCCCTGTGTCCGATTCGGAGGGCCCTGGGTGAAGGGGGGCCTGCTACGTTGCCCCAAAATCTGATTCCCACAGCCGTTTCATCTCGCTGAGACCGACTCGATATGGCTGTCCGAATCATGCATTGTACTCGCTCGTTCAGAATCCGGCTCCATTGCGCAACACATTTCGGCTGCGAACGACTCGGGCAGACAGGATAGGGTTAAAAAAAAATGTGTTTGACGCGGACGAGATCTTCGCATCGTACTTGGTCGTTTGGAATGGGGGACGATTTGGTCGGAAACATAGGCTCCGATTCGGATTCGCATGTTCCGGAACCCATCTGGAGGCCTTGCTATCGACATCGGAATCAGCCCTTAGTGTAGTATGGGTAAAAACTATATTTGAGAAATTGGAATGCACCATCGACAACAGTTAACAAAACTCCTAAATCCTTGTTGTTGTTTTAAAGTAGTTGGAGAAAACATTGTAGCTTACATTGAAACTTTTGTGAAAATCTTCCAATGCTTTTTTGATTGAGATTAAAACCTAGGTATTTAACATGTAACTGACAAAAAGCATGTTTTTCCAATTTGTCATAAAGTTTAGGTTCTCTTAAATGAATTTATTGGTAGTAATTATCCATGCTTTGAGAATAAATTATCACATCGTCTAGGAATACACTATACTATAACACAAGAGCAAAAACACAGGAAATGAGGCAATTTGGGACTGCACTTATCACTATAGTGGGGTCATGTATTATATCTTTTGGTACACTTGACCTGAGGCTCAATACCCTTAAACCTCCATGGGTTAGAGAACCCTACAAATATCACAACAACAATGCAGACCAGCACTCAATTACAGTTGTCTACAATGTATCACACATTTATGAAAGAACACTGATTTAGCAAGTATTTCAATTCTTCTTTTATTCATGAATTTCTTTCTTTAAAACAAGATAAAACCATAGCCAATGCGTTTCGTCCTCTCGGACTTCTTCAGGGCAAGGAAAGTGTATTGGCCTTCTATTGTTAAGGCTGTCTAGTGTATGGTCCGTTTTTCTTCTTAAATAGTGCTGAAGAAGCCTTTGCAAGGTAGAGTCTCTTCTTAGGTAAGGCGAAATCTTATTAGTAACCAATCCTCCGTATGGTTGGTGTTATTGGCGAAGGTCTGGCAAAGGATGATGGGTATTATCCCATTCCAACTCTTTCAAATGGTAACGTGTCACCCGCGATGTGTTTGCGAAGCCGTCTCGCAAACACAACGCTCACTTGATATCTTTCAGTAAGATGTTAATTAATGCTAGCAAATATCTATTCTTTATAGTAGTCATTCATCTCATGATAAGCTAGACAAGGACTCAACTAACAATCTTTTTACAAAGAACAGTGGTTCTCCATCTGAAAACTGTGAAATAGTAATGAAAGGTTTTTTGAGATCTTTTGAAACCTACTATTTGAGTGCCTCTTTTTCTGGCTCACATATTGGATAGGTATTTTGGTGGAAAGTTATTGGACAAGGAATTTAATCAGTGATGAAGTAGTATGGCTAATATGATGAGAAACCTTAAGCTTCTTTTGTGAAAATACACCCTTCAAGGCTTGTTTTTGAGGATTTAGAAAATCTGTAATTTCTAAAGAGCAACGGTTACCCAGGGATGTCCTGGCGCTGACTGCTACCCTCTGAGTTCAAGTTCTTATGGAGATTCTATACATTAAAAAGCCAAGTTTTTAATTCCTTTCTGAATACCAGAAGATCAGTGGTATTCCTAAGATGGCAGGTCAGATCGTTCTAGGCCTTTGCTGCACAAGTTTACTTCAAATAGTCAAACAAAGCAATTTCTTGAAGGCTGAAAATTTAATTTGAGAAAGATGTTAGAGAATAGCAATTAAAGGCAGCCCAACATTCTGCATCACCTGTCAAATTTCCCAAAACAAAAACTATTGTTGCTTATCAGAGGTGAAAGCCTCTGATTATAACATGCAATCCACTGCACATTGATAAGCACATATTGGTTATATGTTAAGGTCTCTGTTGCATTTTTCACGTTGTGGTAGAGAGATAGAGGATCAGGAAGTTTTGGCTTGTTAATGTACATCTTTAAGCTTCCAGTTTAGGATTTTATTTTGTAATTCTAAGACATCTAGTTTTCTTGTAGGGCATCCATCTTTGCCTGCGTCTGAATAAGAGCCATCACAGGCTTCTTCAAGTAGGTTGGGCTTTACAAACTGTAAACGACAAGAGGCATTGAGTGAGACCACCCTCACTCCTAGATTGAATGTGCCCTCTGAAGAATATACAGGTAAATTCACCGAGCCTCTAGATGATGGGAGTCAAACTAATAGACAGCAATGGGAAACAACCTTTACAACGCAGTCATTACATCGCACTACCTTTACGTTGCAGTCATTACATCGCAACATTCTTTAAATCGCATGTCATTACAATGTAGTCATTACATCGCATGTCACTACAACGCATGTCATTACAACGCATGTCACTACAACACAGGCATTACATCGCAAGTCATTACAATGCATACCATTACAACGCATAGTACCCTTACACTATCCAACAGTTACCCTACTGTTGCGCTCACTGGAATTAGAATAGTAATTTTTACCCCTACACTATCCAACACTTACCCTACTGTTGCACTCACTGGAGTTAGAATAGTAATTATTACCCCTACACTATCCAACACTTACCCTACTGTTGCACTCACTGGAGTTAGAATAGTAATTATTACCCCTATACCTTCCAACACTTACCTTAAATGCATTGTAATGGTATGCTTTGTAATGGTATGCATTGTAAAGTTTTTATGCGATGTAGTGGAATGCGTTGTAAAGGTAGTTTCTGAAAATGCGATGTAATGACATGCGATGTAAAAGAATGCGTTGTAAAGGATGTTGCGATGTAACAACTGAGTTGTAAATGTATGCGTTGTAACGTCATGCATTTAACAGCAATGGAAGAGGGCAGCCAGAGACAGGATGATTGACTTCTTAGGCTAAGTTGACTGGTAGTTCAGGAAATGCTGAGTAAATGTTTAGAAAATACCCCATACCCTTAAAGGCTAACTCATAACCCTTATATTGTTAATCCTTATTCCTTAACCTCTTAACACCATAATTCCAATGCTTCAGACTATTAATCTTAACCCTATAACTTAAATTTTTAACCCTATTTATCAAGTCAATAACCCTATATAGGGGAGAGGATGTAGTGTTACGGATTGAGCGCTTGACCTCGAAACTGGGGAACCGGGTACGAGACTCACCAACGACGCTCAACATCCTGAGATTCTGGGAAAATCACTTATTCTCCCTGTCCCTAAAAAAATGAATGTGTCCTTCTGTAACAAAACTGGTGCTCACGTAAAGCGCTCTGATACCCGATGTCTCAGGTCTAGTTTGTGCGATATAAAACTCTAAAAATACAAATACAAATAGCATAACTTAATTTAATAGCCCAATCTTTAACCCTATACATTAACATTGGACGCATACTTTTTACACATTCCTTACATTATTAACCCTATAGCTCTAACCTATACCCCTAGCCTCATTCTCTTTACCTTTATTTCTATACCCCTAACTTGTAGCCATATTGCTCAAATTTTAACCATATTCCCAAACTCTTAACCATGTACCTCCAAACACTTCATACTGCAAAATAGCACCTAATGTTATAGGCATTTACCATATACCCTTAACCCTACATCTCATACCCCTATTCCATAAACTTTTAACACTCTGTCCTGAACCTTAACCTCTTTAAATCATAATCCATAAATCCATCCACTCCATACACTTGAAACCATGGCCCTATACCCCAAACCGTTAAACCTATACCCTGAAAAACGTAACCCTAGATCATTAATTTCTAACAGCATTGCCTTGATGCATATACCCTATGGTGATAATACTCTACTCATAACCTCTATGCACCAAGCCGTGTACCCTATACTACTGATCCTTAAACACTAAAACCTTAATCCTTTAACCCTTATTGGCCAAATACATAAACCTTAACCCTATACCACATCTTCCATTTGATAATATTTCTTCTGCTAATTAAACCCTTAACATTTGCGGAAAATTCTGAAATTTGTGTTATTGTCCTGAATCAACAAAGATCAAGGTGGCGATCACGATCCGGCAAAAAAATTCCCCGTACGACTCGTATCCGGTCTTTTTACCGTACAAACTGGCAATCATGATTCGCATGGGAAAAAGTCCATACGAATCGCATTGGGAATAATTCCCCACACGTCCTCGGGTCGGAAAATGTGTCCGACACATCCTCGGACGATTTACCGTACAAATGTGAAAAGTAAAGTCCGACCGCGCAATTACGATCCATCCCGTGCGTCCGATGTTACAACCGTATGGAAAATACACCGTCCGCACCGAACTCCCATAGCAACCATGGAGACATGAGCCCGCGTACGCGCCCAACACTCCCCCCAGCCCTCCAATGTACGAGTCGAATCCCCACCCGTGTATGTACACCCGTGCATGTACGAGACGTACCCCCACCCGTGAATGTATGGAACGTACCCCCACCCCAACAGTGCATGTACGTACCGTACCCCCACCCCAACAGTGCAAGTACGTACCATACCCCCACCAAAACCGTGCATGTACGACCCGTACCCTCACCCGCCTACGTATGGAGCGTACCCCCACCCCAACACTGCATGTACGTACCGTACCCCCACCCCAACCGTGTATGTATGACCCGTACCCTCACCCACGTATGCATGGAGCGTACCCCCACCCCAACAGTGTAAGTACGACCCGTACCCTCACCCGCGGACGTATGGAGCGTACCCCCACCCCAACCGTGTATGTACGACCCGTACCCTCACCCGCGTATGCATGTAGCGTACCCCCACCCCAACCGTGTATGTACGAGCAGTACCCTCACCCGCGTATGCATGGAGCGTACCCCCACCCCAACCGCGTATGTACGTACCGTACCCCCACCCCAACAGTGTAAGTACGACCCATACCCTCACCCGCGTATGCATGTAGCGTACCCCCACCCCAACCGTGTATGTACGACCCGTACCCTCACCCGCCTATGCATGGAGCGTACCCCCACCCCAACCGCGTATGTACGTACCGTACCCCCACCCCAACAGTGTAAGTATGACCTGTACCCTCACCCGCGTATGCATGGAGCGTACCCCCACCCCAACAGTGTATGTACGACCCATACCCTCACCCGCGTATGCATGGAGCGTACCCCCACCCCAACAGTCTAAGTACGACCCGTACCCTCACCCGCGTATGCATGGAGCGTACCCCCACCCCAACCGTGTATGTACGACCCGTACCCTCACCCGCCTATGCATGGAGCGTACCCCCACCCCAACCGCGTATGTACGTACCGTACCCCCACCCCAACAGTGTAAGTACGACCCGTACCCTCACCCGCGTATGCATGGAGCGTACCCCCACCCCAACAGTGTATGTACGACCCGTACCCTCACCCGCGTATGCATGGAGCGTACCCCCACCCCAACAGTATAAGTACGACCCGTACCCTCACCCGCGTATGCATGGAGCGTACCCCCACCCCAACAGTCTAAGTACGTAGCGCACCCCAGGCCCCAACACCAGCACCTTCACACAACATCGCGCATGTACGAGTCGTACCAAGCCAGACACAATGACAGCACTGTACCACTAAATTCCCGAAGTACACACCGTACACACGCTAAAAACGCACGTACACAACCAGGACAAAGCAAAACAACACAATAATACACCATTCGAATGGCACGAAGCCACAAAACATGTCCAACAAGCACAAAAACAACACATTCACTGACCTGCAACTGCCAAAATCCCAAACAGAGGCCCAAAACACAACCACTCCTTATAACACACCCACCCAAACTTCAAACACAGCCACACCCACCAATGGACCAATAAAAAGGGCCCACACACACAAACCATGAGCCTTTGCAACAGACTCACTGCTGCCAGATCCCACAGACAACCTACAGCACCATACTTGACCCTTTACTACACCTTACACTTGCACACCTTCACACACCCACCTTCACAAACACCCCCTCATCACATTCACACACACATCTGCACAACCACACCCACACACCCACAACCATCCACACCCACACCCCTCACCATGCCCACTAACAAGAATCCAAAGTTCACTAGCCGAGAGTTGGAGGTCCTTGTCGATGAAATCCTCAGAGTCGAGCCACACCTCTTTGGAACATTGGTCAGACAGACCAGCATTGCAGCCAAAACAGCCATGTGGCAGACGATTGTTGATGCTGTGAATGCTGTTGCGGCCACCAGAAGGACCAGGCATGAATACCAAGCCAGGTGGTACGATCTGCGGAGGAGGGTCCGACAAAAAATGACCGACGACCACAACCAGGCCAAAGTCACTGGAGGAGGGCCGCCCCGCACACGCGTACAATACCATCCCTGGGACGAGAGGGTGATGGCCATACTGCCGGTGGTGGCAGTCGACAGATTAGAAGGACTCCGAGACCTGGGTGAGTGCACAAACAACTCACCTGACATGGGGGGAACGTCATCCACAACCAAACTCACAAACAGGCACGCAACCACCCCAAGCTAGCGCATGACTCAACCACACTCCATGAACACGCACATGCCACTGGCGCCACCATGCCCCATGCACCCAGCTGGACAATGCCAAGTCACAGGCCACAGAAAACACCAACACAAGACACGGTAAGCCGGATGGCGGGAGTGTGGGCCCCAAAAATCACATAGTACAACTCAGAAGCAGACAACAATGCCCCCTGCCCATATGGCCCAGGTCACAGCCAGACAAACAGTGTGTCCCCACACAGGAAAGACTTGCCAGCAAATGGCGGACGCCTTGCATTAACACATGGGGGTGACCGCACGTGTTTGCCCATGACAGCAGATAATGAACAGCCAACACTGTGAAAGAGTGGCAGCACACACCACCACAGCAGCAGCGCAGACACAGACACTACACCCAATGGGTGCCTGGAGATCAGAAACAAACTCACATCAACAAGCCAAGGGCCATTCAAAAATCTGCTAAAAGTGTGTGCCCAGGAAGCTGGGCTGAGGTGACAGAGGGTGACACACAGAGGGAGGGAGAGGGGGACAGAGAGGGAGGGAGATACAGGGAGACGGACAGAGGGAGGAGGCTGACACACAGAGGGAGGGAGAGGGGGACAGAGAGGGAGTGAGAAAGGGACACACAGGGAGCCCAAATCAGCCTTGGGGGGTGTGGGAATGTCTGCTTGTCAGCAGGTGGACTGCGTGCATGTAGACAAGGGTGGCCAGTGCCAGAACCACCCCTCTTCTCCATGCAAAAACACGGGGCCATGTCTCAACCTGTGCACGAGCACAACGCCAGCTACCTGCATTATCTAAGTGTTTGGAACCACTCCATGTGCCCACGTACAGTGCAACACGGAAGGCGCCAATGCATGGCTCGCCACACCTGCCCACTCCACTGCTGACTGCAGTCACAATTGACGCAGCAAGTAAGACTGTGCCACACATAGGTAAAGTTGCTAAAGCTGTGGCCAAGGGACATACCCATGCACAAGTGCACTGTGAGTGGAATGCAAGACAAATCCAAATTCCCAGAGGAAATGTGCCAACTCAGAAACCAATTAAACATGGATGTTGCATGGACCTAAATTAACATTGTCTCTCTCACACACAGGTCAACGTCGTGGATCACCCCCCAACAGGGGGGGAAGACTCACAGGACCCGGCTCGGGGGGATGACGGAGCCACCGGCAGCAACGACTCTCACCACTCTGTGGATGAACCCGACCCCGACCAACCTGGCCCCTCTGGTGTCCAACGACCTGCAGCACCTGCGTCAGGTACAACTGGGCCAACCACCACCCCCACTCCTGCCACATCCCAGGAGACACCCAGGATCCCTGCCCCACCACCACAATGCAGCCAGGCTGGTCAGGAGGGACACGGTGTCCCGGGCACCCAGGAGGAGGCAGGCAACAACGCCAATGCCACCCCTCAGGGGTCCCGGAGACCCGATGTGCCCACAAGGGCAGGCCAGGTGCAAGTGGGCAGGGGTGGTGGGAGTGGAGGACGGCGGAGGCGCGAGCCTGACCGGTTGGCTGCGGAGCCGGTATATACCCATGTCCGAAACATCCTGGACACATACCGGCAGGACACCACGGGCATGGCCCAGGTTGTGTCCATCCTCGAGGAGATCAAGACCCAGCAGGCCCAGCAACATGCGGAGCAACATGCCTGTCTACTGCGACACCAACGGCGGATGGAGGACAGACAGGCTGAGCTCGTGACGGTGTTCACGGGAATCCACAGTACACTCCGTCGGATAGCCGACAACATGGGCAACCCTCCCTGTGCCACCAGGCGTAGAACATCACCACCCACAGGGAGGGATCAGGAGGAGGAGGAGTCATCCGACGGAGCATCCCAAACATCGTCACGGCCTGCTTCTGAGGGTCCCCGCAGGAGGGCGGGTCGTCCACAGAAAAGACCGTGAGGGTCAGCGCAACAGCACCATCTCCCAGGACACCTGGCCTGGCACCTGGCCCCTGGACCAACAGCAGCACAGCATCAAAAGACAATCTCTGCCACATGGACTTGCTGGTCACTGTCTGACCAATGTTGACAAAGACTGTGGCATGGACTCTGAGGATATTCAATGGCAAGGACACCAACTCCCCTAGTGAACGTTGGATTCCACACACCCGGTAAGCCCCTCATGTCAAACAACCCCCCCCCCGGACCCCAACCTAAATAAAATGTTACACGATAAAGAGATGATGGCTACATTTTGCATTATTACCTTACATGTGTCTTGTAAAGTCTAACCATGCCTGAGTTATCATTTGACTTCAACCATCAACACCCTGGGGCCTGAGTCTGGCACAGGACACACATGGGTCACAACGTATTAGGCAAGACGGACATGGAGCACCATACACACCCGTGATGGGCCCAACCAGCTGAGGGGGTGGCCGCACAACCCTGCCGACAGACATATTGAGTACAGCGATAGTCATGCGCAGTGGTCAGGGATCATGTGGAGTGTCCTGGGGGGCACCCAGGTATGTGTGGACAGGTGGCAGAACCATGTCCTGCAAGCTTGAGTCAGGTGGATGCAGAGAATGGTGGCCTGGCCAACGTTGGATGCATGGGGATGGCACATGTCACAATACCCACACAGTCATGGACATCATGCATAATACACAGTCTAATCCCACACAAACAGCTTGCATCTTGCTACTCGACACATGGACACATAGCCACTATCAGGGAAAACCATGCCAGACATGCCGGATGCACCGTGGCAACACACCAGCATTGACTGAGAAGAGGCACCTTGGAGGCATAGGGACACCTTTATTAGTCATGTATTCGGGATTGCAGAGGCAACTCGGAGTACACATGAACGGGTCATGTGGAGTAACATGTGGGTCCAACACTGGCACCCCCCTTCTGCAGCACAAATGCGTGATAGCCATGGAACTGGCACACAAGTGTCGGCTAACAGCTAAACACCCCCTGCTGCTCACGGAGAGACTGCCATACACCATTGATCCGCTGATGTGGAAGTCCCACACCATGTCAAACCAATGCAAACCGTATGTGTCCGAGGGCAGTGTAACACACATTGATGCCATCATCACATTCCACAATCCCATCACTGATGACTGTCAACAAGTCTGACCATCTATTCAGGTGTACCCAGCTGCATGTCATGTGTACCATGGTGATGCGACATGTCTGCAGAGGAACCAAACATCGACAGGGGCAGTGTGCATACATCGTAAACAACTGCCACACCAAATACACCCCTGATGCATCCCTTACCCTAAGGAGACTTCCAAACTTGTCCGTGCGTGTAACGCTGAGTCAGCACACGATGACGTGTCCATGAGGAATAGCAGTGTCACAACAATGCAACCAGCAGACGGCATGCGCAAGTACCTGGGGAAGAGAGACACACAAGAAGTCAGCCACAAAAACCACAGCCACTTGCATGTGCATGTACTCGACACATGTAAGGATGACAACATGCTAGGTCACAATTATGACTGGGGAAATTCACATCACTGGCACCATCACTCCAGTGACACATCCACACACACCTCTGACTCACGTGGCATACATGCAGATGGACACACACATCGCAACACATGCCACACGGGGACCAATGCGTGCACACACAGACACTGGTACTCACCACTAAGCAAAGAAGTCGCGTATGAGCCGAGTCCGGATGTCCTCTTGCGGAACCACATCCTCCACATCACTAGCCCCATTGCCAAGACCTTCGTCCTCCACGGGTGGATGGTCCTGATCATCTTGATCCAGGATGAGTGGCACAGCTTTCTCAACTGCCATGTTGTGCAGCATGCAGCAGACCATGAAGATTTTGCAGACCTTCGCCGGGGCATATGGGAGGGCGCCGCCGGTCTTGTGGAGGCATTGGAATCGGCTCTTCAGGAGGCCAAATGTCCTCTCTATCACTCGCCTTGTCTGGCCATGGGCGGTGTTGTAGCGGAGCTGGGCCGGCGTGATGGGGTTGCGGAGAGGTGTGATCAGCCATGGCATGTTGGGATAGCCAGCGTCCCCTACATGGAAAGCACATGGACATAAGTAGGACAGGAGAAGCGGTCGTGCTGGAAGTCTACGCAAAATACAGGACAGACAGGGTGTACCCACCAACAACACATGCTCGTTCGTTGCGCAGCTGCGTCATCATTTCAGGCACCCTGTACGCCTCATGATGTAGGCATCGTGTGCTGATCCTGGAAAACGAGCACAGACATGTGAAATCACCATGTTGGACAGACACACCACAAGGGCATTGATGGAGTGGTAGTGCTTGCGATTCCTGTACGCTACCTCCTGTGCCTGTGGTGGTACCAAAGCCACATGTGTCCCATCTATGGACCCAATGACATGGGGCATCCCTCTTAGGGCATAGAATCCACGCTTGACACCAGTCAACATTTCAGGGGTTGGGAAATGGATGAACTCATCCAGGTGAAGCAACATGGCCTCTAAGAAATCCTGCAGCACACGGCAGAACATGCTCTGGGACATGCCACCAACATGAGCTATGGTATTTTGAAAGGTACCCGTGGCAAGAAAATGTAGGGCTGCCATTACCGTCAGCTTGGGTGTCAGTGCCGGAGGATACCTGTGCAGCGGTTGCAGGTGTGGTGCCAGCCTCGCAGTCAACTCCAGAATCAACGGTTGGGGGAAGCGGTAGCACCGGATACAGTCATTCTCCCGCATGTCAGCGAAGTCCGGAATTGCTCTGGGAAGAGGCGGCGCTCTGCAGTAATTTGGAAGTGACAAGGAAGAGTGAGTGCACTACAACAACAATTTTTGGGTGTTGAGCACATGTTAATCTGTCAATACACATATGCGACATAAGGAGTCAGGTATGTGCCACATGCCCTGGACACGTATGGCTGCCAGGTGACACTCCTACCAAGACCCAGCTACACACGGAAATTGTGAACCTCCACATGCCATGGCATGGGATTAGCTGTGTCCCATGGTAAGTGAACAGCCAGACGCAACACAGGAGTGACATACATCCACACATCAGCAGAAGTAGGATGTCGATTGCAGACACTGGTAGCGGAACACTAGAGCCACAGGTCACATGACATTACACTAGGACAGCCCACACACCTTGCCATGAAGGTGTACATGTAATGACTCACCACACATTCATAGAGAGGATGCAGACATGTCCTTGTTACGCTACTCCGTGTCCCATGCATACATACGCACCTCACATCTGATGCCACATGTGGCCTTGTGTGCGTAACAGTGTGCCATGTCCATCTACACACAGACACATGTTAGTTGCTGCAACAGCTGATGCTTTTGAGGGAGCTCCAACATCAAGCTAATGGGAACCCCCAACACATACATGACATAGTCACATCGTGCACCGTGGGTAGTGACATGTCTGGTGTGGTAACCCCTGTAGCGGGCATCAGGGGACACCTGCGTGTGTTGTTGACCGTGCCATGCCAGTGACGCTCATCCCAAGTGTGCAGTATGACATGCACACATGTCAAAGGAGTCAAGGGCATGCCTGGCACACATAGCACCGTCACACATAACATCTGTACACATCTCATCATACATCTGGTGCCATCTCGACTCAGGAGTAATGTGCCACATCACAGCCTTTCACACCTGTGCCCCACACATGTAGTACTGCCCAGACAATGCCTTGATGTCCATCCATGGACACGTATGTCAGCCCTATTCCTTCCTGTGTGCTGCCTGTCACCACTGTGATGTGTGAAAGGCACCGTACTTTCGCTGAGAGTGCCTGTGTACGTTCCCTATCACTATGGGAGTGCTGCCGTATGTGTACCCATAGTGATAGTGAGCGTACGCACGCGTGTGCGGTCCGTATCACTATGGGAACGCATACGCGAGAACACCCATAGTGATAGTGAGCGTACAGGCGTGTGTACGGTCCGTACCACTATGGGTGTTCACGCGTATGCGTACTCATAGGGACAAGGTGACAGAGCGACTACCTGCCTCTGACTCCAGCGCTATTTCGATAATTTTAAAAAACTCCCGTTTTTATATTTGCTTTGAGTATTCTTTCTTTACCCTGTTTTTACGTGTATTTAGATCCTCTTGATCCGCTTACCTGCACTTTAAAATTTGAATCAGCACCTCTGTTTTGCGGGTCCAGTCACTGGGGGAAGTGTGGGTGGATTGCGGGCGCCATCTTGGCTTGGGAAATTGCCGGGTCATTTTTGGCCGCCATATTGGGGGAGTAGGCGGGCAGTTTAGGCGTCGACGGTGCATTTAAGCCGGTCAGATGCACGCGTCAGCTGGACAAGGTGACAGAGCGACTACCTGCCTCTGACTCCAGCGCTATTTCGATAATTTTAAAAAACTCCCGTTTTTATATTTGCTTTGAGTATTCTTTCTTTACCCTGTTTTTACGTGTATTTAGATCCTCTTGATCCGCTTACCTGCACTTTAAAATTTGAATCAGCACCGCTGTTTTGCGGGTCCAGTCACTGGGGGAAGTGTGGGTGGATTGCGGGCGCCATCTTGGCTTGGGAAATTGCCGGGTCATTTTTGGCCGCCATATTGGGGGAGTAGGCGGGCAGTTTAGGCGTCGACGGTGCATTTAAGCCGGTCAGATGCACGCGTCAGCTGGACAAGGTGACAGAGCGACTACCTGCCTCTGACTCCAGCGCTATTTCGATAATTTTAAAAAACTCCCGTTTTTATATTTGCTTTGAGTATTCTTTCTTTACCCTGTTTTTACGTGTATTTAGATCCTCTTGATCCGCTTACCTGCACTTTAAAATTTGAATCAGCACCGCTGTTTTGCGGGTCCAGTCACTGGGGGAAGTGTGGGTGGATTGCGGGCGCCATCTTGGCTTGGGAAATTGCCGGGTCATTTTTGGCCGCCATATTGGGGGAGTAGGCGGGCAGTTTAGGCGTCGACGGTGCATTTAACCCAGCCATCTGCACGCGCAGCGGTGACGCGCAGTGGTGGGCGCCTTCCCTGCGCCGGAGTCGCGCCAGAGTCCTGCCCGTCTGCGCTCGTCCGCGCCTCGGCAGGGCTAGGGCAGGCCCCGCAGGAGGCGAAGCATGCTGTCGGCTAATAGCTTACGTAGCTACAGAAATAGGGTGAGTGGGTGCGTGCATCAGGCTCTCGACCCCCTTTCCGGACCTGTACAATGCGCTGGGTGTAGGTTTGAGCTTCCAACGCCCACGCGTATCAGGGCCTTACAGCCCCCATCTAGCGCCAATACCATTCACACTGCAACTTGTCCTCCGGTCTCTCATCGACCTACTACTTTTAAAATATTCCACTTGAACGTAAGGTCCCTAGTATGTCATTATTTAGATGTTTTTACTTTGCTTACGGATGAAAAACCAGACATATTGTTTCTAACTGAAACTTGGTTACACGAAAATGCTACGGCGGCGATAAACCTTGCCTTGCCTATAGATTACACTATGTATACTCTACACCGTAATTCTAGAGGGGGAGGGATTGCGGCTGTGGTCAGGACATGTTATCCTTGTTTATGGAACGCTGTTAGTATAGTGGGCTGTGAAAGTGCGCACTTTGCTATTTCATTGACCTCCCAGTTCACTTTCTCTGGTTTGGTTATTTATAGGCCTCCTGGTCCTGATGATGCTTTTCGTTCAGCTCTCCCTGAGGTGGTCTCCTCCTTAGCCCTTAGATCAGCTAACTTCAACATAATAGGTGATCTTAATATTCATATGGATGATCCTCAATCCTCTGCGGTGTGCAGTTTTCTTACAGACCTTGAGGCACTAAGGCTACATCAGCTAATTCGCGGTCCTACTCATATAGGGGGTCATACTTTGGACCCCTTCCTGACGAATATAGATAACGCGAAAACACTGCCTCCCAAACCGATAATCTGGACAGATCACTATCTGATTGATATTCGGATCACTTCTACTGTCCCTCCTTTCAGAAACACTACACCTGTCGTTTTTAAACGACCTTGGAGAAACTTGAACCTGGAGAACTTTCATCAGCTCTTATCACAACATCTATTAGAACCTCCCACTGATGTTACCTCTGGGTATGATTATTTTTGTAATTGGGTGACTCAGGCCCTAGATACTTTAATACCGGCAGGCTGGAGTAAGACTAGGCCTGGCCATTCTAGCCCATGGTACAATGAATCTCTCAGACTCCTTAAGGTTGCCTGTAAAAGGGCAGAAAGAGCCTGGCGCAAGACATATGACCCTACTCTTAAACAGGCCTATCAAGCCAGCATTAAGCTATACCATCGAGCTATCTGCAAAGCACGCGCCTCTTTTTACTCTTTAGAGTTTAAGAACTGTGCAAATCCAACCAAACTAATCTTTAAGGTTATTAAAGATCTAACCAACAGGAAAACTGATGCAAAGGGGAATGGCTCTCAGGCTCACTGCGAAGAACTAGCCTCTTTCTTTGTGGAAAAAGTGGACTCGATTTATAGATCCTTTCCCCCTCTTACCACTCCCATCAACACTGGAGAATCTATGTTTGACATCGCCAGTTCATTAGTAGTGCTTCCTGTACCATCTCAGGAAGAATTTGATTCCCTGGTGGTGAAGGTCAAATCGGGCTCTCCGATGGACCCTCTCAGACCTGCACAATTTAGGGAATCCGCGGAGTTCTGCCTCCCGTTTCTCCTCGATCTCATTAAGCTGTCTCTTAATACTGGGACGGTACCTATAAAATGGAAGCAACCTATGGTGATGCCGATACTGAAAAAGGCTACATTAGATCCAGTAAAACCAGAACACTATCGGCCCATTTCTTTGCTTCCCTGGGTCTCCAAGATCGCTGAGGCTCATGTCAATAATATTCTTTCTGATCATCTCTTAAATATAGGTATCCTCCACCCCTCCCAGAATGGCTTCAGAGCAGGCCATAGTACTGAGACAGCCTTGGTGGCTATGGTTGAGCATCTTCGAGGATTGTTAGACTCTGGACAGACAGCGGCACTGATCCTCTTGGATCTCAGTGCCGCTTTCGATACTGTGTCCCACTCGATTTTGCTCCAGAGATTGAGGGAAGCAGGAGTCGATGGCACTGCCTTGGACTGGTTCAGCTAATTTTTGGCCGAGCGTACTTTTAAAGTGTGCACTCCCCCCTTTGAGTCTTCTCCCCGCCCTATTTCCCAAGGAGTTCCGCAGGGTTCGGCGCTTAGTCCGACTCTGTTTAACCTGTATGTGAGACCGCTGACGGAGGTTGCCAACAAATGGGGTCTAACCATGGTGTCATACGCCGACGACACTCAGTTAGCGGTCGCACTGAATGGGAACACTGCGCTGAATGCCTCTAGTTTTCAAAGTGCTCTTAGAGAGGTGGCAAGTTGGATGACCGACAATCGTCTCCAACTCAATGCAGCTAAAACCGAAGTGCTGGTGCTGGGCAAAGAAATCCATCTCTGGGGAGATAACTGGTGGCCGTCAGAGGTTGGCCAAACTCCTACGCCAGTATCCCAGGTGAAGAATCTGGGGATCCTGCTCGACACTAATCTTTCATTCATCCCCCACACAAAGAAAGTGGCGGGTACCTGTTTTGGCGTTCTTCAGAGTCTCAGGCCTATTTTTAAATTCTTCGACGCTGCCACCAGGCAACTCACAGTGCAGGCCATGATCCTTTCTAGGTTGGATTATGCCAGTGCACTTTTATTGGGCACCAATCAAGCGGAGCTCACACGCCTTCAGCGTGTGCAAAATGCAGCTGCTCGAATGCTGATCGGGCTGCCAAAGTTCTGCTCAGTTAGGCGTTCTATCTCCGATCTTCATTGGTTGCCCGTCAGGCAGAGGATACAATTTAAAGTACTGTGTCTGGCTTTTAAAATTCTGAAGTTGTCTTCCCCTCCTATCCTAGCTCAGGCCATATCATACTATACTCCTGCCAGAACACTACGTTCAACGGGACAATTTCTAGCCAAAGTCCCCCGTTTTAAAAAAGCTAGAATGGGCGGTCGCTCATTCAGTATTTTGGCGGCTAGCCTTTGGAATACATTGCCGGTTAGTATCCGATCTATCTCTGACTTGTTTCTTTTCAGGAAAGCTGTAAAAACATTCCTGTTTCCTCTGGTCTAGGGGTTAGGCGGGTCTGATACATTGGCTGTTATGTTGCTCGTCCTTTGTAGCACCGGGACGCCGCTTGGCTGTGGCATCTGTGCGCTCTATAAATAAAAAATAACATAACATAACATAACATAACATAGTGATAGTGAGCGTACAGGCGTGTGTACGGTCCGTACCACTATGGGTGTTCACGCGTATGCGTACTCATAGTGATAGTGAGCGTACAGGCGTGTGTACGGTCCGTAACACTATGAGTACGCATACGCGTGAACACCCATAGTGGTACGGACCGTACACACGCCTGTACGCTCACTATCACTATGAGTACGCATACGCGTGAACACCCATAGTGAGACGGACCGTACACACGCCTGTACGCTCACTATCACTATGAGTACGCATATGCGAGAACACCCATAGTGAGACGGACCGTACACACGCCTGTACGCTCACTATCACTATGAGTACGCATACGCGAAAACACCCATAGTGAGACGGACCGTACACACGCATGTACGCTCACTATCACTATGAGTACACATACGCGTGAACACCCATAGTGGTACGGACCGTACACACGCCTGTACGGGCCGCTGATATGCATTTGGGGTGCCCTAGGGCCCCGGGACGCACCGTACCTGTGTGTGAAGCTCCAAATTACATAGGGGACACATGAGGGACAAGTATAAAGGCCTACATGCATGCTGGTTGTCATGGAGACCAAGTTTAAAGTTTGAATTTTTTTAAGCAGGTGCACAGCAGTAGGCAGTTTGAATGAATCTACTTTGTTGCAATGTGGTTCTTGAGTTGACATCATGCTCAAGAAAAAAACACAATAAGAACCCACTGACTGTGCTAGGTTTGAAGGGATTGGAGGAAACATAGGATGCAAATGTGAGTGACCAATCACTCTGTACTCCTGTGCATGAAACAGGCCAGCAAGGCAGATATAAGGCAGCCAGGTCCCATGAGGGAGCACTTGCCTGCACATCTTTGTATTCGACGACCCAGCTGCTGCTACTGATTCCCTGGAACCATGTCAAGGTCTGTGTCTGTGGAGAGGTCACAGCCCTTCACCCTGGAGGAGAACCTGGCTTTGCTGGATGTGATCCTCCCACAGTACCCCCTGCTGTATGGGCGACCAGGGTATCAGGTGAGTGCAGAGTCCACTAGCACAGACTGTGTCCCTTTTTTGTGAGTGTGACTTCTGCCATTGTGTCCAGGTGTGACACACATGCTATGTACTGTAGGGGGGGGTCCCAGGGGGGGTAATGCCTGATGTCTCCCAGCCAGAGCATGCTGTGGTGCATGTCTGCCGTCCTCACTTGCATTGTGTTTAGTGTGACAATCACTGCATGGTGCATGCCACATTCTGCCTGTCTTGTCCTCCTGGGAATGTAGCCTCTACAGTCCTCATGTGATTATGTGCTCACACCAGTGTGACAGGTGACTGTACCCACAGATGTGTGTTTGTTCAGTGTACCTGTGCTGTGAGTGTCCACATGATGTGTTCGTACCCTGGACATCGGTGTGTGTGTAAGTCCCCTGTCATGTGGGTGGGTGCATATGTGGAGTGTGGCACCCGGGCTGCATGAGGTATGGATATACCCTGACCATGTGATGTGAGCAGGGAGCAGTGCTGTGTGTCTGATGTGCAGGGCCAGCCCCACACCTGTGAGCCCCCCCCGTCTAGTGGCACATGTGCAGAGTGAGGTTTGTCGCTGCATTTGGCAATGGCAGGTGAATGTCCTGTGCCTTTGTGTGTCTGTGTACTCTGCTGCGGTAGCGTCAGTGGCCTGTGGCATGTGACTGCTTAGAGGTGCTGCACATTATCCTGGTGTAGCTTGTGATGCACAGTGTGAGCCTGGATCATTGATTGTGTAGTTGCCCTCATTCCACCTGTGTACTTTCAATGGCACGTGCTGCTTTTGCCCTTCCCCAGAGGCTCATGCCCCTATGACAAAGGTGCAATGCGTTGGATGCATACTATGCCTTGTTGTAAACAGCAAATTTGTTCTAATATGTCTCTCTGTGACATGTGCTTGGTGTATTGATGTAGTGTCACTTGTTCATCCTCACAGGTAGGCGCCTCTGCCAAGAAGCAGATATGGCTGACCGCCGTCAGTGCCGTGAGGAGTGCGGATGGTCGCAAGCGGCGCCTGGCCCAGGTGAGGAAACGCTGGCAGGATATCCGGTGCTGGACGCGGAGGATCGCACGGGTCCTGCTGGGGGACTCACCTGTGAGCCCTAAGAACCATGGGCGTCGCCGACTGACCCACATCCACAAGCGTGTTCTGGCGGTGGTCTTTCCTGACATGGACAGGCGCTTACAGGAGAAGCAGCAGCAGGAAGGGGGTAGGTACATGTGTGTTTGTTGTGTGTCACCAGCATTTGTAAGTGCACAGTTGCATGGATACACTGCCAGGGTTTAAAGGTGCTGTGCAGATCCAGTTACCCACAGTATAGCTGTGCTCTCCTGCCTCCCTTCCCCTCCTTGCAATGTGTTCCCTGGTCTGTGTGTAGTCACTCCTTCACAAGGTAATGTAGGCTGGCGCTTTCTCCACGTGAACTATGCCTGTAGCATCATGTGTGGGGGTGGTGTGTAACAGGTTTTGGGACCTTGCCTGTGCCCTGTCCAGTTCAGTACATGTGGGTTCCATGTCAGTTGGCACTGATGCTGAGTCCAGACATGGGAGTTAGTCTCTCAAGTGTCATGCCTTACAGCGCGCATGTCCTATGTTGTGGCCTGTGACATGATGTGCATGAGTGTGCGATACGCATAGTGCAGGGATGGTGGCATGTGTTGCAGTCATTCCCATTCAGGAACATGGAGTTGTGTGGCCACTACTGTCCCCTGGGGCATATTTTCCTAGGTGTCATGTGTGTCATCACAAAACGTGGACACTCTCAGTGTCTACAGCATAGGTTGTGCTCTGTGCCATTGTCCCCTGGCACCATGTATATTGACGTGATATGTAGTACAAGTGTCCACTGTGCGGCCTGACCTGATTTTCCTTGTTCATACTCACAGTGGCCAGTGCCTGTGTGTCTTGTTACAATCATCTGATGTTGGCCATTTGTACATGATTATTTGGACAGGCGCACCTTGGGTATTTTGCGTCCAATCTTGCATTTATGCAGCCCCTGTGTATTTCACCCAGACTAAGAGATGTAAGTGCCACCTGTGTCTCAACAATTTGTCTCATGCAGGGGGTGGTTTGTGCGGGCCAAGCCTACATGTCAAAACAAGAATTCTCCTTGCTAGGTCTGGCCAGTGTGTGATGCTTGTCTGGACATACATTCAAGGTGCAGTGAGGCGTCATGGTGGGCGTGTTTTCAGTATTACCTATGTAGCATGTGCCTCAAGTTCATGGATATGGTCCCTCCTCATCCCTAATTTCGGCGCCGCTGTGTGGTGCAGATGCAGTGGTGGATTGTCCCCAGGGCCTGGCTCCTATGTCAACCTCCATTTCATGTCATTTGCTATTGTGTCATGCTCTCCATGTATTTTCTGTGGCATGGTGGGTCAACCAACTGTGTGTTGCATGGCCTACATCTGTACCTTGTTTTTTAGATGTTACTGATCTTTCTTTGCAGGCAATGCACTGTAACCTATGTAGATTGGACTCATGTGACATATGTATACAGGTGTGTGATTAATTGCTGTCTCTTCACCTTGCCCACAGCATCGTCGGGGGACACGGAGGGAGACATGAGCACGGACGGAGCGGAGGGACCGAGCACCAGTGCCAGCGTTGACATCGTGGCTGGCACATTGAGTGGTACAGAGGCGGGGGAGAGTGAGGCCGAGGACCTGTCCACTGGCACGACAGAATATGAAGCTGACGGGTCCGAGGATGATCTCTCCAAGTGGGCGGAGGCTGCACCAGCAGCTGACAGCGGCACAACATCGCACCCCGCCCCCTCCATTGCCATCAGCCGCCTCCCACTTGCTCGTGTCCCTTCCCAACGTGCCCGGTCACCACATGTCTCCTTCGTGCCAGGCACCGCACCCCCTGCCCCTGTCTCCACTGCTGCCGCCAATGCAGAGTCTATGGACATCCAGCGGCAGTTGCAGGTTGGTCAGGCTGCGATCCTTAATGTCCCCCATGGCCACAGCCAAGTGCTGCACAACATGGAGGCATACTTGGAGGGCATTTTTTCATCGCAGGCTGACCAACGCAACTTGCTGAGGTCCATTGACTCGACACTGACTGCAGCAGTGGGTCTCCTGCAGCGCTACGTCCAACCCCCTACCCCTGCCCCATCCACACTTCCCACTCCCATGCCTGTCCCACGTACACCCAGACGTCAGCATGCACCCACCACATCAGACACAGGCACCACACCAGCAGGGAAGGTCATACGCACACCTCCTGGCACGCACACACAGGGTGAAGTAGGCACACCCACTGGGTCGGGGGGCAAACGTAAGTCACGCAGCCAGAGTGGGAGTCCGCATTCCACCAAATCCACTCCCTCCAAATCCCCTCCCCTCAGCTCTCCTGGCCACATATCTGGCAAGGACTCCTTCATGGAAGCTCTGTCCCTGAGCCCCACTGTGACACCACCCCGCAAGCGGTCAAGGGAGTCCCCGGTCAGGGTGGTTGAGTCCCCCCCCTGTCCACACCCTCCCCCAGTGGCGCTGCGACCCATCCCTCCGCCCCCCCTCCTTGGGGCCTGTGGTTCCTTCGGGTGCAGGGGAGACGCTGGAGGACCTCGCTAAGGTGTGCAGCGACATCCTGGCCTCCGCCTTTGGCCCTGCCCCACCCCCTGTGGTGGAGTCCTCCATCCCTGCACCCACAACGTCTACCCTTCGCCCTCCTGTCCCTGCGGTGCCTGGTCCTTACCCCCCACATGATGCCCTCCCCGCTGTGGAAGACGAATGAGTCTGACTGTGCAGGCAAGCCAGGGGACACGCGTCCCACTGTGTCCCCCATCCAGCTGTGACACATGGACTGCCCTATGGGCTTTGTAAATATTGAACTTTATCCACACACACATTATTTGGAAATGCTGAATAAGGCCTTTTGTCCCTTAGAACACTACTGCTTTTGTGGTGTTGCTGTTGGTGGGGCTGCTACATGATTTTGGGTGGTGATCATGTGTTGGGTGTGTGGGAAATGTAGTAGTGTGCTGGTCATAGGGGGGACCCTGGTATCTGTGTGCCATCACAAGCTGTTGCCTAATTTACTTTGTTCATGTAAGCAGTTACTGCATGGTGACATCGTCCCAAGGTGTGTTCCTTCCTCTGTGTAACCTGACATCTTCCCTGCAGGGTGTTTCCAATATGTGGTGCTGAGCTGTGTCTACATCAGCTGGGTGTGTGACGGACTCCTTCAACTTTGCACATGCACGCTGAGCGATGTCTCCACCTGCATCATTCATGGCATCCTTGGTGGTCACTGTACTTGTGTATGTAGACTGTTGACATGACTTCATGTGGACATGTTCTCTTTTAGGCGCTATGCATGTGTGTACTCCCAGCCTCGCACACATGTGGTAAATGTACTGCAGGGTCTTTGTGCACCTGACTGACATTTGTGGCCATTGTATCTGTGGGTACTCCACCCTTTGCGTTCCATGGGCACTGCTGGGAGGACTCTGCACCCACCCCTCCTGTGTCTGGGCACTGCTGGGAGTGATAGGCACCCACCCCTCCTGTGTCTGGGCACTGCTGGGAGGACTCTGCACACACCCCTCCTGTCTCTGGGCACTGCTGGGAGGACTCTGCACACACCCCTCCTCTCTCTGGGCACTGCTGGGAATGATAGGCACCCACCTCTCCTGTGTCTGGGCACTGCTGGGAGGACTCTGCACCCACCCCTCCTGTGTCTGGGCACTGCTGGGAGTGAAAGGCACACACCCCTCCTGTCTCTGGGCACTGCTGGGAGGACTCTGCACACACCCCTCCTGTCTCTGGGCACTGCTGGGAGGACTCTGCACACACCCCTCCTGTATCTGGGCACTGCTGGGAGTGATAGGCACCCACCCCTCCTGTGTCTGGGCACTGCTGGGAGGACTCTGCACACACCCCTCCTGTCTCTGGGCACTGCTGAGAGGACTCTGCACACACCCCTCCTGTCTCTGGGCACTGCTGGGAGGACTCTGCACCCACCCCTCCTGTGTCTGGGCACTGCTGGGAGTGAAAGGCACACACCCCTCCTGTCTCTGGGCACTGCTGGGAGGACTCTGCACACACCCCACCTGTCTCTGGGCACTGCTGAGAGGACTCTGCACACACCCCTCCTGTCTCTGGGCACTGCTGGGAGTGATAGGCACCCACCCCTCCTGTGTCTGGGCACTGCTGGGAGGACTCTTCACCCACCCCTCCTGTGTCTGGGCACTGCTGGGAGTGATAGGCACACACCCCTCCTGTGTCTGGGCACTGCTGGGAGGACTCTGCACACACCCCTCCTATTTCACGGTATGTACCCTTAGGACATACACGGGTGTGGGTTCGCTCCATGCATACGAGGTGGGGGTACGGTCAGTACGTACACTGATGGCATGGGGGTATGCTCCATAAGTCCGCGGGTGAGGATACGGGTCGTACTTACACTGTTGGGGTGAGGGTACGCTCCATGCATAGGCGGGTGGGGGTACGTGTCGTACATACACGGTTGGGGTGGGGGTACGCTCCATACGTCCGCGGGTGAGGGTACGGGTTGTACTTACACTGTTGGGGTGGGGGTACGGGTCGTACTTACACTGTTGGGGTGAGGGTATGCTCCATAGGTACGCGGGTGTGGGTACGGGTCGTACATACACTGTTGGGGTGGGGGTACACTCCATGCATACGCGGGTGAGGGTACGAGTCGCACTTACACTGTTGGGGTGGGGGTACGCTCCATGCATACGCGGGTGGGGGTACGTGTCGTACATACACAGTTGGGGTGTGGGTACGCTCCATACGTCTGCGGGTGAGGGTACGGGTCGTACTTACACTGTTGGGGTGTGGGTACGGGTCGTACATACACTGTTGGGGTGGGGGTACGCTCCATGCATACGCGGGTGGGGGTACGGGTCATACTTACACTGTTGTGGTGGGGGTACGCTCCATGCATACGAGGTGGGGGTACGGTCAGTACGTACACTGTTGGCATGGGGGGTACGCTCCATACGTCCGCGGGTGAGGGTACGGGTCGTACTTACTCTGTTGGGGTGGGAGGTACGCTCCATGCATAAAGGGGTGGGGGTACGGTCCGTACATATGCGTCCCCACGCTATGTGATGCTTGTGCGGGCCGTACCCAGGCCTTTGCCACGTGGGTACAGCCGTCTCGCCATTGTTGGGATGATGTAGGTGTGGGCGGGGTACGACTCGTACCCACGCTCTTAAGGCGTGGGTACGGGACGTACCTGTGTTGTTGTGTTGCCAGTTCGCGTCGTCAAGCACTTCCGTTGTGGCGGACGCTGGCTTTGCTGGACACGCCCCCTCCCCCTCATAGTGACCAGGGCCTGGAGGTCAGGTATGTCCAGGGCATGTGTGCTGTGTGACTTTGGTGGGGGTTTTGTGGCCTGCCCCTGGTCCTGCCCCCCCCCTTTCCCCCCTCCCTTTGTTGTTCTGACCTTCTGCGGTGTCTGCGTCCGAACCTGTAGAGGAGGTCGACTGCTATGAGGGCCGGGATGACACGTAGGTTCGGGTCCATGTCTGTCCGTCGCGTACAGGTACTCCTTGTTCGCGTCATCCTGCTTTTGTTTTTGGCTGCCGGAAAATATTCACCGTGCGGGATAACGTCGGTGCGAATCGTGATTCCTGGTTCATGTATGGCAGGCTGCGTGCGTCCCGACGTCACGTCGGCGCTTTCCCGGATCACATTTGTATTTTTATTTTAGTCGGTCGGGGTTTTGTACGATTCGTACGGAAATGGTGCTTCCGTGCGAATCGTAATTCCATGTTTGTATATTTTTACGACCGGGTACGCGTCGGACGGAGAATATGCTCCGTCCGACGGTTCGTACCCGGTTTTTACAGGATCGTGATCGGCACCCAAATGTAGGTACAAGGGGGAGGATTGGGAAATATACAAGTACAGCAAATCTGTGAGTTAAAAGGCCAAGATCTGATACTTAAAGGCCTTGGAAGACATGGGCAGTAAATTTCACCACTGAGATACAAGAGGAGGTCATTCTAGGACAGGAAGAAATGAAGGAGCATTCAGAGTAAAGGAAAGTTTGCATTCAGGAAATGTTAAGCAGCAAAGAAATGGAAACCAGTTGTCTTGCAACTGTTTTGTTTTATGATTCCTGTTCGTTTAGTTTGTTCACCATACTACGATTCCTGCACCTTTGTTTAGGTTTTCTTTTCTCTCTTGTGCTTTCCTCCTTATCAGTGCTTAGCTTAATGACTCCTGAATCAGCATTTGACCATCTGCAGTATAATTCCACTTGAAGCTTGTCTCCCAATTACAGTGGTACATGGTGCTCTCAAGCAGGTGGAAGTACTCCGGGTTCTTCTTGTGCTCATTGTCAGCATTCCCTGGTGGAACATCACGGTGTGACAGAAGGGGTAATGGGCTTGCACTATAATCATATTCAAGAACAAATTCTGTATATAATCACAGTTAGCTTTACTAGACATATCCACTCTACTGCCTGCATGAGCATGACTGCAGCTTTTACCCCTTCCTACTTGAGAGGCAAGTGTGAGGCCACAACATCCAAGATATGGAACCCAGATCTACAGTGTGTTTTCTCTTTGTACTCCCAACCCTCATTTCCTCTCACAAGATCTCGTTAGCTTGGATCCATTCTTCTCTGAGCCTGCAGATCTCTTTTGGTTGACTCGCATTGGCATCTGTACTCAAGACCTTCCAGAACGGGATGATATGATGCATAACTATGTGATTATTTGGTGATAAGACACCTCTTCTTTTATCCTGTTGTAATGCACTGCAGTGAATATCTGGTTTTAACACAAAAAGATCCTATGTAAAGGGTGGTTTCAGGTTTTAGTCACAATATAGATCATAAATTGGCAATGTCATGCTAATTTTTGAAACACCGTGGTAAATTCTAAGATGATTTCCCCTTTTGCAAAAATCCTGATGCTCTACTAGGATTTGATCAATGATCTTTGATAGAAAGTAGTTTACGCTTGATGTTCTCATGTAAATTAAGGTTGGTGTACTGATGCTAAAATAAGGAGACACATATTATAAATTTACAAATAACCTCATCATCCTTCTGAGAAAAAAAGTCAGACATTATGGGTTAAACACAGGCGCAGTTGATTCTGCAGTGTTCTACACTGGCATCACCAGAGAGATTTAATGACTAGATTGTTTAGGCACCCCACCCCACCTTCTCCTAGAGCTAAGCTCCTTTTTTGGTGGCTGGGGTAGCTCAACCATAAACCTTCATACCGTTGTTCCACAAAACAGATCTATGCCAAATGTTCATCCTTTTTCAAATATCATGAATATTGTAAAGGTATTACTAAACTGTGTTTTTGAGGGGAAAAATGGGGAAAACGTGCCGTGCATGGAAGCTTGTTTTTTCTAAAAATAGTACCATCAAAGATTTACTGTGCTAGGATCTATCAGTTGTATCAAAAACACTTTTTTTTGCCATCAGTTTTTTATTATTCTAAAAGATAATTTTTTGGGTTTCATCCTTGAAGCAGGAGCAAAACCCATGGGTGATCCTGGAAAGCTATACATTTCTGAAAAGATGACAACATTTAGAATTCAGCAAGAGATCATTTGTGTAGATTCCGCAAGTTTTTCCCAAAGCAATAAACTATTGGGAGTCTATTTTTTCAAAAAATTCTGGGTTTGGTTGGTTTTCCTGGGTGGCATGACCCGGTGCCCAAATACTGCAGCCATTCACCATGCCAAATGTGATAATATTGGGATTCAGGCTCTCTCTACAGACCCGTATGTAAACTCAAAGCACAAAAGAATCAACAATTATTTTTGCTTGCGATAGGGATGGGGATTTTTTAGTCTCCAGTGGAACGGAATGACTGCTTTAGGGGTGGGGTGGGCCCACCTAATTTTATTTTATAAACAATTTACCTGGCACACAGTAGGCTTTGGCCCCCACTGAATGCATGGCAATTTGGGACAACCTCTCTCTATCTCCCTGGGCAGGGCATAAAGAATGATTTGCCACCTCTGGGTGGAGTATGGCCCTACACAGGATAGGCAGACCCCATCCTTTTGTTTTGTCTAAATGAAAAATCCCTGGTGTCTAGTGAATTTTCTACTCACCCAGGGGCAAATTAGGGACAACCTCTCTAATCGGGGAAAAAACTCCTATCTGCTACCTAGGTCATCAGAAAGCCTCTAATGCCCCTTCTGAGGTGATGTGGCCCAATGCCAGGGATGGCCATTGCCACCCTATTATTTGTTTTAGTGTCATTGTAAAATTATTGGGGCCTGGTGGGCTTTCTGCTCCACCCAGTAGTTAATTGGGATCAAATCCCCTCTATGCCCCCAGGGGAGCAGAAAGACTGTTTTTAATTTTTGGGGCCTACTCCCCTCTGTCTTGCCTAAATGAAAAATCTCTGGTGGCTAGTGGTCTTCCTGCCCCCATGAGGACAGACTGGGGTAAAAAAAAAACGCAATTTGCCACGTGGTAGGGCAGAAAGACAATAATGTCCACTTTTGGGTTAGAGGCACGGCCCTATGCCATAGTGGCCTGCCTACCCCTCTGCTTTTTAGAACTTCCCTGGTGTTTAATTAGATTTGTGCCCCCTACAGGGGGCAGAAGGGGGCAAACCTTCAATCTGCCTCCTGGGGGCAAATAGACTGTATTGCCCCCTTTAGGGTCGGGGCAAGGCCATACACCTGGTTGGGCTGCCTCCACCACTTTATGTTTGTAGAAAGTTCAATCCCTGGTATCTAGTGGTCTTTTTAGCCCCTGGGGAGAAGGTTGGTGGGAAACCCTCCCAATCTGCCTCACAGGGTTGGCAGAAAAATTGTAGACGGCAATGGCCCCTTTTGGGGTGGGGGACATGGCCCTTTGTCATGATGGGTCATCCTACCTCTGTTTTTTATAACTTCCCTGGTATCTAGAGGGCTTTCTGCCTCCTAGGATGGCAGATTGTTGGAAATCCTCCAATCTACCTCTTTGGAGGAAGAAAGACTGTATCATCCCCTTAAGTTGTGGAGGCATGGCCCTATACTAGGATGGGTTGCCACCACCTGTTGTTTATTTTTGACTAAGAAAATTCCCAGTGGTCATGTGGGCTTTCAACCACCCAAGGGGAAAGATTTTGAAAAACCTTTCAATCAGCCTCACCGGGGGCAAACATAATGTAATGCCCGATTTTGAGGTGGGGCAAGCCCTATAACACTGTGTGCTGTCCCCACCCCTTTGTTTTGTTTCTGAATTTCCATGGTGTCAAGTGGTCTTGTTGCTCCTACAAGGGGTGGATTGGTGGTAAGCACTGCATCCCATCCTCCAGAGGGTCAGAAATGCTGTATTCCCCCTTTGTGGGGTGGGGAAATGGCGCTAGATGGGGGTGGGTTACTCCCACCCATTTGTTGCATTTATTTTATAAATATATCTCTGATGCCTCGCAAGGTTCGCAAACTCCCTGGGGTGCAGATTTGTAGGTAGGGGTCAAACCCCCCAATCTGCCCTGAGGTGGGACACAAAGACTGTACTGCCCTCTATTGGGATGGAAGCAAAGCCTTATTCACGGTGGGCCACCTCAACACTTCATTTTTTAAATACTTTAGCAGTACTCTAGTGGGCTGCCAGTCCCCCAAGGGGGGCAGACTGGGTTAAATCAACCCCAGACTTCCCTCCACAAGACTGTATTGTCCCCTCTTCAGGTGAGGTCATGACCCTATGAATGATGGGACATCCCCACTCCTTTGTTTTTTGTTCACTTTTCCTGCTGTCTAATTGTTTACTGCCCCTCCCCGGAGGAGGAAGATCACGGCTAAACACCCCATCGCTCCTCTGAAGGGGGCAGAAAGGCTAAATATATTGGGCAGTTGGGATGCATATAGGTCCATGCCAATGGGCTGCTTTCCCTACAAAAAATCCCCAGTATCTAGTGGAAGCACCATGTAATCGCATTCCACTGTGAGTGTCTCACAATTTGCTGGGTAAGAGGGGTTTCGTTAAAAAGCTCAGTTTTTCGGATTTCCAGTGACACTTCCCTTCAGGCACAATTCCCTGTGAGCATTGACATAGGGGCAGTTTTTAGCATGTCTGCACTCCCTGGGATACCTGGAAGCTATTACCTGGGTGCCGATCCTGCAAATGACATAAATGCGTTAGCGACACAATCACTTAATTTACAGGACCATCACACCCCTTTGTGCGGAAGCTGGAGAATCTCCCACTCTAATCGAAGGAGGTGTCACATGGAGGAGGGACTGGAGCAGTTGCTGCTCCAGCACTAGGCCATGACCTGCATGTCCGTAGCACTCAGTTGTGAGCGCTATTGACATTAAGGTCACATCCATAGCGTCCAGGTGGTTGATAAATAACTAGAATGCTGACACCTTGTTGCTGTAATAAAAGTTGCTAAATCTAAAGCTTTCACTATGGATCAAGGTTAAGCAAAATACTATTGAGGAGTTGCTGCTATGAAACCACTTGTTTTATATTTGTGAGGGCTGTATGGGTTTGTGTTCAATTGTGGCATATTATATTTTAAGGGGTAAAAATAGTTAATGGGAGACATCCCTGGTTATCCAGCATCCCCTTTCCATATCTATTTCCTCAGACTACGCATTTTCTTTCTCACTTGATACCTTCTTAGTTTTAAGATAATAACATTATGCTAAACATTGGCCTTTAAAATCTTAATTTTAATTCATGTGAGTAGATCTTTAACAGATGCAGGGAGCTATATGGAGGTAAATCTCATATTTAAAATAAATATGTTTGTGGTTTCTTGGGTAGTGAGACATTCAGAATGAGTTGCAGTTTGGACATTTTTTAATTCTTCTTCCACTTCCTTTTCTTAGTAGATGTATCCCTCTGCTTGAATGAGTACTTGTTTCAAAATCATCTTATTGAGTTTTAAAAGTAAAGAAAATGATACAACAAATTTGAAATACATATTTTTAATATAAAAATGCCAATCTTTATACCCTATATTTTATTACCGACATACAAGATAATTATATAAAATATATTTCAAAATAAGTAACAGCATAAACCAGACTGAGCAACAAGGCAACTATTTTAAAATACAGAGAAACATAGCATGAACTACACAATTTTCAAAGAATTTCAACACTTTAATGCAAACGCACAGGAATGAGCATAAGTAAACTCATGCAGCATGAAATCTTTTATTGAGAAAATCATGAAATACTTAGAATGGTGCCTTAATCCTCTATTTTCTCACATGTATTATTAAATAAAGATCACTTTTGGGTGGTTGTGGTTTTATAAAAGTACACTGTATGAATTGCAATTAGAACTAAATTACTCAAATTATTATTCTGGTTAGTTATTTCTTCCAAAAGTGCAGCTGCGAGGATTATAATGGTAGACCACACAAAAGAGACAAACTAGCACTAAACATTTTAGATCACCGGGTGCAACCAACACAAAAGTCTCAGGTCAGTGATAAAGCCTAAGCGAATTATTCATTAAACTGGAAAGACTTTCAAAAAGGGAGCCAGTGAAATGGTAGGAAATGCTAATTCTTAAGAAATATGTGGTTGGACAAAGAATTCCCAGAGGCCTATGAATCATCAGCAAATTATATTTTTGAAGAAAAAGCAGCAACATGAGAAAGAACACTACATGAAGCCTGTGCCACATTAATGAAAATGCTATTTGAAAAAGATGAACGTAAGATATAACTGTTATAATTTGAAATAGTAGTTCTGAAAAAAGAAATATGCTCATGCAATCTGGGCGAAATAAAAAATAAAAAAGTTCTTGAGGATTTTATTAAAATATATTATTAAAATATACCTTGTGACTTGTACAATTCATACTACCCAGCGTTCCCCCACATGTCCCAATAAAATGCTACCACACTTATGTGGTTGGGCCTAATCCTTTGACAGAAACAGATCACTCCATGGACAATAGGAGTCCTCACAAGTTGTGAGGACTCCTATTGTCCATGGATTGATCTGTTTCTGTCAAAGGATTAGGCCCAACCACATAAGTGTGGTAGCGTTTTATTGGGACATGTGGGGGAACGCTGGGTAGTATGAATTGTATGGATCCCTGTAGATTCCAGAAGTTTACTTCAAAGAAAGGCAAGGAAAATACAATATTTGAGACAGTGTTTGAGGTGTGCAGGGTATTGGGAGTAAGAAAAGTTCATGGTATCCTTGTGAGGCAGACTGCCCCCGGTGTCCGTTTTTCAGGAATGTTTGGGTCTGGCAGGTTTCCCTAGGTAATGACTGAGGTTGGGCCGAAATACCCCAGCTACCCTATTGTCAAATCAGCTCATTATTTTGAGAGGAAATGTTGATGTCTTCACATTGGGTTTTGGGACCTTTTCTGTTGCGAGCACTGGACCCACCCACACAAGTGTGGCACTGTTTTTATCTGGAAACACCGAACAGTAGGAAATGTTTGAGGCTTGCAAGGCCCTCGGGGTCAAAAGAAATGTGAGATTCATGCAGGTCTTACCACCCAGGACTCTCACAGGAGTCTAGTTTCAGAAATGTCTGAGATTGGTGGGTTTCCCTGGGTGGTGACTGAGTTCAGGCTCAAAATCTAAAGTTACCCAAAATGCAAAAGAACAGTTTTGAGTGGAACAATCTGATTTCTTCAAGTTGTGTTTGGGGGCTTTCCTGTCACTAGTGCAATGCTAACAACACAAGTGGGGTACTGTTATTGTTGAATGACATATGGAAATGCTAGGTGATGCAAAATTTGAGGATACTCTCGCATCCCAGAATTTTCCTTTGCAGAAATTGAAGGAAAATGTGTATTATTAGCCAAAGTTTGAGATTTGCAAGGGCTTCTGGGTAAAAGAAAAACCTCATTTGATCCACACAAGTCACACCCCACTGGACTGCCCTGGGTGCTAGTTTTTAGAAATGTTTCAGTTTGGTAGGTTTCTCTGGGAGTAGGCCGAGCTAGAGCCAAAATCCACAACTATTGAAATTGCAAATGGCTTGATTTTGAGTGCAAAAATGTGAACTGTCCATGTTGCTTTTTGGGCCCTTCTCCTGTCATGAGTACTAGGACCATCTATACAACTGGGGTACTGTTTGTATCGGGAGACCTGTAAAAATGCTGGGTGGTAGGCAATCAATGGATTTTCACAGGTTCTGGAACTTTCCCTCACAGTAATACGAAGAAAATATGGGACATATTTACTAGTAAAGTTGCGAAGTGTGTCATAAAGTCAAGAAGGATAACAAGACACTCCGGCACTATAGAAACGCAGGGCTGCACCATATTTACAAGAATATGGTGCAGCCCTGCTTTTCCCTATGTGCTGGTGCTGAATTGAGCTGCCGAGCACCAATGCAGGCCGCCTTGCACCACAGTGCAAGGGTGTCTGCATTGCAGGGTAAGTTGTTTAAGTGCAGGAAGGTGCCTCTTCCTGCACATAAGCAATCTTTAAATGGTGTTTTGTAACTTCTATGTGTGCTGTTCAATGAAACACACATAGAAGTTGCAAACATCATTTTTGTTTTAATTAGTGTTTATGTGCAGGAAGGGACACCTTCCGGCACATAAACAATCATTGGCGGTTTGCTGTTTCCATGTGTGCTGCACAATGCAGCACACTTGGAAACAGCAAAAACTAGGAGAAATTAAACATTTCTCCTTGTTTTGCCAGGGTAAGAACAAGTTTTTCCTGGTCCTAATTTTGGCGCTGCCTCATATTTACTCCACCCTTGTAAATATAGGGCAGCGTAAAAATCAATGGTTATTGTGGTGAAATGCCCACAGCAACACCCATTGTCCTCCCCTTCCACGCTAAGCATAGCGTGAAAGGGTGCCTTATTTACCAAGCAGCGTTAAGTCACGTTAAGTGGCTTAACGCTGCCTTGTACATAAGCGAAGCCTCAATCGCCACCACAACGTCTTGAAAAGTGACATTGTGGTGGTGATAGGGCTTGTAAATATGCCTCTATGTGTTTTATCCAAGGTTTGAGGCTTGCAAGGGGTTCTGGATAAAAAAAAGTTAATGAGATCCCTGCAAGTCACACCACACTAGACACCCCCAGATGTCTAGTTTTCAGCTGGATTTGGAAAGTTTCCCTCTGGGCCCCAAATTCACAGCTACTCACATTGTAAAAACAGGGTTGTTTTTGATTGGGAACATTCGATCAGTACAAATTCTGTTTTTGGACTTTCCTGTGCTGGGCGCTAAACTCAAATCACACAAGTGAGAGTAACATTTTTATCAAAAGCTGCGTGGGGATTTTGGCTGGTAGGACATTTGTGGATACTCTCAGATTCTGTGTTGTTAATCAACATTTGAGGTTTGCTAGAGCATCCGTGTACAAAAACCTCATGGGAATCACACACGTCTGACTACCCTGTACACACCCAGCTTTCTAGTTTTCAGGAATATATAGGATTTGGTAGGTTTCCCTAGGTGACAGCAGAGCCCATGCCCATAATCCACAACTATCCACATAGCCAAAATAAGGGTCAAGTTTGAGAGGAAAAATTTGAGCTGTCCTTTTTGCATTTTGGGGCTTTTCCTGTTGCGAACGCTATGTGCGCCCACACAAGTGGAGAACTGTTTTTATCTTGAGATGTGGCGGAATGCTTCACAATAGGAAATTAGTGGATCTTCTCCAATTCTGGAACTTTGTCTCACAGAAATGTGAAGACAATGTGTGTTATTAGCCAAGGTAAGAGGTTTGAAAGGCCTTCTAGGTATCAATCCTTGAAAGATCTATGCAAGAAATATCTGGGAATAGTAGGATTTCATGGGTGGAAGCTGCAAGGTTCCAAAGTCTGAAGCTATCCACTTTCTAAAACAAAAAAGTGTTAATTTTACTGTTCAGGTCCCATTTTGGGGCCTTTTGTGTCGTAGGCACTAGGCCAGCCACACAAGTGGGGTACTGTTATTACCCAGAATCATGTGGGAACACAGAATAGTGGTACATTTGTTATTACCAATTGTATTTCGCTGCATTTGTGGCTTTCAAATGCAAGCCAGTGGGCAAGAAAGAAGGCATTTTGCTAAATGCCCTCCGAGGCACATGATAGCATGGGTAGCTATATACTCAGGATTTAAACTCAGTATTTTGTGTACATTTCAGAAAAACATAGGATTCCTACATACCCATTTTTCATTCTCTATATTTTATCATAAGAATTGTTGTATAGTTCGTACACAATGAAAAATCATTGTAAGGACCATCTCAGTTGCTGGCTGTAGGAACTGTGTATTTTTAGAGAAGCCTATATGTCTCCACAACCAGAAGGGTCTCACAGACATAATGCTATATTGCGTGTGTAAATGTGCCGTTTTCACAAATGGCTGTTTTGTCCTACTTGTTTTCATTATTTTTTTATTTCAACAGCCAGTTTTGTTGGGGAAACCTTGAGGGATCTAAATAAATGTCATCTACTTGAAATCAGAATTTTGTCAACTTTTCAGAAATATATAGTTTTTCGACATCAGTCATGGGTTTTGCATCTTTTTCTATCACAAACTGTAAGCAGTTTGAAACCACAAGAAATTAAGAAAAATTGACCACCCTTTAAAAAATTGAAAAACATAAGATAAACATAGTTTTGATACAACTCTGTTTGTTCCTGAAAACTGGGAAGATGGTGATTCTAGTCCAGCCAATCTTTTGTTGATGTCATTTTTTGGGGAAAAAATATATGCTTGCCTTCTTGCACTGCACTTTTCCCTCCATATCTATTCTTAAAAAACAAAATGTTGCTCCATTTTGGCCATTTTCTTCATTGCCTCTGTAGGATGAGGATTTGTGTTTTACCACCCCTACCTACTCAGGAGGTTTCCTTGCTGCCTTGTTAACTTTGACTGGTTCGGTAGGGTAAAGTGAATATTATTCATTGTAAACCTATAGGAATTCAATAATTGCTGTGATTACCCCTTCTGTAGTTATAAATGATAAATTTTGAATTTGTTTAAGGGGTACCGAATGTTTTATAGTGTGCCCTCATTCAAGATGGCCACCACAGTTATCGGTCTAGTTATTCATATCCTACTTTGGAGCCATACGTGCACAGATACGGAAGTATTCTCCATGCTCTTTTTGATTCGTTACACAAGCGTGAGACTCCCAGCGATAATCAATATAGGTGAGTTCTCTTGATTATTCTTAACTGTTAGGCAGTTTATGCAAGTGATAGACTTACTTTGCTGATCATTTATACCTTTATTCATTGTTTCAGCTTTACAAATTGCTTTCCCATTTTTGATGATTTGGTTAACTTTACATATGATGTACTCAGGTTATAGGTATGTTATGACATAAATCACAGTGGTAGAAGTTTTACATTTATATATGGATATTAATCATTATTCTGTCTGATTCACAGATAAACTTAGTCCCCATCTTTCACTGTTAAGGCTATCATGATTGTTTTTTTTTTTAAGTAAGTGATAGTTTCCTTGTTAGATCTTTGGGATTTAGAACCCTTCTTTTCCATATACTTTTGTATCTACAAGGATGCACTTGAGCATATTCACTTTCATTCTCTTTGTGACGTGTACTCCCCAAGCTGCAGCTTTTGCTCTACAGCTAGGAGTAAAGTGCCTCTAGGGGCTTGCTCCATGGTTGCATTTATTGTGGCCTGATTATGTCCAAGATGGTACACCTTGTACAACGCCCTCTAAGGGCTAAGTCTATGGCTGAAGGTAATGTGATCAAAATGTGATGCTCTCTAGGGGCTGTTATTATGATTTCATTTTTATGGTTGGAGAGTTTTTTTTAAAACATGAGTTTTGCTCATTGTAAAGGCTTTATTGATATAATAATGATAGTGCATATTGGTCAAAGTGCATATGCTTTATTCACAATAATAATTGCAATTACAGATGATCATTATTGATGATGGCCTTTACGCATAAAATGATGTCTTTAACATGTGGTGCGTTGCTTTCAAACCTTTGACCGAGCCAGTAGACTTACTTTATATGTTTATGTGAACCCCTAGAGGGTCAAAGGTGATTATGCAATGTCATTAATGGTATTTTCCATCTTCCAATGTTTATATTTGTACATTAATTGAGTAGTATTTAGTAGTGTGTGTGTGTGTGAGTGTAATACATGTACTTTTCCTTTTGTAAAGAAAATGCACTGACTGAACAGTCACTTATTAAGTGTTATAATGGCTTGCCAGTGAATGTTGGTTACTAGCCCACACCACCTCACCTGAGTTAGTCTTGAACTGCTTTTCTACCCTATCCTGAATGTTGGGGTGCTTGGTTCCCAGTAAGGACACATTGTGGACCTTTTACTTGTGCAGGCCACACAACTAATAACCCAATTTCCTACAGTGGGACTCAGCACTGGGATAATATTATCCAGTTCCAGTATACATTGATAACATTTGAAAAGTTCAGTTTTACCACACATTACATATGCATTAATGTGCAAATATCAGAGAGCAAGGCTCTGAGCAGAGTTTAAAGGTTCAGTTGTGTGAACTCTGGAAGTAGGAGAGGAAAGTCCCCACACACGTCAGGTGAAAATATTAATTGTTGATTAATGTATTAACCGTGTTTGTTAGGACTAGTTTGCATTGTTAGAAATGATGTGATGACAGGGTGGGCTTTCACACACAGTGTTCCCATTTAAGCTTTTCAGGGTAGAGTGTCTTTTGAACCCCAGCACTAAATGCTAGGCCTGTATGAGGAGAGTTCTTCTCCATCGCTTTAGGGACCCACACCAATAATCTGGATGTAGGAATGGGCCCTGCTTCTAGAGGTGTACAAGGTGATTGGGGGTTCCAGGAAATTCCAGTGTTTGCCATCAGCAGTGCAGATTTCTGACAAAGGAGCCCACCATGAGTCATTCTTTTTTAGTTTTTTTCACCCACCATTGGCAAAGGCCAGAAACCACTGGTAGGGTGGGGTAGGAGGTTACCCAGAAGTAGTTAACCCCCCTCCCAGGAGTTCATGCCAGAAGGGAAGGACGTCCCTGAATCTTTTTCCTGCTGTGCGGGTGCAAAAAAAGTGGGGATCCCATGATACCCATTGGTTATCTGGTGGTGAGAGGGAGTTAGCCCAGGGTGAACCCAGGGATGGCTTAGGTATTGAAGGTGTAGTGTTAATATTGAGAGGGTAGCTGTTCCTAAAGATAAGAGTGAGGATTGTGTGTGCTCTGAGTATGGTCGGGCCAAAATAAGTGTGGGGAATTTCTCCTTTGAAATATAGTGCCCTCACACACCCTTTCGGGTGTCCTGCTTCATCATGGGGCGTTGCTCCTCGTGGGGGTGGCGCTGCAGTCCCCCACGGGCCCCGCAAGAGGGCTCTTTGTCGGAGATCTTTTTGGAGACGCCGCAGTTGTGCATTGGGGTGTGTGGGTCTATCTATGAGGGAAGTGAGTGGTGCGTTAAAACTACTAGGTAGAAGCCGCCAAGACCTTTATTCACGGCTCTGTCTAGTATGGATTAAAAATGATCCTGGAGGTCCTCAGGGAACAAAATAATGAGGGCAGGTATAAAATTTACTGCAACTCTCAGGATAAGTGAGTGAATAGGGGGTGAAAGTCCTAGAAAAATAGGGTCAACATGTTTCGCGCTTCAGAGTAGGTCCATAAGGGATCCGATCGCGCTTCGTCAGGACCAAATCAAAAAAGTGAGTGTAAAGAATATGAATTACTTGGAATAGGCGCCAGTGAAGTAGAGTACTGTGAACCTATAGTACCTTGATAGTAAGGGGATATAGCGTCCTCGCGCTGGTAGGTGCTCCTTCTTTTAGGAAACCTACACCCAACCTAGTAAGATAAAAACAAGGACAAACACACACATAAACAGAAAAAAGGGGAAAAGAAAAACACAACATCTATCGTGTTTATAATTCAAGACATGTTGTGAATTCACTGCACAGTGGCACAACAAGTGTTCATTCACAATAAACATGCTTCCAAAGTTCACATGCAGGTAGAATAAATTAATGCCAGAGATGAGTTTATTAAGAAAAAGTGAATGAGACCGCTACGTGGGATACATGTGTGAATTTGTTTGGCCAATCTAACAAGATCGTGTGCCATAACAAAAAACAACAGGAAAGCATCCTCTAAAGCGGCCATCAATTTGTGTCATATTTGACTGAAAAACAACACCCTGTGCATGTTAAGAATTCTTCTCGAGAAATGAGAGGGTGTTTAAAAAAACACACATAAAATACCTAGGGACAAATATGGCATACCCTTTAAGATGTAAGGAATGGGCTCCGTCAGCGGCTCGGAGTTGGCGGTCAGAGAAACTAAACAAGATCAAAGAATTAGCCTACCTTGTTTCAATCGATACGAACAACGGCGTTCGCTCTCCCATGACAGATGAGTACTTACGAGTGCTCGTTCGCCCTTGGAGTGGAAACCTACCCCTCCTCCGTGTAGCGCCGGAATTGTTAACGGGGGTGGGAGGAGATGTCTTAAATATGATCTTTAAAGACGCTGAGTGGAGGATCCGCGCGGTCATGGGACGCCAGAGTGTGACGTAATGGCATTCCATGGGTAGGTAGTCACCAATCACTTCCTGACGCCGAGAGGTGACGCAGAGGCGTTCTCTGAGGAGTTGCCATGACGATCACGTTAGCTTCAGGAGCGTCAGAGTCAGGGCTGGTTTACGGAAGGTTAGAGTGTGAAACCAGGTGACCTTCAATAAAGTATTCAAAAAAAGAGCTTTATGTGTAAATATGGTGCGCAAAGTAACGGGATCAATTCTGTACTAGAACCTCTAAGTAAGTTCTGTGATTTCTATCTACGCCCCTTGGTTAGCAAAACTCCCACCTATCTTAGAGACACTACCGAAGTCCTAAATCTGATTGAACTCTTCCCAAATGCGGATAAGATTGATTTCCTGGTGACTATGGACATGGAAGCCCTTTACACGAACATACCACAGGACGCCACACTAGAAGTTTTGGAAAACACGCTCCGGAACATTGAACCATGGCCCTTCGAAACACCCATCTCATTCATTTGCGACTGTGCTTCCCTTGCTCTTAAAGAGAATTTCTTTGCCTTTAAGTCACAGCTTTTCCATCAAACACAAGGCACGAGCATGGGATGCCTTTACATGGCCCATTTCGAAGATAGGCACATTCTAGGAGCTACCAACCCCTATATCGAACACATTCTACTTTGGCGTTGCTACATTGACGATGTGGTCTTGTTTTGGCAAGGAAATGAAGAACAATGTATCTCATTTTGTAATTGGGTTAATACTCTAAACCCATATTTGAAGTTCACGAGCACAAGATCTCAACAAAAAATTCCCTTTTTGGACCTTCTCATTTCCCTGGAGAACGGTTGCCTACACACCACAAACTATAAAAAACCTACAGACAGGAACAATCTCCTGATCTACGACAGCCACCACCCCCGGGCTCTTAGGAACAACCTCCCGGTTGGCCAGTTCTTGCGTCTACGAAGAAATTGTGACACTACCAAGGAGTTTGAGATACAATCTGCTCTGCTCAAGCACAATCTGGAGGAACGACACTACCCCAAAAACATTATCCGTCAAGCTCACAAAAGAGCAAGAAACAGCCCGAGGACAGCTCTCTTGGAAATAAAAGAAAAACCTGAATTGGATACTATCACATGTGTCACCACGTTCACTCCAGGCTCTAACAGTGTACAGAAGGTAATCAAGAAACACTGGACAATATTGAACTCAGGAGCCTTCGAACCCGGTCCCCTACCACTGTTTGCATTTAAACGAACGCAGAATTTAAGAGACCACCTGGTACATACAAGACCAAAACCACAACCTATATGTCAATCGACACTATGGTCTCTGCCACCAGTAGTAGGACATTACCCTTGCGGCTCGTGCTCAACCTGTGCAGAAACTGCGATTTCAAAAGAAATCGACCTTGGTTTAACGACACCTTGGCGCCAAACCAGACACACAAATTGCAACACGGCTAACTGTGTTTACACCATAGTCTGCCCATGTAATAAGAGGTATGTGGGTATGACCACACGAGCAGTTAAGATACGCATAGGGGAGCATAAAAGCACTATAAGACGCAAGAAAATCAATACCAAACTATTGACACACTTTTCTGAACTAGGACACTCAGCAGAAAGTCTTAGGTGGACCATCATAGTTTCCAATCCCTATTGGAACAAACGCACTCTGTTCATACAAGAACAACGATGGGTCCATAAATTGAGATGTGATATCACTGGTCTAAATGATGAAATCCCGTGGGTCGAGCTAACCTGATTCCCCTTTAAAAACCCAGAATGAACTTTGAGATGACAAGCAGATGGCAGCTTGCCATACTTCACATCAGATCTCATCCCCCCAGATTCAGGCTCACTCTCATCTTCTATGGGTTTGTGCTAATAATGCGATATGCATTTTGAATTTGTAATTAATATCGATTAGCGAGATCTATCCAGACTCGCTACTACACTATGACGAGAACTCCTTTAAATTTTGTTTACACCTTTAAGAACATCGAGTGTGTGATTTCTACTTCATCGCACTGCATCAGGGATATTTTTCGAGTTAATACCGCTCTCAAGAATCTCTATTCCTGGTGGCAGATTACCCATGATTATGGCCTCAGCGTCGAGCACTTTCTTTCCTTAATCGATATATTTATAATGTGTCACCACGCTAACGTCTGGTGCGTCATTATCACCCCAGATAGGATCCTCACGAGACAGTATATATCCCGTTACTTTGCGCACCATATTTACACATAAACCTCTTTTTTTGAATACTTTATTGAAGGTCACCTGGTTTCACACTCTAACCTTCCGTAAACCAGCCCTGACTCTGACGCTCCTGAAGCTAACGTGATCGTCATGGCAACTCCTCAGAGAACGCCTCTGCGTCACCTCTCGGCGTCAGGAAGTGATTGGTGACTACCTACCCATGGAACGCCATTACGTCGCACTCTGGCGTCCCATGACCGCGCGGATCCTCCACTCAGCGTCTTTAAAGATCATATTTAAGACATCTCCTCCCACCCCCGTTAACAATTCCGGCGCTACACGGAGGAGGGGTAGGTTTCCACTCCAAGGGCGAACGAGCACTCGTAAGTACTCATCTGTCATGGGAGAGCGAACGCCGTCGTTCGTATCGATTGAAACAAGGTAGACTAATTCGTTGATCTTCTTTAGTTTCTCTGACCGCCAACTCCGATCCGCTGACGGAGCCCATTCCTTACATCTTAAAGGGTATGCCATATTTGTCCCTAGGTATTTTATGTGTGTTTTTTTAAACACCCTCTCATTTCTCGAGAAGCATTCTCAACATGCACAGGGTGTTGTTTTTCAGTCAAATATGACACAAATTGATGGCCGCTTTAGATGATGCTTTCCTGTTGTTTTTAGTTATGGCACATGATCTTGTTAGATTGGCCAAACAAATTCACACATGCACCCCACGTAGCGGTCTCATTCACTTTTTCTTAATAAACTCATCTCTGGCATTAATTTACTCTACCTGCATGAGAACTTTGGAAGCATGTTTATTGTGAATGAACACTTGTTGTGCCACTGTGCAGTGAATTCACAACATGTCTTGAATTATAAACACGATAGATGTTGTGTTTTTCTTTTCCCCTTTTTTCTGTTTATGTGTGTGTTTGTCCTTGTTTTTATCTTACTAGGTTGGGTGTAGGTTTCCTAAAAGAAGGAGCACCTATCAGCGCGAGGACGCTATATCCCCTTACTATCAAGGTACTATAGGTTCACAGTACTCTACTTCACTGGCGCCTATTCCAAGTAATTCATATTCTTTACACTCACTTTTTTGATTTGGTCCTGACGAAGCGCGATCGGATCCCTTATGGACCTACTCTGAAGCGCGAAACATGTTGACCCTATTTTTCTAGGACTTTCACCCCCTATTCACTCACTTATCCTGAGAGTTGCAGTAAATTTTATACCTGCCCTCATTATTTTGTTCCCTGAGGACCTCCAGGATCATTTTTAATCCATACTAGACAGAGCCGTGAATAAAGGTCTTGGCTTCTACCTAGTCGTTTTAACGCACCACTCACTTCCCTCATAGATAGACCCACACACCCCCATGCACAACTGCGGCGTCTCCAAAAAGATCTCCGACAAAGAGCCCTCTTGCGGGGCCCGTGGGGGACTGCAGCTCCACCCCTACGAGGAGCAACGCCCCATGATGAAGCAGGACACCCGAAAGGGTGTGTGAGGGCACTATATTTCAAAGGAGAAATTCCCCACACTTATTTTAGCCCGACCATACTCAGAGCACACACAATCCTCACTCTTATCTTTAGGAACAGCTACCCTCTCAATATTAACACGTGATTTTGAGGGAGCATGGGTACTGGACCTATTTTCTAATTATGCTCCCGGTCCCCCCCTCTCTTTTGTAAATGATTGAAGGTGTAGTGGCTGACACTGAGGATATCAGAGAGGACTGCCTTGATTCTTGTGATGGTTTAGTGGTAGACACTGGGATGTCAGGGAAGGGTAGGGGACTGCTTGAGAAATTAAAATAACGAAATGAAAATAAAATGTATAAAGTGCAACATATTACACAGGGGTATCTAGGTGCTGATCAGATACTAGGCTAGGAAGATCCAGAAGAAACCAAAGTTATTTACTGAAGAGCCAGGTTTTCAGAAGTTTCCTGAAATCCAGCAGCTCTGTCTTAAGTTTAAGTTCTATAGGAAGAGAGTTCCATAGCCTTGAGGTGCATACAATGAAGCCTCTCCCTCCCCAATTAGCTTTTTTAAATCTGGGGACCACGAGATTGCAATCAAAGATGTCATCCTAGGGCTGTCTTTACCGGTACCTGAGGTGGCGGCTGGGGCAATGTCCAGCTGAATATCCAATCAGGCAGCTCGTGTGGGGTCAGATCCCAGGACATAGGGTGGGGGCCCTGTAGCTTGTGGGTGTTGCCCCAGGTTGGTATGAGTGAGTGCAAAAGGCCCTGCCCTATGCAGGGCCCTGCCTGGTGCATTGCTTGTGTACCAGCCTTGGGGTGAATATCCTGAGGCCCCTCAAAGTCCTGGCTTACCATGCTTTGGTTTGACTGGCAGGCGCAGCCCCAGCATAGTTTGATGGTGCAGAAGAAGGGTGCGCCTGCAGTGGGTAGTATCAGCTGACCATGTGAGCTCTATCGTACCTCAAGGGACCCTGTGCTTCAGCCTGGGATTGTGGTGTCACTTCTGTCCTGTGGGTTGCTCTGAGCTGTCCCAGGAGCAGTTGACGGGGCTGCACAAAGCAAACATCTGGTGGGTGAACTTTAGGTGTACCAGTGGGAGGGATGTCTGTGAGAGGGTACATGGAAGGCGAGTGCACCTGCAGTGGTGGTAACAGATTGGCCCTATCTAAAGGGATGGGACCCTGTGCTTCAGTCTGGGATCATGCTAGCCACTTCTATCTGAGAAGTTTACTTTGGGCTATCAAACAGGCAGTTGTTAAGTGATAAACCTGTTAGATTCAAGTGTGGTGCAGTCCAGGTGTACCAGTCTAGGGTGTTTACCTAGAACCCTCTGAAGTCCTGGTTTGCCTGGGAAGTGGCTTTAAGAGGGGCGTGAGCCACACATGACCCACTCACTGCCCTGCAGCACTTCTGTTAACCCTGTGGGGCTGGAGCGAGTGCATGAGTAAGAGTATCATGTGGTGGCAACTGCCTGGGGGTCACTCTTTTTTGGGAACACTCTGTGATAGGGCAGGGGTCTCCTAAGGGAACACAGTCATCCCAAGAGGGTGCCTAATTGGTGATATTTCTAAACATCTAAACATCTCATTGTCTTCCCTCTCTTCCAATACTGAATTTTAATAGTTATGATTATAATATATGGTCTTACCAAAATTGTTCTGAGATATAAAGAGGGCTTCATCTTATTCCCCTCCAACATCAAGAGATGTTACTAAGTTTTCCTCTAATATGTCATATTGGGACGGTTACCCTAATATAAAGGAAAAAGAGAATATATACGTATAGAGTGTCCTCCCTATCAGATAAGATTTTAATATTTTAATTATCCTTCGTTCAAAATACGTTAAAAAGACAGTGCATACCTTTTTTTTATATTTTACTTCTTTTCGTTCTTCAATTAGTTATTCGCCATTATGTAGTCTCTGATAGTATCTGCAATTTAATTTTTCCTCTAATATGCCATACTCGGTCGGTTACCCTAATATAAAGGAAAATAAAATATATGTGTACAATGTCCTCCCTGTCAGATAATATTTTAATAATCCTCCGTTCAAAAGATGCGAAAAGGACAGTGCATACCTTTTTTATTTTTTTTATTTCTTTCTTCTTTTCGTTTTTCAATTTATAATTCACCTTTATGTAGTTTATGATAATATCTGCAATTTATAGAGAAAAGAAAGAAAGACTGAAAAAATGTAGTATTACTACTGGTAACTCTGGTCCAATCTGATAAAGAAACATAGTCTTTGTGACTAAACTAAAACTCCCACTATTACCACTTTGATGCCATAATAACAGTACAATATCTTACTAATAGGACACATTCAATGGAAACTAGGGCATTATCCTAATATTGCAAAGTTTTCCATTTTTTATTTTATTAAGTGTAAGGGAAAGTTACTGTACGTTTTGTTAGTCCCCATAGACATAAATTAAATGTTTGTGATTTTAACAAAACAAAATCTTAATCATTTAAGTGTCAAGGTTACACCAATAATACCCAGGGTTTTATCCAAAGGGAAACAGTGATACAGCGATTTATTCCTAATTTAAATTGCTAAAACATCCTCAAGTCGATAATGCTTACCAGAGTTTTAGGAGCCGATTCCCTCCATTCCACGGTCCATGCAGTAATGAGCTTGGACCATGAACCGCTTTAAATACACTATACAAACACTCACCTGAAGCGAGTTAATGTTATAATCGGAGGTGATTGTTGAAATACGAAGCTGCCATCTGAGGGTGGTGTGTTTAACATCAATATTGTATTGCCACTATACTTTAAGGATGACGTTTAAACTCAGAGATTTATTCTAATGGAGCATTAAACATAGCTGGCAAACAGTACTCTATCATAGTTGATGTTCGTTAAAACGCAACAATTTCAATGGATGAACATCATTATAAACAAATCCTAGCGGTCGAATATAATGCCGCCATCTTATAGTGGTGTTTTACGACGCCGCCATCTTATAGTGGTGTTTTCAACATTGTGTTATGATTACGTTTAGGGACAGCCATCCTATAGCGGTGTATTAGATGTCCATATTATACTAACACCTGTATTTTCGAGTCATAATGAAGTTTGTAGTCCGCCATCTTGTAGCGGTATATATAATATCAATATTATACTAGCACTGGTGTTCCAGAGATAACATTAAACACTGGAGATTATTCCCGTAGTGCATTTAAAAATTATAGATTCTGATTGTAGTGAATTCTTCATGTGCAAAGTTGGATTATTAAATAACAAGGTTCGATATAAATAAACGTCATCCTAAATGGTGCTGCCGTTAGAGAGGCATGCTCGTCATGGTAACATAGTTAAAAATAGGGACCGCCATCTTATAACGGTATTTATAGCATCAATATAGTGCTAGCACAGATGTTCCGAGTAGTATTTAAAGTTTCAAGATTCATTACAATAGTGAGCTTGAAGATAGTTAAAACATTTTCTTCATACGCTGATATTGATCATGGAAATATTTTATTTAAACAAACGGCATCGTAAAAAAGTCCTAATGATCAAATGTGGTACTACCATCTTATAGTAGTAAATGATACCTCGATATTATGTTGAGAACGAGTTTTCCAAAAGGAGAGAAGGAAGAGAAAAGGGCAAATAATTATTTCCCATATCGTATCTACTGAAAGTCACGAATGGGTGGTCATGCAATACAATTTAAACTTTGACTATTTTAAACAGAATCGTTTATAAGCGTGAATGAAGATGAAGCCCTCTTTATATCTCAGAACAATTTTGGTAAGACCATATATTATACTCATGACTATTAAAATTCAGTATTGGAAGAGAGGGAAGACAATGAGATGTTTAGATGTTTAGAAATATCACCAATTAGGCGCTTTATGATTTAACATAAAAGAAAATCAAGTACATTATTAATAAATGTTTAGGTACAAAATAGTAATTGGTCCTGGTTTAAAATGAAAAGAGAATAAATAGCTTTTGTTCATATGCCTTCACTCGATCCCAAAAATTGGATCCGCCATAAGTAATGGATGTATTTCCAGAAAGTGATGAATAAGATGTAATACAACTATAAAAAGTATAATGACTTTCTATTTGGCAGGTGTAGAATTTAAGAATAACCATTGGTCATTGTAGCTATCCGATAGATGTGCACAAGGAGTCACAGAACATCATGTGGTGTTTCTTAGCACTTTTTGAATAGGAAATATGTATATATGGATTAATAGGACTGTAAAATGTTTTAATTGTATATATATGTAGAGTTATATTTTTGTAAAATACTTTGTATCTCTTTGTTGTAGCCCTGAAGAAGTCCTCTTGGACGAAACGCGTCGGCTACGCTGTATGTGTCTTTGATATATGTGAAGAGGAGAAGAATTTAATAAAGAAATAATTTTGAAATAACACCTGCTGTATGGACAGACATATTTTATGATCATTGATTAACTTTATGGAGTGCTGGATCACAGTGAATTGTTGACAAGTTGTAGGGTCCTCTGATCCTAAGGGGGTTTAGGGGTATTTAACCTCATGATCCGTGGCACCCGAAGAACATTGATAATTGTGACTTAACTTAATGATTTGGTGCAATCTGTTTCTGCCTTATACCCCGTTCTCTTTGTCTATTGTCATCCCAAGAGGGTGTGGTGGCAGCGTAAGCCCAGAGTAACTACTGTGGGTGAGGGTCAGCATCCCAATAAAGAGGCTTGTTTTGTGAGTGAGGGTATTGGGTTATGTATTCTTTAGTGGGGAACAGCCAGTGACCTGTGGAACAGTTTTAGACCTGTGTGTTGTTTTGGCGGCATAAGTGCTGATGCACCGAACCCTTGCCAGGAATGGTGTGGTGGACATTGCCTTGCATGACCCAGGACAAAGGTGTTCCCAGATCTGCTCAGTCCATGTAGGTGTTGAGTGTCCTGGATGCTTCCGATCTAGAATCAGAAGGGATTTTAGTGTACTCTGGGGCCCCTGTAAAGAAGAGTGGCCACATGGTTAAGTTAGGTGGGTGGTCTTATCATAGGCAGGACAGTAACGGTCTTAGTGGTAGCAGACAACTGGTGAATGATGAATCCGGTGAGAACCCATTGTAACTTCTTACAGCTGACTAGGTAAGGGTAAGAGTGATGGCTATCCTTTTCCTACTGTCAGCTGGCAGTGGCATGTAATGCAATTGGGTTCCGCCCATTCAATTCACCCGGATTTGTTGCTTTTTGTATCATCTGGTTTTGGACTTTTTACTGGGGGTGAGTCTTGCTACATGTGCCTCACCCACCAATCAATAGCACTTTATTTTCCCACACTATATATATGTACATATCACTTCTTTGTAATTCTATTTTTAGCTAATTAATCAGCTGTATCCCTTTAAAAAGATTGGGTGATTCAGGCTCCGCATTGTCCTGAGGTGGTCAAATTTGGATGCCAAAATGCATTGACTTTTCATCACCAAGGACCAACACTGAACATCCTAAAGAAAAGAAGAGAACCCATTGGGGAATAGACCACACACCTAATGATGACCTCAATTCATTTGACAGCAGTTGGTCTATAATATATTAGTGTTAGATCCCTCAGACTATTTTCTTTCTTTATTTGCCCAAAGGAGGGTACACCATCCATCATTTGCAGATACCCTACTCATCTAATTGTTGCGTTTGTAGAGTTATAATAACTATGCACTGAGATTCAGCACAAATTAAGTTCAGATAAATATTAACAGGCTAACTAAAAGTTTTGAATAACAAAGTTTTACTGAGTCACTGTCTCTTTTCCGTTTTCACAGCAATACTTTTAATTAATAGACCTGACATGAGAATTTAAAAATGATTAGATTACATGAGGCAAGCATCTCTGCCTGAGGCCATGTATTAGTTGGTCCCCTAAATACTTTGTTGGCAATGTATCCAGCCAGAGCCCCCGCTCCCTTCAACATCTTGAACTGTCTCAGCATGCTCTGTAGGACGAGTGTTTGAGAGGTAACTTAACATTCTAGAATTGGTCAGAGGTGCCTGGCTTCTTTGACCTTCCACTCCCCTTTAAAAATTCTTGCAAAAAGTGGGGATCTCTCTTGCTTGGTACTTGCTTGGTGCTTTTCTGCACTTTGCTGCTGGACACTCGGTGCGACATAGACAACTGGAAGGAGGAACCCCCTGATGCACAGAAAAGACTATGGACTCTGCCCCAGTTGATCCCAGGACCAGTGGAGAATCAGCTCCCTATGGTTTTCACCACTTTGGAGGTGAGGAGGTCTTCTGAAACTACTCCTGGTGGCTAAAGTTCGTCACCAGAATTAAAATAAGCCCAGGATCGTCCAGATTGGCCCAATAAAGCCGATTTATTTAATTCAGAAGAACAGTGACATTTTACCTTTTTTGCAGAGCAGAGCACATGGTGCTCTGCTGTTGTTTTAACAATATCCCCACATTGGGCCATGGCCCATGGGTCATCGCACCATACTTTATTTCAATGTTTCTTTCAGGGAGAGGGCATGAATGGGGCCCCCTCCACAGACTCTCCCTTGGACCCGGGACTCCATCCCCCAGGCAAAGACAGGGGCTGGGACCCCATTCCTGAAACTTGATTGTCATGAGGAAGAGGAAAACACTTTCACACCCTCCCAGTGGTGATGTGCCTGCCACACTCCATGGGCCATGTCTGGGTGGGAGTGGGCAGCCACCGCTACAACAAAGGAGATACTGTGGGCAGAGACAGAGAGGTTGCTGGTTCTAGCGGCCACACACAGAGATGCAGGCAGTGCGAGATCAGGCGGGGCAGAGAAGGATGGGCTCCCTCAGCTGTTCCCAACTTTGTCGAGGCATGGGGGTGCTTGAGTGGAACAGGGCACCCCCGACAAAAAAGAAACAACAGGGAAAAGCAGCACAGCATGAGACCGGGCAGCAAGGCAAAAAGGCACTGGCTCTCCCTGCCACAGTGGGAGAGCCCCTCATAGCATAGTCACCACTCTGGCTGGAGTGCCTCATGATACTCTGCAGGGGTTTGTCCTTTGCATAATTTTTTTCCTACTAGTGGTGGCCCAAGAAAGGCAGGATCACTGCCAACCTGACAAAAGATATGTGGGGAGGGGCTGTAAGAGCACAGCAGCTCCCCCTATAGAGTTTGTACAAGGGACCCTACGTTTGCAGAGTCATACGATCCAGGATCCCCTCTTGAAATTTCTGGAATGTTTTCAAAGCACTCCCCAGGCTGGAGCGACTGCTCTATAGCTGGGAGTGCAGCTCCCTCTAGGGGCTTGTCCAATTTGCCTTTATTGTGGTCTGAAGAAAGTTGCAGGCTATGTGATCAAAATGTGATGTCCTCTGGGGGCTGTTTATATGACTCCATTTTCATTGTTGCAAAGTTTGTAAAAAACATACAGACACTTGCTTTGCTCATTTCAAATATTGATATATTAATGTTGAAAATGAATACTGATCAAAGTGCATATGGTTTAGTCACACTAATAAGTGCAAATAAACATGATTGTCATTATGAATGATTGTATTTACGCACAAAAATGATCTTTTTAAAATTACGGTTGCTGCTCTTGAACAATTGACCAAGGCAGTAGATTTACCTTATATGTTTGTATGGCTCCTTTCAGAGGTCAAAGGTGACAGTGTGGTGTCATCTTTTGTATTTTCCATCTGGCAAATGTATTTATTCTTAAATAATGCAGTAGTATAATTAATAGTTTGTTTGTAATAGATGTACCTTTTTTAAAGAAAAAGCACTGACTGGAAAATCATTTGTTGAGTGTTATTATTGTGTGCCAGAGAATGGTAATTATTAGTCCACACCATGCCCCTGAGTAGGTCTTGAACTGCTCTGCTTTGTTACCCTGAGAGTCAATTGCGACAATGGAGTGCTTGGTTCCCAGTAAGGACAAATTGTGGACCTGTTACTTGTGCAGGCAACAACTAATTAACACATTTCCTACAAGGGCTATAAGACACAAGGCAAAAAATGGAGCACAAGAATTTAAGCATATAGAACTTTCAAAAGAAAAATAAGAGTGACAAAAATGAAGACATGAGAACAAAGAGCCAAATGTATGAACAATTTGCAACTCGCAAAACAGTCACAAAGGGGGTCGTGACCGCAAAAATAGCCGTCCACAATGTGCAAAAGCAAATACCGAATCACAAATAGTAAATGCCGATTTCTGACTCGCACATGGTATGCTCAACTCATTCGCAAATAGTGAACGGTCGCAAAGTTAAGGTTTTGCACACGCAATTTAGCACAAATTTCAAACAGGAGATAGATTAGTGAAGAGTACATAAACTGCCCCAGAATGCATCAGGGAGTACCACAATGGCTGCTCTTTATTTGATTGCACAGAGTATGCGAATACTGGCTACACAGAGGAGGAGGCAGAGACAAGAGAGGATATTTAGAGTCAGGCTGAACCCCTTTCAACTTTTAAGGAACAGAGGAAGAAATATATGAGAGATACAGGCTAAGTAGCACTGTCATATTGGAGATTATTGCACTCTTACACCCACATCTAGAAAGCAGGAGCCTGTGCAGTAATGCAATCCCTAATCATGTACAGGTGTTGTGCTCATTACACCAATTAGCCTCTGGTACTTACCAGCGTGTACTTGCAGTAGCAGGAAGGGTGTCACAAAGTGCACTTTCATGGTTCTTCTGTACATCACTAGGCGCCATACTTATGTACAGTCACCAACAAATATACCTACCCAGGAACGCCCAGGAAATGAAGAGTACCAAATTAGAGTTTTGCATGACTGCAAATTTTCCCCATGCCATCGGGTGTATAGATGGGACACATGTGCTTACATGTCCCCCTCCAATCTCAAATACATTTTCAGAAACAGGAAAAGTACACATTCCCTCAACATTCAGGTGGTATGCAATGCACACAATCTCATAACTGATATAGTGTTGCTATATCTAGGAAGCACCCATGACTCCTACATGTTTAAACTCAGCGGGATAAACAGACAGATGGAAAGAGGTGAATTTTATGATGGATATCTATTAGATACAGAATAGAAAGTTACTCAGAGATATGTTTGTGAGGTCATCTATTCATTATGTCATGTAGCCTCACAACTATGTATGTGTTGCATGTGACAGAGCATATACCCTACGTCTATGGAACCTCACGCCACAACTTTCTTGCCACCTCCCACAATGAGCACCAATATAGCAAGGCATATCAAAGCACCAGTGGGGTAATTGAGAGGACATTTTGACAAATGAAATCACGTTTCAGGTGCTTGCACAAGATTGGAGGTGCATTACAATATGCTCCTGAAATAGCTTGCAAAATAGTTGTAACATGTGCCATCCTCCACAATATTGCCACCAGGAGAGGCATACATATCGAGGTGTCTGAATCAGATTCAGAGGATGAAGATCCTGAGCCACCAGTACAGCAGCCATGTGATTTGAGCAGAGCAGTGGATGGGAGAAGGCACAGGGACCACATTGCCAGTGCCACACATTACTTAGGGAGGTAGCTTGCCAATGATAATACATTGTGCATGTGAAAAGAAGACAAGACACTGTAGATACATGTAGACTACAATACCTTTATTGTCAGGTGCATAGACCGTTGTCAAATTAAACAAACATTAGGAAATGAAAATACTACTCTGCTGGTTAATTCACCAGATATGAGTGAACACAAGTATTACAAACTAAAATGCATGGACGACTCCATGTTTCTTGCCCCTACATCCAGATGTCAGGTTGTAGCCCATACTTGGGTGCTGCTGCATCTCAGAGAACTGGCTTCCGAGGCCGAGATACAGCTGATGCTAGATATCTCCTTGTTATCAGCCCCTTCTTCCCTGCAAGGCAGTCGGTCTGCATTGCATCAACAGAAGACGTTATCTGTTGTAGACCCCTTGACACATCATCACTGAAGTGGCCCATCTCCACCTGTACATTGACAGTCCTCCTCATTAGCATGCCAGTCACCCAATTGACCAGCTCAAAGTGTTCATCCTTGCTGAACTGGGCCAATCCCTGCGTGTCTGGCCAGAGTCAGCATTGGAGAGTTGTTGACACAGCTTCTCGAGGGCAGATGTCAAGCTGCCCATTTTGTGGTCCAAATGGCTTTGGTTCTCTGCCATTTGTCTGGCCATGTTTTCAAAACCCACCACTATACAATCACTAGAACTCCACTCCTGAGGCGGAAGCCGGGAGTTAGCACGTTATTTTAAATTGTATGTTTCACTGCTTTTAAACTGCAAATCCCTTTGCTTCCAGCACACCGGACTAAGACCGTCCAGCCGATTCAGGGCTGACACGGCTTCCGGTTGCTAGGGCAACGCCGGCTCTCAGCAGCGGACACACCCACCCACTCACGTGATCAATCACGCGACCACGCCCATCAGCTCTATATGAGCGCGCGCTGTCTTGGATCGCGTGTTCACTAGAACTCCACTCCTGAGGCGGAAGCCGGGAGTTAGCACGTTATTTTAAATTGTATGTTTCACTGCTTTTAAACTGCAAATCCCTTTGCTTCCAGCACACCGGACTAAGACCGTCCAGCCGATTCAGGGCTGACACGGCTTCCGGTTGCTAGGGCAACGCCGGCTCTCAGCAGCGGACACACCCACCCACTCACGTGATCAATCACGCGACCACGCCCATCAGCTCTATATGAGCGTGCGCTGTCTTGGATCGCGTGTTCACTAGAACTCCACTCCTGAGGCGGAAGCCGGGAGTTAGCACGTTATTTTAAATTGTATGTTTCACTGCTTTTTAAACTGCAAATCCCTTTGCTTCCAGCACACCGGACTAAGACCGTCCAGCCGATTCAGGGCTGACACGGCTTCCGGTTGCTAGGGCAACGCCGGCTCTCAGCAGCGGACACACCCACCCACTCACGTGATCAATCACGCGACCACGCCCATCAGCTCTATATGAGCGCGCGCTGTCTTGGATCGCGTGTTCACTAGAACTCCACTCCTGAGGCGGAAGCCGGGAGTTAGCACGTTATTTTAAATTGTATGTTTCACTGCTTTTAAACTGCAAATCCCTTTGCTTCCAGCACACCGGACTAAGACCGTCCAGCCGATTCAGGGCTGACACGGCTTCCGGTTGCTAGGGCAACGCCGGCTCTCAGCAGCGGACACACCCACCCACTCACGTGATCAATCACGCGACCACGCCCATCAGCTCTATATGAGCGCGCGCTGTCTTGGATCGCGTGTTCACTAGAACTCCACTCCTGAGGCGGAAGCCGGGAGTTAGCACGTTATTTTAAATTGTATGTTTCACTGCTTTTAAACTGCAAATCCCTTTGCTTCCAGCACACCGGACTAAGACCGTCCAGCCGATTCAGGGCTGACACGGCTTCCGGTTGCTAGGGCAACGCCGGCTCTCAGCAGCGGACACACCCACCCACTCACGTGATCAATCACGCGACCACGCCCATCAGCTCTATATGAGCGTGCGCTGTCTTGGATCGCGTGTTCACTAGAACTCCACTCCTGAGGTGGAAGCCGGGAGTTAGCACGTTATTTTAAATTGTATGTTTCACTGCTTTTTAAACTGCAAATCCCTTTGCTTCCAGCACACCGGACTAAGACCGTCCAGCCGATTCAGGGCTGACACGGCTTCCGGTTGCTAGGGCAACGCCGGCTCTCAGCAGCGGACACACCCACCCACTCACGTGATCAATCACGCGACCACGCCCATCAGCTCTATATGAGCGCGCGCTGTCTTGGATCGCGTGTTCACTAGAACTCCACTCCTGAGGCGGAAGCCGGGAGTTAGCACGTTATTTTAAATTGTATGTTTCACTGCTTTTAAACTGCAAATCCCTTTGCTTCCAGCACACCGGACTAAGACCGTCCAGCCGATTCAGGGCTGACACGGCTTCCGGTTGCTAGGGCAACGCCGGCTCTCAGCAGCGGACACACCCACCCACTCACGTGATCAATCACGCGACCACGCCCACCCACTGGGCCAGCCTCACATCATAAATATGTGCTGCAACAGGAAGCGCAGCGGACGAGCGCAGCGGGCGCGACGAATGCGCGCCAAAGGCGCGCATAAGGCAAGCTCGTCTGCGCTCGTCCGCGCCGAGGACGGGCCAACGGCCACCCCCCCTGCAACTCTAGCACCTCGACCTCCTACATCTATGGTAAGATTAACATACTCCATCGATGAACTACAACAACTGAGATACCTAGCAGATCAACCGCACAAACTTCCTCAGGTAAGATACTCCAATCACATCGTAGGTCCTCTATCTTGTCCAACTTGCACTAAATGTCCAGGCAAACCTCCATTAATCAATTCACCTTTAATACAGGCAGCACTAATAAATGCCAGATCCCTTCCCAAACATAAATTAGAAATCGCCGACTTGATAGATGCGCAAAAACTCGACCTATTGTTTATCACCGAGACATGGGGTGATGAGGCCTCAGGTCCCGACTTTGCAGTAGCCACTCCCAGCAACTACAATGTTTGTAGACTTGACAGACCAATAAAAAGAGGTGGCGGCATTGCCATAATCTATAAAAGCCACCTCAAACTTACGACTAAATCGTACATATGCTCAGAATATGAGTCTCTCTCATTCACCCTAGGATTATCGGCAAAATCATCCTTTAAGGGAATGTTGATTTACCGCCCGCCAGGCTCAAGAGCTAAGTTCCTAGCTAACATAGGGAATCTAATCGAAATAGTCGCTGATGCCCCTCATTTCACGCTATTAGGCGATTTCAACTTTCATCTCGAGACTTCAAATAATCATGATTCCATGCAACTTATTACAGACCTTGAAGCTGTAGGCCTAAGACAACTTATTAATTCTCCTACCCATCGCGCAGGGCACACATTAGATGGACTATTTACGAATAGCCCCTATATAAATATCACCCAGATAATTCCTTTGATCTGGACAGACCATTCTGCTATTTGTTTCACAGTACAAACAAACTACATTAAATCTAATTCCGTTGCACCAGCTCGTTCAACATTCAGAGACTGGAAAAATACTGATTTATCTCAATTAGCAGAGATGATACAGGATAAATTTGACCCCACTGAGCTTGATCCCATCAAAGCATCCTCTAATTACCTGACCAACATAAACATGGCCTGTAATAAAATAGCCCCACCTAAATCTTCACATCAAAATAGACCTACACCTTCAGCCCCATGGTTCACTGAAGCCTTACGTATGCACAAACAATTCTGCAGGAACCTTGAAAGACAATGGCGTCGCAACTATAACCCGGTAGACAAACTCAACTACAAAAATGCCCTTACTATTTACAAAAGAGCGATAACAACTGAGAAAAGCCATTACTTCATCACCAAGATTAATCAGGCAAAAAATTCGTCAGGAGAACTATTCAGGGTAGTCTCCACCTTATCCAACCCCCCGTCGCCGCCCTTAGAGGCATCTCAACCACTGACTGATGCCTTGGCCAGGTTCTTTGAGGAAAAAGTTAGTTCCATCTTCCAGACTTTTTCACGTACTACCCCCCTACCTTCTGTGATTTTTCCTACTACTAGCATTCCATCAACTCTATTGGCTTTTAACCCCGTAGACAAAGACTATATCCAACGTCTAGTAGCCATCACTAAATCCGGATCTCCCCTTGACCCATGTCCTCCTTCCATCCTTAACCGCATACCGGAAGCAATCTCCCCTTCATTATCCACCATATGCAACGCCATGTTTGCAACAGGAATATATCCTTCAGTTTGGAAAGAAGCAATCATAAGGCCACTACTGAAAAAACCAACGCTAGACCCTCTTCTCCCAGCAAGCTACAGACCTATCGCTTGTCTCCCATTTCCAGCTAAGATTTTTGAAAAGTCCATGAACTTGCAGCTGTCAAAGTACATCAATGACAACAATTTGCTAGATGACACACAGTTTGGCTTTAGGCAGGGACATGGGACAGAGACGGCATTACTGAAAGCCGCGGACGAAATCAGAATAACCATGGACAAGGGAGGAGCAGCTGTCTTAATACTCCTAGATCTCTCTGCTGCTTTCGACACGGTCGATCATATCACCTTGATCGACCGTGTCGCAGCTCTGGGAATAGGAGGAACAGCTAAAGACCTGATTGCTTCGTTCCTCGCCAATCGGCCGCAGACTGTCAGAATGGGCAATTTCACCTCCCGAACCTTCTCTCTCCCCTGTGGCGTTCCACAGGGCACCTCGCTAAGTCCGACGCTTTTTAACATCTATGTATCGGACTTGGCGAGGGTGATAAAATCCTATGGCATTGCCCTGACTACATACGCCGATGACACGCAACTGGTGCTGTCGGTGTATAATAACGGAGCTAGCGTGTCAGCCAACTTCCAGGAGGGCATGAAGGCAATAGGCTCCTGGATGTCATCAAACTGCCTCAAGCTTAACTCCGACAAAACGGAAGTGATGACATTCGGGAGCTTGAAACCAGCATGGTCCCCACAATGGTGGCCACCGGAGCTGGGACTCCCCCCCCAACCGGTGGCTAAGGTCCGCAACCTGGGAGTCTTATTCGACAACAAACTGACCTTCCACCATCACGCAAATGCCATTTTATCATCTGCATTTCATACACTCAAAAAGATCAAGAAACTTCTTCCATATCTACCACAGTCAGCCGGTAAAACACTTATCAGTACTTTAGTGTTTTCAAAAACGGACTACTGTAACTCCTTGCTTCTTAATGCACAAGAAGGAGTCCTCAATAAAATTCAAACTGTTCAAAATGCGGCCGCAAGAATTTTACTCTCTATCCCCAAATTCGCACCAATATCCCATCACATCAAAGAGCTCCACTGGCTACCCATCAGGAGCCGAATAAAATTCAAGGCTCTTTGTATAGCCTACAAGACTCTGAACTATCCAGGGCCTAAGTTCCTAAAAAAGGCTCTCCATCCATTGGAGCACAGCAGAACACTTCGATCCTCTGCAACCTTTCTGCTGTCTGTCCCTCGGACAAAAAAAGCCACTTGGGGAGATAGGTGTTTCACTACAGCTACTGCTAAATTATGGAACACCCTCCCTTTGCATATAAAAGCGGCCCCCACTCTCATTAAGTTCCGAAAGAGCCTCAAGACGTGGCTTTTCTCCTCTGTTTAAATTCCCTTAAAGAGTAAGGAGTTCTCTGAACGCCAGCGCCGAGACACCTGCTTAGGTATTTGCGCGCTTTAAAAATAGCAAAAATAAATAAAATAAATAAATAAATGTTTGCTCTGCAAATTCCTGTTCATTAAACACATCTGTTTATGTTGCAGGTGTTGAATTCACAACATGGACAGTTCTAGCCCTCCATACATTTGAGTGTCCTCTGCTGCCCGTGTTATTGGTGGAAGTGTTTGTGGCACAGGTAGCTGTCGGCCACATCACAATATACACTGATAGCAAGCTCTCATTATGTGAGTCATGGTCTGATTTGTTTATAGATGTCTTTCATCCTTATCTGGTGATGCAGGCTGGGGTGAAAAGACAGCACTGGCGGGGATGGCATGTAATGTGGAGGGTTCAGTTTGCGATGTATTACTGTCTTCAGCCTCATCCATGTGAGTGGCTTCACCTGCCTCGAAATCTGCCCCTTCTGTGAGCTGTCCCAAAACATCTGTTTTTGCAAAAAATAATCTACTTAACTTCTGTTTTATCTGTTTGTGTGCCAACTACTTATACCTTAATGTTTGGTTAAAATGAACTTTGATTAACTTCGCTGTGTCTCTTGTACTACATGCCCCATGATGCATTGGTATGGCTGCAGTAAGTGTTACCTTAACATGTCTCAGTGTATGGGCCATTTGCATTAACAGTACAATTTACATGCAGCAGTTACTTCGGCTGGGTCCAGGAGTTGAGGTATCCAGCTGTACGAATCTGCCAACTGCGTCAGGCTCAATGGTGCCTTCCACTCCCCAACTGTAAGTGGGGATACTGTGGAGGGTCCACCCGCTGTTGCACGGCTCTATGCAAGGCATCTGGCAACCTTCTCCTTGGTCCTCAAGCAGAGGTCATGCCATCTCTCGTGTATTTCCTCCACAGAGTACTGTGTGACCCCAACATCATTTACTTTTGCCTGTATGTCAGACCGGATTTTCTTTTTTTGGGCCTCAGGGACGGTAATGGAGGCCTTTCCAAACAACAACTTGTGGCAGTTGCAGCATTCCATAAGAATTTCTATCTCCTCCTCACTGAATTGATGTTTCCTCTTCCTGCCCCCTGTCTCCTTCACTCCTTCCTGGCTTGCCATGTTGTTTGGGGGTAGGGGTGTTGCTTTCAGTGGCCCACAGTTTTCAGCAGTCAGAGCAGTCTGCCACGCCTTGTCTCTCTTTCTCTCTCCATAACTGGCAGGCACTAATTAGCACTTCCTGGGTCAGGTGTTTGGACTTTGGGTGTGGCCCGTGTTACAGGAAGTTTGTTTACTAGAATTGTGTATCACATGCTCACCGAGTCGCAATTTCACAGTGCGAGGCCTGCGCACATGCCTAATTGCGGTTCCCTGCTTGTGTTTCTCTATTTTTGTTAATACAGAATCACAATTTCTGGCCTTTGTACATGTGGCCTATATTTAGGTTTATCAAAAAGTATACTATAAAGAGCAACAAAATCTTATTTTTTTAAAAATTGAAAATTTTGAAATCTGACAAGGATCTTGCTAAACCCATTGATGATAGACCATCATAAACATACACTAGACTGAATACCCTAGGAAATAAATTGGGTAAAAGTGATAACATCTCCATATAATCAAAAAATGAAACTGCTGCTTGGCTTCCAATGTTACTGTGTGGTTGTTACAAATGTGGGCATTGCATATTCTGTTCTTATGTGTCAGAAAAAACTCAAGATTAAACATTGCTCCACCTGATTTTCCCCATTTTGTGTCTACTTAATTTGTTCATGTTTACAAGAGTAGAGCCTCCCTACTGCTCAGCCCATACTCCAACTGACTCTCTCCGACATCCAACATTCCATGCATCACCACACACCAACAATTCACTCCACACTCACACTGGCTTAGCAGCAGGTATAACAATAGGCTTAAATCAAAAGGATCCTACAAGAAGGAAAGAAGGAACATTTGCATAGATTGAATAAGGAAGATATCTGATACTCATTGGTTAATAATTTTTGAGGCATCACATCCAATCAGAGTGAGGAAATGAAATATTTGTAGGCATCCTTCATGTGTCACTCAACAGCAAAGGGGAAAACAAGGACTGTTCAATAAATTAGCAATACATGTTTTGGGCATAAACTCTAGCTAGTTAATGATTTAAATAAATACCGTTTTGTAACTGAACAACTAGTTTGGGATATTACTAAGCAATATCAATGATAAGCTAATATGTAAAACTTTTTACTTTCCATACAATATTGATTTTATTGATAATTTAACATGAGAAGTAATGTGATTGATGTACGATGCAAATCTTGCAAAATACTAACTTTGGATGTGTGCACAGTGATCCCAAATGTTGCAATTACTATATTAATAGTAGAATCTATATGTCCATATCAAAAGTATAGATAAAATGCTCATTGGAGTTAACTACTAAAACATTGCACAATCTCTGCTTGATAATAGATAAACTAAGACGTATTATATTGTAGTTTAAAATGTTATAATAAAATATTCTTTTGTCAGAGGAATTTATAGTCCTAGCACCTCTTCACCAGATATCTTAAGTGATGTGTTAACTTTGTGGTGGTTTCTGTGGACATGACTCTCCTGAGTTCATGGTTAGAAAAAAGAAAATGTTACTATTTGTCTATTCACAAAATCATGACACAATAAAATACAGTGTATGACATTATAATGAAATACACACATTGTGACAGGATCTTCTGGCTGGCTGATGTTTTTGTTAGATTTATTATGGTTTTAGATTCCTTGAAGTGGAGGTGAATTACTCAGGATTCACAATTGTAGGATTAAAGAGATTTAAGATAAATTGAAGAGATGGGTAAATCACTGAGATTTACTATGAGGAAAACAATGACACAAAACAAACAGCAATTTTAAGTCAATCTAAACTTCAAATATAGTTGACAGGAACATGACAGGACCTTCTTGGGGTTTATGGGATTTATTTGTAAAATACCTGAGTGTGTAAGATGCCTTAAGATCTCTGACGAGATGAGTTTACTTTGTCCATTATGATAACTAACTTGATCATACCTTCCAGACTGTTAGCAGATATAATTAGTTATTACCCCCTGATGTATGCTTCTGGAGCTTTGTCCTTTTAGAATTGCAAAACCACAAAAAGGGTAACAGGTTCTTTTGGTTCTTTTTTTCTGGGCTATTCCGTGCTAAATCTTTCTCAGGCTTTAGATGTTCTTTATAATGGCTGACAAATTGCATCTTGATTATGCTTATCATTCTGGGATCACACGTTTATTGCTGGGACAAAAGCCATCCCTTTAGGTGAGGGTAGACTCTGCTGTTTAGCACCAAAAGCTGAAAGACGATTCATTTAAAGAGAAACAAGCTCGGTACAATAAACAGGTAGAATTTCATGAGGTTAGCAAACCATTCCTTGCGGTTTCATCGGTAATTGGACAAAATATTGAGTTATAAATATAGAGGCATACACATATCGAGTTTTTAATATCATGGGCCATAAATATTGTGCTGCAGAAATATTGTGAACATAAATATTGTTTTTTAAGTAAGTAATACTGTTAACAATAATGTTGGTATGTTTAATATCGTTTGCAATAATATTGTTGCAAAGAATATTGTTTTGTAATTATTTGCATGTGTTTTAGTTAATATTGTAATTGTTTATGTAATATATTGTTTGTATAGTGGTAGTTGATAATTTTAAATGATAGTTTCAGTTCTTCTAAGTTATTTATAATTAATAATTCAATTATTAATAGTAATTTTCTAGTGTCATAGCGGGTTGTGAAGATTGCAGGGGCACAAGGTGGGAAGTTAATTAAGTATAATTTACTTTTAATAAATATGAATTATCTAATTGATATTTAATTATTTATATTGTGTAAATATTACAATTTGCAAGTGATATTCTAGTTTTACATTGTTTTGTTTGGAGGAGTATAGGGTGGGAAGTTAATTACTAATGTTTTAATTATGAATGAATTGTTTATTATTAATTAGCTAATTGACAATTATGTAAATTGTGTGAATATTATATATTTTTAGTTATATTTTGGGTGTGTGCTTTTTCATTTGTAGGGGTTATAGGGTGTAAAGTTAAGTAATAATTAATTATTAATTATTCATTTAATATTAAATATTGAAATTGATATTAGTTAGCTAAATTATTAAATGTGTTAATGTTATATTTTAGGTGTGGGTTGCTGTGTTTGTTGGGGTATTTATAATATTTAAATATATATGTATAGATATGCTTTTTATGTTAGTAAATCAAACAAGCATTGAAAAATGAATTTAATCTAAATATGTATATATATTTAATATGAGCTATTTTTATAGATATGTATACATAACCATGCACACACATATATCTTCATTTATGTATCTTCACATAAGTATATATTTATTTTTATCATTAATTGATACTTAATTTTATGTTATATATATTACAGTTATGTATTAAAGTTAAGTTTTACTCTTTTAAAATATATATTTATGCAAAAAACAATATTTTTGTTATTGTTTTAACGATATTAGTGTAAACAATATTTTTTTAGATATTTTTCCACTTTCCTTTATAAGTATTGAAAAACTATATTTATGTTACCAATATTTTTGACACGATATTTATGCGACACGATATTTGCGTGTTCGATATTCTGTCAGTGAACCATTTCATCAAGAAAAGGTACACCTTCATATCTTGTTTTAATTAATTCCTTAACTTATCTACTTGTTTATCATAAATGCACAATATTCTGTGGTTTTCTCTTTTTCCAAGAATCTTTTTATTCAAATTAAAGTCCAGAAGCAACAGCCTTTTTTCTTATTCAGAAAACCTTTTTGTTCAAATTAAAGTCAACAATTACATCCATCAAGTACTCTCTTCGTCAGGGCTTACAGAAAGAACAATGAAACCATAATGTAAATCTTCAAATGTATACATTCAAGTATTGACAATTTGTGAAGATTCTTATAAGTTGCCTCACAGCAGTCTCAGCAACTAAATCCTCATAGGCACAACCTCAGGACAAGTCATATAATTATTAAAGAGGACTACATTAGTTCTTCTTTATGTACTCTAAAGTGTCTATGTAAATAGGCCCCATGGTGTTTGGAAAGTAATCAATGTAAGTGTGCTATTGACATACGCAACTAAAGAAAAATGTCTTGCCATTGAAATGAACAAAAATATGATATTCCATTGAGTGTTGGCAATGTAGCATCCGGTAGTGAGTTCTGCAAGCTTGAATTGCATGACAGAATATGTTTCTGGGCAGCAGAACATGTTTTTTACAATGTAAAATGCACAAAGCTGGCACTCTTGATTTAAAATAAAGGCATGCTGAGGTTTATGCATGTCTCTATCAAATCAAAACTGGAAGAAGAAAAAGTGCTGCTTTTGATATAGCCTTTGAATGAGACATGTTGAGTTTTGCCTGATAGATTCGAAGGGAAGTCTCCTGGGTGTACAAGGTAGACGTTCACAGTACTTGCACGTCATGCTATGTCAGCTGCCAAGTACAACTGAAAATATGTTTGCTATAAAAGGGGATCATGACGCAGGCTTCAGAGATCTAAAGGTCTGGTCTCCCTTGTGTTTTGGGAATGTGTTGCCATTTGACAAGGAGAGCAAAGCCATCCAACTCAATTTTACATGCAATTGTAGAAAAAAAATATCTCCTTGAAAATTCACACTGTACACCCTCTTACAAAAGCCCTTTCTTTCCAAGCATTTTTGCTCGCCTTATAAAGGCACAATAATCAAGAAGTGGGGTTGTTTAAATGCTCACTAAGAAAAGCTTTTATGATTCTTCTCCTACCCCCATCCACTGCCACTTAATAATGTGTTAGACCTGTAATTCTTAGGGTGGTTTTTCCCCAGACTTTTTGCCTCCCAATTTTTTGTTGATTCTTTTTCTTGGCCTTAGGACTCCGAGCATTTTACTACTGCTAACCGATGCTAAAGTGCATGTACTTCTCCCCTAAAACATGATGACATTGGTGTATACCTGATTGTCATATTTGTTATACTAGCAAGTTCCTTGTAAAGTGGTATACCATATAGGGCCTGTACTTCAAATGCTACTAGTGGGCTCAAGCACTGATTGTGTCACCCTCAGAAGTAGCCTTTCAACCTGTCTCAGGCCTGTGTGTTCAGTTCACTGCCATGTCGATTTGCCCTTTATAACTACTTGCTAGGCCATAAATCCCCCTTTTATTACATATAAGGCAGCCCGAGGTAGGCCCTAAGTAACCCTAAGGGCAGGGTGCCATGTACATTAAAGGTAGGTTATGTACTTTTATGTTTTGCATGTCCTTGTAGTGACAAACAGACAATTTTGTTTTTCAATATTGCAAGGGCTACCCCTCTCATAGGCCAGCATTGGGAATTCCTTAATACGCTTTTAAGCTTTAATTCCTGATCAGAGAGAAGTAGCTTTTTCATGTTTCATATCTTTGGAATGGTAATAAGAAATCCTTCTTACTGGTGAAGATGGATTTAACATTAAAGAAGAATATCTTTATTCGACTTATTACAAGTCATAAAAATAAAAAAATAAAAAATAATTACTTTGCAATGCAATGCCTACTATACATCTATTTACATTTCCCACACAAAAAAACCTAATAAACAAACAGAAGAAAAATTTTAGACATGGATAAAATATTTCTATACAAATCTATCACGTAAACATGCTCAAACAACAAGAGAAGTTTTAAAGTAAGCTATGGCTAACAGGTTTCGCCCGCATTGCGGCTACCAGAAAGTTTGCCATACAAAAAGTAACATGTATGTTAGGTAGTAGTTGTAGGAAGAGCAGGGCTGGTCTTACTTGGACAAAACCAGCTTTTTTCAAAATAGGCAACAAATATTTCTTTCTCTGCTCATGGTATATACTACAAAACATAACAAAGTGCAGAGTATCCTGCACCGAAGAATTGTCGCAGCAGCACGGTGGGGCCTGCTCAGGCTTCTGCCAGGTCTTAAATGAACCTAGATAAAAATGTATCAAATTAAATCGGAACTTTGATAATAAAAACCTGTGATATGGGAATGTGACAAAGTTCAAGTAGGGGGCGAGTGAAGGTGTACAAACCAGAAGGCTATGTGCCCTTACTGCGGGTTTCAACACTTCGAGATCCTCCCTCCGTGCTTCCTGCCTATCCCTAAATAACTCTTTGATGGTTACTATGTCCTGTCTCCTAATATTTTCCGGAGATAAAAAAAGATCTGGGCGACCCAGATCTGCAAGGGTTTTAGCTACATATGCCAACCAAGGGATACTGGTGTATTTATCCAAGGATAAGACATCGTGCAAAATCTTGTGGTTCAGAGGTAGGTCATCATTTGTCCACAATTTCAGCCACAGAGTTAGCGGAGCAAGGCTCAGGGTATCAGACAGATAGGGCAGACCCACCTCCTTATGGATGGAATACGTTGGGGTGGATTGCGGGACTGAGAGCAAGGATCTAATGAATCTATTTTCTGCTCTCTGAATTGGATCCAGGTTTACGTAACCCCACAGTTGGGAACCATAGGCCGCTATGGCCACTGGTTTGCTCTTGTAGATTTTCAGAAGGGCTTGCATGGGCCTAGCCCCTAGCTTCCCAGCAAAGCCCAAAACCGCTGAGGAGGATCTTATTACCGCCAATCTTTTTGCTCTTATCTGAGGGCCCCAAGTTCCTTTCTGGTCAAATATTACCCCCAAATATGGAAATGTGGACACGTTGGTGACAGGGACTCCCCTGCAAAAAAATGTTTTGTGTCTTTTTTTGTTGCATTCACGCCCCATGACCATCGTGTGTGATTTAGAGGCATTGACCTTAAGGTCCAGCGTCTCCATGAAGCTACCAAAAGCGTCCAGGAGATGCTGTAGGCCTACCCCAGTGCGGGCTATCAGCACTGCATCGTCCGCATACAGGAGCGCTGGAATTTTGACATCTCCTGCATGCGGAACGTCGGCTGCCTGTCCCTGCAGGTGACTGCCCAGCCTGTTGATGTAGATGGTGAATAATACAGGGGCTAGAATACAGCCTTGCCGCACCCCCTTAAGGGATTTAAACAGGGGGGTACGTCTGCCATCATTTGTGACTCGGACAGCTGCAAAAAGCTCCTGGTGCAGTTTAGCCATAAACACAACCAAAGACTCATCAATGCCCATCTCCAACAATAACTGCCACAATTTCGACCTATTCACCAGATCAAAGGCAGAGGAGAGGTCCATAAATGCAAGGAACATGGAGCCCTCCTTTGCCACTGTATATTTAGAAATTAATAGATGTAAGTTTATACATTGTTCGATCGTCCCCTTTTTTTCTCTGAATCCATATTGTAGTTCAAACAACCCTCCACGGCTCTCAACGTTGTCATTAAGTCTGGCTAGAAGAACTCTGCCTAATATTTTTACCGTTGAGCCCAAAAGAGATATGGGCCTATAGGAGGCGGGATCATCTCGCTGGCCTTTATTTTTATAGATAGGGAAAATGGTGGATGTGGCCCAAGAACTGGGTACATGGTTGTTGGCTGCGTTAAACACTTTCGACAATACCGCCGACCACAATTTGGGAGAGTACATGAAAAAATCAGCGGGAACACCATCAGGGCCGGGAGCTTTATGTCTTGTTGTGGCCATCAGGGCTTTTTCTACTTCTTCGGGGTTGAAGACCAACGGGTCTGCCACTATAGCAGGTACTGAAACATCTGCAGTTCCTTTGGACCCACCCTCATATACATTTTTGAAGTGGTTTAGCCATTTGTCGTCGGTGATCACACAGTCCATAAGAGCATTATTGTCTTCAGAAAATAACGGTTGTCTAATGATCTCCCAGAATCTTTTACTGTCCTTCAGTACTGCAGCTGAGAGGAAATTTTCCCATGCTTCGCGTTTAAGGGATTCTTTGCGGTTCTTAATGGCAACCTTGTAGCGTTTCCTTAATCTAACAATATCCTTCCCAGCCCTGGGAGAGGTTTTTAACGCTGTCAACAATGCTCTGTGCGCTTTTGAACAAGCAGAATCAAACCAACGTTTTGTTCCAGAAAATCCTTTTTTTGGCTTGACTAAAAGATCCTTAGCCACCTGGCCACAAATTTCCTCAAAAGCCTCTATAATTTCTTTACCTTGCGCCCCCGATTTTTGACAGATGGCCACTTTGTCCTTTATTTTTGGAAAATTTATTTCATAGAAATTATCCGGGATCACTTTGGCCCATTTCAGTCGTCTGTCTTGGTCACAGGGTTTCAGGGGGTGTGCTGGTTTAAGTGCTTTTGGCGGTGCTCCCATCTGGCCACCCCAGGCCACTTCAAGTAGTACAGGGTTGTGGTCACTGTAGGGTATTATGACTGTACAATAGACCATAGACCGGTTTAAAATACCTTGTGAAACAAAGATGTAGTCTATCACTGAGCCATGGTGACTGCCAATGTAGGTTGGCGCCCTAACGCCCTTATCGGGTTCATAAAGGTCATGGTTTGCTAATAATTCTTCTAACTCAAGCCCCTCTGTAGAGTGTTCAAAGTGGGGGCCCCGAGGGGCCTCCTCGCCCCCCTCAGTTACATTGTCACCTCTTCCCATACAACCCAGATTACATAGATGAATATTAAAATCTCCTAATAGGATAAACTCATAAACTAAATAAATATTCTGAGACACTTTATTTAAGATATTATCTAGGTTAGCGACATTACTCCCACTATGTTCGCTGTTCCTAGAGTTGTAAAAATTAATATATATCGTCCTGCAATTGTTACTAGTCGTCCTTTCAACCATTAGGATGTTTACGGAATCTGTATTTATCTGCCTATAGGTGCCCTTCAGATCTAGAGAAAACATAATGGCCAAACCTCCTTTAGCTCTGCCCATGCGGCTAGGGACTGCAGGGATAGAGAAGCAGGTGAATCCATCCCACCAGAAATTAGCCGATATGTCCCACGTTTCTTGCAGGGCAATTATATGTTGCTTAGAAATAAAGCTCACACATGCTTTGTCCTGTCGTTTTGCAGATGAGCCAGCTATGTTCCATGTTATAATTTTACAGGCGTTGGTAGGTAACCTCAGCTCTTTTTCCCCCAACAAACACCCCTCAGCTAAGCTTAAGGATCTGACCGCCTTGTTCTGAGCTACCTCAGGTGCGTTCTGTGTTGGAACGATGTTCAGGGTTGACGCTATGCAACCCTCCCCCTGGTATGATAGCCCAGGGTTGTCCAACGGGACATAACTCTCAAGTGTTTCATAAAATGTAAGCAGGCGGAGACCGTCATTGGTGTAACACTGGCTAAGGTTTATTTCGGGTCTAGTTATGGACTCACTTGCTCGGACATTGCAAGGTTTAAGTCAATCGCAGTTGTTTAGATCCGCTAAGGGAGCATACCTATTCCCCAATCCGCCCCCCCAATCAAAAGGGGTAGCTGCCTGACCTTGACCCATAGCTGCGATGTTCCACATAGGTAAAGGGGTATTTGGGCGTATCGGAAAGTAATCGTTTCTCGCCCATGGTACGAACCTATTGATTCGCCCAATGGGATCTTGGCCCATCCAACCCGGGCCCCAACCATTGACGGCAGGGTCTGGTGGCATGGGAGGCCACAAATTTGACTCATGCGCGTGGTTAGATCTTCCATGCTCAAAGTTAAATATAGGCCCAGGGCGCTCGTTGGGGAATCTATGTCTAAAACCGCCGTTATTCGCTCTCCTAACTCTAGTAGGGTTAGAAAAGGTAGGGAGCTGAGCCTCACTATAGAAGAATTTTAGGGTGAGCGGGACTATAGAGCCGCTTCGCCTTTGGGGTGGGAAGATGTTATTCAAAATTTTTGGGAGGACTTCTGTGTTGGCAAAGTTTATAATCACACAGTCCCCCTTAAATTTTTTGGGATTAGACCCAATCCAAGGTACCCTCCTGGTCATAACAATATCCCTTGCTAAACTATCCATCCCTTGGGGGGCCATGGTCATGTTTGTAGTAAGCCAATGAAGAGCTTTATCCTTCAAGTCCTGTTTCGATTCTATTTTGTTTTGTGCTAAGACTGGGACATTTGCTAGTACTAGCACAACTGGGGAGGCTTCCAAAATAAATTGGGCTGATATATCCTCATGTATTGTCCCAATTATGTCCCCTGATGATGATGTCGGCGCGGCTCCGCCTGCTAGGTCCTGACTGGGAGCCGTTAATAGAGTTGAAGCTACTGCTAAGGGCCCCTCTGGCAGTGTAGGCTGTGGGACACTCTCATTTGGTAGAGCCTCTACGGCTCCCGATGCCAATTTTGTGACAAGAGCAGATAGATTGGCCACCTCTACCACCAGATTACTTTGTGCACCCCCCGCCTTCTTAACCTCCGAAGTTAATTTATCCAGTTTACCAATCAAGGGCTTGATGATTGTCCTAATTTTTATATCAATCATATCTTGGATCCGATTAAAGAGTTCATCATCAACAATACGTCTGGATTCTGCATCGGCATCAAAGTCAATTTGTTGCCCTTCACGTCTTGGGGGTGGTGTAGCTGCCTTTCTCCTGCCTTGTTGTTTCCCCCCTCTCTTTGAGTGAGATTTTCTACAGGTTCTCATTGGCCGTGGAACGGGCTGCCCCGGTGACGGTACTTCCTCGATGGAAAATGACTGGTGATTATGCTCTGAGGTATTGCCGTTATTGGCCGACGAGTTAACCAAAACATGAGGATCTTCTGCATCGCTGGCCAAGTCTTGTGGGATATGAACTAGGCTATTCGACTGGGGAAGATCTGGCAGTGTGGTCAGTAACTCTGGAGCAGATGCCCTTGCAGGCGGGCTTTCTAACGGAAGAACTGGCGATTGGTTCAAGCCTAGATTGCCTCCTCTCATTGTTGATCTTATTGACTTTTTGAACCACATATGAGAGCATTGTGTTGAGGGGCTCCGTCGCAACAGATGCGGGCTTTTTCCTTACCATAATGCCTACCTCTTACAAATGACCGAGCCAATTGACCAAGGTATGTGTCAGGATCCACAGGCAGATGGCAGAAGGCCTGGGGGTAATGAGGGTTAATAGAGTTCTGTACCTTACTAATCCCAGACGGCGAACCTTAGGGGGGTGGCCTCGCCTCGCCTTCTCGTGCCTCTGAGGGCCACAGAGGGCCCGCCCTTTGCCCGGGCTTAGCCCCGGGCACTCCCGCGCGCTCCCGCGCAGCGAGGCACGTCACTTCTTGTAGACGTTGGTTAGGAGGAACATGAGGGGCGGGGCGGTCAGGGAGAGCGGGCCAGGTGACTTGGCCTCGGGATCGCCGGGGCTCCTGGGAGAGTGAGTCCCGGTTCCCAGCGCTCGCAGCCCTGTCACTCGCGCACACACCCTGCAGGTAACAACACTCGGCTGGGCGACCTTGGCGATGCGGGACCCGCGAAGCGGGTTCCGCGAGGTGTTGACTGGATCCTCCCTTCTGCAGCAGCGAATCCTCCTTCCAGGTAACAGCACAGCAAACTGTAGAACATTACTGTTTTAGAAATACCACTTTTAGAAAGTGGACATTTCTCTGCACTTACTGCTCTATGTGCCTGACAGCCTTTCTCCAATGTAAGTCTGGGTCGGGTGACAGCTACACTGTGTGCATTCCTTCTAGACAGCCACAAACACAGGAAGGTGGGGCTCATCTGCATTCTGATGGGTCTTCCTGGGCAGGGAGGAGTGGAAGGGTCTGACACACTTCAATAGGTAGTGTACCATCCACACACGAAGCACTGATTTACCCTCCACAGATAGCCTGGCAAACAAGACTGGGTTGAACGGAATCCTTTTGCACTTCCGAGAGGTGCTTTGAAGTCATTCCCCTACATCAAAGGCACATTTGAATAAAAGTACTGGGTGTCAGACCTCCCTAAAATCGGACACTTCTGGATCTTGAACTAAACCTCTGTCAGAAGGTCTGCTGGGCTGCTTAAAGGACTCAATTGGACTGCTTTTCTGGAAAGACTGCTTTTCTGCTTGTTGCCCTGCTGCTCCCTGGCTCTGATGAAGAAGAGCTGGAATTCACCTTCCCTCCAAGTGATCTCGAGGGTTTGCTGGCTTGCATCCTGTTTTCTGAAGTCTCAGGAACACAAAAGACTTCCTGCAATTCTGTTAGTGCTGCTGGACTCTGCCTTCTGTGATTCCTACCCTTGCCTGAGGTGCCCTCTCCAAGTTATGGGCCTTAGAAGTGGGGTTTGCAGCGGTTTTGCTACAAAACCGATGCATGGTCACCTGTGTGCAGATCGGAAATGACGCATCGACCTTCTACGTCACTGCTGAGGCTGTTCGACAACAGTGGTTCTGCAGCCTGTGCAGCCTGACAAATCTCTGTGCAGCTCGACAACGACGCATTGCTTTCACTTCAGTGAAGTTTGACGATGATGCTTGACCCCACTGTGTGGAGACGATCGATACATCATGCCATCAGAGTCGATGCTTTGCTCCATCCAAGTTACTTTCTCAGCGGGCCCAGCGTGGGTCCTGTAGTCAGCCAGCCTGCCATCGTGGGTGGTCTGAACTTTGGATTTGCACCGATCCTTCATGACCTCAAGTAATCTTTTGACCACTAGTGACTTCTAAGTTCTGTTTTTGCATTTAATCTTTAAAAAATTATATCTCGACTTCTACAGATTGGATTTTTGTCATTTTGGTCCTTTTTACTCAGATAAATATTCTCTATTTTTCTAACCCTTTTTGTGGGGTCCTTTTGTGGTGTATTCATTGTGTTACTTTGATTGTGTGTTGTTCAAATACTTTACACATTGCGGCCGAATCACAAAGGTAAACTGAGATGAAAGTCTACCTTTGTGACTTTCAGTATTCACAAAGGGCATTTGTGAGTAATAAAGTTAAACTTTTGTCTCAGTTAAACTTAAGTTTTGGTCCTAAGTTTAACTGAGGCAAAAAATGAGAAAAAAGTCCTACTTTACTACTTGCAAATGCCCTTTATGAATACTGTAAGTCATAAAGTTAGACTTTCATCTCAGTTTACCTTTGTGAATCAGGCCCTGCCTTTTTAGATAAGTCTGACTGCTCTATGCCAAGCTACCAGCGGGGCGAGCACAGTTTATTTTTTTGTGTGTATCTGGCGTACCTTGACTAGAGTGGGGATTCCTGCTTTGCCTGCATGCATACCTCAGCCTACTAGGAAATTCACTTTTAACATGATGCCATAACCGGAAGGCAACAAAAAATTCAAATGTTACTGTAATTGGGGAACAGACAGCAGTTTCCTCTTCCAGAAAGAAGATAGTAACAATAGGTTTGTTTTGCTCTGTTTTGGCCTGGAGTAGTTTATGCACTATGTGCCCAAATCACCAAAAATAAAGTGAGACTTAGGTGCACAAACATCATCGTTTTTTATTAGTGAAAAGTCATGCTTTTGATTGACAGAATGTCAAACTGCACACTTAAATGGAATTACTCTCTTAAAATTCCAGTTGTGTGTCGGAGTTTTTCTGAGTGAGTAGATCTGTGGATGTTAATCGCATCCCATGGTGGGTAAACACCCACAATTGTGCACGTTTTCTAGCATTCACACACCTTTGGCACACACCTCCCCTGGATACGCAAAATAGTCACTCCTGTCAATGGCAGGAGTAAGTCATATCCCAGTTTTAAAATGGTAGAGAGGACAGTTGTGTGTAGGAATATAGAGGAACAAATAGTATGCAAAAATATGATGGTCTAAATGTCGACTAAAATAAATATAGTGAAGGCAATATACTTAAGTATAGATTTACTATTCTTAACACACTAACACACCTTGACTCTACAATATTGTTGTAGTCGATAATCTGGGCCAAAATATTTTTGTATAACAATATTCTGCTCACTGTATTTTTGTAGAAAAATACAAAATTGTTCAGGTCTGGGGTAAGGGTGTTTTCTAAAGAAAATATGTTTCACGGTGTCGGACCAAAAACAGAAAATGTTTAAAAGTTTTAAATGCACTTTTGTGTTTTATTCTTTCCATATGTATTTACTCATGGAGTACTTCTGATAATGTGTGGCATATACAGGTTTTCAGGAGTGCTCCTGGAATTGTGAATTCCAATGTGAAATGTATTTCAGTTGCACATGGTAGGTAGCAAGTGTAACATTTTCCAACTTTTCAGGCAGGACCATCATGAAAAAGTCCTATGAATCAAGACTCACTGAGACATGAATTGCGAGAAAGGTCACCTGACATGACCTATCCCCCATACAGTGATTCACAATGGGAAACATATAACTAGGATAGACATAACCCACTGAGCACATGTATATGAGCTCTGAGAATGCATGCAAGACCCAACATCTATTGGGTATACACAATAAGGTCACCCACCCCTAATTAACACATATTCAACTAACAACACACAGAAACAAACATGTTTCTGAAGGTCAAAAGACCCAACTACTGTGTGGGAAATACACTGTCCCAAAACACAGAGGGCCCTATTCACAAAGGTAAACGTGATCATAATGAACATACGTTTACAACCAAATGTAGCTGTTTTATGCATGCTAGGAATACACAATGGTACATATAGATGTAAACCCATTTACTTGTGGAGATCTCTGCCACTAGCGATAAGTTCTTCACACAAGTAAATCTCACTCAGGAGGTGGAAAAATTAGTGTTGAAGGTTTTGCTATCCTTGTTGCCTTCTGAATTCCCACATACATTTGTGCGCATTCACAAACTCCTTTCTTTCACCTTTTCACCCTGGAAATGCTAGAGTTTTCACTCCAGCCAAGGGTGGAGTAGACCTCTTAGGAGGAGAAGCAGAATGGGTCATCCCCAATTTGGGGGTAGTGTTGGGGAAATGACCAGCGCTACCTGCACCTCTTTTCTGTAGGAGGATGGAAGTAAGGGGGGGCGATCCCTGCTGATGTCATACAAGGGCGGAAGTAGTCCCTCACACGCCACGGCAACTATAAAAGCGGCGGGAGAGATCGGGAAACCCTCTTTGTCCCTTCCAACAGCTCCAGAGACGGCAGACCAGCGGCAAATTTCCCACCCACCCATCCCTAAGGCTAAGGACAGGACTGGCTGTGTCCCGGGCAAGAAAAGGGAGTGGACTCCTTTTTAACATGGACTGTCTGACCCTGGAACAGGGCGAGCATTCAATGGGGGCTCCGGGCTGGTGGGAGGAGGGACTGACCTGCTGGTGGTCCTGGACTCTCCTGCCCTACCTGAGATGCCTTGATGTGTATTAAGACGTTGGGGGGTAGCCGGTGTTCCAGAACCCCGGTGGGGGCAAAGCATTAAGCCGTGCCCTCGTGGTAAGTGCCTCCGGGATGGAGGACTGGAAAGTTATTGCTGATAAAACAGTAAAGTTGGGGCCTGCTGGCCCAGCAAGCACAGACGGATTGATTCATGACCAGAGTGTGTGTACTGGCATCCTGATGACTAAGGCCATGTTTGGAATGTAAAGTCAATCTGTTGCTAGAATGAGCCTACCTCTTCGGGGCTACAATATCTGTGGTTGGTTTACCTATGCCTGAATAAAAGATCCAGTGTGTTGACAATGAACAAATTAAAGAATAATACTTTAAGGTGTAATAAAAGACTACGCCGTGATGACCAAATATCTGCCTGATGTCTCTCTGTGGTGCCAGATGATGGGGAGGGTAAAGTTGGTATCTCATTGGGGCGATTCGCACGATGTGTGCACACTAGAGGTTTTCTCCACATGGGACCCTATTTCCCTTGTGCTCGGTTCTTCACTGTGGATAACTCCGCTCAGCTAGAATAGATGAGAATGTCAAATGATCTTCCAAAATGTTTGCATTGAAACTTGCGCCCAATACAGCTTTCCATGTGATTCCTGTGAATGTTTGTGAATTAAAAAGAAAGTGGTAAATGTTTACTTGCACGTAGGTGTAAATGCTGATTTACTTCTTTCTTGATGAATACGGCCCATAATTGGCCGTTAGGGCCAAGAAGATGTCTAAATGGCATCATTTGAGCTTTGGAAGTTCTTTTTTGCCCAAGATAACTTAGCAGTTTGCTCACTACTAATTGGCATGTTGCTTTACAAACTACTAATTGGCATGTCAAATTAAGGAATTTCCAAAAATGCTACAAACAATTTGGCAACAAATGTAATCCATTCCGTTTCAAACTTTTCTACATTAACTTTTGCTCTGACGTGGGAAAAACAGCTTCTCTTAAATAGCCCTCTGCAAATTGACTCGAATGGTGTAAATACTTCGAAAGCTCAAATTGTGGCGGGTAACTCTGATAGATAGTCAGAGCTGCGTTCAAGAGCCAACGCTATGTGGGCTTGGAATGAACAGTGCCCTTGAGAAACAAGACATAGTTTGTCTGTTTACAGTTGTCAGGAACATTCTCGCGCCTAATACCCCAAGGACACTTCCAAGGCGCAGTTCATCTCTCTGTAAAGTTTAATATCATGAATGATATGGTCAACAATATCCGTCTCTGTCATGCAGATGTTTTCACCATCACCTCAGCAAAGTGCAGGGCATTGCTAGCAATTTCTTCCATCCGTTGTATTGCTCTCAAGGGAGAAGATCACAGTTTGATGGCTATCAAACATGAAAATATACCTCCAAGTTTCTGCTGTAGCTTCTTCCTGTCTTTTCAGAATCAGACCGATACTGGCCCTGTTTCCTGCAAAGAGGCGCTGTTCGGCCATTATTGGCTCCCAGCTTGATGATTGCACTGCACTGTACCTGGGAATATCTAACCATCTAATTCACAGGCTGCCAGTTATCCAATAACCAACAGCAAGAGTCGTGGTATCAGCACATCGCTCTCCCTCGTGTAAAGCAATCCTTCTGAACCTCCATTGGCTCCCTGTTGCCAAAAGAACTCAAATAAAGATATTATGTACTGTTGTTTGATGGGAAGTGCACCGGGTTTCTTGAGCTCCCTGTCTTTTCTTTGTACAAACCAGCACACTCTCTCTGCTCAGCTCAGTCTTTGCTTCTTTGCTCTCCTCTGTTCAAGAAAGCCTTATCTGGGGTCTGAGGAAAATCTTTCCTCTGCACATGAAAGTCTCTCTTTCATATTTATCTTTTAGGTATGATCTAAAAACTTTTCTTTTTATCACCTGTACATACATGTATAGGGACTCTCGGGTGATAGTTGCGATATGCAAGTTATATTTAACATAAAATATTGCTATCAATTTACAAATGCTGATTGGCACAAATGCCTATATATCTAAGATATGTATCCCAAATATTTACTTATCTCCTTCCGGAAAAAAGATATCTTGGTTTACAGATTAAGATAGTTTGTGCAATTCTGCAGGAACTGGAAACACTTGAAAACACACTTTTCATATATATCAGTTGGCAATGTTTTTTTCCTTCAACGTGAGTTCCAGTATTGTTTTGGTAGAGTTTGCTTTTCATACTACAGCACATTTCTTCATCTAATGGCAAGCAAATAGGCAGCACATTTGCATTGTACACTTAGCAAAAATTATTTGTTGTCGCCTTGATTTTCCTTCAGGGCTGAGCATATGCCATCTTCCCACCACCCCCTCTTTCGAGCCCTGCATAAGTTCATGAATATTGACTTGAAGGGATGCCACACAGTATAATACTATTCCAGCCATCACTGATGGCCTCAGGTAGGATCACGTCCTTTGGAGATAAAGAGTCCGTTCTATCCTGCAAGAAGGACGAAAGGAAAATCAAATAGGAAGCCGAGTTGAATGAAGTCAGATCTGATTAAGAATGGCTGTTTCTTCTTTCACACACTGCCAAATGGCTTCATTAAACAATATGCCAAGAGGTTATTGTCCATGGATAGGGCAAAGAACAGGCAAGCGTAATGTACGAGGAGGCACTTCAGTGTTTCTTAAAGGTCCTTACAGCTTGAAGCAGGAAATAAAACCAGTGTTGCTAGGCTGACTGAAAAGAAAGCTCGCATGAAAATATGGCTTACATTGCTTGCCTGGAAAGGCTGTGTTAGTTTATTTTATTGCCAGCGAAACAGATTTGCGGAGGGTTGATCTGTAAAGAAAATTTGAAATGCTTTTCTTAAAAATATATGAGCAAATGTATTCATTGTATTGTATTTATTCTATCAGGATTTTGTCGCGCTTGGCTGCGTCAGCTCCTTATTATGTTACAGCGAAGAGCACGTCTGAATCTCCTGCTACAGGACCCAAGACCAGAAAACCCTGTCATAGGCAGGTAGAATCAGCGACAGGTTCAAACGACAGGGGAAACTAATGCATAGACCTAAGAAAGCGTGCAATCAAATACTTTTATACCAAAATTATGCAGATGTTGGAAAATGTATTCAAAAGTATGCATAAATTAAATCTCTTTTTTTAACAAACTTATTATTTGTGTACAGGTGCATATAACACAAACAGAACGACGTACAAAGTACAGCGATACGTCGTAATCAGCAATACAGATAACCGGTGAGCTCTTGCCCAAAGTGGGCCATGTAAGCATCTACACATTTTAGGTGTAAAGAAACAGTTAACAACCAACCCACCCCACCCAACCCAGCTAACCCTTATCCCCTCCCCCAGTGCCAGCAAACACCACCCATCACTAAATCCGCCCTACAGAAAAGAACAGAAAGAGGCAACACTCCCAAAGCATGCTCTCCATTGAGCCTTGAGACAGCCATGCTATTGCCATGATGAATAAAAGGGGAAGGTTAACAAAATAATAAAGGAGGCGAGGGAGCACCACCATCTTTGGCAAGGCCATCCTGCCAATCACCGACAGCGGCAGAGACTCCGAGAAAGCTGTCTGGGACTGGATGTAAGGAAACAATAGCTCATGCGGATTAATACTTAACAATATGGTATGTAATCTAAAATAAAGATCAAAAAAGAAAAGGGGATTACGAAAGATGTCAGAAGAAAAGGCAAAGCCATACACGTTAGGTCTTTTTTGTGAAGAATGTTCTTCGTTTATATTACTAGAATATTTACACAGGAAGTGGACATGAATTCACAATACAAATTGACATTAAACAAACAAATTACAAATGACAAATTAGTGTCCCAATGAAAAAAACCTAAACAGACAAATAACATAAAATGCGACATACAAACAAGGTTTCCATTTCTCTTTACAAAGGCAATCACAAACAATTAATAATTCAAATTAGCAACACTTAATTATTATAGGTGTTGATTTAGTGATTTGCCTATCGCGTCAACGGCGTTTCGACCCTATTCCAAGTTAAAGGGTCTCGTCAGGACTGTCTAATATAGGGACACCTAAAAAAGGGGATGAGGAAAATATGTGTCAAAAAAGGAGATCAAAATGTCTCAAAGAAAGAAATATAGGTAATGAGCCTATCTACCTTATCGTCCAGGACAGGTCTAGCATGTAAGTGTACAGTGACACCGTGCTCAAAGTGAAAGGATAAAATACTCACAGGTACCCAGCCGGGTGCTGTGTGAGGACGGAAAAAACCATTATTATCACCACCATAATCCAATCACTTACTTATCAAGTAAATACGCAAGTTTCTACTTACCCCTGTGAGAGAAGACTCACACGGAGGCAGTAGCCCACTGTTATTCAATACGCTTTTGGTTTTAGCGCGATGTAAGGGTCCTTCAATATACCACACCTACTGAAGCTCCAGACTGCTGTGTAGCTGTCGCCTCGTATTAAAGAGTCCGGTCAACTATTCCAAAAATATACAAAAACGGAGGACGATGATATTATAAGTTCATGCAGGGGAAATAGCCTCTACAGTCTATAAATGACCTATACCGAAAAAATATTTAAGTAGAGACGCTGCTCCTACCTCTCTTCCTCCTTCCGGGTTTACGAATATCCCGAGAAGTGCTGCAGCAGGCAACCAAAGTCCTGTCTGCTTGGTACGATCACAGCGGTTGGTCGGGATAATGGGATACTTAAACCTGATTCGCTAAAGAATGGCCAATCAAAAGTGTCCAACAATAATGTACCGGTGGGGCGAGCGTGACGTTGCCTAGTAACCAGCAACTGCAGTCGATCATTGTAGCGTGATTTCGAAGGTTGTGAATAAAGTTATTTGTTTTCAAGGACATTGAATTGAGTGAGAGCTGAGCTACGTCTTATACCGCTGTGTTATTAATAGTGTTTATGCTAATAGAGAGACAGGACTGTCGGATTGAATATCATAATTTCAAAGGTGATAATAGACTTGTTAGTGTTCATAGTCACTAAACCTGATAGAAACTGTACTGTGTTCTACGGCAGTAAGAGATCAGTTGTTTTTCTGTCAATGGGGTTGCGGTACAAAAAACAATTGCCGTGACAATTACATAATTTCGTTCATAATAAACACAAAGATTACAGTGGTTACTAATATCAGGCTTTTTCGTTCGTTCATTGGTTATGGCATGTAACAGTGGCATTTACTTCGATTATTTGAACAATGTGCAGTGAATATAACGGTTCAGCGCCAAGACAATGGTGAAAATATCTTACTTACTAGTTTGAAAAAAATAATAATGCAAATGCATGACATACACTACAAAAAGGCTTAAAATAGTTTTCTTATCAAAGACAGTATGTGCCTCCACCAATGGTTAACTATTCAATCAAAAACATTATAGTACCGTACATTCGCTTTTACATAGTACATATGACAATAGATCTCTAACCATATAGATTATACATCACTTATTGTTACACGTACAATTTGGGCTAATCATTGAAAAGCACGACGGAACATCTTTGAAATTTCAGTTAGAGCTGTATTGAAAAGGGTGTGTTGGAAGACATACTAAGTACGCAAGCAACACTGATTAGGAGAGGGTAGTAATAAACCCACGCCATTCCTCAGCTGAATTCAGCCCCTGTAGTATGGAGTTAGTACGTTCAATCCAACGACACTCTAGTCGTTGCAATATCTGCGATAAGTCTCCACCCCTTTTCGGAGCAATCACTTTATCTATTACCTGCCAGCGAATGTCATTTGCCGTGTGCCCTTTCTCTTCAAAGTGATTGACCAATGGGGCATTGGGAACAGAATTCCTAATCCTACTGCGATGTTGTCCTATGCGTGCTTTAACGATTTGTTGGGTTTGTCCAATATATGGTAGCCCACAAGGACACAGTATACAATATACCACATTTTTAGTATTGCAGTTGGCAAAGAAATTTAGTTGTTGATCGACCTTTCCATGAGTGAATTTTTTGGTATTTGCTGTAAATTCACAGGCGACACAGTTGCCACACTTGTAGTGACCTTTAACATCTGGTAAGCCCCAGGTTGATTCCAATGATCTCAGATTTTGGCAGGGACTCTCCATTGATGATCTTACAAGGTGATCTTTAATATTTTTGCCTCTTTTAAAGGCAAACATTGGTATGTCAATGCTGGAGTCTATGTTTTGAATAATGTGCCAATTTTTCGTGACCAATTTTCGAATGGCATTCGTGTGTATACCAAACGTGGTGACACAGATTAATTTGTCAACCTTGGTTTTTTCTTTAGGAATGAGTAATGTCTCTCTAGGGCAGAACCAAGCTCTTTTCAGAGAGTTCTTCACTAATTTTTTCGGATATCCCCTAGACAACAATTTGTCTCGCAGAATGTACGCCTCTCTCATATAGTCATCTTTTTTGGTACAATTGCGACGTATTCGCAAGAATTGTCCATGAGGCAATCCATCTCTCAGGGCACGAGAATGATGACTATTGTAAGCGAGTAGCGTATTACGCTCAGTTGGTTTCCTGTGCAATGAAGTATAGAGTTTCCCTTCATCATGTGAGATGTTAAGATCTAAAAAAGCAATGCAAGAGTCATGTATGGTGGATGTGAACTTAAGGTGTGGTTGAACTGAATTTAAATAAGAAACAAAATTATTCAACTCAGGAACTGTGTCAGACCAAATCAAAAAAATGTCATCGATATATCTTTTCCAACTGTTGATTTTTGAGTGGTATATGTTTACATTATTGAGGACAAATATGTGCTCTAGGTTATCCATAAAGATATTTGCCAGATTTGGCGCAAAAATTGCACCCATACTTGTCCCGGAGCTTACAATAGTCATCATTCTCGTGCCCTGAGAGATGGATTGCCTCATGGACAATTCTTGCGAATACGTCGCAATTGTACCAAAAAAGATGACTATATGAGAGAGGCGTACATTCTGCGAGACAAATTGTTGTCTAGGGGATATCCGAAAAAATTAGTGAAGAACTCTCTGAAAAGAGCTTGGTTCTGCCCCAGAGAGACATTACTCATTCCTAAAGAAAAAACCAAGGTTGACAAATTAATCTGTGTCACCACGTTTGGTATACACACGAATGCCATTCGAAAATTGGTCACGAAAAATTGGCACATTATTCAAAACATAGACTCCAGCATTGACATACCAATGTTTGCCTTTAAAAGAGGCAAAAATATTAAAGATCACCTTGTAAGATCATCAATGGAGAGTCCCTGCCAAAATCTGAGATCATTGGAATCAACCTGGGGCTTACCAGATGTTAAAGGTCACTACAAGTGTGGCAACTGTGTCGCCTGTGAATTTACAGCAAATACCAAAAAATTCACTCATGGAAAGGTCGATCAACAACTAAATTTCTTTGCCAACTGCAATACTAAAAATGTGGTATATTGTATACTGTGTCCTTGTGGGCTACCATATATTGGACAAACCCAACAAATCGTTAAAGCACGCATAGGACAACATCGCAGTAGGATTAGGAATTCTGTTCCCAATGCCCCATTGGTCAATCACTTTGAAGAGAAAGGGCACACGGCAAATGACATTCGCTGGCAGGTAATAGATAAAGTGATTGCTCCGAAAAGGGGTGGAGACTTATCGCAGATATTGCAATGACTAGAGTGTCGTTGGATTGAACGTACTAACTCCATACTACAGGGGCTGAATTCAGCTGAGGAATGGCGTGGGTTTATTACTACCCTCTCCTAATCAGTGTTGCTTGCGTACTTAGTATGTCTTCCAACACACCCTTTTCAATACAGCTCTAACTGAAATTTCAAAGATGTTCCGTCGTGCTTTTCAATGATTAGCCCAAATTGTACGTGTAACAATAAGTGATGTATAATCTATATGGTTAGAGATCTATTGTCATATGTACTATGTAAAAGCGAATGTACAGTACTATAATGTTTTTGATTGAATAGTTAACCATTGGTGGAGGCACATACTGTCTTTGATAAGAAAACTATTTTAAGCCTTTTTGTAGTGTATGTCATGCATTTGCATTATTATTTTTTTCAAACTAGTAAGTAAGATATTTTCACCATTGTCTTGGCGCTGAACCGTTATATTCACTGCACATTGTTCAAATAATCGAAGTAAATGCCACTGTTACATGCCATAACCAATGAACGAACGAAAAAGCCTGATATTAGTAACCACTGTAATCTTTGTGTTTATTATGAACGAAATTATGTAATTGTCACGGCAATTGTTTTTTGTACCGCAACCCCATTGACAGAAAAACAACTGATCTCTTACTGCCGTAGAACGCAGTACAGTTTCTATCAGGTTTAGTGAATATGAACACTAACAAGTCTATTATCACCTTTGAAATTATGATATTCAATCCGACAGTCCTGTCTCTCTATTAGCATAAACACTATTAATAACACAGCGGTATAAGACGTAGCTCAGCTCTCACTCAATTCAATGTCCTTGAAAACAAATAACTTTATTCACAACCTTCGAAATCACGCTACAATGATCGACTGCAGTTGCTGGTTACTAGGCAATGTCACGCTCGCCCCACCGGTACATTATTGTTGGACACTTTAGATTGGCCATTCTTTAGCGAATCAGGTTTAAGTATCCCATTATCCCGACCAACCGCTGTGATCGTACCAAGCAGACAGGACTTTGGTTGCCTGCTGCAGCACTTCTCGGGATATTCGTAAACCCGGAAGGAGGAAGAGAGGTAGGAGCAGCGTCTCTACTTAAATATTTTTTCGGTATAGGTCATTTATAGACTGTAGAGGCTATTTCCCCTGCATGAACTTATAATATCATCGTCCTTCGTTTTTGTATATTTTTGGAATAGTTGACCGGACTCTTTAATACGAGGCGACAGCTACACAGCAGTCTGGAGCTTCCGTAGGTGTGGTATATTGAAGGACCCTTACATCGCGCTAAAACCAAAAGCGTATTGAATAACAGTGGGCTACTGCCTCCGTGTGAGTCTTCTCTCACAGGGGTAAGTAGAAACTTGCGTATTTACTTTATAAGTAAGTGATTGGATTATGGTGGTGATAATAATGGTTTTTTCTGTCCTCACACAGCACCCGGCTGGGTACCTGTGAGTATTTTATCCTTTCACTTTGAGCACGGTGTCACTGTACACTTACATGCTAGACCTGTCCTGGACGATAAGGTAGATAGGCTCATTACCTATATTTCTTTCTTTGAGACATTTTGATCTCCTTTTTTGACACATATTTTCCTCATCCCCTTTTTTAGGTGTCCCTATATTAGACAGTCCTGACGAGACCCTTTAACTTGGAATAGGGTCGAAACGCCGTTGACGCGATAGGCAAATCACTAAATCAACACCTATAATAATTAAGTGTTGCTAATTTGAATTATTAATTGTTTGCTATTGCCTTTGTAAAGAGAAATGGAAACCTTGTTTGTATGTCGCATTTTATGTTATTTGTCTGTTTAGGTTTTTTTCATTGGGACACTAATTTGTAATTTGTAATTTGTTTGTTTAATGTCAATTTGTATTGTGAATTCATGTCCACTTCCTGTGTAAATATTCTAGTAATATAAACGAAGAACATTCTTCACAAAAAAGACCTAACGTGTATGGCTTTGCCTTTTCTTCTGACATCTTTCGTAATCCCCTTTTCTTTTTTGATCTTTATTTTAGATTACATACCATATTGTTAAGTATTAATCCGCATGAGCTATTGTTTCCTTACAGCACATAATACCCAGGCTCCTTGTGGGTAGGGTTTCCTTGTTTCCCAATCAAGTAGTCTGGGACTGGATAGCATGAGCTGCTTTTCCCAAGTTACCATCTAGCAAATCCACTGATGAGTTGTAAATTTGAATCACAAGGTCATAAAACATTCATGGTTTCAAACGACAGGTGGGGATCGAAGGGGGACAACAAAGGATGCAGACAAGGTGTTTGGAGCAGGAAAAAATAGGATTCAGCCCAATTTACCTGGAGGCTGGAAACACTTGGCAAATTTCAAAGGGTCTGCAGTGCACGATGGAGGATAAGTTCATAGAGACATTCGGCATGTACAGTAAGTCGCCGGCATACAAGATCATGTGTGTCCTGCCATGGATCGGGATATCCCACCCCTCACCCCACCAGAGAATACAAAACACCAGCGGTTTCATGGCTAGAGCAAATAACAGAGGGGACAACCGGCAGCCCAGCCAGGTACCCCTGAAATACACTGTCCCATTTTAACCTGAGCAACCGGAACAGGATGCAAACTCACTTACTCCGCCGAAAACCTATCGGACATCCTCACAACACCTTAAGCATATAGGGGCATATGTATCAATATCTCCATTTGCGATTCTCAAATAGCGATTTTTTGAGAATCGCTATTTGAAAATTGCAAAATGGGATGTATCTAAAAATTCGCACAAATTTTGAGAATTCTTAAAATTCCTTAATTGGGATTAGCAAATTGCGAAATCGCAATTAAGGAATACCTTCCCATTCATTCCTATGGTCCAGGAGGCCCATAGCAATGAATGGGAAGTCCTTCTCAATTTGCGAATCGCAATTTGCTAATCGCAAATTGAGAATATTTTCAAAGGTGCAAGGATGTCATGATGACACCCTGATGCACCCCTGAAATCAGCATGTGTGCGCATATGGCGCACATACATGCCCTAAGGGCATGTATGTGTGCCACATGACACTTTGAAAAATGCAAAAAAGTGAATTTTTCTAAGAAATCGCAAATTACCACCAACTTGAAGTTGGTGGTAATTTGCTATTTCTTAAGGAGAAATCGCACAACTTGGGTGCGTGTTACATAGCATTTAAGAAATCGCAATTTGCGATTTCTTAAATGCTTACGCAAACTTAAGAAATCGCAAAATTAGCGATTCCTTAAGAATGCGAGGCTGAAATGCCTCATACATCTCATTTTGCGATTTTGTATTTGCAAACGCTGTTTTTTTGTGATTCGCAGCGTTTGCGAATACAAAATCGTTTGATACATATGCCCCATAGTCTCATCAAGGAGAATCAAAAGTCTCTTCCAGTTCCAGAGCAATACATGCCACAGCAGGGAAGAGGCAGATTTTCCCTTTACATGCCACAATCGATGAAGATTATATAAGATTGCGCTTCAGGACAAAGCTTGCCTGGTCTTCAAGCACGAGATCAGGCAACAGTGGAAGGAGCTGATTAGTGAGAACCTTGGCCAATATTTTATAATCAGTGTTGAGGATGGAAATGGATGATAGGAGTGTACTGCTCGATTTTCCCGGCCCTATTGTGTTGACGGGTGATTAGGGTGACTTCAGTCTCTTACCATTCAAGCCTAAGGGTTAGAGTAGTGAATGAAGTCTATTTACTAGGCACTTCGACATGATCCTGTGTTCTTCCCCATAGATTAGGGCTTGCACACATATCCTAGGGGATAGATTCGTTAGTATTAGGGATAACCTGCCCTGTAGTGAGGGTATTTCATGGAGCCGTGCTGAATTCAGGCCTGGTAGGCCTCAAACGGGAGAGACTCCATCTTTCTTTCTGCTCCGGCAGCTTGAGATGCTTCTAGGTTAAAGGGGATGTTTTAGTTATGAGGTGTTATTCGCTTGGAGAGAACCGGTTCAGACCGGCCCTTATCGAAGGATTGTATTTTTCTTCATGCCGAAGACACTACATCAGGCCGGCCGGCTGGGAAAGTGTCCTTGGTACGGGGAGGTACAAGAATTTGGTGGGCGGCAGGTTACGGGCCGGAATTTTCCATGAGGAAATGCACCTCTATATTAGTGAAAGTCTGAGGCAGTTACGTGGCACTTACTTCAGTCCGTAGGCGGCATCTAGCCGTTAGCAGTAAAACTACTACTTATTCCAGGGAAGACAGATGACAAACTTGAAGGCGGAGAAAAACCGAGAGACAGATACTCTTCTAGCAGAATTGCCAGAGAGGAGAGAGTAGCCGATGAGGAAGAGGTCCCAGTGACTCGGAGAAGGGAGCCGTGACTACGGAGGTGTGACCTCCAGGCGAGCCGAGGCACAGACGAGAAGGGAACCTAGATGACCATTGAGTGCAGGCTACACACGACTAAGGTGATGTCGACCCCTTTCTTATTAGAGTGTACAACCTAATCTTTCACTTTTCTTTGCAGGTTATGTGTTACACAGTAATGTTATGTGATTGCGTATATAATGAATAATAAAGTATCCAGTTTGTAGTGAATCAACATGTGCTGCGTGTTCTTGTATAAGAGGGTAGCCTATTCTTCTAGTCAGCTGTGACTTGACATGAACAGATGTTAACCCTGATCAGGTAAGTGGTAACTGAATAAGGGAGAGAGGAGCCCCTCGAACCAGAGAACAGGTTGTGCTCAAACTGGCAGTTCTTGTGTGATCTGATAAATAGTGAAACTGATTCCCCTGTTGTATGTTATGGTAATCATAGGATGAACTTGTACTGAGGCTGCCGTCTGGGTAGGAAGTCCTGGGTCCGTCTGGGACCGCGAGGCTAAGGCTGCCGTCTGGGTAGGAAGTCCTGGGTCCGTCTGGGACCGCGAGGCTAAGGCTGCCGCCTGGGTAGGAAGTCCTGGGTCCGTCTGGGACCGTGAGGCTAAGGCTGCCGTCTGGGTAGGAAGTCCTGGGTCCGTCTGGGACCGCGAGGCTAAGGCTGCCGCCTGGGTAGGAAGTCCTGGGTCCGTCTGGGACCGCGAGGCTGAGGCTGCCGTCTGGGTAGGAAGTCCTGGGTCCGTCTGGGACCGCGAGGCTAAGGCTGCCGTCTGGGTAGGAAGTCCTGGGTCCGTCTGGGACCGCGAGGCTGAGGCTGCCGTCTGGGTAGGAAGTCCTGGGTCCGTCTGGGACCGCGAGGCTAAGGCTGCCGTCTGGGTAGGAAGTCCTGGGTCCGTCTGGGACCGCGAGGCTGAGGCTGCCATCTGGGTAGGAAGTCCTGGGTCCGTCTGGGACCGCGAGGCCGCCACTTGTATTATAAGAGGTCTAGATACATATATATATATATATATATATATATAGTAGGAATTCCCTGTCCTTAGGTGGTATATATATATATCGGTGGTTACTTGTTGTGAATAGGCCCTAGGGAGAGGGTAACGTTCTGGCTGGGTTAGAGAGGCTCTGATGAGCGGGTTCTATCTGATCCGAAAACCCAAGCAGAACATTTGGCGTCACGAACCGTTTTCGAAACCTGTGTGCGTCGTGTTGTCTCGTGTTTGCTTTCGGCGTGTGCGTGGTTTTGTTTGTATATTATTTGTGGTATACTTGTGTGTATAGTTTTTCTTCTTCTTTCTTTTCTTTTTCTTTCTTTTCTTCTTTCTTTTTCACGATGTTTTCTAGAAAGTCAAAATCTACTTTTAAGTTGCCCGTTGATATTCCCGGATGGGATTCAACGCCTTATGAAGCCTTAGCCCGTGAGTGGGCTGATTCTACTGGTTTGAGTGAGAATTGGAATTCTTCTTTGGAGCTGGCGGAGCCGGCTAATGTGATTACTTGTTTACAGAAGGCACCCATCTCGAAGGGTGAGGAGATTCCCATTTTGGGGCGCAGAGGTTGGATTGTTCTGTCTGCGTACAGGATTCTGCATGAGCGGTTGTTGAAGCTACAGATATCTCTTAAGGATGTGGAAGCGCACTTTGTTGAGATTCAGAATTCTCATACTTTGTTGCGGTGTCAAAATAAGTTGCTTGCTGACAAACTTGAGACTTACCAGACTATTGCCGAGAGGGCGGCTGTGCGAATTGCTCGTTATAAATACAAGAATCGGCGCGGTCGGGTTTCGACGCGAAAGGTGCGTCTGGTCGTGGCGAAAGCCGGACTGGATTGGAATCCTGATGAATGGGATGGTAATATCTGGAATTCGAGTGATTCTTATTCCTCGGGTGAGGAATCTGTCAAGCGCGAGTCCTCTCGCTCCGGCCGTGCTTGTACATCTGCTTCTTGCGCCTCTGATGGTGCACCCCGTGATTGCGCTCGTCCTTCGAGCGGGGTTGATGCTTCTTCCACTGATTGTTCCTCTACGTGTACTGGTCAAGCTCCTTGTGATGCTCATCCCGCGGTCTCGGCGCATCCAGTTTTTCGTCGGAAGTTGCAGCAGTCTCCCGCTGCTCCGCAGGGTGTTTCTTTAGACTCTTTAGAGGACTTTACTCAACAGGAAATTAGTGATATTTTGCAGCGATTTCGGCAGCGAGCTGGTGAGACCTTGCTCACATGGATGGTGCGCCTTTATGAACTGGGCGCTGCTGGCATTATGTTAGATAATGGCGATTGTTTGAAGTTTTGTTCCTTGAGTTCGGATTCTACTGTACAGGATCATTTTCGTAACTATAATGGTGGTGGTCAAATTTCTTTACTTCAATTGGCGACTGAGGGTTGTAATATAAAGTATCCTACTGAGTCTGATTGGCCTGTGAATGACAAACCGTGGTATACTTTGCGTGACGCTGCACAACGTCTCAAAGAGGAGGTGATGAAAACGGCAATTTTTCTGGGTACTGCTGACAGGTTGCTTGATGGTTCGTTGACATCTTCTGTGCGGAATCGTATTATTCGTTCTTCCCCTGTTGCTTATAAGCAGGTCATGATGACTTTATTGATTAATCAGACTGGTAACGTGTTATCTACGGTACTGGAATCGGTACGCCAACTCGGTGAGTTGGGTGAGTGGTTTAAACCTGAACGTCAGTCCCGGCCTGACACTCGTACTCCTGGTGACAATAAACTTACTAGACGTGATATCTTTTCTGGTCTTCTGGCCGATGGTGTGCGGAGGGAGGACATTGACGGTGAGACTACTGGTCGTTTGTGGGAGTTGTTTCGCAAACGTGGCTTGGATCGGAAGGAGGGTGCCCGGCGTGTTCGGATGACTGAGTGTGATCGTGGTGGTTCTGACGGTAGCGGTGATGACGACCGCCGTGGGCGCTCTGTTCGTCGTGATGATCGACGTTATGTACGTGATATGTCCCCCCGTCGTGAGAGAGACAGAGAGAGAGAAGAGGAAAGAGAGAGGGGAAAAAATTATTATGTTTACAGCAGACGTAGAGATGATAGGGATCAATCCCCTGAGTTGAGGAGGAGAGAGGATCGTCATAGTTTGGCCGATCGAAACCAGCAGTGCAATGCAGATGACACGAATCCATTTCGTACTGGGAATGGATATGAACAGGAGGTACCGATACCTAAGAAACGTGAGAGTCTTTATCCTGATTTATCCTGGTACACAGAATGCAGTAAGCATGACTAGGAAATAGGTCAAGCTCCAGTACACAGATGGGCTCACAGAGATAATAGACCCTATGTAGATATTGAAATTTATTGGAGACATCGTAATATCCAAAGGGCCCGAGCATTGGTGGATACAGGAGCGGAGGCCACTCTTATTCATGGAAAATCAAAGAAGTTTACAGGTCAGTCTTTTACAATTACTGGATTAGGTGGAAAGGAAACTCCTGCCGTTCAAACTTTACTTGAAATGAGAATAGGTAGAATCCCTAGAAAAGAATACTCTGTACTAGTGGTGCCACTCTTGGAATTCATAATTGGAATTGATATTTTGAAAGGAATGACTTTGCATTTAGATGATGGATGTTACCAATTTGGAACTACGCATTATATATCGTCCAGGCCTATACGGGTTGGTCGTTTACGCATGCCCCCCATAAAAGTTCCTCAGGCGACAAAAGTGGTTTGTCAGAAGCAGTATCGTATTCCAGGTGGTCATGAGGAGATTAGTACCACTATTCAGGAGTTGGTGGATGCAGGTGTTATAGCCCCAGTTACTTCTGCTTGGAATAATCCTGTTTGGCCTGTACGTAAGAGTGATAATTCTTGGCGTATGACTGTTGACTATCGAGAGTTGAACAAACACACACCCTCTTTGACCGTTGCAGTACCGGATGTCATTACTCTAATTGAAAGAATCCAAAAACATCCAGGTACATGGTATGCGTCCATTGATATTGCTAATGCTTTCTTTTCGATTCCGATTGCCCCTGAGTGTCAGGAACAGTTCAGTTTTACGTGGAATGGGCGTCAGATGACGTTTAGAAGCCTTCCTCAGGGCTATGTGCATAGTCCTACGATATGTCACTGGCTGGTGGCAGAGCATTTGGCTGAGGTACCGGTTCATCCACAAATTCAGATGTGTCATTATATTGATGATGTTTTGATCCAAGGCGAAACACAAGAGGAAGTTCAGACCCAATTGGACAGAGTCATTGAGTGCCTGCGTGAGAAAGGTTGGGAAATCAATCCGGATAAATTACAAGGCCCGTCCCAGGCTGTAAAATTTTGGGGTATTAATTGGCATGAAGGGCACCGTGAAGTGATCCCTCAGGTTAAACAGAACATTCTTGATTTTGCAGTTCCGAGGAATAGGAAAGAAGCCCAAAGCTTCATTGGTTTATTTGGTTTTTGGCGTCAGCATATTCCTCATTTGAGTCAAATATTGGCCCCCTTGTACCGTGTCACTCGTAAAAAGAATGCATTTGAATGGGATAAACCACAGCAAGATGCGTTCAACCTAGCAAAAGGGGCAATTCAACATGCTTTGGATTTATGGCCCGTACGTGATGGTGAGGTGGATTTGAATGTGTCTGTACAGGGCCTTTATGCGAATTGGAGTTTGTGGCAGAAGCAAGGCAGGAGTAGAGTGCCGTTGGGTTTCTGGACCAAAAAGTTACCTGATGCTGGTGAGCGTTATACACCTTTTGAGAAACAGTTACTTGCATGTTATTGGGCTCTGGTGGATACCGAGCAACTGACTTTGGGTCATGATATAGTTTTGCGACCTGAAATTCCTATCATGCAGTGGGTTATGAGTTCGCCGAAAACTCACCGAATTGGACATGCTCAAGAGGCGAGTGTGATTAAATGGAAATGGTATATACAAGACAGGGCACGTGTGGGACAGAAAGGAGTTGCATCTTTACATGAGCAGGTGGCGCGAGCGCCATCGACTGAGACTGAGAGTGAATGTTCCGTACCTTTAGTACAGGAGTCTCCTGTCAAGTGGGGTAGACCTTTTGATGATTTGTCCGCAGAGGACAGAAACCATGTCTGGTTTACGGATGGTTCAGCAAGGTTCATAGGGACGAAACGGCACTGGAAAGCGGTGTCCTATAATCCGATCACACAAAAACTGCTGAGCACAACTGGTGAAGGTAAGAGCAGTCAATTTGCTGAACTTTATGCTGTTTATCAAGTTCTGAAACAAGAGTTACCTGGCACATGTCATATTTTCACCGATTCTTGGTCTACTGCCAATGGACTGGCAGTTTGGTTACCGACTTGGCATTCCCATAATTGGGAATTGCATTCAAAACAATTGTGGGGAAAAGAATTATGGCAGGAGATTTGGGAGATGCTCCCACAGAGTACTGTTACAATCTTCCATGTGGATGCTCACACCCCGATAGATTCTCTTGACAAATTTTTTCATAACATTGCAGATGAGAAATCTAAAATTGCTGAGGCAGTGGTGGACAGGCAAGATTCTGATATTGCGGGATTGGCGAAATGGGCCCACCAGAAGGCAGGACATTTTGGAGAGAAAGCCACTAGCAGGTGGGCTGCTGATCGAGGAATTTATATTCCCCTAGATTTGATCAAGAATGTTATTTTACATTGTCCCATTTGTCAGCATATCAGACAGCGCAAAGTGCCCCAAATTGTTAAAGGTCATTTACATCGCGGGAAACTGCCCGCTCAAATTTGGCAGATTGATTACATCGGTCCACTTCCCATGAGTAGGAATTGTCAATATGTTTGCACTATTGTTGATACATACAGTGGCCTGTTGGTAGCCCTTCCCTGTAAGCAAGCTACCCAATTGAATACCATTAAAACATTGGAATTGATTATGATGTATTATGGTGTGCCATTCCAAATTCAATCTGATAATGCATCCCATTTTCGTGGAAGATTGGTACAGGAATTCTGTGTGGAAAACAATATTGACTGGGTATTTCATATCCCATACTATCCGCAGGCCTCGGGTCTTGTGGAGAGATTGAATGGTCTGCTGAAGGAGCAGCTGCGTAAATTGACAGATGACAAATATAAGAATTGGCGAGACTTTTTGCCCCAAGCGCTATTAATTTTGAATAATCGTCCTTTTCTAAATGCTGAATCTCCACTTATGCGTTTGTTCCCTCCGAATGTTAATGCTCAGCCAAATGAAATCAGAGAGACTGTGATGTACTGGGAAATTACTCCCGGAGCTTTGGCTCCATGTAGAGCGACCCCAGGGTCGGCAGGTTTAGACTTGCATGCCATGGATGACACCGTTATAAAAGGTAAAGATCGGGTCATCATCGCGACCGGTGTTGGTGTTCATATACCACCCGGGAATTTTGGATTAATCGCCCCTAGATCGGGGCTGGCTGTAAAAGGCATTCAGGTGCTTGGAGGGGTCGTTGACAGTGATTATAAGGGAGAGATTAAGGTGCTCCTGCTGAATAGCAGTGAGGCTGACTTGCTGATCCATCGAACTGACCGAGTGGCTCAATTACTCATAATGCCTGTCTTCAGTGGTGGGATGGTAAAAGGCACTGCCCCAACTTTGCTAACTGTACGAGGCCAGAAAGGTTTTGGCTCCACAGATAACCCTGGGGCCAGGGTTTGGGTGCAGTCGCCTAAGAATCCCCCTGAACAAGCAGAGGTCATCGCCACCGGTCATGACAACACCATTTTAGTTATGAGACCAGGGAAAGATAGCTGGGAAGCGGTCCCGGCTGACAAATGTTACTTACGAGAATGAATAATGCCTGTATTTGATTCTCTTTCAGATCATTCTTTGGACTGTTGCTGCAGGATGTGTCGTCGTCGGACTATTTTCGGGTTGGTTCGACGAGAGAGGAGGAATCTCGTCAACCCAGGATGAGCTACGCACCCGAGTGTCGCGTTCCCTCGCTGCGTGGGATTCGTCATCGAACTTTTGGACCTTACTGGCGAAAAGGGTGACCGATGCCCCTCACTTTTGTTTGACGCCGATGAGATCTGTACACGACATCTTAGCGACCTGTCTGGTTGCTGTCCCTGCTTCACTGGAAACTTTGACTAATATTTTCAACATTTCAAAGGCTCGCCCCAATGTTCTTCTGGGCGATTTTGCCACCCATGCGTATTGCCCCTTATGTACTGAACTACCAGGCCAGATACCCCCCGTCCAGTCCCAAATAGTTACCTATAATATCACACAAGGAGATATGTGTTTTTTCCTTACGTGTAATCCTAGTGCAATTTCTGAATGTCTGCGTCTAAAATTGAAAGGTGCTACTTCCTTTACCCTTCATGAGCGAACTTTGTGCTTTCAAAGGACACCGAAAACATGTGCTTCGGTCCAGAACAATATGACTTGCAAGAGTTTGGTAGTTACCCCTAGTCATTATCGCACGATGTTACTACCTGCCGGATGGCTTTTCTCATGTGGTAATACTTCCTGGCCATATGTCCCCGCAAATATTTCTGGTGGCCCTTGTGCCATTACAAGACTCAGTTTACTGATGTTCTCGTCACATCCGAATGCCAATTCTCGTGTGATTCGAGATACATTGATGTTACAGGAGGATTGTGACTCATCTTTGCATTTATATTCCAAGTCTGAATAACTTGGCCTGGCTATTTCAATTATTGGTGTTCCTGCTTTGGCGGTTTATAATGCTAAATCTATTGAGAAAATGGCCTGCTGGATGGTAAAATCCATTAATCATACTTCTACAGTCCTGTCTGACATGCTGTTAGACGCCCAGGGTGAACGGAGAGCCATCTTGCAAAATCGAGCGGCCATTGATCATCTTTTGATTAAACATGGACACGATTGTTCTGATTTTGAGGGTCTTTGTTGTTTTAACTTGTCTGATCATACACAATCCATTCGCGCTCACATTGACAAGCTACATGACTTGACGGAGGAAGTTAGAAAACACATTGACCAGGGCTGGTTTGACTGGCTCTTTAATTGGTTACCTGATTTGTATCTGTTACGTCAAATATTAGGTGGTATTCTGATTACCATCGCTGTTTTGATTTCTATCTGTTGCTTTATTCAGTGTATTCCTTCACTACTTCAATTTTGCACATTTGGTACTAGACATAGATCAGTTAGCTTTGTTTCATATTATTCTTCCACAGATGTTAGTTCTGTTTAATGAATGTATAATAGACTGAAGTCAAGGGTGAAATGTACTGCTCGATTTTCCCGGCCCTATTGTGTTGACGGGTGATTAGGGTGACTTCAGTCTCTTACCATTCAAGCCTAAGGGTTAGAGTAGTGAATGAAGTCTATTTACTAGGCACTTCGACATGATCCTGTGTTCTTCCCCATAGATTAGGGCTTGCACACATATCCTAGGGGATAGATTCGTTAGTATTAGGGATAACCTGCCCTGTAGTGAGGGTATTTCATGGAGCCGTGCTGAATTCAGGCCTGGTAGGCCTTAAACGGGAGAGACTCCATCTTTCTTTCTGCTCCGGCAGCTTGAGATGCTTCTAGGTTAAAGGGGATGTTTTAGTTATGAGGTGTTATTCGCTTGGAGAGAACCGGTTCAGACCGGCCCTTATCGAAGGATTGTATTTTTCTTCATGCCGAAGACACTACATCAGGCCGGCCGGCTGGGAAAGTGTCCTTGGTACGGGGAGGTACAAGAATTTGGTGGGCGGCAGGTTACGGGCCGGAATTTTCCATGAGGAAATGCACCTCTATATTAGTGAAAGTCTGAGGCAGTTACGTGGCACTTACTTCAGTCCGTAGGCGGCATCTAGCCGTTAGCAGTAAAACTACTACTTATTCCAGGGAAGACAGATGACAAACTTGAAGGCGGAGAAAAACCGAGAGACAGATACTCTTCTAGCAGAATTGCCAGAGAGGAGAGAGTAGCCGATGAGGAAGAGGTCCCAGTGACTCGGAGAAGGGAGCCGTGACTACGGAGGTGTGACCTCCAGGCGAGCCGAGGCACAGACGAGAAGGGAACCTAGATGACCATTGAGTGCAGGCTACACACGACTAAGGTGATGTCGACCCCTTTCTTATTAGAGTGTACAACCTAATCTTTCACTTTTCTTTGCAGGTTATGTGTTACACAGTAATGTTATGTGATTGCGTATATAATGAATAATAAAGTATCCAGTTTGTAGTGAATCAACATGTGCTGCGTGTTCTTGTATAAGAGGGTAGCCTATTCTTCTAGTCAGCTGTGACTTGACATGAACAGATGTTAACCCTGATCAGGTAAGTGGTAACTGAATAAGGGAGAGAGGAGCCCCTCGAACCAGAGAACAGGTTGTGCTCAAACTGGCAGTTCTTGTGTGATCTGATAAATAGTAAAACTGATTCCCCTGTTCTATGTTATGGTAATCATAGGATGAACTTGTACTGAGGCTGCCGTCTGGGTAGGAAGTCCTGGGTCCGTCTGGGACCGCGAGGCTAAGGCTGCCGTCTGGGTAGGAAGTCCTGGGTCCGTCTGGGACCGCGAGGCTAAGGCTGCCGCCTGGGTAGGAAGTCCTGGGTCCGTCTGGGACCGCGAGGCCAAGGCTGCCGTCTGGGTAGGAAGTCCTGGGTCCGTCTGGGACCGCGAGGCTAAGGCTGCCGCCTGGGTAGGAAGTCCTGGGTCCGTCTGGGACCGCGAGGCTGAGGCTGCCGTCTGGGTAGGAAGTCCTGGGTCTGTCTGGGACCGCGAGGCTAAGGCTGCCGTCTGGGTAGGAAGTCCTGGGTCCGTCTGGGACCGCGAGGCTGAGGCTGCCGTCTGGGTAGGAAGTCCTGGGTCCGTCTGGGACCGCGAGGCTAAGGCTGCCGTCTGGGTAGGAAGTCCTGGGTCCGTCTGGGACCGCGAGGCTGAGGCTGCCGTCTGGGTAGGAAGTCCTGGGTCCGTCTGGGACCGCGAGGCTAAGGCTGCCATCTGGGTAGGAAGTCCTGGGTCCGTCTGGGATCGCGAGGCCGCCACTTGTATTATAAGAGGTCTAGATACATATATATATATATATATATATATATATAGTAGGAATTCCCTGTCCTTAGGTGGTATATATATATATCGGTGGTTACTTGTTGTGAATAGGCCCTAGGGAGAGGGTAACGTTCTGGCTGGGTTAGAGAGGCTCTGATGAGCGGGTTCTATCTGATCCGAAAACCCAAGCAGAAAAAGGAGGCAAGGTCCATCAGATCTTTTTGAGGTTTCATTAAGGTGGTAATAAGCGCAGCCTTGAGAGCTGGTGGAGAGAAGCCATTGGAAAGGGCCTAAAACAAAAATTACAAACGGGGCACTAGTGCCAGAGCAAAGGGAATATAAAATACATCAGTCAAGTTATTGGAGCTCGGCGCTTTGCCACGTGGCAAATCCTTCAAGCAAAAACCGATCTCTTGAACAGTAATGTGCACATCCAAGGCTACCCGAGCCACAGGAGGCAGCTGAGCAAGGGGTACCTCAGTGTAGCAGGCCTAGAGAGACGCAGGAGTGACCAGAGATGGGGGGGTGCATAGAGCGACTAATTGTAATCATGGAAAGAGATATAAATAGAATACTGAGTGTGGGTAACTTCTCCGGACTGAAGACGAATAGGTAACAGAATAGTTCACGGTAATGGGTCGAGGCCAGTTGTGCCAGTAACCAACTGGATTTGTCACCTTTGTTATGCGTTCTCTCATCATACACGGCATGATCATGACAGGGAAAAAAATCAGGTTCTTCAAAGATATAAACATGTGCCACTTTTAGGACATCCAATTTTACCATATCAGACACCCCCACCTGTTCCACCCCTTCAGAGCAGCCTCCGCCTCCCGAACATCCTGTGTCAAAACCCTATGCACCCAGACTGTAGTTATAATACAAATCCCTCTGGTAACTACCTTAAATGCGTCCCACTTGACCAGCGGTTAGGAAGCTGTCTCTTTATTAACCCTGAAGAAGGAGTTGGTGTGGTCGAGCAGTGTCCGACTGCTCAAGACCGTGTCCTCTAGCATCATGGCAGCTAATTGCAAAGTGGGAATTGGAGAAAGAGGACCCCCCAAAACAACTCCATTACTAACAAATTATGATCAGAGAGCAGCCAGGGATGACAAGCTATGCAGGGCATGGCCATATGAATTGTTGCCAAAGAAAAAAAACAGATTTGGGAGTGCAATTCATAAACTAGAGAATAAAGAGAAAAATCATGGAACATCGGGTATTTAATCCACCAAGTGTCATCCAGAGACCAATGGGTGAGCCAGCTGCGGAAATTAACAGCATTTAACAACAGGGGAATGAGGCAGCGGCGACGTAGACCAATCCAAGGAGACATCAAGGGTCATTTTTCTATCCCCACAAATGACCCAAGGCACCACTTGCCCGTCATCATAGCAGGGGTAACCAGAGGCCAAAAGGACAATAGATCCAAGTGTTACGCATATAACACCCTGAGATTGAGTGGCTTCCCGCTAAGCACCCCCTTGCCAGCAAGAACAGGCCATCCAGGGCCACAAACATCCTATTCCCATTGAAGGAAGTCCCACCCTAAACTAGTCCGCCACTCCCCAGGAGTAGACTGAGTGCCCAGTACCAAGCACCCGACCCCACCACTTGGATTGCAATTTTACCACTTTAGTATCCAACAAATGTGTCTCCTGGAGAAGGGCCACATGAAACCCCCAATGGAGTGAGGCAGCATGAACCTTACATCATTTATGCACAGAGAAATTATAAGTGCTAACTGTCATACCATGAGAGGGAAGAGAGAGAAGGCAGACTCGCTTTGCAACAGACACCCCGTGCAACATGGGAGGCCCCCGGGAAGAAGAAACAGCAAATTGGTGGGAAGGTGAATAAGCACTAGGGCACCATCGAAACCCCAAATGGATGCAAAAGGCAACCATAGGACATCAAAAGTTGCAACTGTCCAAAAATAGCAGACAACCCAAACAAAGGGAAGAAAAAACAGGGATGGGGAGAGGGAAGTAACATAATAACCATCATAACTCCCCAGCTGAACCACTGTCAGAATAGACACAAAGACACTGTGGTAGAGCCAGTGTGCCTCCAGCCCAGCAGACAAAGACACATCAGTGGATATAAGGAGGCTGGAGATGTCCGCCATAGTTGAAAGATCAATAAGGGGCAGGACCCCAGTACACCTACTATGTGCTATGAGTGTAAAAAAGAAAAAGGCCGCTATGATACAGACACAGTTCAGGTACCACAGGACATGAGTGTATGCCAAATTCTCAATAGATTAAGCAGTGAACACCCGGGGGCGTAGGAGCATCGGAGCCGGAGCCTTCAGACAGCCTGTCGTCCCTAAATGCAGCTGAATCAGATGTAAAAAGAGGAGGCATCAAGGAAAGCCCCTTAAGAGGCGCTGCAGCTACAACAGCACTGCGCTGCTCCTTCCAGCATTAGAAAGGAGTAGGTTTCCCAACTTTCGAGAGCTTGCGGTGCAGCCGGAGTACAGTGTCTGTAACTTGAGTCATACTTGGCCGTGAGAAGGGAGGCAATGGCAAGCGGCTCCGGGAACATCAAGTGAAAGACTCCACCCAGTACCAGGCCTCCTTTGGCTGTAAAAGGAAGTGGGTACATTGAACATCAGAAATCCTCAGTTTAGCAGGGAAAAGAAGAGCGTACCTGAGACCTAACTCACATGGCCTCAGCTTAACCTTAAGAAAGGAATCCCTGTGGCACTGAACCGTCAGTGTGTAGTCCAGAAAAAACATTACCTTGGCATTTTTGTACCAGGTAGTACCTTTATCCTGAGTAATCCTCAACACAGCGCCCCGATCACGATAATTTAAGAGTCTCACCACCATAGGTGTAGGGGGCACCCTATGAGGGGGACCACATCCTGCTTAATCAAATGATCCAGGAACACACCCACCGCAAACTCTGTGAGGCCAACAAGACGAATGTTGCTGCATCGTGAGCAGGCCCTCTGCAACATCTACTTTGCATTCACTGACTCGCAGCCTCGTCGCAATGTCCCGAGTCTGATCATCAACCGCCCAGGTAGCCAGCTGCAGATCCCCCAGGGCTTGCATATTCGCAGTGACCTTTTCAGACAGCTTGTGTTGGTTTTCGTGGAGGATCACAAAGGGCAAAGAGGCCAAAGGTACCAGGGACCCACCTCACCTATGGCCGGCGCACTGTGGGGCAATAGGGGCACAAGCAGTCTCAATGCTCAACAGTGTCCAGTCCTCGAGAATCTCCATGACAGGTAGCAGGGTGTATTCAAGGAAGTCCTCAAGAAGCTGAGTGGGCATTGGATGGGGTGCTACTGAAGCTGTTAGCTTTAGCTGGAAAATCTCTCACCAGGAGAAATTCATACATAATGCCCAGGGAAGTCCTCTCACCTGCCAGATACTTTTGGTGCCTTCTCCTTGTCAGGAGTTTGCCTTCCGACTTAGTTTATTTTTTAGTGCTCAGAGTCCTCAAGCGGGGCAAGGTGGTGGGCTGTATCCAACAATGGACACCACAAGGTCGGATACCATCTTGCTGAGGACCCTCTGAATGAGATTTATTGCTGTGGAGAAGCAGTAGAAACTTTCTCAGCACAGCAGGTCTGGTAGTTCAAATAATTTCCAAATCCTAGTCTTTCAGGGGTGGCAGGAGAATTCCAGTTAGACATAGCAAAGCGTCCCAGGACTGTTAGAACAGCACTTGGAGGTGGGACTCACTTCAGCACAGGCTACCAGCAGGATCTAGGTCAGGCCCAGTTGATACTAATCAGCTGGAAACTTCAGGTAAAATGTCTCCTTCACCTTGTCGTGGCCCTGTAGCTACAGGAGTCCACATCTTTGTCCTGAGTACAAGGGAGAGCAGGTCCTGTCCTTTAGGGCTCCTCTTAGGTCACTGACAGCAGGTCCTGTCCCCTTCTATTCTTTGCAGGTCCAGAAAGTGTTCTGAAGAGGGTGCTTTGGGTGCAACATTTATGCATGGCACCAGCTAGTGGGTGGAATGACTCCTGGCTCCTCAATAAACAATAGGGTAAAAGATCCAATGGGTACCCTACCCAGTTTTGCAGCAGTTCTTGTTTCCCCTACTGCAAACAATCCAGTAGGGCCCCTCATTCTCACGATGCAAGATGGGGGGCCCTTCTCCCCTCATGCAGAACCTGTGTGCCCACCAAGAGGTGTAGCCAAGGTAATGAACAGCCCCCTCCTCTGTGATCACATCAAACCAGTCCTGGGGCAGATTTCCCCCCACGGGGTTTGACGTCCGCCTGAGAAGGGGTGACAAAAGCAGGTCCATACCAGGTGTCACTTAACATTTGTTTGTCACAGGGGAGGTCCCTTTCAAGTAAATTATGTTCCTGAGTACACCCTAACTGATATTCCTGCCAAGGTAACAAAACACCCCCCCAAACCAAAATCAGTGTCTGATCTCTGGAAGCGGTTTTAACACCTCATCAAGGTAAATCAAGGCTAGGCTGCTGCTGGAGAGCCAATGCAATTTAGCTTTCATGAGCTTCAGGCATGGAAAAGGTAACTTTCTTAAAGTTATTTTTACCTTAACATTAATTACAGATACGACCTCACCATTGAGTAAGGTTTTCATAAATATTAAAAACAGAGGTATAATCATGTTTCTAGCTTGTCCCAACCCAGAAATAGTCAAATTAATATTTACCCTCACTTTCCAGTGTTTCTCTATGGGCCAGCCACAGACTCCTCACAGTGAAAATAACTTTAAGGCCTGGTCACTGGAGGATTGTGGTAACATTAATTTTTCGAAATGACTCACTTTCAAATACCAAGTGCACTATCTTGTGGGCTGCAAGAATTATATAGGGGTGATTTACTAATATTTAGAAGGGAATTGTTCACGTGTCCAAAAGGAGAAATTTAACATGTCACACTGCAGGGATTGCACTGCAGCAGTCAGACTACGCAGGGAATGCCTGATGTTATGTTTGTCCTGTCACTGTAGTGGATGGTACAATAGGTGCTGCATTCCAAAGATGGCATTTAACTAACAGGCCCTGGGTGCACTCTCTACACCATATACTAGGGACTTATAGGCAAGTTAAAATGTGTCAAATAGAAATATTCCAATTTCACCAAGTTTAAAGGGCGAGCACAGGCACCCTCTTCCTGGTTATGGGAGATGAAGTACACAAAGTTATAAAGCCATCAAAGCAAATAGGGAACAATCTGGGCCGATCGCATGCAAAAGAAGGTAATATCCTTCATTTGTGTACAGATATTTCTATGTCCTTCTTAACTAAATATCACAGATATACACAATTTACAGTGGCACAGGTTTCAGCTTATCTTGGGAATGTTTGTAAAGTCCAGAAATTCGGAAAATGATATTAATTAGAAACTTAATTTTTTAAGCAAAAAGAAACTAGTGATTGCAGAGACCTAGACAAAAAAAAGTGTACATGGTCATTCTTTATAACTTGTCTTGTCTTGGGCAATCAGGCTAGGCCCATTGTCCTTAATTTGTTTATTTCCCCACTTTACAAGTGATTCAAGATAAGCGGTTACTGCACTTCTCAGGTCTGAGCTGAATGTGCAAGCACGTAGAGTACTGTTTTGCTCATTACTAAGGGTGGGCGGAATTTGAAAAATGGACTTTCGCAAATTTACGCGAAATTGCACAAAATCTCCATGAGCATGCGAAACTTTCACGAAGATGCGGAGATTGCTTTTCCCGCCCGTTCGCGATGTGTTTTTGTGTGCTCGCGGGGAAATATATCTCCAACTTGCCCATGCGGTCGCTAATGGGCACGCCCATCTTGCTCGTGATGCTTATTTCCTGTTCACGATCGCAAACTCTCGCGGGATACCGCGACCGGCTACCAACGATCCAACATCTTGTGGCGCGCGCGAATGGATAGGAAAACTCGTCGAACGCAGGGACCTGGTAAGTCTCGATCACGCACGCGAGAATGCATTTTTAAAGCGCGAACAAGAAAAATACTTTCGTGACAGGTTGCGAAAGCTTTGACATTTTCGCGCTCTCCGCGGAACGCAAAAATTTCAAATTATCGCAAATTCATACTCATTACGTTGCCAGTTTTGGGGATTTTCCAAGACTTAGGAAGCTATTCCTTGCTGTTCAAGATATATCAACGTCCAAATGGAAGCATCCGCCAAATATGTTAATATTATTATGTAAACATTTCAAACGATAGAAATGAACTAGAGCTATTCTATTTTAAGGACTGAATTGGTTTAGAAGCTTTTGTTTTACATACAAGAACAGGTTTGCCTGTACCTCAGCGAATTTTCACCGGTGTAAAGAAAATAAGGCAAAATAACTGGCCTATTTGTGAGCTTGTCAAATACGGAATGGAGTAAACAGATTGTGCTGTGGTGCGTATTGCAGAGAAAGAAACTGTGAACTATATGCAACATATGTATTACTTACAAATCATTTTAAGGGAACCTTGAAACTTTTAGCGAATAGGCAAAGTCATGAAATAAACTTTGTTTTACCTAAAAAGCACACAGTTATATTTTGGATTTATAAAGCGGAATAAATTATATTTTGATCGATTTACCTCTATAGAAACATAATTAAACGCATGATCGGTGCATGTTTGGTCCTGATGAAGATACCATTTTGTCCACTCCATACTATGTAAAGAGCAAATATAAGTTAAATGGATGAGCAGTATGGTATTTGCACAAATACACATTTTCTGTTATGAGGCTTAAGATCTTACTGGAAATGAAAACGCTGCATTAAAGTAGTACATCAATGACAGCCAATCTTTTGTTATACTCTTTATATTGCCAGCAGTGATAGGATAATTTTTCATTCCCAAGGGCAAGCACTTGAAATTTTGATAATGTATTGAATACAGACACTTCTATGTAATTACCTGCCGGCTATGAAAATTTTGATTAATGAGGTTTAGAGTGCCCGTACATAAACCAGGTTACATTTGCGAGCGGCCTACAATCTGGTTCATTTCATCCTTATGTTTGAGATGAGGCCTGATTTTTTTGTTGTGTTTGATAACTAACAGACGTTAGTTTGACATTTGGTTTGTGACATACACACTGCAGTATTTCAAACACTCTTGTAATAATATTGTCAATGAGTTCTATGGATGATAGTCTAGTGTTCTCAAATTGGATTCCAGGCCCTATGTATTATGTCCAACCATTACTGTAATATTTACACACACTCAGGCTGCATGGGTAGATGGTCACAAATTGAATCTCAATAGATTATAGTGACAATTTTGACTATATATGCATATATATATACACATATATCATATATATACATATATTATATATATAAAAATATGTATGTATGTATATATATAATTCACTGAAAAAAACATAGGTTTCAGGGGCGTTATAGTTAGCTGGACTTTTCACTCGTACAAAACCATAGAAATTCCCCTGTTATAGTTAGTTCAGCTAACTATAACTCGCGCGCCCGCAATGCACTGCTGATGACGTCACATATTACATCACTCATGACATGGTCAGTGACATCACTCATGACATCACTGATGACATCTCAAATGACATCACTGATGACATCACGGATGACATCATCCAGTGAATGTGTGTTTTTCTGAAAATTCCATATGTTTTATATATGTATATCTCAAGGTCGATGGAAGAATAAATGGGTATATAAGAGTCTAAATGGATGATTTGTTTTTGAAAAATTGATTGTATAACTGACTGATTAAGTGTATCTTAGTGAATACATGGCTTAGTGAGTAATGTTTAAATATGTAAATATCTGTATCAGTCTCTCACTTTGTGTATAAGTGGCTGCATGGGTTGGTGAGTAGCTACATGAGTGTCTACATAGGTTATTAGTTGGTTTTTTGAGTATCAGTATAAGTGTCTGATGTCTGTATGGTTCGGTGGGGGATATTACGTAGTGCATAGGTGCATGAATGAGTGACTCACTGTTTGTATGTGTTGAAGACAGCATGTGTGCAGGACTGTATGGGTGGATGAGTGTGTGCATGGGTGTGTTAGTGAGTGAATGACTGTCTCAATAGTGTCTCTATGAGTAACTACATATGTTTTAAACTAGTATATGTGACTATTGGTGTATATAAGTGAGTATATGTGAGAGTGAGAGATTGAAAGAGTTCCTGTATGAATAAGTATGTGTTTCTATAAGTGATTGTTAACTCCTTCAGTGCCCATGACGAGATGGTCTCGTCATGGAGCGCGGTTGCGCTGTGCCCATAACGAGACTATCTCGTCATGAACCCCGCCCGCTAATGAAAGGGCCGGCACAGGGCGGGGAAAGGGCGGGGCACTCAAGGGGTTAAAAAGACTAAGTATGTGTAAGTTTCTGTAGAAGTAAGTGTGGTGGTGTGTGTATAACTGTATATGCAGGTAAATGGATGTTTGATTCTTTATTAGCATGAGTGACTATGTGTGTGAGTAACTTTATGGATGAGTGGTGTTGTGTAACAGGATGTATAGGTGTATGAGTACATATGATGAGTGAGTACATGTATGAGTGACTGTATAGGACTGTTGGTGAATGAGTGGATGTGGATGTGGATCTTACAATTACTGAATAGCTTGTTGTAACTGGTATTGGTATGTCCATAGTTTTGAAAATTTTAATTTCTATTTTTGAATGTGTGTATCAAAGGTTATATTAGGGAGAGAGGAGGTCTGCCACTCTATCACAAGGATGATGTCATCAGTGATGTCATCAGTGATGTCATGAGTGATGTCACTGACCATGTCATGAGTGATGTAATATGTGACGTCTTCAGCAGTGCATTGCGGGTGCGCGAGTTATAGTTAGCTGAACTAACTATAACGGGGGAATTTCTATGGTTTTGTACGAGTGAAAAGTCCAGCTAACTATAACGCCCCTGAAACCTATGGTTTTTTCAGTGAATTTCTAAGGTTTTTTAAATACTAATTCCTAGCTATAACGTGCCTGAAACCTATGTTTTTTTCAGTGAATTTCAAAGGTTTTTTAAATGCTAATTTCTAGCTATGCCTACAGAGATAGGACATGTGAAGAAAGAAGGAAAATCGCACAGAAAGAAAAAAAGGAAATGCAGAAAGAAGCAACAGAAGTCCTCAAAGACGAAGAAAAGTGCAGGAAGAAGTATAACGTGCAGAAAGAACAAACAGAAGAGCAGAAACAAGCCTTGTTGCAAAATCATCCTGTACCCTCAACTTTTTCAGACGGATACTGGTGGTAACTGAGTCTGACTAACCAGTCCTAGAGCCAGTGCTATGTTAAAAGTCACTCAGAATACAGTGAAAACACCTACATACACTAGGGCACACTATGTGTTGGGGTCCCCCTGTGATTAGCATGACCTCCTCTGTAAGCCCCTAGTATATAATAGGGCAGGGGATTAAAACTACCTCTTAAAACGCACCACAGGGTGTGTTTGAACACGTCACCTCATGCCCCGTCCCCTCCCTTCCCCACTGTGTAAACACGCCCTGTAGCCGTTTTAAGTTGGGAGATTAAGTCCCCTTGAATCCTGAAGGTCCCTAGGGTCCAACTAGACCACTAGGTACCTCCAGTAAGCGCCACAGAGCTGCATTGCAGAGAGGTGTAAAATGTGGCACGGCCTGCACCACTTCTCTGCAACGCAGAGCAGTGGTGCTTACTGGAAGCACCTGGTGGGCTAGTTGGACCCCAGGGTCCCTCAGGATTGAAAGGGAATTATTTCCCCAACTTAAAAACGCGCCACAGGGCCAGTGGGCGTTCTGAGTTGAGAGATTAAGTCCCCTTGAATCCTAAGGGTCCCTAGGGTCAAACTAGCCCACTAGGTACCTCCAGTAAGTGCCACAGAGCTGCGTTGCATGGAGGTGTAAAAAGGGGCGTGGCCTCAGAACACCTGTCTGCAACGCAGCTCCCTGGCGCATACTGAAGATACCTGTTGGGCTAGTTGGCCCTCAGGGACCCTCAGTATTGAAGGGGAATTAATTCCTCAACTTACAACTGGCCAGGGGGACCGTTTGCAGAGTGCTGCAAGGAGGGGGCGTGGCCTCCGGCGCGAAGCCGGTCTTTTATTTATTTATTTTTAAGAAGGAGGGCTGTGTGGCCCCCTTTCTTTTTCTAATTTATTAGCCCTGGGGACCCCATCCCCCAGGGCCTGCACCCTAATTTTTTTTGTTGAAAAAAATTAATTTGGCCCTCCTAAGGCCATAATCGGCCCCGGGGACCCCAACCCCCAGGTCATGGCCTTTTTTAAATCTTTTTATTCTTTAGGAGGGGGGCTGTGTTGCCCCCCTCCTCAGGCCACTTATGGCCCCGGGGACCCCATCCCCTTTGTTTTTTATTTTTTTTAATATAATATATTTATAGAAACACCTAGGACATGCTGGACAAACCATATGTACCTATCACCATGACGATTTGCGTGATATTCATTAAAAGGCGACTATGCATACAATGAATCCACGTAGAATGTATTCACACCGCTAGTGAAGCTCTGACATGTCTGACACCCTACCGTGCCTAATCCCGGCGCCCCCGCTGGTGGGTACTCTCCAAGTAGACACCCTTGTCGTTTATTTATACAAACATGGGTAGCTATTGACGGGCACATTTAATACACATGCACACCAAGCCATTCAAAGGGGATTTGACAAAAATTCGACCAAACTATGCAAGAAACCCCCTCACGGTTAATAAAACACACATCCACCGCCGGATGTGTAATACTTTTTATTTTACTCTCTGGAAAGGAGACAAACCTCACTTGAGAGTCACAGCGTGCTCCTGGCTGAGCCAAATGCTGTGTTACACCCACCAGTGCTCGCCGAGTGCTACACACCTCTGTGTTGTATATCAAGTTCAATTGGCCGCACACTGCTCATCACACCAGCAAGTTGCCCCAAGGAACTGTGGTCAATGTAGTGGCGACGGCGAGTACGCCTATGCCACAGTGTGTGTAAAAAAGTATGTGTTGCATTAGCCATCCCTGGACACGTGTTTCGAGGTAGTTGCCTCTCGTCAGCAGGGAGCAGGTAAGTGTAAAGGGGTGCCGCGTGGACTGCCAAAAATTAAAAACAGGTAGAGTACCTCTCATGGCGCGCAGGTGCTGATCCAGGACTCGTCAGCCCGGTGGCTCAAGGGAGCCGTAATATATCAAGTTCAATTGGCCGCACACTGCTCGTCACACCAGCAAGTTGCCCCAAGGAACTGTGGTCAATCTAGTGGCGACGGCGAGTACGCCTATGCCACAGTGTGTGTAAAAAAGTATGTGTTGCATTAGCCTTCCCTGGACACGTGTTTCGAGGTAGTTGCCTCTCGTCAGCAGGGAGCAGGTAAGTGTAAAGGGGTGCCGCGTGGACTGCCAAAAATTAAAAACAGGTAGAGTACCTCTCATGGCGCGCAGGTGCTGATCCAGGACTCGTCAGCCCGGTGGCTCAAGGGAGCCGAAATATATTAAGTTCAATTGGCCGCACACTGCTCGTCAGACCAGCAAGTTGCCCCAAGGAACTGTGGTCAATGTAGTGGCGACGGCGAGTACGCCTATGCCACAGTGTGTGTAAAAAAGTATGTGTTGCATTAGCCATCCCTGGACACGTGTTTCGAGGTAGTTGCCTCTCGTCAGCAGGGAGCAGGTAAGTGTAAAGGGGTGCCGCGTGGACTGCCAAAAATTAAAAACAGGTAGAGTACCTCTCATGGCGCGCAGGTGCTGATCCAGGACTCGTCAGCCCGGTGGCTCAAGGGAGCCGTAATATATCAAGTTCAATTGGCCGCACACTGCTCGTCACACCAGCAAGTTGCCCCAAGGAACTGTGGTCAATGTAGTGGCGACGGCGAGTACGCCTATGCCACAGTGTGTGTAAAAAAGTATGTGTTGCATTAGCCATCCCTGGACACGTGTTTCGAGGTAGTTGCCTCTCGTCAGCAGGGAGCAGGTAAGTGTAAAAGGGTGCCGCGTGGACTGCCAAAAATAAAAAACAGGTAGAGTACCTCTCATGGCGCGCAGGTGCTGATCCAGGACTCGTCAGCCCGGTGGCTCAAGGGAGCCATAATATATCAAGTTCAATTGGCCGCACACTGCTCGTCACACCAGCAAGTTGCCCCAAGGAACTGTGGTCAATGTAGTGGCGACGGCGAGTACGCCTATGCCACAGTGTGTGCAAAAAAGTATGTGTTGCATTAGCCATCCCTGGACACGTGTTTCGAGGTAGTTGCCTCTCGTCAGCAGGGAGCAGGTAAGTGTAAAGGGGTGCCGCATGGACTGCCAAAAATTAAAAACAGGTAGAGTACCTCTCATGGCGCGCAGGTGCTGATCCAGGACTCGTCAGCCCGGTGGCTCAAGGGAGCCGTAATATATCAAGTTCAATTGGCCGCACACTGCTCGTCACACCAGCAAGTTGCCCCAAGGAACTGTGGTCAATGTAGTGGCGACGGCGAGTACGCCTATGCCACAGTGTGTGTAAAAAAGTATGTGTTGCATTAGCCATCCCTGGACACGTGTTTCGAGGTAGTTGCCTCTCGTCAGCAGGGAGCAGGTAAGTGTAAAGGGGTGCTGCGTGGACTGCCAAAAATTAAAAACAGGTAGAGTACCTCTCATAGCGCGCAGGTGCTGATCCAGGACTCGTCAGCCCGGTGGCTCAAGGGAGCCGTAATATATCAAGTTCAATTGGCCGCACACTGCTCGTCACACCAGCAAGTTGCCCCAAGGAACTGTGGTCAATGTAGTGGCGACGGCGAGTACGCCTATGCCACAGTGTGTGTAAAAAAGTATGTGTTGCATTAGCCATCCCTGATCACGTGTTTCGAGGTAGTTGCCTCTCGTCAGCAGGGAGCAGGTAAGTGTAAAGGGGTGCCGCGTGGACTGCCAAAAATTAAAAACAGGTAGAGTACCTCTCATGGCGCGCAGGTGCTGATCCAGGACTCGTCAGCCCAGTGGCTCAAGGGAGCCGTAATATATCAAGTTCAATTGGCCGCACACTGCTCGTCACACCAGCAAGTTGCCCCAAGGAACTGTGGTCAATGTAGTGGCGACGGCGAGTACGCCTATGCCACAGTGTGTGTTGTATTCCACCAGCTAGTGCGTATGCTATGACACTCTCTAGCCCATGTGCACTGTAACACCACCCCGTGAATATGTCATGCCACACTTGCCTTCGCACGGGTTATATTGCCCCATCTAACGTGCCTTCCTCGATGCCTATGTTTTAAAGCACAGCGCTATGCCATACATATTACAATCTGGGATCCATATCTTTGTCACAGTGCATATGCAATGTTACACTACCCAGCACATATTTTATATTACAACTTTAGAGACTACTTAGGTTACACAACACTGCCCTGTGCATATTACACTCCAAGGCGCATATCACATAGCAAGCGCTAGTGCCTGTGCTATCTCGCGCTCTCCAATGAATCTGTCATTGCGCACAATGTATTGCATATTATATTTCACGCCCCGGTTCATCTTATATCACACTTTTTGGTGCATAGTTTATACCATATACTATATCTAGTTTTCATTTTCAATCGTGCTCTCAGGACTATGTTCTATATAACACTGCATCCACCTACCCTTTTCACGGGCATTACATTTTGCGATTGGGGTGGAGGGTCAGGGGATGTTTCTGCCAAGTGAGCCCGGAGTCACAGTCCCAAACGTCCTCTTCTTCCTGAATAAAAGTGAGATTATGCTGCATACTTGTTCATATTTTAAGTAGTTCGCACAGACACACATTTTAAAAACAATAAAGTTCCTAATACCCACCTTCTATGAACAGTTAACTTGCTGCCTCATCCACCTCCTCCCTATCCTCTGTTGTCTGAATCCATGGACTAGCCTCCTCCCTCCTGCCATGCATGGTCTGATGTGCTGCCACTGCCCTGCATTTAGCATGATGTACCAGTCCACTCATCCTGCCCTCCATTGCCCAATTCCATTTTCCATCATTGACCTCCTGCTTAGCCTCTGTGCTTTGCTTGCTGCCCCTATTCTCCTTCCCCCTGCCCTCCGATGTCTTTGTGCATGCCCCTGCTCCATCCTTTTTGACCACCATGTTCCATGGACCTGCCACTCCTATCTACTCTGAGTGTTCTGTTGAGCTGCCACTCCCCTCCCACCTGCCTAGCATTGTCAGATGACTGTAACCTGTCCCTGCCACCTCCACCCTGCCTGTCCACATGCAATGCCCCTATTCCCTTCCTCCTGTCCTCCATGGTCCATTTTACTGCCACACCCTTCTGCCCTCCCTGGTCTGTGGTGCTGCAACTGCTCCTCCTGCCTGCCCCGTGCAGTCTGTTGTGAGGCCCCTTCCCCTGAACTCTCTTGTCTGTGCCCAGGTCCTGACCCTCCCTTCTATCCTCCATGGTCCTTTGTGCATGCCCCAGCACCCTCCTTCTTGCCCATCATAGCCATTGTGCTGCCACTAACCCTCCCGCTTGCCATGCATGGTCTTCTGTGCTGCCATGGCCCCTCCCACCTTCACTGTGTGGTCAGCTAGCTGCTCCTGACCCCCTCCCCCCTTCCCTCCATGGTCTGTGTGTATGCCATCATAGTCTCACTGTTGCTCTCCATGGTGTGTCTTGTTTCTAGTGCCCATCCTGCCTGACCTCCATGGTCATCTTGCTGCTCCTGCCCTGCCCCCTTGCCCCCAGCCCTCTGTTTCCATGTGCAGACCCCTATTCCCTCCCTCCTGGCTTGTCGGTTCCATTGTAATGCCCCATATCCGTCCCTCCTGCCCTTTATGGTCTGTTATGCTGCAGCTTTCTCTCCTGTCTGTCCATTATGGTCAGCTAGCTACCATTGCCTCTTTCCCCTCTGTTGTCTGTTGTCCATGTGCATGGTCCTGTCCCCTCCCTATTGCTTTCTATCGATTGTTGTGCTGCACTCTCGTCCCGCATGCCCTGTGTGGTGTATTGTGCTGCTGCAAACCCTGATGCCTGCCCTGTAGGGTCAGTTTGGTGTACCTCTCAATGTCCCCCCTGTCCTCTGTTATTCGAGTCCATGTCCCTACCCCAATTCCTCCTGCCTACCATGATCCAATGTACCATACTTGCGAACATTTTGAACTTGGTAAGAGGGAGATTTTGAAATAAAACTGGGGTATTGATTTTCCCCTTTGAGTTACATTGAAAAAGAGAAGATTGTAGACAGGAAACAGATCAAGTAAAGCCCATTTGAGCTTAAAAACATTGGACGTTTCTTGGCTGAAACGGGTCTGTTGGCATGTATGGTTGTACTACCACTGCCTCTTCCTTCTGCCCACAGTGGTCTATTATATTGCTACAGCCTCTCTTGCCAGTCCTGTATTGTTGGTTTGTTGCCCCTGCCCCCCTTTCCACTGCCCTCCATAGTCTGTTGTGCTGCCACTGCCCTTCCTGCCTGCCTAGTGTGGTCAAATTGTTGCCTCTGCACTCTCCTACCTGCCTTCAATTTTCAAAGTCCGTGCCCCTGGCCTCTGCCTCTCAACAGTATCCCAATGAACAACTAGATTGCTAACATTCTATATTTATTACAAAAGTGTGGAATGCCGGACGTCATCTTGATGTAATCAAAACTGTAATGCCTAGAGCATTTCCTTTAGAAATTACACATATGAGAGGGTCTTATTTGCATCAAAATTATGGTTAGTGCTCTAAAAAACTAAAATGAGGACATATTTTCTGAGTTTTCAAATAGCGACAAAGAACTTGTAAATTATTTGTAATCTTAGTTTTTTTATCCAGTTGACCACTTGATTAAATGTTGCATCCAAGGGGAGAGGGTGTGGTGTTACTTCCAGAGCTGCATACTTTGCAACTGGGGAACCAGGTTGGAGTTTCTGCTTCAGCTCAACATTCTGTGATTCTGGTCAAATCACTTAATCTCCCCATGTCTACAACCAAAATGAATTTGATCTTGTGTGATGTAACCAATGTTCATGTAAAGCACTCCAATACCTGACAAGTCTGCACTATATAAAACTGCAAATACACACAAAATAAGTGTTTTGCACACTCATTGTCATTGGGCTACATTTGGGCTACATCTGGGTGATATTTGGGCTACATTAGGGCTCTTTTGTCTCTGGTGGCCATTTTAGGAGATTTATTTGTTATGAAGTTTCCTAATTTCCTCATTTACTGCAGTCTCCTCAGTAGGAAATGCTTTCAGTTTTTTACTTTGATTCCATCAAGAAGGTATTCAGATATGTCACACATTTGCCATAAATTCTGAATGTTAGCACTCTAGTTGCTCATTAGATCACTGTAGTAAAGCTACTGCTCACCACAAAAGTCTGCTGCTGGTATTGAAAGTGCATGTTTCAGTCTGCATGTCAGAATGTTTTTATGAAATAAAAGAGGATTTCAGAAGTCAAAATGTGCCCTAGTTTTTCTTTCTGCAGCACTAATCATAATTTATATGGCAAAATGAACCCCCTCATTTTGTTCCTTTTTAAATTAAATGTTTTAAGTGTTACCACTTTATTCCAATCAAGATGGCTTCAGGTGTGCCATACTTTTGTCATAAGTAAGACTGTTAGCGCTCTAGTTGATCTTAAGAACACTCTGGGACATTCTGTCATTGGGCTATACTTGGGCTACATCTGGGTGATATTTGGGCTACATTTGGGCTCTTTTGTCTCTGGTGGCCATCTTGGGAGATTTATTTGTTATGAAGTTTCCTAATTTCCTCATTTACTGCAGTCTCCTCACTAGGAAATACTTTCAGTTTTTTACTTTGATTCCATCAAGAAGGCATTCAGATGTGTCACACATTTTCCATAAATTCTGAATGTTAGCACTCTAGTTGCTCATTAGATCACTGTAGTAAAGCTACTGCTCACCAGGCAAGTCTGCTGCTGGTATTCAAAGTGCATGTTTCAGTCTGCATGTCAGAATGTTTTTATGAAATAAAAGAGGATTTCAGAAGTCAAAATGTGCCCTAGTTTTTCTTTCTGCAGCACTAATCATTATTTATATGGCAAAATGAACCCCCTCATTTTGTTCCTTTGTAAATTAAATGTTTTAAGTGTTACCACTTTATTCCAATCAAGATGGCTTCAGGTGTGCCATACTTTTGTCATAAGTAAGACTGTTAGCGCTCTAGTTGTTCTTTAGAGCACTCTGGGAAGCTGCAGTAGAACACAAAGGAATCAACTGACAGTCTCTGCCCTTGTTGGATGTACATGTTTTACTGAGAATGTCAGACTTCATTCTTACATGACTGAGAAAGATAATGTGAATTTACAGAAAATATGCTCTCAGTTTAGCTTATAGATCACCTTCCAAACCTCTGTGGGAAAAGTATGAGAAAATAGTTTTCTCTCAAACATAGTTCGTGATATCACAGCAGAAGGCTTTTTCACATGGTAAAATCACCTTAGAAGACACCACAATTCCTAAAATGAGTATGGTACCATCAACAAATGATTTATAATGTAACTAAAGTCTTAAAACCTTCTATTAACTGCAATGCTTTTTAATGAGGTGCTATCATGTATATTGGTCCCAAGATGGCTGCCAACACTTCTTGGATGAAGTACTGACAGCCAATCAGATCTCACGATGAGATGTGTGGTTAGGCTCCGCCCAGATATGTATGTGATTTTACTTTTGATTTTCTCAGGAACTACTGAACAGATTGACACCATATATGCAAAAGGCACATGCCTGACCTGAGGACTACCTCTTTGCCAAATTTCAAGTAATTCTGTTCAGCCGTTCGGGCTGTACCTTGGACTAAAGGTCCCTATGGAAAATTGCATGGGGAAAACGCGTTTTGGGACCCCCTTTTTTCTCAGCCCCCGCTTGACGAATCCCCCCAAGACTTTCAGGGTAGGAGCGGAGCGGAGTGCCCCACCTATTTTAAAAATTTCGCGATGATTCGTCAACCGGCGCCAAAGTTATTCCAAATAGAATGTTGCGGATTTCCTATGGAAACACGGTCCTAACTATAACTATCTACTGGCGACCGCCAGTAGATAATATATGTATATATATATATATATATATATATATATATATATATATATATATTCACTGAAAAAACACAGGTTTCAAGGACGTTATACTTAGAAATGTGCATTTAAGAAACCTTAGCTATTCACTAAAACACCACAAGTTACAGGAACGTTATAGTTAGTCTGTCATTTCACGTGTACAAAATGAGAGAAATTTAGCCGTTATAGTCAGCTTACCTAACTATAACTCACGCCCTACAATGCACTGCTGATGATGTCACATATTACATCACTCATAGCATGGTCAGAGACATCACTGATGACATCATCCTGGGACTGAGTGTTTTTAAAAAGTTTAAGAATGTTACATACATATATACGTCAAGGTGTATCGAAGAATGAGTGGGTGTATGAGTGTCTGTATGGATGATTTAGTGGGTGTGTGGCTAACTGTATAAGTGAGGGATTAAACCTGTCTTAGTAAATGTATGGGTGAGTGACTAATCTGTGTGAATGTGTGTATCAGTGTCAGTTGGTGTGTAATGGGCTGCATGGGTTGTGAGTAGGTATATGAGTGTCTATATGGTGTATTGATTAGTTGTCTGAGTGCCTGAGTGTGTGTGTAGGTGAGGGTGTATGTGACTCCCTGCATAAATGTATGAGTGGGTGAATCCCTGGGTGTATGGGTTCATGAGTGCATCTGTGAGGGGCTGTTTTGGTGAGTGAGTGTGCGTATGGCTGTGTTGGTGAGTGAATGGATGTCTCAGTGGTATATGGGCGAGTAACGGCATATGTGAACGGCAGTATATGTGACTGTTGCAGTATATAAGTGACTGGATATGTGAGTGAGTGAGTGATTGTGAGAGTGGCTGTATGGGTGAGTGTGTGCTTGTCTCAGCGACTGTATAGGAGAGCAAGTATTTGTCAGCATCTGTTTGAGTAGTGAGTGTGTGTATGTTTCGTTATGGGTGAGTAAGTGGCTGTGTGATTGAGTGTTTGGGTGAGTAAGTAGGTGTGTGAGCAGCTCAATGGGTGATTGATGGTGTATGAGTGGATGTATGGGTGTGTGACTGGATATATCAGCAGCTGTATTGGTGAGTGACTGGCTGTATGAGTGCCTGTATGGGTGAGTGAGTGGATGTGTATGGGGACCTATCAATCAGTGAGTAGGCATGTACGTACTGGTATTGGTGTGTTAATGGTTTCAAGAATGGAAGTCTGAAATTTGGAGTGGGTGTATGAATGGTTATATTGGGGAGTGAGTCAGTGCATCAGAGATTATGTGGATGATGTCATCAGTGATGTCATTTGAGATGTCATCAGTGATATCATCAGTGATGTCACTGCCCATGTCATGAGTGATGTAATATGTGATGTCATCAGCAGTGCACTGCAGGGGCAAGAGTTGTAGTTAGCTCAGCTAACTATAACGGCTGAATTGTCAGACTAACTAAAACATTCCTGTGGTTTTTTCAATGAATATATAAGGGTTTTTAAATGCTAATTCCTAACTATAACATCCCTGAAACCTGTGTTTTATTTCAGTGAATTTTGAAGGTTTTTTAAATGCTAATTTCGAACTATAACTTCCTTGAAACCTGTGTGTTTTCAGTGAATTTCTAAGGTTTTTTAAATGGTAATTCCTAACTTTAACGCTCCTGAAACCTTTGTATTTTTTTGTGAATTCCTAAGGTTTTTTTAATGCTAATTGCTAACTATAATGCAGTTGAAACCTGTTTTTGAGTGCACATATACATACATATACAAAAAAAGATTTTTAAAATATATTTCATGTTTTTATATGATCGTTTTATATAATTTATATATATATGCAGTAAATCGGTTATTTTTCAAATATAAAAATGGGCTGCAAGATGTAACCTTGCAATGATACAAGGGAATGCAGAAAAAAGCAAGAGAGATGCAGAAAGAAGCAAGAGGGGTGATGAAAGAGGCAACAGGTGCAGAAACAAGCAAAAGGTGCAGAAAGTGGAAGAAAGGTGCAGAAATAGGACAAGAGGTGCAGAAAGAGCCATAAGAAGTGCAGAAAGAAGTGAGAGAGGTGCAGAAAGAAGCAAGAGAATTACAGAAAGAAGCAAGAGAGGTGCAGAAAGAGGCAAGAGAGGTGCAGAAAGAGGCAAGAGAAGTACAGAAAGAGGAAGAAAGGTGCAGGAAGAGGCAAGAGAGGTGCAGAAAGAAGCAAGAGAGGTGCAGAAAGAGGTAAGGGAGGTGCAGAAAGAAGGCAGAGAAGTGCAGAAAGAAGCAAGAGAGGGGTCCGCAACAGATGGTGTTAAGCCAGGGTGGCTTGTTCATGGGGAGGAACCTTGGAGGACCCTCCTGCATTCCATGTCCAACGCGGGGGCCATCTGAGTGTGTCATTGTGGTTCACCAGGTCAATGGGGCCCCTTCTACTTTTGAGAGTGACTCGAAGTTAAGTTCCCCTGATTTGATATCTTGCTAGTTTGTGGCTGGTCTTGTGCTTGGTCTCTTCTGGTTGCTGGCAGCTGAAGGTGGTAGTGGTGCCCCCAGCCAGGTAGATGGACTCAAACTCTAGCTCTTTTAACCAGAGATATTTGAATTTCAAGCTTGCTTCTGGGACCTGCCAATATGGTTGGTGTGCATGCGAGGCATAATGGGTTATGGGAGTGGAAGATCACAATGAGATCTTACCAACTGTTCGCCACTGAAGTAGCCCTTGAACCTATAAACCTTAAATCTATAAGCCTTGATTCAAGCACAGGTTATTTCACCCTATCATCACTCTTTAGATCTTCTCTGAATAATGAATAAAAGCAAAAGCAACATGACATCAGAGAAGCTTCGCTCGGGTAGACTAATTCACTTCAGGCCTTGTGAAGCGGTTGAACCTTTTTTTTTCTTCTGTCTTTCAAAAAGAGGGCCTGGAACTTGGTGATATTGGTGATATTAATTCAAAGTCGGGGTTCCTATGCTTGTACAGAACTGAAAGGCTCTACAAAGTCTACATCCTTGTCCCCCCACTGCTGATTGTTATGAATACTACAAATGTTGTGTCCCAGCATCATATTGAGGATTTCACTGCTCCGGATGTGGATGTTGATGTGAAATATCACCCATCAAACAGAATAGGCCCCCCAACAGCTCCCCCTGGTCAACTATAGATTTCAGAACTGAAGCTGTATAGCCATACTCTTATGGAGTTATCATCCGCAGTCCTCCTCAACATAGGGTGTATGATAGGGATAGATGGATAGATAGATAGATAGATAGATAGATAGATAGATAGATAGATAGATAGATAGATAGATAGATAGATAGATAGATAGATAGATAGATAGATAGATAGATAGATAGATAGATAGATAGATAGATAGATAGATAGATAGATAGATAGATAGATAGATAGATAGATAGATAGATAGATAGATAGATAGATAGATAGATAGATAGATAGATAGATATGCAGGACCTGATTTAGATCTTGGCAGAGGGGAATACTCTTTCACAAATGTGGCAGGTAGCCCATCCGCTGTATTACAATACTATTATTTCCAATGGATATCGTAATACGGTGGATGGGATATCAGTCACGTTTATGACGGAGTATTCTATCCAATGAGGTCTAAATAAGGCCCATAGACACTTGCTGGACACTAGCAAACAATACATGCTGACTGTCACCCCTTATAATTCCTATTTATAACTTTTCATATGCCTACCTCAAAACTGGCATGTGAACTTGTTTTCAGAGTCCAGGGCTAAGCCTGGCTGAACCCTGGCTGGCCCTGGCAGCCTCCAAAAACTTGGATTTAATGCCCCCGAGATGTCAGAAATTACACCTGACATGATCTTGCAAGAAATGTCATCCATAGGCTCAATGGAAGCCAAGCTGTCAGATGCATCCTTAAAAGTCAAATCAACAAGTCAATAACTGTTGTTTTTCCACCAGCTCTTAGACTCCTTTGAGAAACAATTAACTGCCCTTGAGTACAAAGTTGATAGTATACCTGACTGGATACAAGAGCGACCAAAGTTGCTACCCTGTCTTGGCAAAAGGGAGAGAGTAGAACATTGCCATATCTGCAAAGATATGGTGCTCTTTTCCTCTGTCTTTCTGTGCTGGAACACTTTAGGCTGCCATGCACCAATGCACACACCCTTGCACCATAGTGGAACTGTGTGTGCACTCTGTTTAGAATAGGTCTAATACTGGAAGGGGACTCTTCCAGTACAAACAATATGCTTTAATACTTTTACCACTTTATATATGTGCCATAAAATGCAGCACATGTGCAAAGTTTAAAAACTTGTCCCACTGTTAAGTCTACATTGAGGAGTTGTAATTGTTTGTCACAAATCCTTGTCTGCACATGTTAGTAAGGGATCTGCATTATAATCCATGGGTGGTTGCACTGGCACTCCTGTGTCCTACTGATGGTATACCCCCTTGATGCAGGCAACTTACCAATGCAAATGATCATTTGGATTTGAAAGTAAATCATTCCATAACACTTTGCACTAGATTTGAATCACTTTTGTGACACAAACCCAGCACAAAGTGTTTGTAAAAATCTGGAACATGGACTCTACAGTGAAAAGTGACATGATTTGGAAGATTGACCAAAGTGGGACAACATTATACTTCATGGAATTCCAGAACAGCCCAAAAACGATAATAGGAATGCCTTCCTACAGAACACCATTCCTCAACTCCTTAATGTCCAATTTTCTGAACTTGTTGCCTTCCAGAAAGCCCATCCAGGAATTTCTCAAGACCACTAATCGTCGCATTTTTTCTCCAGCACCTATACATGCAGTTTATTCCTTGTCTAGCTAAAATAACTTGGATTATTCTTCTTGGAGGGGCAGCCAGTACATATCTCAGCTAACGTCTCACAAATGAACCTCAAGCTGAATAAGTTCCTCATGTTGTGATCTAGGTTAAAAAAGTGGAACATCAATTACAGGCTCTTTGACCTCCTAGTTCTTATCTTCATACTGACCTGGACACAATTGCTTGATTCACTGGACCTAGCCTTTATGTAGCTGTCAGGCAAGCAATCTGACTACCTTTATGAAAATGTAGATAGTGTGCACCTGTCCCATCTGGCCCCACTGTTTGATCACCGTTCAGAAAAGATATACAGATTACAAATGAGTCAGACAAAAGTCTCCATCATTGAGAAATTCATGTTGAAAAGGAATAAAATGTACTCCCCCTAATCGAGCCATGAACCTCCTCAACCAACAAGCAACAGATGACTTATCTTGGAATCCTTTAACAACTCCTAACTAGGCACCTCTCATTTTTAGTTCTATTGATCTACCTGCCTGGACATGTTCCTCTGTGATTTATGTTGTTTGTGGTCTATGTTTCACACTTGAATACACTTTTGGTAGAATGTTCTAACCTCCCTCCTCAAAACAACAAGGGCCATACAGCAAAGTCCTTACATTGTATTTGCTTCCCCCCTTTGACAATCCTTGGTGACCTATGGTTGTGCAAGAGCGGCGGGGTCTGGTGGATTTCTGTAACATACAACCACCCTTTACATGATAATCCAGATCTATGACATTATCTCGGGATATGACCTGCCCATAACATTTCTTCCTGGCTTCCCTCTTCTCATGAATGTGGGCTAGATGGGAACACTTCCTGGTGAGGTTGTGATAATAAGTCAATGGACTGCTGATATGTGACACCAAAGTTGGCTATGTGGACCACAGCACACATGTTTGGAGTCCCATATGGTAGAACGCCTACCCACCACTGTTTTGCACTTCATTCCATTAAACCAACACTGGGACCCATTTAATTTCTTATCTCCACCTCATCCAATTGGCACCTCCACCAACCAATGGAATTACAAACAGCGTAATCATTGCCTACATCCAGGCAACGTACCTATAGAAGGCCTAACCTCAGTCCTTTCCAAGGTAAAGAAGAAATTGAGGAGGGGAGCTACCCCAGTGTGTAAACACAGCGGGACGGGGGTTAAATGGTGAGGAATTTTACAAGATGTCCCTATTTGAACAAAATGAATTGCTTATAGGCAGGGTATTGAGACACAGTTATTCAGGTATATGCAAAACACTATATCTCATATAAAAAAGCACTTCAGAAAAACTCTATGTGAGGCAACATTATTAAAAATATCATTTATTTTCGTCCATATGTTAAAAAATAGGCAAATGCCTATGGCTCCCTAAAGCGGGTTACAATCTATAATCCTTTTAAAAAAACAGATAAATCAATGCATATTAAAACAGAAAGGTTTAAAAGTCGACGCAGCGTTTCGGTGATTGTGTACAATATTTCACCTTCTTCAGGACTTAACAAACTGTTTATTTCATCTAGGACAAAAAAGAAAATTATCCAATTTTAACATTTATAAATAAAAAAGTGCAGATTAACAAAATAAAATGACAGTGTTGCTTAATTGTCTCACAGTAACCTCTGTCCTATAGCATTTGACAAAAACTACCAGGTTGATCATTTAAGGTAGGATTGTTGGTGTCTGTTACTATAGACACTAGATTTTCTATCTCACAAGTTTCTTGTAAATTGTAATAAAAACAAAATCAAAACTGCATACCTTGTATTAAATTTAAGGCTGTATGGAGTAGTGGAGGATGACCTTCCAGTTGTAAATTTCTGCCAGGTTATATAATTTTCCTGTTTTATAGATAAAAATCACTTTTAGATGGGGCTAACCCTATGGGTCATATGGCCTTATTGATTATGGACAAAGGTTCGCATACCTGATTAAAATATCAAGTGATCTTGTTGTTTGTACCACGAGAAGCCACCAAATCTGAATATTGTTTCTTTTCTATTCCAGGACTGCTATAATAGTCATCAATTCTTGTGGTCTCTATTGGGGGTTGAGTAAACACCTTTATTAGTTCAACCAATCACTAACAGTATGTTCCTTATTTTGGACTCGTACTAAAACCTCTCACCTTAATTCCGAGAACAAATCAGATTGGATAATTTCTGATTTGTCAGTTCTTAGGGGCAATTCCTTTGCGTTAGGTGGAAGAAAAATCAATTTATCTTCAGTCTCATAGACCGCCTAAATGTATAAAATGAGTGTCAGATATTTGCTGGAATAACGTAAATTCAACACTATTTTGAACATTATAAAGAAATAATCAGTATATTTAACTTTAAACACATCGTTACTGGCGGTAATTGATGGTATAAATTGCCTAAATGTCTTGTTATTAAAAAGATGCAGTCACAACTATTTTTTTGTGTCTTTTCTATCCTTGCATTGCCAAGTTAAATTAATTATCCACGAAGCTCTATTTATATGGAGCAAACAGCAACAACTAAGTTAGAACAATTATTTGATTATTCGTATAAGTTAAAAAAGTGAAACAATGCTGGCTATCCTTGAACGCTTTCTGTGCGCTGAATCTTTTAGGCAAACTACAGTATTAGGGGGTTTATTACTGCTCACCTCGTCGCATTAGTTCGGCCTCCCTGCTCTCGTGGTACGTCCAAATCCGGGATTCCGAAATGATTTCAATTCCACTTTATTTTAAACGCGTTAAACCGGATGCGTTCCTAACGTCATTTCCGGGCAGATCAGCTGTTGATGCTCAGTCTGTATGTCTATCTTTCTTTTCAGTGACTACGGCGGCCATTTTATAATGGGCAAAGTTCAATGCTAATGTTCGTATGCAATTCGATAGCTCGGCATGGGCGATTAAGTTCTAAAGATTCCTATGTTACATATTAATTAAGACTTTGTTTTATTAGTCATGTCTTAATTAGATTTTGTGTATAGCGATGTACCGTGTTAAAATGTAACAACAGTATATGCCTCATGGTCGCAGCACCTTTTTATCAGTCTATAATACACAAATTAACTAATTGGACAAGGTTACATTTTATTTATTTATTCATGTGCTCGAGTCTGCGATAGTGTTGAATAATGATGGAAAACGAGCGGCCATATTGGAGTGCCCTAATTAAAGTACACCTAATGCTATATTCTAGTTTGTCAAAACACTATTTTGTCCCAATTCCAGGGAGGAGGGACATCCCTCTGATTAAGTTTAAACCTAAATGGCTAAAAGGTTAAAAATTTCTTCAGCTCATCAAGGAACAACTTGTTCATATGTTCTTTGGCTACAGATAGATACAGAGGAAATGGGAACAAAGGGAAGGGAAGAAATATTTCACAGTAATCTCTCCCAATCCTCCCTATTATTAAGGCCATTTTTGTGCGTATCAAACCGTGACATAAAATATTGTTCGCGTTTTTTTCTTTTTAGGGCTACATCGCCCCCTCGAGTGTCACAGAGCACAGTTTCAATGCCACACCATTGCAGATCTTCTATTGAATGGTTGGCCTCCAACCAGTGTTCCACTAGTGGAGCTGTCAATCTTTTAGTTCTGATTGCAGACTTATGCTCAGTAATTCTGGTTCTAATTTCACGGGAAGTTTCACCAATGTATGCCCTCTTGCAAGGACAAAATATCATATAGATAATATTACGGGTTCTGCAGTTTATCAAGCTTTTCATGTGGTGCTTATAACCGTTATGGGTTATGCAGCTACCACTTTTGATGTTGCCACAACTCTTGCATGAGTTGCATGGGAAAGTACCAACAGGGAATGGACTGTTGTTGATGGTACTTTGTTTGGATATTCTATTCTCTCTGTACGTATGTACTAATTTATTCCGAATAGTACAGTTTCTTCGGAAGGAGAACATGGGTTTAGTGACATTGGTATCATTTCTGTCTCTGAGTAGCGGCCAATTCCTATTGATAATATTTTTAACTTTGTTACTGATGCTGCTGAAGTTTGTTACGAAAATTAAAGGTAGATTCTGAGAATCTATATTTTTGTTCTCTTTTTCTATGAATAACGAATCTCGATTAAAATATTTTGCTCTTTTATAAGCTTTACGTATTAGACTTCTGGGATATCCTCTATCTTTCAATTTTTGCGATAGTACATCCGAATGTCTGTTAAAATCGTTGATATCAGTGCAATTACGGCGTATTCTTAAAAATTGGCCGAATGGGATATTATCCCTTTGACACATGGGATGGTTGCTTTGATAGTGTAACATAGTGTTACGATCTGTTTGTTTAGTAAAGAGCTCAACCTTTAGTTTACCATCCAGATGTTTAATTGTAATGTCTAAAAAGTTGCACTGTGTCCTATCAATTGTTGATGTGAAGTTTAAATTGTCATCACCTAAGTTTAACCAAATGATAAAATCGTTTAAAGACTCGATGGCACCGCTCCATATAAAGAAAACATCGTCAATGTATCGTGACCAATAGGAGATGTTTTCATAGAACGGTGCCACTGGGTTAAAAATGTGTTTCTCTTCGAAATTGGCTACATATAAACAGGCCAGACTGGGAGCACAGGTGGCCCCCATGCTGGTACCTTTAATCTGTTTATATAGTTCTGTACCAAATAGGAAAATATTATTTTTCAAGATGACTTCCACACAGTCAATGATAAACGATGAATGTGTTGATAGATCACCGTTTCTCTCTTGTAACAAACCCTCAAGCATTTGTACTGTGTCATTTTGGGGTATGTTTGTATAGAGGGCTTCTATGTCAAGCGTTACCAACCATTGCTTATCTGGGTGGTATGCAATACCTTCAATTTTATTAATGATAGAAGTTGTGTCCTTAATATAGGCCCTCTGTTTCACTACTAATGGCTGAAGGAATTTGTCTACATATTTACTGAGAGGTTCCGTTAGGGAGTCAATGCTAGATACAATTGGTCTCATGGGGGGGTTTTTTTGGTCCTTATGAATTTTGGGTAAACCATACAATGCAGGTATTTTAGGGTTAGGATTTCTGAGGAAATTGTATTCTTCGGAACAGATGACCTCATCTTCTTTAGCGAAGTCTAAGAGTCTGCCTATTTTTTCCATTAGTGCCTTCCATTCTGTTTTGTTGGATTTCTCATAGTGAAGTGGGTTGTTAAGCATATTAAGCATCTTATTATTATAATCTATAGTATCCATTACTACAATGCTCCCACCTTTATCACCAGGTTTTATGGTTAAGTCCTGGCGGTGTTCCAAATTTGTTAAGGCTATACGTTCATTTTTGTTGAGATTGTTTTGCCACCATATCTTTTTTGTAAGCAGAGCTTCAATATTATTCTCTACAGCTTTCTCGAATAGATCCACTTTTTTATTCACCTGATTAAGAGACGGGGTCCAATGGGACTTAGATTTGAGACCTGATTTGTTGTCTACAGCAGTTCGATTGTCCTCCTTGTCTTTAAAAAATTCATTTAATCTAATCTTTCTAAAAATGTTTTGTAGATCTCTTTCTAAAGCATACTTATCTACAGGTGTACAGATGGCATTGCCTAATCCTTTTTCTAATAAAGAGATCTCGTGTTCACTAAGGGTTGCACTAGACAGGTTAATAATAGGGGCTTTTTTAAGACTTTCTAATCCCAATGTACCTGACTCCTGGTTCTCATGTAGGGACGTCTCTGTTGGGGATTGTGTGGATATGTACTCCCCCGTCCTCGTCCCTGCCCTCGTCCTCGATTCGGACCCGCATTCTGATGACGTTGGTCCAAAAAAGACAGCGAATCTCTACTTGTGCTAGGTGCGATGTCCCCGTTTCTTTTTGAGTTGTCTAATTGCTCTCCTTCAGAGTCAGAGCTGGTATACGAGGTATCAAAAAAGGTTACTCTTTTCCTAGGGAAGTTTCTCTTCGGTTGTTGCCAGTTTGGTCTGTTATATGAGTCTTCCCTCGGTCGTTCGTAATAATCTTTTTGTAGATAAGGGTAAACATATTCTAAGTTGTATTTAAGAACATCCTTCCTTAATTTATTCGCTTTTTTGTTAAGTAAATAGTCTCTATAGCTTGACACATCATTTTCGATTTCCTCTAATTTCTTTTTGGCTTCTTCTAGAGAGTTATCTTCTTTTAATTTGTTCTCCATCGCTTCAATTTCACCCTTTTCTATAATCAATATCTCGTGTGCTGTCTCTATAATCAACAGCATCCAGTCACGGCTGCAGCGATTGGCTATAAATGTCCAGTTCTCTATGAATTTAGCATGTTTAATAAAAATACCGGGTTCGTTTTTCACTTGTAGACCTCTAGGTATAATTCCTTTCCTACAATATTCAATGAGGAAATCTGCATGCAGTTCCGTTCTAATGGTCTTTTTCTTATTATTCCACAGGTCCCTCCATTTATCCTCATTGCCATTGTTTGTGCTTATTGTCGAGAATTCTTTTGAGGTACCATTAATGATTTTGTTAAATTGCTCTTCTGAAAAGCCATATGTTCTTAGAGCATCCATAATTTATTTGTAGTTGGGCTAGATTTGCCTTGTGTCAGTATTGACAAATTAAAAACGAAACTCCCCAGCTTACTAGCTGTGCAATGTAGAGAAGAAATTGAGGAGGGGAGCTACCCCAGTGTGTAAACACAGCGGGACGGGGGTTAAATGGTGAGGAATTTTACAAGATGTCCCTATTTGAACAAAATGAATTGCTTATAGGCAGGGTATTGAGACACAGTTATTCAGGTATATGCAAAACACTATATCTCATATAAAAAAGCACTTCAGAAAAACTCTATGTGAGGCAACATTATTAAAAATATCATTTATTTTCGTCCATATGTTAAAAAATAGGCAAATGCCTATGGCTCCCTAAAGCGGGTTACAATCTATAATCCTTTTAAAAAAACAGATAAATCAATGCATATTAAAACAGAAAGGTTTAAAAGTCGACGCAGCGTTTCGGTGATTGTGTACAATATTTCACCTTCTTCAGGACTTAACAAACTGTTTATTTCATCTAGGACAAAAAAGAAAATTATCCAATTTTAACATTTATAAATAAAAAAGTGCAGATTAACAAAATAAAATGACAGTGTTGCTTAATTGTCTCACAGTAACCTCTGTCCTATAGCATTTGACAAAAACTACCAGGTTGATCATTTAAGGTAGGATTGTTGGTGTCTGTTACTATAGACACTAGATTTTCTATCTCACAAGTTTCTTGTAAATTGTAATAAAAACAAAATCAAAACTGCATACCTTGTATTAAATTTAAGGCTGTATGGAGTAGTGGAGGATGACCTTCCAGTTGTAAATTTCTGCCAGGTTATATAATTTTCCTGTTTTATAGATAAAAATCACTTTTAGATGGGGCTAACCCTATGGGTCATATGGCCTTATTGATTATGGACAAAGGTTCGCATACCTGATTAAAATATCAAGTGATCTTGTTGTTTGTACCACGAGAAGCCACCAAATCTGAATATTGTTTCTTTTCTATTCCAGGACTGCTATAATAGTCATCAATTCTTGTGGTCTCTATTGGGGGTTGAGTAAACACCTTTATTAGTTCAACCAATCACTAACAGTATGTTCCTTATTTTGGACTCGTACTAAAACCTCTCACCTTAATTCCGAGAACAAATCAGATTGGATAATTTCTGATTTGTCAGTTCTTAGGGGCAATTCCTTTGCGTTAGGTGGAAGAAAAATCAATTTATCTTCAGTCTCATAGACCGCCTAAATGTATAAAATGAGTGTCAGATATTTGCTGGAATAACGTAAATTCAACACTATTTTGAACATTATAAAGAAATAATCAGTATATTTAACTTTAAACACATCGTTACTGGCGGTAATTGATGGTATAAATTGCCTAAATGTCTTGTTATTAAAAAGATGCAGTCACAACTATTTTTTTGTGTCTTTTCTATCCTTGCATTGCCAAGTTAAATTAATTATCCACGAAGCTCTATTTATATGGAGCAAACAGCAACAACTAAGTTAGAACAATTATTTGATTATTCGTATAAGTTAAAAAAGTGAAACAATGCTGGCTATCCTTGAACGCTTTCTGTGCGCTGAATCTTTTAGGCAAACTACAGTATTAGGGGGTTTATTACTGCTCACCTCGTCGCATTAGTTCGGCCTCCCTGCTCTCGTGGTACGTCCAAATCCGGGATTCCGAAATGATTTCAATTCCACTTTATTTTAAACGCGTTAAACCGGATGCGTTCCTAACGTCATTTCCGGGCAGATCAGCTGTTGATGCTCAGTCTGTATGTCTATCTTTCTTTTCAGTGACTACGGCGGCCATTTTATAATGGGCAAAGTTCAATGCTAATGTTCGTATGCAATTCGATAGCTCGGCATGGGCGATTAAGTTCTAAAGATTCCTATGTTACATATTAATTAAGACTTTGTTTTATTAGTCATGTCTTAATTAGATTTTGTGTATAGCGATGTACCGTGTTAAAATGTAACAACAGTATATGCCTCATGGTCGCAGCACCTTTTTATCAGTCTATAATACACAAATTAACTAATTGGACAAGGTTACATTTTATTTATTTATTCATGTGCTCGAGTCTGCGATAGTGTTGAATAATGATGGAAAACGAGCGGCCATATTGGAGTGCCCTAATTAAAGTACACCTAATGCTATATTCTAGTTTGTCAAAACACTATTTTGTCCCAATTCCAGGGAGGAGGGACATCCCTCTGATTAAGTTTAAACCTAAATGGCTAAAAGGTTAAAAATTTCTTCAGCTCATCAAGGAACAACTTGTTCATATGTTCTTTGGCTACAGATAGATACAGAGGAAATGGGAACAAAGGGAAGGGAAGAAATATTTCACAGTAATCTCTCCCAATCCTCCCTATTATTAAGGCCATTTTTGTGCGTATCAAACCGTGACATAAAATATTGTTCGCGTTTTTTTCTTTTTAGGGCTACATCGCCCCCTCGAGTGTCACAGAGCACAGTTTCAATGCCACACCATTGCAGATCTTCTATTGAATGGTTGGCCTCCAACCAGTGTTCCACTAGTGGAGCTGTCAATCTTTTAGTTCTGATTGCAGACTTATGCTCAGTAATTCTTGTTCTAATTTCACGGGAAGTTTCACCAATGTATGCCCTCTTGCAAGGACAAAATATCATATAGATAATATTACGGGTTCTGCAGTTTATCAAGCTTTTCATGTGGTGCTTATAACCGTTATGGGTTATGCAGCTACCACTTTTGATGTTGCCACAACTCTTGCATGAGTTGCATGGGAAAGTACCAACAGGGAATGGACTGTTGTTGATGGTACTCTGTTTGGATATTCTATTCTCTCTGTACGTATGTACTAATTTATTCCGAATAGTACAGTTTCTTCGGAAGGAGAACATGGGTTTAGTGACATTGGTATCATTTCTGTCTCTGAGTAGCGGCCAATTCCTATTGATAATATTTTTAACTTTGTTACTGATGCTGCTGAAGTTTGTTACGAAAATTAAAGGTAGATTCTGAGAATCTGTATTTTAGTTTAGTTTTTAGTATTTTAGAGTTTTTCTGAAGTGCTTTTTTATATGAGATATAGTGTTTTGCATATACCTGAATAACTGTGTCTCAATACCCTGCCTATAAGCAATTCATTTTGTTCAAATAGGGACATCTTGTAAAATTCCTCACCATTTAACCCCCGTCCCGCTGTGTTTACACACTGGGGTAGCTCCCCTCCTCAATTTCTTCTCTACATTGCACAGCTAGTAAGCTGGGGAGTTTCGTTTTTAATTTGTCAATACTGACACAAGGCAAATCTAGCCCAACTACAAATAAATTATGGATGCTCTAAGAACATATGGCTTTTCAGAAGAGCAATTTAACAAAATCATTAATGGTACCTCAAAAGAATTCTCGACAATAAGCACAAACAATGGCAATGAGGATAAATGGAGGGACCTGTGGAATAATAAGAAAAAGACCATTAGAACGGAACTGCATGCAGATTTCCTCATTGAATATTGTAGGAAAGGAATTATACCTAGAGGTCTACAAGTGAAAAACGAACCCGGTATTTTTATTAAACATGCTAAATTCATAGAGAACTGGACATTTATAGCCAATCGCTGCAGCCGAGACTGGATGCTGTTGATTATAGAGACAGCACACGAGATATTGATTATAGAAAAGGGTGAAATTGAAGCGATGGAGAACAAATTAAAAGAAGATAACTCTCTAGAAGAAGCCAAAAAGAAATTAGAGGAAATCGAAAATGATGTGTCAAGCTATAGAGACTATTTACTTAACAAAAAAGCGAATAAATTAAGGGAGGATGTTCTTAAATACAACTTAGAATATGTTTACCCTTATCTACAAAAAGATTATTACGAACGACCGAGGGAAGACTCATATAACAGACCAAACTGGCAACAACCGAAGAGAAACTTCCCTAGGAAAAGAGTAACCTTTTTTGATACCTAGTATACCAGCTCTGACTCTGAAGGAGAGCAATTAGACAACTCAAAAAGAAACGGGGACATCGCACCTAGCACAAGTAGAGATTCGCTGTCTTTTTTGGACCAACGTCATCAGAATGCGGGTCCGAATCGAGGACGAGGGCAGGGACGAGGACGGGGGAGTACATATCCACACAATCCCCAACAGAGACGTCCCTACATGAGAACCAGGAGTCAGGTACATTGGGATTAGAAAGTCTTAAAAAAGCCCCTATTATTAACCTGTCTAGTGCAACCCTTAGTGAACACGAGATCTCTTTATTAGAAAAAGGATTAGGCTATGCCATCTGTACACCTGTAGATAAGTATGCTTTAGAAAGAGATCTACAAAACTTTTTTAGAAAGATTAGATTAAATGAATTTTTTAAAGACAAGGAGGACAATCGAACTGCTGTAGACAACAAATCAGGTCTCAAATCTAAGTCCCATTGGACCCCGTCTCTTAATCAGGTGAATAAAAAAGTGGATCTATTCGAGAAAGCTGTAGAGAATAATATTGAAGCTCTGCTTACAAAAAAGATATGGTGGCAAAACAATCTCAACAAAAATGAACGTATAGCCTTAACAAATTTGGAACACCGCCAGGACTTAACCATAAAACCTGGTGATAAAGGTGGGAGCATTGTAGTAATGGATACTATAGATTATAATAATAAGATGCTTAATATGCTTAACAACCCACTTCACTATGAGAAATCCAACAAAACAGAATGGAAGGCACTAATGGAAAAAATAGGCAGACTCTTAGACTTCGCTAAAGAAGATGAGGTCATCTGTTCCGAAGAATACAATTTCCTCAGAAATCCTAACCCTAAAATACCTGCATTGTATGGTTTACCCAAAATTCATAAGGACCAAAAAAACCCCCCCATGAGACCAATTGTATCTAGCATTGACTCCCTAACGGAACCTCTCAGTAAATATGTAGACAAATTCCTTCAGCCATTAGTAGTGAAACAGAGGGCCTATATTAAGGACACAACTTCTATCATTAATAAAATTGAAGGTATTGCATACCACCCAGATAAGCAATGGTTGGTAACGCTTGACATAGAAGCCCTCTATACAAACATACCCCAAAATGACACAGTACAAATGCTTGAGGGTTTGTTACAAGAGAGAAACGGTGATCTATCAACACATTCATCGTTTATCATTGACTGTGTGGAAGTCATCTTGAAAAATAATATTTTCCTATTTGGTACAGAACTATATAAACAGATTAAAGGTACCAGCATGGGGGCCACCTGTGCTCCCAGTCTGGCCTGTTTATATGTAGCCAATTTCGAAGAGAAACACATTTTTAACCCAGTGGCACCGTTCTATGAAAACATCTCCTATTGGTCACGATACATTGACGATGTTTTCTTTATATGGAGCGGTGCCATCGAGTCTTTAAACGATTTTATCATTTGGTTAAACTTAGGTGATGACAATTTAAACTTCACATCAACAATTGATAGGACACAGTGCAACTTTTTAGACATTACAATTAAACATCTGGATGGTAAACTAAAGGTTGAGCTCTTTACTAAACAAACAGATCGTAACACTATGTTACACTATCAAAGCAACCATCCCATGTGTCAAAGGGATAATATCCCATTCGGCCAATTTTTAAGAATACGCCGTAATTGCACTGATATCAACGATTTTAACAGACATTCGGATGTACTATCGCAAAAATTGAAAGATAGAGGATATCCCAGAAGTCTAATACGTAAAGCTTATAAAAGAGCAAAATATTTTAATCGAGATTCGTTATTCATAGAAAAAGAGAACAAAAATATAGATTCTCAGAATCTACCTTTAATTTTCGTAACAAACTTCAGCAGCATCAGTAACAAAGTTAAAAATATTATCAATAGGAATTGGCCGCTACTCAGAGACAGAAATGATACCAATGTCACTAAACCCATGTTCTCCTTCCGAAGAAACTGTACTATTCGGAATAAATTAGTACATACGTACAGAGAGAATAGAATATCCAAACAAAGTACCATCAACAACAGTCCATTCCCTGTTGGTACTTTCCCATGCAACTCATGCAAGAGTTGTGGCAACATCAAAAGTGGTAGCTGCATAACCCATAACGGTTATAAGCACCACATGAAAAGCTTGATAAACTGCAGAACCCGTAATATTATCTATATGATATTTTGTCCTTGCAAGAGGGCATACATTGGTGAAACTTCCCGTGAAATTAGAACAAGAATTACTGAGCATAAGTCTGCAATCAGAACTAAAAGATTGACAGCTCCACTAGTGGAACACTGGTTGGAGGCCAACCATTCAATAGAAGATCTGCAATGGTGTGGCATTGAAACTGTGCTCTGTGACACTCGAGGGGGCGATGTAGCCCTAAAAAGAAAAAAACGCGAACAATATTTTATGTCACGGTTTGATACGCACAAAAATGGCCTTAATAATAGGGAGGATTGGGAGAGATTACTGTGAAATATTTCTTCCCTTCCCTTTGTTCCCATTTCCTCTGTATCTATCTGTAGCCAAAGAACATATGAACAAGTTGTTCCTTGATGAGCTGAAGAAATTTTTAACCTTTTAGCCATTTAGGTTTAAACTTAATCAGAGGGATGTCCCTCCTCCCTGGAATTGGGACAAAATAGTGTTTTGACAAACTAGAATATAGCATTAGGTGTACTTTAATTAGGGCACTCCAATATGGCCGCTCGTTTTCCATCATTATTCAACACTATCGCAGACTCGAGCACATGAATAAATAAATAAAATGTAACCTTGTCCAATTAGTTAATTTGTGTATTATAGACTGATAAAAAGGTGCTGCGACCATGAGGCATATACTGTTGTTACATTTTAACACGGTACATCGCTATACACAAAATCTAATTAAGACATGACTAATAAAACAAAGTCTTAATTAATATGTAACATAGGAATCTTTAGAACTTAATCGCCCATGCCGAGCTATCGAATTGCATACGAACATTAGCATTGAACTTTGCCCATTATAAAATGGCCGCCGTAGTCACTGAAAAGAAAGATAGACATACAGACTGAGCATCAACAGCTGATCTGCCCGGAAATGACGTTAGGAACGCATCCGGTTTAACGCGTTTAAAATAAAGTGGAATTGAAATCATTTCGGAATCCCGGATTTGGACGTACCACGAGAGCAGGGAGGCCGAACTAATGCGACGAGGTGAGCAGTAATAAACCCCCTAATACTGTAGTTTGCCTAAAAGATTCAGCGCACAGAAAGCGTTCAAGGATAGCCAGCATTGTTTCACTTTTTTAACTTATACGAATAATCAAATAATTGTTCTAACTTAGTTGTTGCTGTTTGCTCCATATAAATAGAGCTTCGTGGATAATTAATTTAACTTGGCAATGCAAGGATAGAAAAGACACAAAAAAATAGTTGTGACTGCATCTTTTTAATAACAAGACATTTAGGCAATTTATACCATCAATTACCGCCAGTAACGATGTGTTTAAAGTTAAATATACTGATTATTTCTTTATAATGTTCAAAATAGTGTTGAATTTACGTTATTCCAGCAAATATCTGACACTCATTTTATACATTTAGGCGGTCTATGAGACTGAAGATAAATTGATTTTTCTTCCACCTAACGCAAAGGAATTGCCCCTAAGAACTGACAAATCAGAAATTATCCAATCTGATTTGTTCTCGGAATTAAGGTGAGAGGTTTTAGTACGAGTCCAAAATAAGGAACATACTGTTAGTGATTGGTTGAACTAATAAAGGTGTTTACTCAACCCCCAATAGAGACCACAAGAATTGATGACTATTATAGCAGTCCTGGAATAGAAAAGAAACAATATTCAGATTTGGTGGCTTCTCGTGGTACAAACAACAAGATCACTTGATATTTTAATCAGGTATGCGAACCTTTGTCCATAATCAATAAGGCCATATGACCCATAGGGTTAGCCCCATCTAAAAGTGATTTTTATCTATAAAACAGGAAAATTATATAACCTGGCAGAAATTTACAACTGGAAGGTCATCCTCCACTACTCCATACAGCCTTAAATTTAATACAAGGTATGCAGTTTTGATTTTGTTTTTATTACAATTTACAAGAAACTTGTGAGATAGAAAATCTAGTGTCTATAGTAACAGACACCAACAATCCTACCTTAAATGATCAACCTGGTAGTTTTTGTCAAATGCTATAGGACAGAGGTTACTGTGAGACAATTAAGCAACACTGTCATTTTATTTTGTTAATCTGCACTTTTTTATTTATAAATGTTAAAATTGGATAATTTTCTTTTTTGTCCTAGATGAAATAAACAGTTTGTTAAGTCCTGAAGAAGGTGAAATATTGTACACAATCACCGAAACGCTGCGTCGACTTTTAAACCTTTCTGTTTTAATATGCATTGATTTATCTGTTTTTTTAAAAGGATTATAGATTGTAACCCGCTTTAGGGAGCCATAGGCATTTGCCTATTTTTTAACATATGGACGAAAATAAATGATATTTTTAATAATGTTGCCTCACATAGAGTTTTTCTGAAGTGCTTTTTTATATGAGATATAGTGTTTTGCATATACCTGAATAACTGTGTCTCAATACCCTGCCTATAAGCAATTCATTTTGTTCAAATAGGGACATCTTGTAAAATTCCTTTCCAAGGTAAACACACTCACAAAACGTCCTGGCATGAAGTAACTCCTTTTGGACTACTCTCACTGTAATTGAGACACTGGAATTTGGCCAAAGACATCTCCTAGGTAGGACTGGACTGTTAGTTTGGAGCAGTAGTGGAGAATGTGCTGTTCTATGTGATTCAATGGGAGATTAAAGACTGAAAGACATATGGCAAGTGATGCACCCATGTGAAAATGACTAAACATTCTACTACTCAGTGCATAGAACCTACTCTCAAATAGACTTCTCCATACTTTCTTCCACAAGACATACCCTTCTTATTACTAAGGATGGGTGATTTACTGACGGTAGAGTCACAGACCACTCCCCGATATGGTTACACTCAGACGTAGGCCTTACCACATACTGGAGAATCCAAGGAGGCACATGCAATTCCAAAAAGAGAATGAGCTCGTCTGATAGCACGTCCATAGTTATAAGGCTGAAAATGAAGGCTATGACTTTTCAGGCCAATTACTTTCATGACGGATAAGAGATGCACAATTCTGCCAGACCCAAGAAAAGAGCGGCGGCACAATGATAGCGGCTTGAGCAATTAGTCATCCACTACCAACAACTTGCATCTCGGCCTGCACACTTGATCAGTTTCCCTTGTTCAGGTCAAAGACAAGAAAGACCTGATCACACTCAAATGGAGGCATTATGAAAGGGTGGAAACATCAGGTAGGCTTTTAGCACTACAGCTTTGACAGAGCTCAGCTCAGTTAGCCATCCCTGCTTTTCTCAGTCACACAACTAGTGGTGCACCAACCTGCGGCCATATAGACCTTTGCATAAGTCTGAGTTCTAGAGCTCCCAGAATCCACAGAGAAAGAAACATGCTTCTAGGACACTCTTAACTTGCTCACTCTTTGGCCAATATGCAACGTTCAACGAGGCGGAAGACTAAGGCACTCCGGAGGCGATATAAAAGCAGGCTTTCGTATTTCTCCTACCCAAAGATGTGAAAAACCCTTAAGAATGTGCCTACCGTCTAATCTCCTTGATTACCGTGGATTGTAAGGTCCTGGCAAAAGTGCTGGCCAATAGGACCTCAACACAGTTTATAGCAACTGACACTGTTATGTGGAAAAGTGCATGTGTCCTTTTCAGAATTATTGTAAAATGCATCTCTAATTCTCAAAGATTGGATTTTCTTGGCAATCTTTGTTTTACTCGTTCGATTCTGTATAAAATATATTTAAAGCACTGCTCCCCAAAACATATTTTAAGGACTAGGACAGATATTTGCATATAGTTTACAGATTGGGGAGGTGCCAAAACAGTAACTATAATTCTGCACGGTTTCAAGGTTTCCGGTTCAGATCCATGTAAAGTCATTGATTTTTGTGTGTACTTTAATCGTATTATTCTTCCTATATAATTAGGTGTTAGAGAATGTGGTCCCAGAAGGCGTGTCTAATAGTTACCATAAGTGAATTGCTGTAATTTTCTTAATGAAAAGCAAGGTTCGTTTTGTGTCTTAAAATGTTGAAATTACAGGGTGTTTTTTACTTCAATTGTTTTAACTAGCCAGCAGCCAGTTTATTAAATTGTTTTCATGGCAAGCCATTCTCTAATAAACTGCACCGTTGAATGCTAGAGCGATCTCAATTGTAATTTAGCTGTTTGATATATTTGTCTAAATTATCCAATTTAAAATGAATTAATCTGATTGCGCTCACGGTGTGCCCACTGGTGGCTGAACGACAGCTCTGGTGACACACAGCACAGGAACAAGATGCCAAATCCATGGGCAGTACAAAACTGGCAGGGGTTCCCTGAAGATGTGGAAATATGGAAAGTGCAGGCAGGGCCGGCTTTGTAGCGCTGGTGGCACCAGGTGCGACAATCATTTTTGCCGCCCCCACACCCTATGGATTCTCTCACTACCACTGGGCATAAGTGCACTTCATCTCTCCAATCATGTTATTGATAAACAAGGCGTCCCCCCCTGAGGTCACCTCCCAGTGCGGCCGCACCAATCGCACTACCCTAAAGCTGGCCCTGAGTGCAGGTAATCTTTACTCTATTTTTATATTTTTAAAGACTCGCAACACGTAGGGGTTTAATAAATAATCTATCGAAAAAAAGACTTTCAAATGGGAAGAAGAACTGTGAGTTTTCTTCACTGAATGGTTGGAAGTAGCAGGTAAGTTTCCAATAATGAGTACTCCTTATTTGACAACTTAAGTCCCTTACTTTGAAAGAGATTTGAGTAAAAATGTGCCCTGTTGTCTTTTGTTCTATTGAAATCATAGCTGCACGCTCTATTAAAGGGTTACAAACATTGAAGCCACCGAGAGGAGAACTATCTGCTTGTGGAGTAATTAAACGTGACCGTGCAGCTTGGTTCCTAAAACACTTTTCTAAAATACAGTTCATTGCAGTATCCTCGTGTGTTTGCATTGTTCGAAAACCGCACAAGTACAGGACATGACCTCAAATCCCATACAAAAAAAGTGGCACACGGGTGGCACAAGGGGCTTGTAAATAAGCAGTCGATGAGGCACGCTATGACGCACTATCATTCTGAGGAGAGGTTGGTGATGTTTGAGTACATTTTGTTAGTGTAGAATGCAAAACTATTCCAAGAATTACAGGCGTTATGCATTATACACGAGGAAGGCCCTCTGCGTGAAAACCAGGAATCGTGTCATGATTTTTTAATCTCAAGACCCACATTTTCACCAGCTAGATGTGATATACTGGCATGTCTATCCATTTACAGGAAATTATGTGGTAAATCTTTCTAGCGCAGCTCAGGCATCTGTGGCACACATCCAGTTTCATGTTTTCAATCAGACATTTTCAGCTCATAACAATGCTTTTAGGAGAGCTAGTCAGGCGATTGCGTACTATCAGCGCCTCAAAAAAAGTTCTGCTCTAACTCATGTTCATGGAATAAATATTTAGCACAGCCCTAATTTAGTAAGTGAGCAAGTACGTTTATTGTTTTTAGTAATTACGCCATAACAAAAAAGACATTCTCTGTTCGTTAAAATGCAGAGATTAACAAAAAAAATATAATATATATAACAGGCATTCCAACTACTAAAACCAATTGATCCATAGAAATATCGACAATTTAACATGCAGGATTCTAAAGAATGTAACTGTTATCTTCCCCCCACTAGCTTGTTCATCTTACTGCACCCAAGCCACAATAGACTGGTTGCATTCATTTAACAAAGTGCATATGCAGAATGACAATCTATTGGGGATTAAGAAATCTGTTCATGCTAATTCATGATATTGCACTCATGCCAAAATACACTGGCTGCATTAATTTAAATGAAATGAATGTGCAAAGTTAAAACTTGTTGGCCAATGAGAAATTTGAAAAAATAAGCACAGCAAGCTATCAAATCCACTGAGGCACTAAGGCCAGGCTCGACTAATAATTCTGTCTCTTTCTATATAGAATTCTGTCAGGTTTACAAGGTGATAGATCTATAGACTAATACAGTGCTCTTTGATATATAAAACAACTCAACATTACAGTGCTGCACTCGTCCTGAGAAACGTTAGGCAAACTGACCATTTGTGTCTGTCTGTGCGACTTCTATCCGTGTCTGTTTAGATTTGCCCTGTGCTTATATATGAGATGCTACAGCATGATAGTTTTCCTTATGAACTGTTCAGTGGCAAAATGTTAATGCAGCTCTACAACTCCACAGGTTGAATCTTAGAAACAAGACTCGAAGGTAGTGCCTTCAGAATTTCCATGTAGGTATCACACAGCAGCATAAAATGCACAATTGTTTCTGTGCCTCCTAGAAAACAGTGACAGATATCAGATCTACTTCCAGAGACACCAGACCATGTTTTAGTGAAAGACCGCACATGAAGAGTTCCTTATCTGAACATGATGTATAGACTAGAGCCCCTTCTCTGGTCGAAATATCAAGTCCAAGAATGGCTTCCACAGAGGGTCTGGTTTTAATTTCAAATAGTTTGTCTCAAGAGTGCTTTCCCTGGCCTCTTCTTTCCTCCTCATGTGCGGCCAGTATTTCTTTTTTTGTCATTTGGAGGGAGGCCTTACTCATTTGCTCGGGATTGTTCCATAGCTTTCTGCAGCCAATTGTTGTAAGTGTTTGCTCTAAGTGCCTGAACCAGTGTACGCTATTAAGTGTTTAGCTTTTGCACAGATCCTGCAGAGCCTTTTGAAATACAAAGTCAAAGTCAAAGTCAAAGTATGCTTTATTCGAATATCATTCATAAAAGCAAAAAAAGAAAAAAAAAAATACATTTACATAAACAATTTCATACACGGTTAAAAGAAGTATTAAATTGTGATCAAAAGATCAGATACAAAGCATACGCGTACATTTTTTATCTTAAACGTGACCCTACGACGTGTTGGTCTTTTGGCGGTAAGTGGTAAAAAAAATTTTAAAACTCAACTAATGATGGAATAGGGATATTTTAAAAACCTTTTTTTAAAAAGCAGAGAAAATGACATAAAACATAGGAGAGAATAATCAAAAGACTAGCAGTCTCTCCCAGATCAAGGGAATAGTCAAACGACTAGCAGTCTCTGTCTGATTGACCACGCCCAGCCTAAATATTTTGCAGTGGCTACAGAAATCCATGGCAAAGTATTAGTTCGTATAATACGCAGGGCCACGGTACCACTGGTTGTTCCTAAATTTTTACACATCGGGGTCAACCAGTTACGCCTAGGGACTGCGTAGAACTTGCAGACAAATAAAAAATGACCAATGGTTTCTTTACCTGAACCACATACAGGACATCGATCACCAGAACCCCCTTCCCACTTAGATGTCAAAAATTTAAGGGGAAGTGCGCCCACTCTTAGTTGAAAAAGAAGCTTTCTTTCTAAGGGCCTTGTTATAATATCCCAGTAAGGTTCCAGACAGGGATACATCTTTACCTCTATAAAATCTGAAGTCATAGAACCAGCACTCAAGCTATTCCAATTCCGTCGAGCAACCAGCTCCCAATAAATGTTCTTTAAAATACTTTTAGATGGGAACCTGGCTCTCGCCGGATCGTTCCAGAGTGAGCGCAGACCCAGCTCATACAGGGATGTCCTAAGTGCCTTTAACCATTCTATTTTGTGGTGAACATCAGACGTTATGATGTCTAAAAAACCATCTACGTAGTGGGAAAGGACAGGAGTTGTCCATAACCTGCGCCAGTACAAAATAGGGCGCAGTTGTACCATGTCTGAAATTGCTTTTCTGCCCAAGTCATATTTAAGGGGCACCAATGGAGTACTTTTAGGGAGTCCTGTAATTGCCCTAAGAAATTTATTTTCTGAAGATTGAAGTGCAACAACCTTCTCAAAGCCCCAGAGCTCAGCACCATATAAAGCGGAGCCTAGAGCTTTTGCTTCGTACACCTGTAGAGCAGGTTTTACAGGTTTGGTCAATGATTTTCTGTGCTCTGAGCAAATGGTACCTGCCAATTGCCTATGTCTGAGTGTAGCAATATCAACGTGATGTCGCCAATTCTTCTCGCTAGATATGTGCATACCCAGGTATGTGAAAGTATTCACTACTTCTAGCGGGCGAACATTTAAAATAATTTTTGATATAAAGCTACGGTGAGGATTAAATATCATAAGCTTTGTTTTGGCAGTGTTGACTTCTAATCCATACTCCCCACAGAATTGGTCAAAAATAGATAAGGCACGCTGCAGTCCACTCGGAGTTTTAGATAGGATGAGCGTGTCATCAGCAAACATTAAAATAGGAGTTTTTGTCCCAGCTAAAAAAGGAGCGTCCACTTGTGCAGAGGTCATGCGAGCAACCACATCATTGATGTATAAGGTGAAAAGGACAGGAGCCATCGAACATCCCTGCCGGACTCCCCTTTCAACAGGGAAGTCCGTGGTTACCGAACCGAGTCCTCCCCACTGAATTCTGGCATAATTGGATTCATGTAGCCTCATTATCAAAGACAATAATTCGCTAGGGAGACCCTGCTTGTTTAGGACCGTCCAAAGCTTAGAGCGAGGGACAAGGTCGAAAGCGGCCCGTAGATCGACGAAGGCCGCGTACAAGCTGCCTTTGCCCAGCACCACCGTCTTCCATTGTAGCAGGGTAAAACGGAATACCTGGTCCACTGTGCTTGTGGACCGTCGAAAGCCAGCCTGGAATGGTGAGAGGGCATTTGTCTCATCCGCCCATTCCAGAAGCCTATTGACGATTACACGTCCCACAACCTTTTGGACAGTATCAATAAGGCTTATTGGCCTGTAATTGCCTGGAAGGGATCGATCACCCTTCTTAAAAATAGGAATGATAACTGCACCCTGCCAGGATTTTGGTACAGCAGCACCCAGGGCAATAGCATTAATAAGAAGGTGGATATACTGGCACCAGCGGTCCTTATCATTTACAAATAAATCAGCTGGCACACCATCAAGACCAGGAGCACGTCCACAGGCAACCGAGTTCAGGGCCAGCATAATTTCAGCAGTGCCGAAAAGGTTCACTTTAGGGAGATCAACCCTAAGCTCCTGGGCCATACTGTCATTTTTTGGAGCGGCATACTGATTTTTGAAGAATTTTATCCATGCTTCTTCGGGCACATTGTTGTTTGGGGACCCAGGAAAACCAACTTTGCCCCATCTAACAATATGCCAAAATAACCGGGAATCCCTGCTGTCACTGGCTGCCTTTAACTCGATCCAGTGATGTTCATCCCAAGCTTTTTTAGCCTTGGATATGCTAGTTTTATAATTCTTTCTAGCGGCTTGAATTAGAGTGGATTGCCCCCCTTTAATAGCTTCACCTAGGGTTAGTCTTGATTTCCTGCATTGTTCATTGTACCATTTGGCAGGCTTAGGAGCTCTGTTACCTTTATTTTTAGCAGGTTTCAGGAAATACTCCTTGATTTTACAAAAGAGAGAATTATGTAATCCTTCAACCTCACCTAAGCCAATTCCAAGTGAATTTAGGTGCTTTATATCTGATATTGCAGTGTCCACCCGAGAATTAATCTTGGCAATGATCTGGTGGTTGGTTGCTACGTTTTCCCATCTTAGCCTCCGCATATCGTTTGTAGGGACGACCCATGGGGGAACAGTCGCAAAAGGACAAGGGGGTAAAATGGTATAGAGCCACCATTTGCGAGTAGTGCAGAAAGGATTATGATCGCTCTCAATCCTCTTTACAACCTCCATGTCACAGATCAAGGGCCATAGTTTTAAACTGCATATCACATAATCAATTCTAGTGGTATGTCGACCATTGTCGAATGTACTTGACCCATTCCTGTCGCCGCTGGTCCTGCCATTTAGGGCTCTTAAGCCTTTTTCATAGCATAAAGAGTTTAAGGCTATAACATCTGGAGTCCACCGCAAAACCGGTGGGAGCTCCAGTTTGGGAACACCCCATTGTCGATCCTCCTCGTCACCAAATAAGTCATCATTATTAAGTAGGGGTTCAAAAGTTCTGTTAAGATCACCCGCAATGACAATGTTATTGTTTGAAGAATAGGTGTCGAGTAGACTACTTAGAGCAACTAAAGTATCAGACCTTCTTCCCTTGTTACTCCGGGCATAAACATTATAAATGTCCAATCTGCCTAATTTGTCTGATTCCAGTCTGATTAGTTGGATGTCTTGGTTATTAATGTCAATAACTTTAATAACCAGCTTTAGGCACTGTCGAACCCATATTGTTAATCCTCCCATGGGTCTGCCCCTAAGGCCCTTAGAAGCCGGGACAGAGTAATTGAGATATCCCTGAACAAAACAAGGTTCACATGACCAGGTCTCCTGGAATATGCAAAGGTCATAATTGTTAACAAAACCAATCCAATCTGCTGATTCCAATTTGGAAATCAGCCCAGCAATATTCCAGGACAGTAGGCTCCCCTTAGTTCCCTGGGCATTACTGGGGCATATAGCAGTCAATGGAGAATCGTAGACTTGCTTAGGACAGATGTCTGTAATTGCTTCCCTTTGGAGGTTTGTTATCTTATTGCTAAAAGGAAATGGATGAAGCATTGGCTGAACAGGGCTCGCTATCATGACCGGATTGTTATTAAGTCAATCTACATCTTCAAGGTTGGCTAACACCTCAAAGCGATTTCTCGTCGAAATCGGAACATTTATTTGAGTACATAGTTAGGTCCCAAGATTAAAAGTAGAAACTGGCCTAGGTCTAGGAAAAAAATAAGTTAGTTCCCAGGTAGTGATAACGGACCTCCTGTGATCTATATGCCAGTTTAAGATGTGATTGACAGCCCTGGGGTCCCTAAAGTTAACCAGGATAATGTCTCCATTTATGTTTTTTGGTGTATTACCCAACCATGATAAACGCCTGACATGTAAAATTTCCCCGTTAATGTACGAAGGGAGGGGACGGTTTTGTCCCAACCAGTGGATAACCTTGTTTTTTAATTGGGAATATCCCTCTATGGCCTCGCCCTTCAGAATGGGAACACCCGCAAGCACCACTACAAGAGGGACAGCCTCTGGTGGGAGATTAACAGAAGGAGATTTGTGCATCTTAGCCATAGGAGCCGAACAACGAGTCTCACTGTCAAAATTTATAACACCAGGTAATAGAGTATTTCCTCCTTGGCATGACATGTCCTTTTTTAGCTGGATTGGCTTAGCAATATTGGCTCTTCCTGCGTGGTTGTTCATTATGTTGTTTATACTACTCTCACCCTGTCTAGCTATCTGGTGTGAGGGTAGAGTGGAAGAAGATACCGCAGGAACGGACACAGTAGAAGACGGCATTGTTGACTTTACAGAACTCTTACATAAGTCTCCTTTGCTAGCAACTAAAGATTCTACTTTCGCCAGCCTTTTTTCAATGTTTTTTAGACTATCAACAATGGGTATCAAATGGGTTTTGAACAGTTTGTCTATGTTGCCCATTAGTTCCGCTATTGTAGTATCGTTTACAGAACAAGATACCGAGGTACCGGGGAGGGGTATATCAATGGCATCGTGGATTGGACTATTAACAGTATAAGCCGGATTCGATTTATGGCTGAGTTTGTATTTACCTTTATTTTTACAAGTTACTGAATCTAGCTTCCTCCTTTTCTTTGGTAATGGACCTAATCGTTTAGGTGCCCCTGGGGAAATAATGTTTTGAGATGACGGTGCCACTATTTGTAAATCATCTGGCAAGCAACAGGGTTATACCCAATTGACCCTATATATACCTGGGTAAGGAACAATAATATATAAACAGAAAAAGGTATACAGGAATAAATATGCAAATTACTTTTAGATTAGAGCACAATTAGTTACTCTATCTCTAGTTTATTCATCTAGAGAGATTAAATCAAAACATTTTTTACATATCTACATAAAGGATGACTTGTGATCAGGAAGGAAACAACAACCACAATACACATATACACATAAATTGTACATACGCACAACCCTAACATGAAAAAGTAAACAAAATTATACATACAAACTAACCCCAAGAAAAACAAAAGTATTTCCTATAAGTGTCCTCCAAGTAGTTCTGGACAGACCACTGGGAGATAGTCCAAAATATACGCTGCAACTCTATCAATTAGTTTCGACCATTCTCAGCGTACTGACAAAGCATCTCCAGACATTGCTTAAGCTCTGTGACTCCTCCTTCAGAAAAAGTCTACGCAATCGCGTTTCGGCCTTGCCTATACTTGGCCTCCTCAGGACTGGGTAAAAATCATGACTGTACACACACTACAAAGGAATACAAATAATAATCAGTCTTTTTTTAAAAACACATAAACTCAATCACAAGCAGTGTCTAAACAGCTCTCCGTGCTCCCCGAGGGGGAAAAAAATTATGGTCAGTGACTGTGGCCCATCTCAAAAAGGTTTTTTATATATATATCTCTACTCAATTGACCAAAGTGCACTACCCACCACAAATTATAGTGCACATCACAGGGTAAAAGAGACCAAATTTCACACTGTGCAAATTACGCTTAAACCTCCAAGTGATAAATACTAAAGATCACCGTGCCTACATAAGGTACTAAACTGAAGTATATCACTCCACCTCAACTCCTAGCACTCACGTCAGGGCAGTGATCCTCCGGGCGCCTGTAAACAAGGACAGCCAAATCCCCGAAGTCTCAATGAATGGGAGAACTGCCTAACAGAAAAAGTGGCACAAATCAGCCTAAAAGCGCTATTAACAAACCAGCGAAAGGGCAGGAATCCCCAAACCTCCCGGGGCTTACCTTCCTCGCCTGACAAGTCCCTCCCGAAATGACAACGTGCCGCGTTCTTCTGTGTGTTCCCTCAGTCAGCTCCACACCCTAATTAAGGCAAAATCGGCTGATTCAATTACTAATGTAACGCATAGATCACGAACGTGAACAAGCTCAAACAAAAAGTTCCCATTTGTCCACCACACCGTCTCTTACCTCTCGTGGTGTTCACAACTATTCTTAGGGTCCTGCACCAATGCTCGATACCCCCACGGACGCCAGTAGACGCATGGTGACTCGCGTCAGGTATCTCTCTATATCTCCGCACTAGACTCCGCGGTAGACATAGACAAAGGACTCCGCCTGTACTCCTAAAGCGTCGGCCATTTTAACATGGGGCAAATCCTGATTAACAATCCCACTACTCCTCCATGATTCCGCATTGTAGATATAATGCAGGGAGAAGGCTTATGCGCTGTATGGGGGCCACAAGACAGGGCATCAAGCACTACCTTGTCAGGGGAAAGGGAACGCCACATAATTAACTAGAATGGAAAAGGGAGAGGGCAAGGCCACTCATAGTATGGCGCCCGCTCTCGGGGAAAACTCACCCATATCCGGAGGGGACAATCCCTAATATCAACCCTGGACCTCCGAAGTCGACAGAAATCAACTAAGTGAATGACTCAAGTAAATAGGGGAGGGCAAGACCACTCATAGTATGGCACCAGCTCTCAGAGAAAACTAACCCATATCTAAGGGGAACAGTCCCTGATGTCGACTCGGGACCACCCTAATCAAAAGGATTCGGCTATATGAAGCATATAAAAAAATGTATACGTATAAAGGCCACATTCAAACTATACTCATTAAATCCTCAAAAACCCTCCGAGAATTTACACAAGGGTCAAGACAAGAAATCCATAAATGCGACTCAATGGGACCAAATCCGGTGGACCACTGACACCAACCATCATCCCCCACGGGACTGCACGGGAGGCCGCGCTGACGCACTGCTTGATCAGTGAACAATCTAAACTCACAAAACCAAATTTACAAACAATTAAAACACTTTAAAATCATGTGTAATAGAGAGACGCCAAGTGAACTCTGTGTAGTCATCTTTATTCGAAAAATGACTACACAAGACCCAAGAGATCAAATCAGCGCCCAGATCTCGTCACGGTCATTTAATCCCAATCTCGATGTATGGTAACGTTCTATCATGCGTGTCTCAAGGTGATTCAACTTATTTTGTAGTGATGTTTTATTGGGTGCTTTCACCACAACTAGCACGGTCCAATAAAGATCGTCTTCACTGTGATTCATCTCAATAAAATGTTGGACCATAGGAGCCCCCATGGTCCCACATCGTATGCGGGATTTATGTTGTAAAATCCTCATCTTGATGGCTTGGGTCGTCTGCCCAATGTATGTTTTCCCACATGGGCATGTCACTGAATACACTACGTTTTTGGTGTTACAGTTGGAAAAACTTAACTGTGAGTGTACAACTTTATTAATTTCAACACACTTAGAGTCTTTTGTTTGCAGGCATACCCCGCACCCATTGCAACGGTAGTGTCCGATGAGAGCTGGTAAACCCATCATTCCTCTCAGATCAGTAGGGACTAGGGACGAGCGGGCCGCTTTCACTAAGTGATTTCTCAAATTCTTTCCTCTCCGAAAAGCGAATAGAGGTTTAGGGATGTTCAGATGTTCCACCAATCTAAGGTTTCTTAAAATTATCTGTTTAACCTTATTGGCCTTCGGGTTAAAAGTAAGAACACATACCATTTGCTCAGTTTCCTGTTTGATTTTAGGGGTAAGGAGTGTTTCCCTCGGGGTGTACCAAGCTCTCTTAAGAGCTGCTCTGACCAATTTCCTCGGGTACCCTCTTGTTGTAAGTTTTTTTTGGAGCATTTTGGCATTCCTAAAGTAATCATCTTTGTCAGTGCAATTACGTCGCACTCTCAAAAATTGGCCGTAGGGCAAGTTGTCTCTAAGGTTACGTGGGTGCCCTGATGTGTATTCCAATAATGTATTCCTATCGGTGGGCTTGGAAAACAAGTCCACCTCCAATTTACCTTCTTTTTCAAAAATCCACACATCAAGGAAGTTTATACGTTTATTGCTTGACGACATCGTGAATTTTAAGTCTGGTGTCCTAGCATTAAGCCAGGAATGAAATTGTGCCAGCTGGTCCTGAGTACCCTTCCATATCATTAGGACGTCATCGATAAAGCGGACCCATCCTAGAATATGTTCTTGGAATGGAGATGTGGCATCAAAAATGTGTGTCATTTCAAACTGGTTCATTACCAGATTGGCAATTTCAGGGGCAAAGCAACAACCCATCCCTACACCTTTGATCTGTAAAAATAAATCTGTTTTAAATGTGAAGAAATTATTTTTTAAACAAATCTGGGCTAAGGAAATTAAAAATTCAGTGGGTACGAAATGCGGTCGAGGCCTCTGATCTAATACTGCCTGCATAACCACCAAGGCTTCGTCTTGTGGTATGTTGGTGTATAAACTCTCAATGTCGAAGGAAACCAGCAGCTGCTGGCTTCCGTCGAACATTGAGAATTCGATTTTAGAGATGAGATCCATAGTATCTCTAATGTACGCTTTTGTCATGGGAACAAATGGCTTCAAAAATACATCTATATATTTGGCCAATGGTTCCAGCAGAGATCCACAAGATGCAATGATGGGTCTTCCAGGAGGCTGGGTACTATTTTTATGTATTTTCGGCAATACATATATGTTGGGGATCTTTTGATCGGTAAAGTTCAGATACTCATACTCTTTTTTGCAGATATATCCCTGGTCCATCGCTTCAGTAGTCAGATGTAGTATTTGGGCTTTCAATCTGGCCGTGGGGTTCTCTGTGATGGGGCGATAATGATCCCTATTATCCAATTGTCGTAGGATCTCTGCATCGTATTGTTCACTATCCCACAGCACTATTCCCCCTCCCTTGTCGGCTGGTTTAATGACTGCCAAGGGGTTCTGGGCAAGTTCTTTTAAGGCCAACTGTTCCTGTTTGGAGAAGTTAGATTTAAAACTGATTTGTTTGGTGTTAAGTTGGTCAATTTCCCGCAGGACTTGATCTTCAAACAATAAAACCTCCTCAGGCATAGCCATACGTTGTGGGCAGAAAGTAGATTTTTTCTTAAGCCCACTGGTGTTAATCTCCTCGGTGTCATTGTATTCAGAGAAAAAGACCTTAAGTCTAATTTTTCTAAGAAATTGTAAAACTTCGGTTTTGGTCTCAACTGGATCCTGCAATGTCGTAGGGACAAAAGATAAGCCTTTTTGCAGTACTTTTATTTCCATCTCTGTCAGAGGATGTTTCGACAAATTATAAATCGGCATCATGGTTAAATCGGACTGATTGTCCTCCATACTACCTCGATCTACCTCCTGTATGTTCTGTGCCGTGTCCTGAAAAATCCCTGTTCTTGGTTCTGTTGTATTGGAGGTTGCCAACCCCTTCTGAACCCCCGTCCCCTGTGCCCACCTCTGTCTAAAAAAGGAGGAGGGGGCTGAGTTCTAGGATATTGATAATAGGGTTGCTGTGGCGGGTAAGGTGGGAAGAAATATCCACTTCCTTGATCTGAATCGGAAGAAGAGGACTCGGAGAAGGTCACAAATTTAGTTCGGGATCTACCTCTATATTGCAGATTCAGGCTGCTTGGGTTGTTATTCTTAAAGAAATCTTCTTTCAAATATGGGTAAACCCACTCTAATTTGAAATTCTTTATATCTTTTACCACCTTTGATGTCTTCAAATTTACTGTATGAGTTTTGAAATCTGCCAAAGTTTTCTCTATGGTTTCTAACAGTGACTTAGCATCTGCTATCGAGGTATCCCCCCCGATTTCCTCTTCCAATTTTTTGATTTCTTTTAACTCTTCTTCGCTGATTCTCAAAGCAGTCTGGATTGACAACACAATCCAATCACGGGAGCATTTAGTACCCACGCCACTGAAATCAACCAAGTACCCCTTGTCATTTATAAAAATCACTGGAATATTTTTCACCTGTAATCCTATGGGTATTGTGTTGGATTTAAGGTATTCCAATAGTACCTGAGCGTGGAGTTGGGTCCTAGTATTCTTCTTTCTGAGTTGGATCAGGCGATCCCCTTTATCCGAGTTGGAATTCAAATTACTTGTCCCTGGAGTGTCGCCCCCTAATAAAGATGGGATCTGTTTCAATCTGTTAATGTCTTCTTCTGAGTAACTGACCATGTATGGTTCAGACATTTCTCTATACACAAGATAAAATGCATATACTCCACATAAAGTGTTTAAACAAAAATCTAAATCTATGAATAATCCTTCAGAGATCAGTTGTCACCCAATGTAGAATAACTTTACACGTTTTCACCAAGTACACTGTAATAATTCTTTGGATAACAAAATACCTCACACTTAACAAAGTGTCAAAAACGTCTGGCAAGCAACAGGGTTATATCCAATTGACCCTATATATACCTGGGTAAGGAACAATAATATATAAACAGAAAAAGGTATACAGGAATAATTATGCAAATTACTTTTAGATTAGAGCACAATTAGTTACTCTATCTCTAGTTTATTCATCTAGAGAGATTAAATCAATTTTTTTTTACATATCTACATAAAGGATGACTTGTGATCAGGAAGGAAACAACAACCACAATACACATATACACATAAATTGTACATACGCACAAACCTAACATGAAAAAGTAAACAAAATTATACATACAAACTAACCCCAAGAAAAACAAAAGTATTTCCTATAAGTGTCCTCCAAGTAGTTCTGGACAGACCACTGGGAGATAGTCCAAAATATACGCTGCAACTCTATCAATTAGTTTCGACCATTCTCAGCGTACTGACAAAGCATCTCCAGACATTGCTTAAGCTCTGTGACTCCTCCTTCAGAAAAAGTCTACGCAATCGCGTTTCGGCCTTGTCTATACTTGGCCTCCTCAGGACTGGGTAACAATCATGACTGTACACACACTACAAAGGAATACAAATAATAATCAGTCTTTTTTTAAAAACACATAAACTCAATCACAAGCAGTGTCTAAACAGCTCTCCGTGCTCCCCGAGGGGGAAAAAAAATTATGGTCAGTGACTGTGGCCCATCTCAAAAAGGTTTTTTATATATATATCTCTACTCAATTGACCAAAGTGCACTACCCACCAATAGTGCACATCACAGGGTAAAAGAGACCAAATTTCACACTGTGCAAATTACGCTTAAACCTCCAAGTGATAAATACTAAAGATCACCGTGCCTACATAAGGTACTAAACTGAAGTATATCACTCCACCTCAACTCCTAGCACTCACGTCAGGGCAGTGATCCTCCGGGCGCCTGTAAACAAGGACAGCCAAATCCCCGAAGTCCCAATGAATGGGAGAACTGCCTAACAGAAAAAGTGGCACAAATCAGCCTAAAAGCGCTATTAACAAACCAGCGAAAGGGCAGGAATCCCCAAACCTCCCGGGGCTTACCTTCCTCGCCTGACAAGTCCCTCCCGAAATGACAACGTGCCGCGTTCTTCTGTGTGTTCCCTCAGTCAGCTCCACACCCTAATTAAGGCAAAATCGGCTGATTCAATTACTAATGTAACGCATAGATCACGAACGTGAACAAGCTCAAACAAAAAGTTCCCATTTGTCCACCACACCGTCTCTTACCTCTCGTGGTGTTCACAACTATTCTTAGGGTCCTGCACCAATGCTCGATACCCCGACGAACGCCAGTAGACGCATGGTGACTCGCGTCAGGTATCTCTCTATATCTCCGCGCTAGACTCCGCGGTAGACATAGACAAAGGACTCCGCCTGTACTCCTAAAGCGTCGGCCATCTTAACATGGGGCAAATCCTGATTAACAATCCCACTACTCCTCCATGATTCCGCATTGTAGATATAATGCAGGGAGAAGGCTTATGCGCTGTATGGGGGCCACAAGACAGGGCATCAAGCACTACCTTGTCAGGGGAAAGGGAACGCCACATAATTAACTAGAATGGAAAAGGGAGAGGGCAAGGCCACTCATAGTATGGCGCCCGCTCTCGGGGAAAACTCACCCATATCCGGAGGGGACAATCCCTAATATCAACCCTGGACCTCCGAAGTCGACAGAAATCAACTAAGTGAATGACTCAAGTAAATAGGGGAGGGCAAGACCACTCATAGTATGGCGCCAGCTCTCAGAGAAAACTAACCCATATCTAAGGGGAACAGTCCCTGATGTCGACTCGGGACCACCCTAATCAAAAGGATTCGGCTATATGAAGCATATAAAAAAATTTATACGTATAAAGGCCACATTCAAACTATACTCATTAAATCCTCAAAAACCCTCCGAGAATTTACACAAGGGTCAAGAAAAGAAATCCATAAATGCGACTCAATGGGACCAAATCCTGTGGACCACTGACACCAACCATCATCCCCCACGGGACTGCACGGGAGGCCGCGCGGACGCACTGCTTGATCAGTGAACAATCTAAACTCACAAAACCAAATTTACAAACAATTAAAACACTTTAAAATCATGTGTAATAGAGAGACGCCAAGTGAACTCTGTGTAGTAATCTTTATTCGAAAAATGACTACACAAGACCCAAGAGATCAAATCAGCGCCCAGATCTCGTCACGGTCATTTAATCCCAATCTCGATGTATGGTAACGTTCTATCATGCGTGCCTCAAGGTGATTCAACTTATTTTGTAGTGATGTTTTATTGGGTGCTTTCACCACAACTAGCACGGTCCAATAAAGATCGTCTTCACTGTGATTCATCTCAATAAAATGTTGGACCATAGGATCCCCCATGGTCCCACATCGTATGCGGGATTTATGTTGTAAAATCCTCATCTTGATGGCTTGGGTCGTCTGCCCAATGTATGTTTTCCCACATGGGCATGTCACTGAATACACTACGTTTTTGGTGTTACAGTTGGAAAAACTTAACTGTGAGTGTACAACTTTATTAATTTCAACACACTTAGAGTCTTTTGTTTGCAGGCATACCCCGCACCCATTGCAACGGTAGTGTCCGATGAGAGCTGGTAAACCCATCATTCCTCTCAGATCAGTAGGGACTAGGGACGAGCGGGCCGCTTTCACTAAGTGATTTCTCAAATTCTTTCCTCTCCGAAAAGCGAATAGAGGTTTAGGGATGTTCAGATGTTCCACCAATCTAAGGTTTCTTAAAATTATCTGTTTAACCTTATTGGCCTTCGGGTTAAAAGTAAGAACACATACCATTTGCTCAGTTTCCTGTTTGATTTTAGGGGTAAGGAGTGTTTCCCTCGGGGTGTACCAAGCTCTCTTAAGAGCTGCTCTGACCAATTTCCTCGGGTACCCTCTTGTTGTAAGTTTTTTTGGAGCATTTTGGCATTCCTAAAGTAATCATCTTTGTCAGTGCAATTACGTCGCACTCTCAAAAATTGGCCGTAGGGCAAGTTGTCTCTAAGGTTACGTGGGTGCCCTGATGTGTATTCCAATAATGTATTCCTATCGGTGGGCTTGGAAAACAAGTCCACCTCCAATTTACCTTCTTTTTCAAAAATCCACACATCAAGGAAGTTTATACGTTTATTGCTTGACGACATCGTGAATTTTAAGTCTGGTGTCCTAGCATTAAGCCAGGAATGAAATTGTGCCAGCTGGTCCTGAGTACCCTTCCATATCATTAGCACGTCATCGATAAAGCGGACCCATCCTAGAATATGTTCTTTGAATGGAGATGTGGCATCAAAAATGTGTGTCATTTCAAACTGGTTCATTACCAGATTGGCAATTTCAGGGGCAAAGCAACAACCCATCCCTACACCTTTGATCTGTAAAAATAAATCTGTTTTAAATGTGAAGAAATTATTTTTTAAACAAATCTGGGCTAAGGAAATTAAAAATTCAGTGGGTACGAAATGCGGTCGAGGCCTCTGATCTAATACTGCCTGCATAACCACCAAGGCTTCGTCTTGTGGTATGTTGGAGTATAAACTCTCAATGTGGAAGGAAACCAGCAGCTGCTGGCTTCCGTCGAACATTGAGAATTCGATTTTAGAGATGAGATCCATAGTATCTCTAATGTACGCTTTTGTCATGGGAACAAATGGCTTCAAAAATACATCTATATATTTGGCCAATGGTTCCAGCAGAGATCCACAAGATGCAATGATGGGTCTTCCAGGAGGCTGGGTACTATTTTTATGTATTTTCGGCAATACATATATGTTGGGGATCTTTTGATCGGTAAAGTTCAGATACTCATACTCTTTTTTGCAGATATATCCCTGGTCCATCGCTTCAGTAGTCAGATGTAGTATTTGGGCTTTCAATCTGGCCGTGGGGTTCTCTGTGATGGGGCGATAATGATCCCTATTATCCAATTGTCGTAGGATCTCTGCATCGTATTGTTCACTATCCCACAGCACTATTCCCCCTCCCTTGTCGGCTGGTTTAATGACTGTCAAGGGGTTCTGGGCAAGTTCTTTTAAGGCCAACTGTTCCTGTTTGGAGAAGTTAGATTTAAAACTGATTTGTTTGGTGTTAAGTTGGTCAATTTCCCGCAGGACTTGATCTTCAAACAATAAAACCTCCTCAGGCATAGCCATACGTTGTGGGCAGAAAGTAGATTTTTTCTTAAGCCCACTGGTGTTAATCTCCTCGGTGTCATTGTATTCAGAGAAAAAGACCTTAAGTCTAATTTTTCTAAGAAATTGTAAAACTTCGGTTTTGGTCTCAACTGGATCCTGCAATGTCGTAGGGACAAAAGATAAGCCTTTTTGCAGTACTTTTATTTCCATCTCTGTCAGAGGATGTTTCGACAAATTATAAATCGGCATCATGGTTAAATCGGACTGATTGTCCTCCATACTACCTCGATCTACCTCCTGTATGTTCTGTGCCGTGTCCTGAAGAATCCCTGTTCTTGGTTCTGTTGTATTGGAGGTTGCCAACCCCTTCTGAACCCCCGTCCCCTGTGCCCACCTCTGTCTAAAAAAGGAGGAGGGGGCTGAGTTCTAGGATATTGATAATAGGGTTGCTGTGGCGGGTAAGGTGGGAAGAAATATCCACTTCCTTGATCTGAATCGGAAGAAGAGGACTCGGAGAAGGTCACAAATTTAGTTCGGGATCTACCTCTATATTGCAGATTCAGGCTGCTTGGGTTGTTATTCTTAAAGAAATCTTCTTTCAAATATGGGTAAACCCACTCTAATTTGAAATTCTTTATATCTTTTACCACCTTTGATGTCTTCAAATTTACTGTATGAGTTTTGAAATCTGCCAAAGTTTTCTCTATGGTTTCTAACAGTGACTTAGCATCTGCTATCGAGGTATCCCCCCCGATTTCCTCTTCCAATTTTTTGATTTCTTTTAACTCTTCTTCGCTGATTCTCAAAGCAGTCTGGATTGACAACACAATCCAATCACGGGAGCATTTAGTACCCACGCCACTGAAATCAACCAAGTACCCCTTGTCATTTATAAAAATCACTGGAATATTTTTCACCTGTAATCCTATGGGTATTGTTTTGGATTTAAGGTATTCCAATAGTACCTGAGTGTGGAGTTGGGTCCTAGTATTCTTCTTTCTGAGTTGGATCAGGCGATCCCCTTTATCCGAGTTGGAATTCAAATTACTTGTCCCTGGAGTGTCGCCCCCTAATAAAGATGGGATCTGTTTCAATCTGTTAATGTCTTCTTCTGAGTAACTGACCATGTATGGTTCAGACATTTCTCTATACACAAGATAAAATACATATACTCCACATAAAGTGTTTAAACAAAAATCTAAATCTATGAATAATCCTTCAGAGATCAGTTGTCACCCAATGTAGAATAACTTTACACGTTTTCACCAAGTACACTGTAATAATTCTTTGGATAACAAAATACCTCACACTTAACAAAGTGTCAAAAACGTCTGGCAAGCAACAGGGTTATACCCAATTGACCCTATATATACCTGGGTAAGGAACAATAATATATAAACAGAAAAAGGTATACAGGAATAAATATGCAAATTACTTTTAGATTAGAGCACAATTAGTTACTCTATCTCTAGTTTATTCATCTAGAGAGATTAAATCAAAACATTTTTTACATATCTACATAAAGGATGACTTGTGATCAGGAAGGAAACAACAACCACAATACACATATACAAATAAATTGTACAAACGCACAACCCTAACATGAAAAAGTAAACAAAATTATACATACAAACTAACCCCAAGAAAATCAAAAGTATTCCCTATAAGTGTCCTCCAAGTAGTTCTGGACAGACCACTGGGAGATAGTCCAAAATATACGCTGCAACTCTATCAATTAGTTTCGACCATTCTCAGCGTACTGACAAAGCATCTCCAGACATTGCTTAAGCTCTGTGACTCCTCCTTCAGAAAAAGTCTACGCAATCGCGTTTCGGCCTTGCCTATACTTGGCCTCCTCAGGACTGGGTAAAAATCATGACTGTACACACACTACAAAGGAATACAAATAATAATCAGTCTTTTTTTAAAAACACATAAACTCAATCACAAGCAGTGTCTAAACAGCTCTCCGTGCTCCCCGAGGGGGAAAAAAAATTATGGTCAGTGACTGTGGCCCATCTCAAAAAGGTTTTTTATATATATATCTCTACTCAATTAACCAAAGTGCACTACCCACCACAAATTATAGTGCACATCACAGGGTAAAAGAGACCAAATTTCACACTGTGCAAATTACGCTTAAACCTCCAAGTGATAAATACTAAAGATCACCGTGCCTACATAAGGTACTAAACTGAAGTATATCACTCCACCTCAACTCCTAGCACTCACGTCAGGGCAGTGATCCTCCGGGCGCCTGTAAACAAGGACAGCCAAATCCCCGAAGTCCCAATGAATGGGAGAACTGCCTAACAGAAAAAGTGGCACAAATCAGCCTAAAAGCGCTATTAACAAACCAGCGAAAGGGCAGGAATCCCCAAACCTCCCGGGGCTTACCTTCCTCGCCTGACAAGTCCCTCCCGAAATGACAACGTGCCGCGTTCTTCTGTGTGTTCCCTCAGTCAGCTCCACACCCTAATTAAGGCAAAATCGGCTGATTCAATTACTAATGTAACGCATAGATCACGAACGTGAACAAGCTCAAACAAAAAGTTCCCATTTGTCCACCACACCGTCTCTTACCTCTCGTGGTGTTCACAACTATTCTTAGGGTCCTGCACCAATGCTCGATACCCCCACGAACGCCAGTAGACGCATGGTGACTCGCGTCAGGTATCTCTCTATATCTCCGCGCTAGACTCCGCGGTAGACATAGACAAAGGACTCCGCCTGTACTCCTAAAGCGTCGGCCATCATAACATGGGGCAAATCCTGATTAACAATCCCACTACTCCTCCATGATTCCGCATTGTAGATATAATGCAGGGAGAAGGCTTATGCGCTGTATGGGGGCCACAAGACAGGGCATCAAGCACTACCTTGTCAGGGGAAAGGGAACGCCACATAATTAACTAGAATGGAAAAGGGAGAGGGCAAGGCCACTCACAGTATGGCGCCCGCTCTCGGGGAAAACTCACCCATATCCGGAGGGGACAATCCCTAATATCAACCCTGGACCTCCGAAGTCGACAGAAATCAACTAAGTGAATGACTCAAGTAAATAGGGGAGGGCAAGACCACTCATAGTATGGCGCCAGCTCTCAGAGAAAACTAACCCATATCTAAGGGGAACAGTCCCTGATGTCGACTCGGGACCACCCTAATCAAAAGGATTCGGCTATATGAAGCATATAAAAAAATTTATACGTATAAAGGCCACATTCAAACTATACTCATTAAATCCTCAAAAACCCTCCGAGAATTTACACAAGGGTCAAGACAAGAAATCCATAAATGCGACTCAATGGGACCAAATCCTGTGGACCACTGACACCAACCATCATCCCCCACGGGACTGCACGGGAGGCCGCGCTGACGCACTGCTTGATCAGTGAACAATCTAAACTCACAAAACCAAATTTACAAACAATTAAAACACTTTAAAATCATGTGTAATAGAGAGACGCCAAGTGAACTCTGTGTAGTCATCTTTATTCGAAAAATGACTACACAAGACCCAAGAGATCAAATCAGCGCCCAGATCTCGTCACGGTCATTTAATCCCAATCTCGATGTATGGTAACGTTCTATCATGCGTGTCTCAAGGTGATTCAACTTATTTTGTAGTGATGTTTTATTGGGTGCTTTCACCACAACTAGCACGGTCCAATAAAGATGGTCTTCACTGTGATTCATCTCAATAAAATGTTGGACCATAGGAGCCCCCATGGTCCCACATCGTATGCGGGATTTATGTTGTAAAATCCTCATCTTGATGGCTTGGGTCGTCTGCCCAATGTATGTTTTCCCACATGGGCATGTCACTGAATACACTACGTTTTTGGTGTTACAGTTGGAAAAACTTAACTGTGAGTGTACAACTTTATTAATTTCAACACACTTAGAGTCTTTTGTTTGCAGGCATACCCCGCACCCATTGCAACGGTAGTGTCCGATGAGAGCTGGTAAACCCATCATTCCTCTCAGATCAGTAGGGACTAGGGACGAGCGGGCCGCTTTCACTAAGTGATTTCTCAAATTCTTTCCTCTCCGAAAAGCGAATAGAGGTTTAGGGATGTTCAGATGTTCCACCAATCTAAGGTTTCTTAAAATTATCTGTTTAACTTTATTGGCCTTCGGGTTAAAAGTAAGAACACATACCATTTGCTCAGTTTCCTGTTTGATTTTAGGGGTAAGGAGTGTTTCCCTCGGGGTGTACCAAGCTCTCTTAAGAGCTGCTCTGACCAATTTCCTCGGGTACCCTCTTGTTGTAAGTTTTTTTTGGAGCATTTTGGCATTCCTAAAGTAATCATCTTTGTCAGTGCAATTACGTCGCACTCTCAAAAATTGGCCGTAGGGCAAGTTGTCTCTAAGGTTACGTGGGTGCCCTGATGTGTATTCCAATAATGTATTCCTATCGGTGGGCTTGGAAAACAAGTCCACCTCCAATTTACCTTCTTTTTCAAAAATCCACACATCAAGGAAGTTTATACGTTTATTGCTTGACGACATCGTGAATTTTAAGTCTGGTGTCCTAGCATTAAGCCAGGAATGAAATTGTGCCAGCTGGTCCTGAGTACCCTTCCATATCATTAGGACGTCATCGATAAAGCGGACCCATCCTAGAATATGTTCTTTGAATGGAGATGTGGCATCAAAAATGTGTGTCATTTCAAACTGGTTCATTACCAGATTGGCAATTTCAGGGGCAAAGCAACAACCCATCCCTACACCTTTGATCTGTAAAAATAAATCTGTTTTAAATGTGAAGAAATTATTTTTTAAACAAATCTGGGCTAAGGAAATTAAAAATTCAGTGGGTACGAAATGCGGTCGAGGCCTCTGATCTAATACTGCCTGCATAACCACCAAGGCTTCGTCTTGTGGTATGTTGGTGTATAAACTCTCAATGTCGAAGGAAACCAGCAGCTGCTGGCTTCCGTCGAACATTGAGAATTCGATTTTAGAGATGAGATCCATAGTATCTCTAATGTACGCTTTTGTCATGGGAACAAATGGCTTCAAAAATACATCTATATATTTGGCCAATGGTTCCAGCAGAGATCCACAAGATGCAATGATGGGTCTTCCAGGAGGCTGGGTACTATTTTTATGTATTTTCGGCAATACATATATGTTGGGGATCTTTTGATCGGTAAAGTTCAGATACTCATACTCTTTTTTGCAGATATATCCCTGGTCCATCGCTTCAGTAGTCAGATGTAGTATTTGGGCTTTCAATCTGGCCGTGGGGTTCTCTGTGATGGGGCGATAATGATCCCTATTATCCAATTGTCGTAGGATCTCTGCATCGTATTGTTCACTATCCCACAGCACTATTCCCCCTCCCTTGTCGGCTGGTTTAATGACTGTCAAGGGGTTCTGGGCAAGTTCTTTTAAGGCCAACTGTTCCTGTTTGGAGAAGTTAGATTTAAAACTGATTTGTTTGGTGTTAAGTTGGTCAATTTCCCGCAGGACTTGATCTTCAAACAATAAAACCTCCTCAGGCATAGCCATACGTTGTGGGCAGAAAGTAGATTTTTTCTTAAGCCCACTGGTGTTAATCTCCTCGGTGTCATTGTATTCAGAGAAAAAGACCTTAAGTCTAATTTTTCTAAGAAATTGTAAAACTTCGGTTTTGGTCTCAACTGGATCCTGCAATGTCGTAGGGACAAAAGATAAGCCTTTTTGCAGTACTTTTATTTCCATCTCTGTCAGAGGATGTTTCGACAAATTATAAATCGGCATCATGGTTAAATCGGACTGATTGTCCTCCATACTACCTCGATCTACCTCCTGTATGTTCTGTGCCGTGTCCTGAAGAATCCCTGTTCTTGGTTCTGTTGTATTGGAGGTTGCCAACCCCTTCTGAACCCCCGTCCCCTGTGCCCACCTCTGTCTAAAAAAGGAGGAGGGGGCTGAGTTCTAGGATATTGATAATAGGGTTGCTGTGGCGGGTAAGGTGGGAAGAAATATCCACTTCCTTGATCTGAATCGGAAGAAGAGGACTCGGAGAAGGTCACAAATTTAGTTCGGGATCTACCTCTATATTGCAGATTCAGGCTGCTTGGGTTGTTATTCTTAAAGAAATCTTCTTTCAAATATGGGTAAACCCACTCTAATTTGAAATTCTTTATATCTTTTACCACCTTTGATGTCTTCAAATTTACTGTATGAGTTTTGAAATCTGCCAAAGTTTTCTCTATGGTTTATAACAGTGACTTAGCATCTGCTATCGAGGTATCCCCCCCGATTTCCTCTTCCAATTTTTTGATTTCTTTTAACTCTTCTTCGCTGATTCTCAAAGCAGTCTGGATTGACAACACAATCCAATCACGGGAGCATTTAGTACCCACGCCACTGAAATCAACCAAGTACCCCTTGTCATTTATAAAAATCACTGGAATATTTTTCACCTGTAATCCTATGGGTATTGTGTTGGATTTAAGGTATTCCAATAGTACCTGAGTGTGGAGTTGGGTCCTAGTATTCTTCTTTCTGAGTTGGATCAGGCGATCCCCTTTATCCGAGTTGGAATTCAAATTACTTGTCCCTGGAGTGTCGCCCCCTAATAAAGATGGGATCTGTTTCAATCTGTTAATGTCTTCTTCTGAGTAACTGACCATGTATGGTTCAGACATTTCTCTATACACAAGATAAAATACATATACTCCACATAAAGTGTTTAAACAAAAATCTAAATCTATGAATAATCCTTCAGAGATCAGTTGTCACCCAATGTAGAATAACTTTACACGTTTTCACCAAGTACACTGTAATAATTCTTTGGATAACAAAATACCTCACACTTAACAAAGTGTCAAAAACGTCTGGCAAGCAACAGGGTTATACCCAATTGACCCTATATATACCTGGGTAAGGAACAATAATATATAAACAGAAAAAGGTATACAGGAATAAATATGCAAATTACTTTTAGATTAGAGCACAATTAGTTACTCTATCTCTAGTTTATTCATCTAGAGAGATTAAATCAAAACATTTTTTACATATCTACATAAAGGATGACTTGTGATCAGGAAGGAAACAACAACCACAATACACATATACAAATAAATTGTACATACGCACAACCCTAACATGAAAAAGTAAACAAAATTATACATACAAACTAACCCCAAGAAAAACAAAAGTATTTCCTATAAGTGTCCTCCAAGTAGTTCTGGACAGACCACTGGGAGATAGTCCAAAATATACGCTGCAACTCTATCAATTAGTTTCGACCATTCTCAGCGTACTGACAAAGCATCTCCAGACATTGCTTAAGCTCTGTGACTCCTCCTTCAGAAAAAGTCTACGCAATCGCGTTTCGGCCTTGCCTATACTTGGCCTCCTCAGGACTGGGTAAAAATCATGACTGTACACACACTACAAAGGAATACAAATAATAATCAGTCTTTTTTTAAAAACACATAAACTCAATCACAAGCAGTGTCTAAACAGCTCTCCGTGCTCCCCGAGGGGGAAAAAAAATTATGGTCAGTGACTGTGGCCCATCTCAAAAAGATTTTTTATATATATATCTCTACTCAATTGACCAAAGTGCACTACCCACCACAAATTATAGTGCACATCACAGGGTAAAAGAGACCAAATTTCACACTGTGCAAATTACGCTTAAACCTCCAAGTGATAAATACTAAAGATCACCGTGCCTACATAAGGTACTAAACTGAAGTATATCACTCCACCTCAACTCCTAGCACTCACGTCAGGGCAGTGATCCTCCGGGCGCCTGTAAACAAGGACAGCCAAATCCCCGAAGTCCCAATGAATGGGAGAACTGCCTAACAGAAAAAGTGGCACAAATCAGCCTAAAAGCGCTATTAACAAACCAGCGAAAGGGCAGGCATCCCCAAACCTCCCGGGTCTTACCTTCCTCGCCTGACAAGTCCCTCCCGAAATGACAACGTGCCGCGTTCTTCTGTGTGTTCCCTCAGTCAGCTCCACACCCTAATTAAGGCAAAATCGGCTGATTCAATTACTAATGTAACGCATAGATCACGAACGTGAACAAGCTCAAACAAAAAGTTCCCATTTGTCCACCACACCGTCTCTTACCTCTCGTGGTGTTCACAACTATTCTTAGGGTCCTGCACCAATGCTCGATACCCCCACGAACGCCAGTAGACGCATGGTGACTCGCGTCAGGTATCTCTCTATATCTCCGCGCTAGACTCCGCGGTAGACATAGACAAAGGACTCCGCCTGTACTCCTAAAGCGTCGGCCATCTTAACATGGGGCAAATCCTGATTAACAATCCCACTACTCCTCCATGATTCCGCATTGTAGATATAATGCAGGGAGAAGGCTTATGCGCTGTATGGGGGCCACAAGACAGGGCATCAAGCACTACCTTGTCAGGGGAAAGGGAACGCCACATAATTAACTAGAATGGAAAAGGGAGAGGGCAAGGCCACTCATAGTATGGCGCCCGCTCTCGGGGAAAACTCACCCATATCCGGAGGGGACAATCCCTAATATCAACCCTGGACCTCCGAAGTCGACAGAAATCAACTAAGTGAATGACTCAAGTAAATAGGGGAGGGCAAGACCACTCATAGTATGGCGCCAGCTCTCAGAGAAAACTAACCCATATCTAAGGGGAACAGTCCCTGATGTCGACTCGGGACCACCCTAATCAAAAGGATTCGGCTATATGAAGCATATAAAAAAATTTATACGTATAAAGGCCACATTCAAACTATACTCATTAAATCCTCAAAAACCCTCCGAGAATTTACACAAGGGTCAAGACAAGAAATCCATAAATGCGACTCAATGGGACCAAATCCTGTGGACCACTGACACCAACCATCATCCCCCACGGGACTGCACGGGAGGCCGCGCGGACGCACTGCTTGATCAGTGAACAATCTAAACTCACAAAACCAAATTTACAAACAATTAAAACACTTTAAAATCATGTGTAATAGAGAGACGCCAAGTGAACTCTGTGTAGTAATCTTTATTCGAAAAATGACTACACAAGACCCAAGAGATCAAATCAGCGCCCAGATCTCGTCACGGTCATTTAATCCCAATCTCGATGTATGGTAACGTTCTATCATGCGTGCCTCAAGGTGATTCAACTTATTTTGTAGTGATGTTTTATTGGGTGCTTTCACCACAACTAGCACGGTCCAATAAAGATCGTCTTCACTGTGATTCATCTCAATAAAATGTTGGACCATAGGAGCCCCCATGGTCCCACATCGTATGCGGGATTTATGTTGTAAAATCCTCATCTTGATGGCTTGGGTCGTCTGCCCAATGTATGTTTTCCCACATGGGCATGTCACTGAATACACTACGTTTTTGGTGTTACAGTTGGAAAAACTTAACTGTGAGTGTACAACTTTATTAATTTCAACACACTTAGAGTCTTTTGTTTGCAGGCATACCCCGCACCCATTGCAACGGTAGTGTCCGATGAGAGCTGGTAAACCCATCATTCCTCTCAGATCAGTAGGGACTAGGGACGAGCGGGCCGCTTTCACTAAGTGATTTCTCAAATTCTTTCCTCTCCGAAAAGCGAATAGAGGTTTAGGGATGTTCAGATGTTCCACCAATCTAAGGTTTCTTAAAATTATCTGTTTAACCTTATTGGCCTTCGGGTTAAAAGTAAGAACACATACCATTTGCTCAGTTTCCTGTTTGATTTTAGGGGTAAGGAGTGTTTCCCTCGGGGTGTACCAAGCTCTCTTAAGAGCTGCTCTGACCAATTTCCTCGGGTACCCTCTTGTTGTAAGTTTTTTTGGAGCATTTTGGCATTCCTAAAGTAATCATCTTTGTCAGTGCAATTACGTCGCACTCTCAAAAATTGGCCGTAGGGCAAGTTGTCTCTAAGGTTACGTGGGTGCCCTGATGTGTATTCCAATAATGTATTCCTATCGGTGGGCTTGGAAAACAAGTCCACCTCCAATTTACCTTCTTTTTCAAAAATCCACACATCAAGGAAGTTTATACGTTTATTGCTTGACGACATCGTGAATTTTAAGTCTGGTGTCCTAGCATTAAGCCAGGAATGAAATTGTGCCAGCTGGTCCTGAGTACCCTTCCATATCATTAGCACGTCATCGATAAAGCGGACCCATCCTAGAATATGTTCTTTGAATGGAGATGTGGCATCAAAAATGTGTGTCATTTCAAACTGGTTCATTACCAGATTGGCAATTTCAGGGGCAAAGCAACAACCCATCCCTACACCTTTGATCTGTAAAAATAAATCTGTTTTAAATGTGAAGAAATTATTTTTTAAACAAATCTGGGCTAAGGGAATTAAAAATTCAGTGGGTACGAAATGCGGTCGAGGCCTCTGATCTAATACTGCCTGCATAACCACCAAGGCTTCGTCTTGTGGTATGTTGGTGTATAAACTCTCAATGTCGAAGGAAACCAGCAGCTGCTGGCTTCCGTCGAACATTGAGAATTCGATTTTAGAGATGAGATCCATAGTATCTCTAATGTACGCTTTTGTCATGGGAACAAATGGCTTCAAAAATACATCTATATATTTGGCCAATGGTTCCAGCAGAGATCCACAAGATGCAATGATGGGTCTTCCAGGAGGCTGGGTACTATTTTTATGTATTTTCGGCAATACATATATGTTGGGGATCTTTTGATCGGTAAAGTTCAGATACTCATACTCTTTTTTGCAGATATATCCCTGGTCCATCGCTTCAGTAGTCAGATGTAGTATTTGGGCTTTCAATCTGGCCGTGGGGTTCTCTGTGATGGGGCGATAATGATCCCTATTATCCAATTGTCGTAGGATCTCTGCATCGTATTGTTCACTATCCCACAGCACTATTCCCCCTCCCTTGTCGGCTGGTTTAATGACTGTCAAGGGGTTCTGGGCAAGTTCTTTTAAGGCCAACTGTTCCTGTTTGGAGAATTTAGATTTAAAACTGATTTGTTTGGTGTTAAGTTGGTCAATTTCCCGCAGGACTTGATCTTCAAACAATAAAACCTCCTCAGGCATAGCCATACGTTGTGGGCAGAAAGTAGATTTTTTCTTAAGCCCACTGGTGTTAATCTCCTCGGTGTCATTGTATTCAGAGAAAAAGACCTTAAGTCTAATTTTTCTAAGAAAATGTAAAACTTCGGTTTTGGTCTCAACTGGATCCTGCAATGTCGTAGGGACAAAAGATAAGCATTTTGCAGTACTTTTATTTCCATCTCTGTCAGAGGATGTTTCGACAAATTATAAATCGGCATCATGGTTAAATCGGACTGATTGTCCTCCATACTACCTCGATCTACCTCCTGTATGTTCTGTGCCGTGTCCTGAAGAATCCCTGTTCTTGGTTCTGTTGTATTGGAGGTTGCCAACCCCTTCTGAACCCCCGTCCCCTGTGCCCACCTCTGTCTAAAAAAGGAGGAGGGGGCTGAGTTCTAGGATATTGATAATAGGGTTGCTGTGGCGGGTAAGGTGGGAAGAAATATCCACTTCCTTGATCTGAATCGGAAGAAGAGGACTCGGAGAAGGTCACAAATTTAGTTCGGGATCTACCTCTATATTGCAGGTTCAGGCTGCTTGGGTTGTTATTCTTAAAGAAATCTTCTTTCAAATATGGGTAAACCCACTCTAATTTGAAATTCTTTATATCTTTTACCACCTTTGATGTCTTCAAATTTACTGTATGAGTTTTGAAATCTGCCAAATTTTTCTCTATGGTTTCTAACAGTGACTTAGCATCTGCTATCGAGGTATCCCCCCCGATTTCCTCTTCCAATTTTTTGATTTCTTTTAACTCTTCTTCGCTGATTCTCAAAGCAGTCTGGATTGACAACACAATCCAATCACGGGAGCATTTAGTACCCACGCCACTGAAATCAACCAAGTACCCCTTGTCATCTATAAAAATCACTGGAATATTTTTCACCTGTAATCCTACGGGTATTGTGTTGGATTTAAGGTATTCCAACAGTACCTGAGCGTGGAGTTGGGTCCTAGTATTCTTCTTTCTGAGTTGGATCAGGCGATCTCCTTTATCCGAGTTGGAATTCAAATTACTTGTCCCTGGAGTGTCGCCCCCTAATAAAGATGGGATCTGTTTCAATCTGTTAATGTCTTCTTCTGAGTAACTGACCATGTATGGTTCAGACATTTCTCTATACACAAGATAAAATACATATACTCCACATAAAGTGTTTAAACAAAAATCTAAATCTATGAATAATTCTTCAGAGATCAGTTGTCACCCAATGTAGAATAACTTTACACGTTTTCACCAAGTACACTGTAATAATTCTTTGGATAACAAAATACCTCACACTTAACAAAGTGTAAAAAACGTCTGGCAAGCAACAGGGTTATAGCCAATTGACCCTATATATACCTGGGTAAGGAACAATAATATATAAACAGAGAAAGGTATACAGGAATAAATATGCAAATTACATTTAGATTAGAGCACAATTAGTTACTCTATCTCTAGTTTATTCATCTAGAGAGATTAAATCAAAACATTTTTTACATATCTACATAAAGGATGACTTGTGATCAGGAAGGAAACAACAACCACAATACACATATACACATAAATTGTACATACGCACAACCCTAACATGAAAAAGTAAACAAAATTATACATACAAACTAACCCCAAGAAAAACAAAAGTATTTCCTATAAGTGTCCTCCAAGTAGTTCTGGACAGACCACTGGGAGATAGTCCAAAATATACGCTGCAACTCTATCAATTAGTTTCGACCATTCTCAGCGTACTGACAAAGCATCTCCAGACATTGCTTAAGCTCTGTGACTCCTCCTTCAGAAAAAGTCTACGCAATCGCGTTTCGGCCTTGCCTATACTTGGCCTCCTCAGGACTGGGTAAAAATCATGACTGTACACACACTACAAAGGAATACAAATAATAATCAGTCTTTTTTTAAAAACACATAAACTCAATCACAAGCAGTGTCTAAACAGCTCTCCGTGCTCCCCGAGGGGGAAAAAAATTATGGTCAGTGACTGTGGCCCATCTCAAAAAGGTTTTTTATATATATATCTCTACTCAATTGACCAAAGTGCACTACCCACCACAAATTATAGTGCACATCACAGGGTAAAAGAGACCAAATTTCACACTGTGCAAATTACGCTTAAACCTCCAAGTGATAAATACTAAAGATCACCGTGCCTACATAAGGTACTAAACTGAAGTATATCACTCCACCTCAACTCCTAGCACTCACGTCAGGGCAGTGATCCTCCGGGCGCCTGTAAACAAGGACAGCCAAATCCCCGAAGTCCCAATGAATGGGAGAACTGCCTAACAGAAAAAGTGGCACAAATCAGCCTAAAAGCGCTATTAACAAACCAGCGAAAGGGCAGGAATCCCCAAACCTCCCAGGGCTTACCTTCCTCGCATGACAAGTCCCTCCCGAAATGACAACGTGCCGCGTTCTTCTGTGTGTTCCCTCAGTCAGCTCCACACCCTAATTAAGGCAAAATCGGCTGATTCAATTACTAATGTAACGCATAGATCACGAACGTGAACAAGCTCAAACAAAAAGTTCCCATTTGTCCACCACACCGTCTCTTACCTCTCGTGGTGTTCACAACTATTCTTAGGGTCCTGCACCAATGCTCGATACCCCCACGAAAGCCAGTAGACGCATGGTGACTCGCGTCAGGTATCTCTCTATATCTCCGTGCTAGACTCCGCGGTAGACATAGACAAAGGACTCCGCCTGTACTCCTAAAGCGTCGGCCATCTTAACATGGGGCAAATCCTGATTAACAATCCCACTACTCCTCCATGATTCCGCATTGTAGATATAATGCAGGGAGAAGGCTTATGCGCTGTATGGGGGCCACAAGACAGGGCATCAAGCACTACCTTGTCAGGGGAAAGGGAACGCCACATAATTAACTAGAATGGAAAAGGGAGAGGGCAAGGCCACTCATAGTATGGCGCCCGCTCTCGGGGAAAACTCACCCATATCCGGAGGGGACAATCCCGAATATCAACCCTGGACCTCCGAAGTCGACAGAAATCAACTAAGTGAATGACTCAAGTAAATAGGGGAGGGCAAGACCACTCATAGTATGGCGCCAGCTCTCAGAGAAAACTAACCCATATCTAAGGGGAACAGGGCAAACAAAAGACTCTAAGTGTGTTGAAATTAATAAAGTTGTACACTCACAGTTAAGTTTTTCCAACTGTAACACCAAAAACGTAGTGTATTCAGTGACATGCCCATGTGGGAAAACATACATTGGGCAGACGACCCAAGCCATCAAGATGAGGATTTTACAACATAAATCCCGCATACGATGTGGGACCATGGGGGCTCCTATGGTCCAACATTTTATTGAGATGAATCACAGTGAAGACGATCTTTATTGGACCGTGCTAGTTGTGGTGAAAGCACCCAATAAAACATCACTACAAAATAAGTTTAATCACCTTGAGGCACGCATGATAGAACGTTACCATACATCGAGATTGGGATTAAATGACCGTGACGAGATCTGGGCGCTGATTTGATCTCTTGGGTCTTGTGTAGTCATTTTTCGAATAAAGATGACTACACAGAGTTCACTTGGCGTCTCTCTATTACACATGATTTTAAAGTGTTTTAATTGTTTGTAAATTTGGTTTTGTGAGTTTAGATTGTTCACTGATCAAGCAGTGCGTCCGCGCGGCCTCCCGTGCAGTCCCGTGGGGGATGATGGTTGGTGTCAGTGGTCCACAGGATTTGGTCCCATTGAGTCGCATTTATGGATTTCTTGTCTTGACCCTTGTGTAAATTCTCGGAGGGTTTTTGAGGATTTAATGAGTATAGTTTGAATGTGGCCTTTATACGTATACATTTTTTTATATGCTTCATATAGCCGAATCCTTTTGATTAGGGTGGTCCCGAGTCGACATCAGGGACTGTTCCCCTTAGATATGGGTTAGTTTTCTCTGAGAGCTGGCGCCATACTATGAGTGGTCTTGCCCTCCCCTATTTACTTGAGTCATTCACTTAGTTGATTTCTGTTGACTTCGGAGGTCCAGGGTTGATATTAGGGATTGTCCCCTCCGGATATGGGTGAGTTTTCCCCGAGAGCGGGCGCAATACTATGAGTGGCCTTGCCCTCTCCCTTTTCCATTCTAGTTAATTATGTGGCGTTCCCTTTCCCCTGACAAGGTAGTGCTTGATGCCCTGTCTTGTGGCCCCCATACAGCGCATAAGCCTTCTCCCTGCATTATATCTACAATGCGGAATCATGGAGGAGTAGTGGGATTGTTAATCAGGATTTGCCCCATGTTAAGATGGCCGACGCTTTAGGAGTACAGGCGGAGTCCTTTGTCTATGTCTACCGCGGAGTCTAGCGCGGAGATATAAAGAGATACCTGACGCGAGTCACCATGCGTCTACTGGTGTTCGTGGGGGTATCGAGCATTGGTGCAGGACCCTAAGAATAGTTGTGAACACCACGAGAGGTAAGAGACGGTGTGGTGGACAAATGGGAACTTTTTGTTTGAGCTTGTTCACGTTCGTGATCTATGCGTTACATTAGTAATTGAATCAGCCGATTTTGCCTTAATTAGGGTGTGGAGCTGACTGAGGGAACACACAGAAGAACGCGGCACGTTGTCATTTCGGGAGGGACTTGTCAGGCGAGGACGGTAAGCCCCGGGAGGTTTGGGGATTCCTGCCCTTTCGCTGGTTTGTTAATAGCGCTTTTAGGCTGATTTGTGCCACTTTTTCTGTTAGGCAGTTCTCCCATTCATTGGGACTTCGGGGATTTGGCTCTCCTTGTTTACAGGCGCCCGGAGGATCACTGCCCTGACGTGAGTGCTAGGAGTTGAGGTGGAGTGATATACTTCAGTTTAGTACCTTATGTAGGCACGGTGATCTTTAGTATTTATCACTTGGAGGTTTAAGCGTAATTTGCACAGTGTGAAATTTGGTCTCTTTTACCCTGTGATGTGCACTATAATTTGTGGTGGGTAGTGCACTTTGGTCAATTGAGTAGAGATATATATATAAAAAACCTTTTTGAGATGGGCCACAGTCACTGACCATAATTTTTTTCCCCCTCGGGGAGCACGGAGAGCTGTTTAGACACTGCTTGTGATTGAGTTTATGTGTTTTTAAAAAAAGACTGATTATTATTTGTATTCCTTTGTAGTGTGTGTACAGTCATGATTTTTACCCAGTCCTGAGGAGGCCAAGTATAGGCAAGGCCGAAACGCGATTGCGTAGACTTTTTCTGAAGGAGGAGTCACAGAGCTTAAGCAATGTCTGGAGATGCTTTGTCAGTACGCTGAGAATGGTCGAAACTAATTGATAGAGTTGCAGCGTATATTTTGGACTATCTCCCAGTGGTCTGTCCAGAACTACTTGGAGGACACTTATAGGAAATACTTTTGTTTTTCTTGGGGTTAGTTTGTATGTATAATTTTGTTTACTTTTTCATGTTAGGGTTGTGCGTATGTACAATTTATGTGTATATGTGTATTGTGGTTGTTGTTTCCTTCCTGATCACAAGTCATCCTTTATGTAGATATGTAAAAAATGTTTTGATTTAATCTCTCTAGATGAATAAACTAGAGATAGAGTAACTAATTGTGCTCTAATCTAAAAGTAATTTGCATATTTATTCCTGTATACCTTTTTCTGTTTATATACTATTTGTAAATCATTCAATACAGCCGATGGAGAAGTTGCCTCTGTAGGACATAATGTGGTAGTAAAGGACAAATCACCCAATGGATCATACATGGAAGGATTACCAGGGGGTATTGACGTATCAGTGTTGTCCGAACAAGATAAAGTATCATGATGGGAAAGGGCGCTTTTATGAGGTGAACTAACATCATGGAGCAAATTTGAAGTTAGAGACATGTTTTTTATATGCTCTACAGAGCTACGACGTCTCGCCCTTAGTTCGGCAAGGGTAGTTTCTCTGTCTGCCCCGGAATTAACTTTCCAAACATAACCATCTAATGTGCCCTTATTGCTGGTCATGATAATGTAGCTGATAGTCCGCGACCCTTGTGAAGCAAATCTAACAATACCTGGACGCAATAATTAAATAACAATGCAATACACAAAACAAACTTAAAACTAAAACCACGAATGGTAAATACCGCAGAGTCACAACGATACCGCCTAGAGTCAAGGGGGTGAGCCCGGCCCGGCCTCCCTCGGCTCCTGAGGGCTACAGAGGGCCCGCCCTTTGCCCGGGCTTAGCCCGGCGCGTCCCGCGCGCGTCCTCGCGGGACGAGCGACCGCCCTCAGATTTAAACGCCTCCAGGCGCGGGAAAGCTCATCAGCAGGAGCGGGAGCGTCACCTGGTCACCCTGGAATGCTGGGAGATGAAGTCCCTATCGGCGGAGCCAAGCCCGGCCGCTCGTGAGGTTGAAGGTGAAAGTCAATGCAAGTGTGCTCAGCGGAGCACAAGCCCGGCCGCACACAAAGGAATCCAGCAACAGCACACAGAGTCCTCGCCACCGCCCTCAGATTTAAACGCCTCCAGGCGCGGGAAAGCTCGTCAGCGGGAGCGTCACCTGGTCACCCTGGAATGCTGGGAGATGAAGTCCCTATCGGCAGAGCCAAGCCTGGCCGCTCGTGAGGTTGAAGGTGAAAGTCAATGCAAGTGTGCTCAGCGGAGCACAAGCCCGGCCGCACACAAAGGAATCCAGCAACAGCACACCTTTTGAAAAACAGCAAGAGCTGGGCTGGCCCAGACTCGAACTCAGTATTGAATAGGAGAAAAAAGCTAGAAGGTCTTCGAGTTTTACCATCTAGCTCTGTTCTCAGCACTGCCATCGGAGTTCCTGTCCCTAAGCATAACATGCCAGGAATAAAAGCATGTCCTAGTTTATGTAGGGTGCTTAGGTCATTGAAGAGTAACATGGCATAGCGGAGGGATGGTGGAAAAACAGTGCATTGGGTTGAATGGATTAATGCAATATTTAATGCAATACTTAAATACAAAGTCTGGAAATGAAAGTTAAATGTCGGATAATCTCGGTCAATGTAAATGGTGTGTTAAACAAAACAGAAGTATGGAGGGATAATAAGATGGCTAGCTTCATTTACACCACAAGTCTTGTTTCTTCAGGAAACTCATCTGAAAACAAACACCCCGAAGCTTTTTGTACCTAAAATGTTTTCTAAGGCTGTTTTTGCATTAGCGGGGATGACAGTAAGGGGGGTAGCTATATATTTCAGCCGGGGGCTGGATTGGGAGTTTTTAGTACAGAGGGACCCATACGGTTGATGGCTCTGGGTCACAACAAGTCTAATTGGAAATATTCTTAACTTTATTAATTATTACAGTCCAATTGTTGATCACCCTATAGCTATGGTGAAGATTAACGAGATACGTAGAGCGGCTACAGGGCAAATTACCTTTGGCGGGGATTTTAATTATATTCAGGAAATGACTAAGAATACTTCAAATAAAAATAACAAACAGCTGAAGCAGAAGACTAAAAAAGTAATCAATGTTATTGTACAAGATTATCAGCTAATAGATCCGTGGCGTAGAGCCCATCCCGAGGTATGAGAATGTACCTGTTATTCCCGACAATTCCAGTCAGCGTCACACATTGACTTTTTTATGATATCTCGCTCCTTTAGATATTCTGGAGCAGAAATGCGGGCCAATTCTTTCTCAGAACGCTCACTGGTCAAAGTTGAAATAGAAATAGATGAGGTCAAGAGGACGAGGTCCAGGTGGCAGATGGATCGACTCCTTCTTTCGAATCCACATTGGCTAGCTGATACAAGAGAATGGATATTGGAGTTTTTTAAGGTTAATAAGGGTACAGCGGATCTTTTTTTCAGTTTGGAGGGCTTTTAAGGCCACAATTCATGGGGAGTTGATTGCTCTTATGGCTGCACAGTCTAAAACACGTAGGACTCGGATAGATCAACTCCAAGCAGCGGTTGAATCTGCCTTGCTCCAGAAAAATGTTTCTTTAGGAAGAAATGAGCCGGTGGGAGGACAGCTTCAAAAAGCTAAGCAGGAGCTAAAGGAGTTCTTTATTCTTGAAGAAATCAAAATCTCCCGTATATTCCAGCAGTGAGCTTATGAGGAGAGCCAATGGTAGGCAAGCTACTGGCTTTATCTACCAAGATTAAACAGGAAGCAGCCCTAGTTACTGATGTTTTAGAACCTAATACAAGAAGCCCGGTGACTGACAAAGAAATTATTTCTAAAGTTTTCTTGCAGCACTACGAGCAGTTGTATGCAACTAAGTATACGGTGGGGCAAGAGGCTATCCAACAATATTTTGAGGACATCAATCTCCCGCAACCATCAAATAGCCAGGTAGAGGAGGTTCAAGCTGCAGCTGAAGTTCAGCGCGCCCTAGCCTCTATGTCGGGAGGAAAAGTGTGTGGTAACAATGGGCTACCAATAGAATTTTTTAAAGCTTTTTCAAAATAATTGACACCTTTCTTAGTAGAGCTCTTTAATTATGTAAAATGGGGGGGCTGGTTCCGACAGTTTTTAAGGAATCTATTATTGTCAGCTTTGTAAAGAAAGGGAAGAACCCCAGATAAGTCAATTCATATAGACCAATAAGCTTACTTAATTCCGCCTATAACATTTTAATGAAAGTTTGGGCGCAGCGCTTCTCTCCTATTGCACAAAAAGTGATGCATAGAGACCAGAAAGGGTTCCTTGCAGGAATGTTGATGTCTACTAATACAGGGATTTTAGTACAAGTACTTGATTTCTTTGACTGTAATCAAACTCCAGCTGTCATCATGATGGTCGACGGTGAAAAAGCGTTTGACCTGGTGAATTGGGATGCCCTCTTTTATAGTTTGGGTAGGTACGGGATTCCCTCCCAGGTTATAAAAATGCTCTGTAATATTTATCAAGGAGCTCAGGCACAGGTAATTATCAATTCAAATCTTGCTGGGATGGTTAATGTCAATTGGGGGACTAGGTAAGGGTGCCCACTTTCCCCTGTACTTTTTACCTTTTTTATTGAACCCTTGGCCATTAAAATCCGTAATAGTATGGAGATTTAACTGCCAATACGAGGTATGGCTAAATTAAAGCTGTTTGCTGATGATATTCTTTACCTCAGCCCGGAAAGACAGAATATTGATTTAGTATTAGCCAAATTCACACAATTTCAATTGACTGGAGGCTACAAAATTAATCGTAACAAGACTGAGGTTTTAACAACGAATACTTTGTATGATTTTCTTCCTGATAATCTTAAACAGCAAGCTCTTAGTCCCAATCATTTTCGATATCTAGGGATTTATGTTATTACCCAATACACGGAAATTTATAAACTAAATTATGAAGCCATGAGAAAAAGAATTTTAAAACTCATAGAAGAGTGGTCGTTACTACCGCTTACATTGATAGGTCGGGAGGCACTTATTAAAATGTCAATCTTACCCTTACTGGTCTTTTCCTTCATAAATCTTCCTATAAAAATGTATGCAATCTATTTTAAGGAGCTAGAAACGTTGTTTAGAAGATTTGTTTGGAATAAGAAGGCTCCGAGAATAAAACTTCTAGTGCTCCAGGTTGACATTAGCCAGGGGGGGCTTGCACTTACTCAAGCCCGTATATAAAATGAAGCAGCCTTTTTAGATTTAACAGCCCATTTACTTGACCGCAAGGATTCTATTGACAATTTCTTTGTAGGCAAGATGGTGCAAGAGGTGGGTTCACAGGTCTCGGTATTTCTGAAAACAGCTAAACTCCCAAAAAAACAAGATAGAAGACCTTGCAAGAGTTTACCAACAGACTCCAGACTTTTTATTCGAAACAGGCCTGCTCCACAGGATCTTATTTTTTTGAACTAACTGATTGCAAGAGCTTGGGTCTGCAAATACAGGCCAGCCATATAAGGTCCTGGACTGATTGGTGATTCAAAGAATTAGGGCACTTTTTATGAGCTGTCAGAGGCATTACCTGGTTAGAAGTTCAAGTGAGGTGTGGCATCTTGAGTAAGTCTCCCTTTTTTGAGTATATTCAGATTTCACAATTACTAAAAAAGTACAGTCTTTTACCTGGCCCCGGCCCAACTCCACTTGTGACTGCTCTATTTAGAGCAAAACTGAGAGGGGTGGGCAACTGGGGTCGTTGTATACGGTCTCAAGGAGAACCTACTATGATTAACAATTATTTCGAAAAAGTGGCACTGGAGACTCAATGTAAATTCCTAAATCGGGAATGGCAAACCATTGCACAGCTAGGCAGGAAGGCCCTACGAGCAGCCAATTTGAAAAGAATGGCGTTTCTGTCGTGCTGGATGGCGTATTATACTCCCCATGCTCTTCATAAGATTTATCCTGAATTAGAGAACAAATGTTTCCGTTGTCAGATTCCAGATGAGGGAGGCTGGCTCCATACCTTTTTTACCTGTCCGAAGTTAGGACAATTCTGGGAAAAGTTCTTCCTGGCTACTAGCTGGGGAGTACAGAAAAATTTGGTGCCTGACGCAGAGACTCAACCTCGGTATGTCAAGAGGGGAAGAGACATTTGTAGCAAATGCCTCCCTCATGGCACGTTCACTGATCGTGCAGAATTGGAGGTCCCAAAAAATACCTACTTATGCGGAATGGTTCAATAAACTAATTCGTACTAGCAAATTTGAAGAAGCATATGCTAAGAGAATAGGTGCCAATAAAAAATGTAGTACAGTATGGCGATTTATAGGGAGGCTGGAGACCTTTTTGGAGATTTAGGGCCGAATCAAAAGGAGAGCAGATGGGAAGGGAAGAGGGAAAAGAAAAGGAAAAATGTCTTCGTCTCTTTTTTCACTCTTGCACTTTATGCACTGCACTTTTTGTAAATTTTAGCTTGGAAAATACTGTGATAGAAAGTACTTCAAGGTACACTCGGAAGACGAAGAGGAATGTTTCTTTTTTTTTTCTCTCCCTATTAGAGTTTGTTTAGAAGGCAAATTATCATATTGCATTTTAGACCGGAAAAATATATTTTTTAATATCACTTTTTGATGGTAACTTGCACATTGCATTTTAGCTAGAAATGTATCTATTATAAATCAGTCTTAATTGGTAGGTTTAGTATAAACTTGTAAAATACCGCATCGAGCACTTTATTTGTCTCTGGTAGTATTGAATGGCACTTGCACTTTGTACAGTTTATCTTTTTCTATAAAGATTAATTGCGATTGTTATGCTTGGATGTTAAATGGCATATTGTACTGTAATTGCACTGCAATCGTAAAGAGCTGCTAACGTTAACCCTATTAGGAATGACATACCCGGGAGAAAGATGACACATTGCACTTTATACTTCACATCGGTTATTGTCGGAAATTCATATGTATACTAAGATACTGATGCTCTAAATCTTTTTGCAGTTTCCTTCCTTTTTTTGTATCTTCTGTGTTTCTGCTCGATAAAAAAAAAAATCACATGGAGTATTTATTTAGAAAGTGAATGTAACTAGCAGAACACATTATATGAATAACTCTTTTTGCGAAACTGACATTTATTCATGTACTAAATTGTTTATTAATTGTGTCGTTTAACCTGTAGGTTAATGCATTAATAAAATGTGCCTTATTTTCCTATGCAAATTCGTAAAGCTCATGTGCTGGTTCCTTATGTTAGCTGAATCTTGAAGGCCTGAAATGCATTTCCCTGGAAACACTTGCTTTAGAATTAATGGAGAATTTCATGTGTGCTGTGAAATTTGTTCTTTCTCACATTTTGTATTGCAGGTGAAAGAAGCCCTCTTGTTAGCTAGAATAATTACTTTGATTTATTAGTCAGGCAAGGAGAGAAGATGTTACATCGTACAGCTTGAGTCATTGCAAGAAGATCACCGTTGTCCCGTGGGAAAACTATCTTTAGGAATCTACCTAGAGCAGATAGCATGACCTGCAGTAAATCTTGAGAAAATACCTGAAATAATGCAATGTTGGGAGTGGGGATAGTGCCTTCGGCGAGAGAGCATCTTAGATCAAGCTCTGTCTCGATCGCTTTATGTTATCTGATCTATCAATGCTGGAGAGACTTCTTGGGAAGACTCCATATGCTGCCACCTTTTATTCCTTTCCCTGAAGATACTTAAGTAGGAATGTTATCCTAGCATTAGTGTTGGGATAGATTAATGCTTTATATTCATCAATTCTTGATGCAGAGAAACTTGGACTCATGCTTTCTGATCCTGCTTCTTGAATTAAATGTTTTACATATACTACATCATCTTAATTGGATACACAGATTTAGCTTTACACAGATTCCGATGTATTTCTACACTCTCATCTTGAGGTGACTTTATGTTGAGTTATTCTTGGCTTTGTAGTAAATAAATTAAGCTTACATAGTTGTCTGTGGTCACTATGCATCCAGAGGAATTCTTGTTGATTTGATTGGCAATAATAATGAATTTTCTACCCTCCAGGCTTACATGCTGCTAGAAAGAACCATCGGACTGTGATTCAAGAATAGGTCCAGAACCTATGGAACCAAAAATGTGTAGCATGAATGGGTGGCTTACCACGAGCAGCAGCAGGGCTCGAGCCGCACCAGCATCCATCCATCCCTCCCATGTCACAGAGACAGAATCCCGTTGATCACAGAGGCAGACAAAGGAGCAGTCCGCCGCAGTAGCGGGACTGCTCTGCTTACCAGGGCTATACCTCCTCCTTTGGTGCAGTTGCTACCATGGGTTCTGCAACCATGGTTGGGGCTACCAGGGACTATACTTCGATAGCCCCACCAGAGAGCCATTACTGGATGCCTACCAGTAGCTCTAGGTAAGTAAAAATCGTGCGGATTCATCAGAGCTCTTCTACCGAGCATGCATCTTGCTCACCCCCATGACTTGAAACATAGGCCCATATCAGAATAAAGCTTGTGAAATAATTTTTCTTAATTTCTTAAACTCAGTATTCCAATGTTTTTGCACAAGCCTCAATATATACTTTAATAATAATTACACTTTAAAAAAAAATTCATTTTATTGCTCAAGTCTATAAATGTGCCCATCAATAAAGTTTAAAAGAACATTCTCTCATATTTTACCGATGATTAGAGAATCTGGTCATTTAACACATACTGAGTCTATTGGTATATTCAACCCAACAATATCTTATTGGATCGATCTGAAATATAATGCACGTACATACAATGGGAATGTGATGAGAAAATATACCAAGCATTGGCACGAAGGAGCGGTGATCATCTTGTATTGATTTTCTTTACAGAGAGCAAAAAGTCAATGAAGTATGCGTGTTCATATACATCTGCCATCTTTGAATAATTTTTCTTACAGTTTAAGAAAAAGATTTAGACGAGGGCCACAGTTTGTGTGGACACAAGCATGGTGGCTATTTTCATAAGACTTTTCTGAAAATAAAAGTAAAGTCATTTAAAACTATGTGTGCTTTATTTACCTCTCCAAAATAGTGGACAGACATCTTGGAGAAACAAATTAAAAAAAAGATGGCATGCTTGCTTATGGGTGGAAAAGCAAGAGCCCTGACAGCAGGGTACCACTGCTGACTTCAGAAAACAAAGCATAATTAAAACAATAAAATAAAATGAGGTGGGGGCTATTGTCAGTGAGGAATATTGACAGCTCAGCAGCAGCACACAGCTCCAAGCCCTCACAGAAATTTAAAAAAGTAAATAAAATAAAAAGAATGCTGGAGTGGTAGAGAGCAATGGGTGGGGAAGCAAGCAGTGTGCAGCTGCCAGACCCTTGCAGAGGTAATATCAAAATAACATTCAAATAAAGAAAGAAGCAGTTGATGGTGAGGGTCAGGGGAGCAATTGCAAGGCAGAGGGAAGTTGGTTGTATTTGTAAGTGGAGAGTAGAGAGAGAGGAAAGTAATGCACTCCTGTGAAGAGCTGAAACAAAAGTAACGTTTAGACATCTCAGTTCAGAAGAATAGAATACTTTCAATCGGAATTGATGCAAAGCCTTTATGTTTTATGCAACGTACAAACACAAGAATAGTGAGGACAGCCATTCAATAAGGAGCACAGAGCCCCATCCATGAGAAAGTGGCTGAGCTGAAGCCCACAATATATAATGTATTGTGCTGAATGTATCTCATTACATTGCCTACCTTTTGGGTAAAGAACTAAAAGGTAGGCAATTTAATAATAACAGTCAATATATTTGAGAGACCAAAGACTTAATGATCTGTCATATTATTAAATGTGCTATATACTTGCACATACATAAAAGTATAAGTATGTCTTTTGTAAACATATACCTAGGATTGCATTGCTAAGTAGGTCAGTGATGGTGTCAAGAAGCACATGATGAGTTATCTTTTGGCGTGTGTAGCCTAGAGATAAAAACTTGTTAGACAAAGCACTTTTCTAATTTCTTGCCACTATCCACAAATGCAGGCAGGTGCTTAGCGTCTCCAATTTGCAATCAAATGGAAATTTCTTTGAGAGAGAGAGAGCAAAGACTTGTTGGACTTTTATATTTTCAATAATCATTCATTGATTTGCAGACTTACACACAAATTATTAAAATGCTTCATCATGGACATTAACTCCATCTCCCATGCCTCAGTTCTACCACTGCTGATAACGGGTTGTCTTTGCAAATGGTACAGTGACTGTGGTTGGTGCATGTCCATTTGTACTACTCTTTACTGCATAGTGGTTATACAAAAGGTGCAAGCTATGTTTTATTATTTTGTTCATGTACCTATTTGATGTTTTGAACTAAAATATAAGCTGAATCTTAAGCATGACTGCATTAAGATTCTTCTAGATTTATAAATCAAAAATTAAATAATTGCTGAATCTTTGTACTTCTACCTTAAATGTTTAAAGCAATGTGTCCTACACTAGCATCTTGATGCTTATTAGTGATATTAAACATTCCTAAGGTGACATTGCAAATTCCATTTCAGATAAGATACAGAATAAAAGGGCTGACACTTGATCACTTGTCAGTAGAGGTATTTTGCCCCAGATTTTCATGCGCAAGATACCATTAGACCATAGCACAATCCTGCCTGCCAGAGCTGCTGCCTCCATACTATGCTTTTTACAGAAAGCTGATACCGAGCCCAAGCCTGGGAAGAGTGGATGCTGAACGCATGTTTGCCTTTTGTGGGGAACATGGCATCCTTAACTCCTGATAACTATAGCATTCTGCTATACACAAGGTATGCAGTGTGGCCATTATCCCTAAGAAAATCTATCTGCAAGATATTCTTTTTTTCCATGCCCTCCTAGTGTGTTGTGTATGTGTGTGTGTGGTATAAAAAAAGAGTGAAAGAGAGTTGTTTCTTGTCACCACAGCGCTCCTGGCTCCCTGTTTAGGGACTGTTAGGTAACCAAAAGCATTGACACCATTTCAACTGTTTACTGGATGGAGTTATGTGGGGCTACAAAAACATGTCCCTCACATTCAAGCGTGGTGCATTGAACTAAGTTCACTCGTGTCACCCATGGGTTTGAAAAGCAAACCTAGTATACCTGAGCTAGAAACTAAGTTTATGCAACATTGGTGCACAACGCGCTGGGCCTGGATGTTTTGGGAATTCATTGAGTAGTTCCTGTCTGATATACACACTCATGTGAATCATTATTATGTCATTACGAAGATGTCCATAGCAATCATGGTTACTTTCTACTGGGAATAAGGGAGCGCCTATTTTCCATAGGTTGGTCAAGCTTGACTTTTAAAATTGTATTTGCCATTCTGGTTTTCTAATTCTCTGATACTGTTTCATTTGAAGACATTCATATGGCAATCCCTATCGTGATTGTGATACGTACCAATTACAGGAAAGCAGTTACTCAGCACTTCAAGCTTCAAGGTGTCTGTGGAATTGGCCCTTTCCCCAGGGTAATCCCCAAACGTTTGCCTTTTGCTTCCTATTTTTCTGACCCTGTTTTTGTTGGCTATAGGATTCTGGGTACTTTACCACTTCTGATCAGTGCTAAAGTGCACATTCTCTCTGTATAAATTGTGATTTCATTGACTATCAATGATTTGCATATTTGATTTACTGGTAAGTCCTTAGTAAAATGTATTGTGTGCACCAGGGCCTGTAAATCAAATGCTACCAGTGGGCTTGTAGCACTGGTTGTGCCACCCACATGAGTAGCCCTGTAAATGCATCTCAGACCTGTGCCTGCAGTGTCTGTGTAAGCAGTTGTAAACTGCCATGTTGCCCTGGCAAGTGCACCCACTTGCCAGGCCCAAACCTTCCCTTTCCTTACATGCAAGACACCCCTGTGGTAGGCCCAAGGTACCCCAGTGGAAAGTGTGCAGTGTATGTAAAAGGTAGGACATGTACTGGTGTGTTTGACATGTCCTGATAGTGAAATACTGTGTATTTTGTTTTTCACTATTGAATGACTGTCTCATAGGCTTTTCATTGGGGTTGCACTGTAACATTTGTACATGTGTAACTTTCAATAGGCACAAGATGGAAAAATAAAGTTTAGGCTGTCTGAACTCAGAATTTATTAACACACATTTTGGTAAAGGTTGTTTTTTAAATACTGTGTTTAAAAGTTCCACTTTTAGAAAGTGGGCATTTTCTTACTTTACCATCTGTGCCTCAGGCTGTTTGTGTATTTACCATTTGGTGTTTGAGTAACAGGAGCTGGGAATGTGCATTCGCTCTAGACAGTCACTGGGGGGTTGATGTGTGCCCTGCCTTGCCCGGGAGACACATCTCTGGGCTGAATAGAACAGATCTGCACTTGGAGTGGTGGGAGGAGTTTCGCTTGCACTTGAATAGGCTGTGTCTCCTTTTTCACAACTCCTGTGGTCATGCTGCACAGAGATCCTTACACTAAAGAGAACACTAACAAAATGGGGTATAGGCTTTGGACCTAAAACCCCATGACTTTAGATTACTTTAAGGAACAAGAGGACCCGGCATGGAAGAAGAGTGGAAGGACTGTGTAAGGAGCGCTGCCTTTTCTGTGTGAGGGGTGGGTTGGCTAGCAGTTGCTGTTTGTCTGTGGTAAAGAAAAATGACTGACTCTTTTTACCTTGCTTTGGTAAACCTGCATGTGAAGAATCTCCAAAGGCTTGTGTGTGCTGGCCTCCTGTTGGAAGTCTCAGGGATACACAATATGTCAGGAAGGATCCTTGCAGGATCTAAAAGTAACCAGCCTGGAAGGAGGACTGGGAGCTGTGTGAGGAGAACTGCCCAAGAGTGTGTGTGGGGTGGGCCAGCCTGCAGTTGCTGTTCCTGTTTGGAGCAGGAGAAGGACTCGGCTGTCCTTCAACTTTTTGTTTTGGAGCAAAGCATGGGTTGAGGGCTAATTTGTGGCACCAGCGTGGAGCGTTTACCCCCTTTCTCCAAGGAGCACTCTAATGTGAGAGTGCTCCTTAGAGCACCTTCCTTCTGCAGCCCTAGTGTGGAGAGTGCTGCCTGCAAGTCCTAGCGCTGGAGCACGTGCAGCGATGCACTGTCCCTGGTTTTGAGGCCAGCGAAAGGGAAGAGCTTAGAGGTGGAAGTACTCCCCCCCCCCCTCCACCGATGCTGCAGAGATGCTGAAGAAAGCCCCGAGCCGAGCCTCACGTTGCTGAGCAACACCGATACCTTTAGTGAGAAAGGCTCAACCGCTAGAGAATACAAAGAAGCAAAGTGCAGCCCCAATGGAGACGACGCTCCATACCTCCCCAGCAGAGAAGAAGGGGATCCCTCTGGTGCTGCTGGCGGTGGCTGGCATTCCAGGGGAGGGACTGCCCACTCCAGAGTGGCCGCCGTCATCACAGCCAGGGCCCAGGTCAGACACGACCTCGGGATGGCCCTGCTCTGGGTTGTGGCAGCTGCATGCGTTGAACTGCTGCCGTTGGGAGCCCAAGAGAGAGGTCTACCTGCCGTTTGTGGATGTTGGGGGCTCCAGGATCTGAATAGGGAGGTCTTTACACCAACCAGTGCCATGTGAGTGCCCCTCCCCTACTTGGGGGCACGGGAACAGAATTTCTGAACGGGGTGAGTCCTCAGTGGAGGCCCTCACTTTGAGCCTGCAGAAACCAAAATTACAGTAGTGTCCCTAATAGAAGGGCAGGTGTTCATGCATTCCGTGGAACCTGAAATTACTGTATTTCTGATATTAGGCACATAGAGGCTGATCCTTGGGTGAATATGTAATAGCTTGGTGATTGCTATGCCATGAGCGGCCAATAGTGATTTATGGGTTTTAGTTCTGCATCTAACTATTGAATTTCATACCCTAATGTTATGATTTATGTCATTTACAAGTGGCAGTGATAGGACAACAAGTTTCCTTTTCAGAAACTGCTTATCATGTACAGTGATGGTGTATGGTGTTGTTATGCATGATGGTTTTTATGACATGTACAACTGATAAGTAATTACTTTATTGCACTGATTGTGGTGTTATGACAATTGCCTATTTAGCAAAGTGATATATCATCTATGTGATGCTATGACAATTGCCTAGTTGGCAGTGATTTATGTGATTGTGTTTTATGTACAATATATGAGATATTTTATGTAACCTTGCGTGGAGTCTCTTTTGTGGTGTATTTATTGTGTCACTGGTGGTTGTGTGTGTGGTGCGCAAACGCTTTACACATTGCCGTTGGGATGAGCAGGACTGCTCTGCCAAGCTACCAAGAGGGTGAGCAGGGGAGATCTTGAGTGTGTGTACCTCCCTTACCTTGACTAGAGTGGTGGGTTCTGCTTGGCTTAGGTGCACACCCTAGCTAATCAGAAACCCGATTTCTAAAAAGTGTACCTGTTTTGTGGAGGGGGCAGTTACTTTTTTAATAGCTGCTCATATGGCATATGTTTTTAAGACATCTTACATGCTGCCTCTGGGCATTTTATGGCTTAAAAGGCAGCGCCAACCCCTGCACACTATAGGGCTTACAAAGATTTGGAAATCCCTTTGACTTACCAGGAACAATAGAAATGGTTTGCTGGTCAGTTGCCACACACACACACAGGAATGTCCCCCTCAGAGCCCTAAGCAATGAAGGGGCCATATTGCCAATCTTGGCTAGCTACACGCCCGTTCCTCATCCCAATGCCTTGGCAAATGCTGAGGTGGTAGAGGTTTTAGATTACACAGTATCCTTATACAGGAGGCTTGTACAGTTTGTATTATGTACCATGAACTCTAGACCTGCGTTCACAGTGGGATCTGCAGCTCCAGCAACAATACAGCACATTAGTCCACAGACTATAAACACTATTTTGGGAAAAATATCTGCGAAGCATGAAGAAATTCCATTCCGAGTCGCTCGCAAGAAAAACCTGCTAGAAGCGGTTTATCCATTTGCAACACCCCAAGGCAAACATAGAATATTTACTATGTGTCTCCGATTAGGAATGATACCACTCGAAGAGTAATTTAACACCTGGGGAAGCATATTTGCATGCATTTACAGCAACACGATTGGCAAAGCTTTACTGGCAGTTCTCCCTTAACTATTGAAACATACACAGAACAAGCACAAAGCTACACAAACTCTTGACTTAGGAATGAAATTAATGGAAACGTTTCTCTAGTTTCTCCTAACATCCTAAGCAACATTGAGGGAGAAGCTTTTGTTCTGGCCAGACACCAGAGCCTGAAAGCAGTTCCAGTTCCAGATGAGGAACGGGAACTACTAAAAATAACCACAGAAGTTTACAGCTCATCAGGCCGCGATACCTTAGGGTTGTGTGCTGTTAATCCATATTTCAAATCACAGAGGGCCTTATGTAGGTGGGCTTGCATTTACCACTTCATAAATACCGAATCATACCGATTCGGTATTTATGAAGTGGTAAATGCAATGTAGGTAATGAGTCGGTAAATATTACCGATTCGGAAAAATTCGGTAATTACCGAATCGGTATTTACCGATTCGGTAATGAGGCATACCTTCCCATTGATGGGAATGTATGCCTCATTACCGAATCGGTAAATACCGATTCGGTAATGGGGGAGCACATGCAAGGGTGGCAGGGTGTCACATTGACACCCTGTTGCACCCCTGATTCGGCCATGTGTGCACATGTGGCGCACATACATGCCCTAAGGGCATGTATGTCTGCCACATTGCACACTTAAACGTGCACAAAAATGCTTTTTGTCACCTATTCGTCATTTACCACCAACCTTTAGTTGGTGGTAAATAACGAATCCCCACACCCACCACACACTCCCCCTACATCTCATTTCATGATTCGGTATTTACCGAATCGGTAAATTTACCGAATCGGTAATATTACCGATTCGGTAATTTTACCGATTCGGTAAATACCGATTCATGAAATTCTCCCCCTACATCTCAAAAGCCAAAATACCGGTCGGTAACGGTATAATTACCGAAAATCGGCCGTTACCGACCGGTATTTGGCTTCCTACATGAGGCCCAGAGTGACATCGAGGGTTTTATTAAAAAGAAATCGGCAATGGAAGGCAGAAAGAAACAGAAGAGTAGAGCTCAAAGATGGACTGGATTTCCCTCACCTCAGGAATCTAGTCGGAGTGGTTATAATTTAAAGGACCACGAGAAAATTTTAAAAAACTGACCCTATCAATATTCTGATATCTGCTCTCCATGTTCTTTCCAGGACCCTGATAGTAAACAAGCTGAGAGGGGGAGTTGAACTGAGTAGAGAAGAAAGGAAGAGTATAGCAGAAAAGGTGAAACATGGCGGGAGGCTGAAGTTAGCTTGAAAAAGTGAAAGGATTGGACTCCAAAACTTCAGTTAAGAAAAAGAAAGTAGCAGGACTTTCTAAGAAAAATGAAGATCCAATTACATATTATCCTGCAAAACAAGAAGTGGGCGAGTGCATGCCTAGACAGCGCAGCAGAAGTCACAATAGCACATCAGACGTTTCAGAGGTTTCTGGTGGTGAGTCCAACTGATGAGTTCATACGGGTGGAAATTCCAGATAAACATTTAAATCCTCCTGATAGGGTTTATAATTTACAATGACAAATTAAACTGAACATATTCCACACTGTTAAAGCTGTTTTCTGGGCACACATCTGATAATTATTATATCATACTGACGGAGGAAGACTAGCCTCCAGTCTTAATTATGTGGAGGAAGTAATCAGAGTAGATTATTCCCCTATAGTACCTGAATACATCAGGGAAATGTATACCAGTGAATGAGCTGTTGGACAGTCTTTAGTCTCATACAGAAAACAAGTGGGATGGGATAAACATTCTGTTCCACATGCCATTCCCTTATGCATTGAACCTCAAGCACAAGCTCAATACGCTTCAAGGCCAGAAGCAAAGCGTGGTATTAATACAATATTAGATCAGTTGCAATATCAGGGCATAATAGCGCCTTGCCTTTCTCTAATCAACTACTTCTTTTTCCCATCTCCAAACTAGGGGTCGGTGATAGACTCCACTCCGCTGGCGGAGTTCACAGAGTTCCCGAAAAGCTCTGCCAACTGAGACAAGGCAAAGTTTTTTCTCACATGTGGTTTGCCAACTTTAATTTGATGAGCGCAAGTGAGAAAATTCTGCAAGATTTCTTAATGCGGACGGTTGCAGCAGGTTGCTACCATTAGCGTTGAGAAAGCTGCAGCACAAGTAGAAAATGTACTCACGCCGCAGAAAGAAGCAGCACCCTCGGGAGCCTAGCATGGTACCATTCGCTTTGATTTTACAGCTAGGATGAAGCTCCCGTGCTAAAAATCAACCGCTAGCAGAACTCTGCAGAACCCCACGGAACCTGCAGAGCTTTTATGTGACTCCACGGTATACTGTGGAGTGACGGCTCTTATAGGATAGGTTTGGACTACAGGAATTTAAACACTCGTACAAGAACATATGTGGTGCAAAATGGGTGTAGCACAGATTTAACGAGGTGCAGACTGCAGAAAACATTAAAAACAACCCGTGACATCTTTAAGGTGTTTTTTCAGTCAAAACATAGTGCGTGAAAGTGGGTATCTAACCACCTTTAGTTTCGACGGGGTACAGTTCCCATTTCAACATTTGCCTATTGGCTATCAGAACAGCCCTGGCCTATTCTCAGCGCACATCATAGAGATCTTATAACCAGATCCTGAGGTATTGTCAAACATTGATGATATCTGTCTTACTGATGATGATTTGGAAGTACACCCAACTAGGGTGGACAAAGTTGTATCATTATTACCATCACATGGGTAGAGAATTAACTGAAAAAAATTGAAGCTCGCCTACCTTGCAGTGACTTTCCTCGGATACCAGTGACTCATTGAGGGCAAGGGTCTCGCTTTTGATTTCCCTTCATATGTGTGCAATCTTGCGGCCTCCAATCACAATGAAGAAGCTGCAATCCTTGCTGGGATTTCTCAACTTTAGAAAAATGTACTTGCTGCACTATGCTTATTGGGTGAAGCCCTGGAAAAATTTGATTTCTCCCACGTTTTCATCAAAACAGTGGAAAGCAGGCACACTGATATCTTCTGTGCTTTGCAAGCAGACGTGCTCAAAATATTTACAAACTATGGATAGTAGGACCAACCTAGTTATTCGAGTCATACCAAGTCACTCTGGTTATACCATAAGATATTCAATGAGAGACATACTGTTCCTTTTTGCCTACAACTCTCACTTGTATTCTCCAGCTGAAGAACATTTTGCTTCTATTGATGAAGCACAGGGAAATCTAATGATTGTGGTTTCTCCTGTACCATTACTGTCGCAGCCGCAAAGGCAAACATTCATAATGCTCACACCTTACACCCGAGGTGTGTGCTGTGGGCCTCTTCTTTGAGTGCAATGGATGTTAAATTTCAGTATGATACCACTCTTCATAAGCAAGCTTTTCTCCACTATGAACAACATGTTCTTCCTACTCCAAAACCCTTACCCATTGAGTCTGGATCCAGTGCTGGATAGATCACAGAAAAATAGATCAATCCAAAATCTTAAAATGGGTGTACTGATCAAAAATGCAATGAAGCAGTTAGCATGGTATGATGTTTGGAGAAGCAAAATGGGAAACAGGAGAGGCTATACTTTCCATAATAAAAAATATGGGCTCAAGTCCAGGCTGGACTTTTTTCTGCTGAGTATAGATTTTAAAGAATGGGTACAGCATATTAAGCACTTGGGGGAACCCCTCTCTGATCATTCAGCAGTAACATTATCTCTCAAGGTGCCAATAAAATCGATCCTCAGGAGATGGACACTTGATCGCGCTATTCTTCTGGAGGAGGGCATAATTGATAAGCTAAACCTTGAGACAAAAGCCTTTTTTCTAACAAAAGTAGGTACTGCCCCAATACAAGTTGTCTGGGACACATACAAAGCCTTTTTAAGGGGTCTCATAACATCTTTACAAATTACCAGACAGAAGAAGTATAGAGCTGAAGTGGAGGGGATAGAGAAGGAAATACAAGAGGCAGAGCATTATCTCACCACACATGAGAGTAACCCTTTGGATGCAGATGTTCTATCAAACCTACAGTCTCTTAAGTCAGATTTAGCCGGGGTGCTCAATTCAAGGTTGAAAAAGAGGTGGCAAGCCAGCAAATTAGCTCACTTTGAGTATGGTGAGGGCTGAGGAAAGCTCTTGGCATCGAAGTCCAAACAAGATCTTGCCAAAGGAACTATTAATGAGCTAAACTGTGACGTCCCGGGGAGCCTACTCAAGACCTCAGTAGAAATTGAAAAGGCTTTTCAAAAGCATTTCGAGGAAGTTTATCACAAAGATTTAACTGTCCAGGAAGAGGAAATTAGAGACTGGTTGGGTCAGGACCCACCCGAACAGAATTGCTGAGGATAAGTCTAATAATATTAATATGCCGATATCAAGTGTTGAGATCAGAAAAGTTCTAGTAACTGGCAAATCTGGAAAGGCCGCAGGTCCAGATGGGTTACCGGCGGAAATATATAAAGCATGACGAAATTATTTTCTCACATTTTTGAGGAGGGGGGATATACCGCCATCTTGGAATGAAGCAACAGTAGCATTAATTCTTAACCCCTTCGGTGCTCATGACGAGCTGGACTCGTCATGACACACAGTGGGCGTGTGCTCATGACGAGTCCAGCTCGTCATGGCACCCACCCACGGGGGAAGCGCTGGCGCTTCCCCGTGGGACGCCTATCTGGGTATTTTTACCGGGGAAGGCAGGGGAAGCCCATCCCCTGCCTCCCCCACCCCCGTACACGTCATCAATGACATCAACGCGCATGGCGCACTGACATCATTGGAGGTTTCACTTTCTCCCCTGACGCGCTGGAAGCCATTTGCTTTCAGCGTATCGGGCAAGAAAGATGTGAGTTTTGGCTCTGGGGAGGAGGGGATTTAAACAAAAGAGGCATCGGGAGAACGGAAAGGGTTTTCCTTTCCCCCAATGCCTCTTTTGTGCATTCCTGCTGCACAATCGTGCGATCGTGCAGCAGGAATTCCCACTAGATGCCAGGGATATTTTTTAATTTTTTTAAAGGGACAACTGTTTTCTGTTTGGCGGAGCTGCCCCTTAGGCAAGGGTTGCTCCCCTTTTGGGTCAATGTTGTATAGCTTGGTCTGCCCCCCTGGGGGGCAGACTTCACCATTGTTAATAAATAAATGGCCCACTGGACCAAAAGCAGAAATATTTGGGGAGTGGCCCATTGGGCAAGGGTCACTCCCCTTTGGGGGCATTGTTTCTGGCTGTCTGCCCCCATGGGGGGGCAGATCTCCCAATTTTTGTTTGATATAGTGCCCACTAGACCACCAGGGATTTATTTGTGGAGAGTGACCCCTTGGGCAAGGGTCGCTCTCCGTTGGGGGCAATATTTGTGGCTGTGGCTGCCCCCCAGGAGAGCAGATTGCCATGTTTTGTTTTTTTAATTGGGCCCACTAGACCACCAGGGATTTGTTTGAGGGGAGTGGCCCCTTGGGCAAGGGTCGCTCCCCTTTGGGGAGCATTATTTTTGGCCGTTTCTGCCCCCCTGGGGGGGCAGATCGGCTGAGTTTTTTTTGTATGGCCACAAGGCCACCAGGGATTTATTTGTGGGGAGTGGCCCCTTGGGCAAGGGTCGCTCCCCCTTGGGGGCATTGTTTGTGGCTGTCTGCCCCCATGAGGGGGCAGATGTCGCCTTTTTTTATATTGGGCCCACTAGACCACCAGGGATTTATTTGTGGATAGTGACCCCTTGGTCAAGGGTCGCTCTCCTTTGGGGGCAATGTTTGTGGCTGTGTCTGGTGGGCAGATCTCGCCATGTTTTTTTAAAAAATTGGGCCCACTAGACCACCAGGGATTTGTTTGTGGGGAGTGGCCCCTTGGGCAAGGATTGCTCCCCTTTGGGGAGCATTAATTTGGCCGTTTCTGCCACCCTGAGGGGAAGATCGGCTGATTTGTTTTTTTGTAGGGCCACTATGCCACCATGTTTTTTTTTTTTATGTTGGGGAGCGGCCCCTTGGACAAGGGTCGCTCCCCTTTATGGGAGGATGATTGTGGCCATTTCTGCCCTCTTTGGGTGGCAGAATAGCAGTATGTTTTTAGGCCGAAGCCACTAGACACCAGTTATTTTTTTTATTTTTTGTGTTGGGGAGTGGCCTCAAGGGCAAGGGTTGCTCCCCTTTTATGGGGGTGAATATTTTATTTATACTCTTAGGCCCACCTACCCCTTAGCTTGGCTGGTGGATTGTGTGTGGACTGGTGCATTATTTGCATATGAGATTCTAATGTTTTTTTCTCCTTTTTATTCAAGTGCAAAGCTTTTTATTCCTGTTTGCGGTTTCGACAGTGGTTGTTCTGCAGTTTTGCGTAGTAGCATTTTATTGGTAAGAAAAATATTTTTGTTGTATTTACTCTAAATGAGTATTATTGTCATGTATGAATGAATTTTTTTGTAAATCGTGTCATAATGGCAGCATATTTAGTTAGTGTTTTGAGCATGACATTTTTTGCGATATGTTTTGCATTGTCTTATGTATAATTTTCTTTTCTCTTTCTTTTTTAGTGGAATATTGTTGATCCATACTGTGTCTGTGCAGAGTAGGTGGTGGTGAGTTTAGGTGCTTCTGGCAAGTGAGTGGTATCGTTTTGGAGTATATAGGTATTTCTGATAAAGGTGCATTTTGTTTATTACTTATTTTACAAGGTGTTTGCTGTTGTTGACTTGTTTGATAAGTTACCTTTATTAGTAAGCATTATGGCTAGCCGTAGAATGACTGCTCAGCAGGTGGTTGGTATGCTTCTTGAATCTTCCTCTGAGCAGGATTCTGAGACTGACAGTGCGTCTGAGGGAGTGGTGGGACAGGAGGGAGGGGACGATTCATGCAGGGAATTTTCTCTCCACATGGAATCATCGGATGATGAAGGTAGTCTCAGTGCAGATGAAGCTACCCTTGGTGTGGATGAAGCCACTCTCAGTGCGGATGAAGTGGCTGTTTTAGAGGAGGATACTGCTGTGCCGATGGTGCAAGAGGCATCTGGATTGCAGTCTGAGGCTGCTAGGCTTCCTACTGGAAGTGCTGGACTCTGGGTTGATTCAAACATGGTGCAGCCGGTGTTGCCTGCCTTTTGTGGTGATGCAGGGTGTAGAGTGGATTGTGAACATTTTTTGCCTATACAGTTTTTTCAGTTGTTTATGGATGATGTATTTTTGGGTGAAATTGTTGAGCAGACTAATTTGTATGCTAAACAGTTTTTGAGGGACAACAGTGACAAACTTAGGCCCCACTCTAGAGCTACCTGGTGGACTCCCACAAATCTGGAAGAAATGAAGAAGTTTTTGGGTTTGACTTTATTGATGGGTTTGATAAGGAAACCGTCCACGGCTTCATATTGGTTTACCAGTCCCTTGATGGCAACGGCCATATTTCCTGCAGTTATGACTCGTGATCGGTGTTTACTTTTGCTACGGGTGCTGCATTTTGTTGATAATTCTTTGGCGTTGCCACGAGATCACCCTGACTGTGACCGTCTTTTTAAGATTCGGCCTATTCTTGATCACTTTGTAGATCGATTTTCAGAGAACTATACTCCAGGGAAAGAAATATCTATTGATGAGTCTTTGGTCTTTTTCAAGGGCCATTTGATTTTTAGGCAGTACATCCCTAGCAAGAGTGCACGCTATGGAATTAAGCTGTTTATGTTGTCTGAGAGTAGGACAGGATATGTTTTTAATTTCTGTGTGTACACTGGTAGGGATTCCACTATTGACCCCCCTGGTTGTCCGTCCACTTTTGGAGTTTCAGAGAAAATTGTGTGGGATTTTGCTAGAGGGCTGTTTAACAGAGGCCACCATTTGTACCTTGATAAACAATAAGGAATTGTTCAAAGTGGACACTTTTGCTTGTGGCACAATCCTCTCTAACCGTAAAGGTTATCCAAAAGAGCTGGTTTGCAAAATACTTCAGAGGGGACTGTGCAGTTCCTTGCGCAGTGATGAACTACTAGCTGTGAAATTTGTGGACAGGAGGGATGTGTACATGCTGACTACCATCCATGATGAGAGTACTTCACCTGTGCCTCTTTGGGGTCAGATTGCTGAAGTGCGCAAACCTGTGTGCATTTTAGACTACAATAAGCACATGGGTGGTGTTGACAGAGTAGATCAGAGGTTGGAACCTTACACTGCTATTTGTAAGGCTTACGTTTGGTATAAGAGGTTGGCCATCCATCTCTTCAATTTAGCAACTTTCAATGCTTTTGTTGTGTTCAAGGAGTGTTCTCCTGTGTCAAAGTAGACTTTTGTTCAGTTTCAGCAGACGGTGATAGGCAGCCTTGTGGTTGTGGAACAGGCAAGTGTTCCTAGAGTTGGAGTGGTGGAGGATGTGGCTCGATTGAAAGATTGCCACTTTCCTGATTACATTTCTCCCACACCCTCAAAAGACTTTCCCACTAGGAGATGTAGAGTCTGTTGGCGAAGAGGTACACGGAAGGAGACTCGTATGTACTGCCCCGAGTGTCCTTCTAACCCTGGGCTGTGTGTGCCTGCTTGTTTTACAGCGTACCACACAGAAAATAATTTTTGGGAGCATCCATGAGTGGTAAAGTGAACTGCCTGGTCTGTATTGTTTAAACTTTTTTATTCTGTTTCAAGGTTGGCATTAGTGCAATGTATTTAGTTTCAGATTTTATGTTAACAGATTTGTATCTATTTGCAATTTGTTTGTGTTTTCTTTTTTGTACAAAAAAATCGTAAATGTGATGGTGGTGTGTGTAGGCTGGCACTTGGCTGGTGGTGTGCGTGGACTGACGCTTGGCTGGTGGTGTGCGTGGGCTGGCGCATGGCTGGCGGTGTGTGTGGACTGGTGCTTGGCTGGTGTTGTGTGTGAATTGGTGTTTGGCTGGTGATGTGCGTGGACTGGCGCTTGGCTGGCGGTGAGTGTGGACTGGCACTTGGCTGGCATTGTGTGTGGACTGGTGCTTGGCTGGCGGTGTGCGTGGATTGGCATTTGGCTGGTGATGTGCGTGGACTGGCGCTTGGCTGGCGGTGAGTGTGGACTGGCGCTTGGCTGGTGGTGTGCATGGACTGGCGCTTGGCTGGCGTTGTGCATGGACTGGAGCTTGGCTGGCGGTGTGCGTCGAATGGCGCTTGGCTGGCGGTGTGCGTGGACTGGTGCTTGGCTGGTGGTGTGCGTGGACTTGCGCTCAGCTGGCAGTGTGTGAGTAGTGACTTGCTGCTAGTCACTACACACACTGATAGCTGAGTGCCACTCCACGCAATCCATCAGCTTGTGTGGTTGCTGTGTCAGGAATGTGGGCATGTGAAATTAATGGGCCCTTGAATGGCGCTGTCTGCTGGTGTGAGTGTTGTAATGCGATGGGCCCGCGACTGGCGGTGTGAATGGTTTTGTATGTGTCACACGTATGAAAGGTGTATGAATGGCCTGCAAAGAGGTTGGTGCCTTGTTGTGGCTTTGCAGCTCACGAGCTGTGAGTCAATGGTTCAGTTTCTCATCCTTTCAATTATTAACAGTGATTTCATTTTTGTGAAATCACTTGCTAATACAATTGTATATACTGAACCATCACTCACCCTCGTGCCAAATCCAACTAGTATGTGTGTGTGCTTGAGGATTAGATGGCTGTGCAGTAATATTTGTCTTTTTTGTCTTTCTGAAGCAGGGTGTACCTTGTCCCTTTTTGTGAATGTTGTAATGTGTTGGTTTCATGCCTGGTGGTGTGAATAGTCTTGTGTGTATCACGTATGAAAGGTGTGTGAATGGCCTGTAAAGCGGTTGGTGCCTTGCCGTGGCTTTACATCTCACAAGCAGGGAGTCACTGGTTCAGTTTTTTGTCCGTTTAATTATTGAAAGTGCATTTCATTTTTGTGAAATCTCTTGTTAATAAAATTTTATATACTGAACCATCACTTGCCCTCGTGCCAAATCCAACCAGTATGTGTGTGTGCTTGAGGAATAGATGGCTGTGAAGGAATCTTTGTCTTTTTAGTCTCTCTGCCAAGGTGTACATTCCATCTAAGAATAACCTGCCAACTGTAGATATTGTCGTAAACCCATGGGAGTACATGGTGATGTCTCTCTTGTGAATCCCAACAAGTTATTTTATCCACAATGTCCTGTAAACCTCAAAATGTCTGTCACATTTCCCTTGCAATATTGTGCCAAAAGTTTCACACTGCAGAAACTAATTATCTCAAAATGACCTGGTTTTGCAAGGGGGGTCACCTGGGTTTTTGGCCCCGTGCTTGGCAGCCATCTAGGGAAACCTACAAAACCCACACATTTCTGTAAACTAGACACATGGGGGATTCTTGGGAGGTATGGCTTGCGTGGATCCCCCAACGTTTCCTTACCCAGAATCCCCTGCAAACCTCAAATTTAGCTGAAAAAATCACTTTTTCCCCCCTTTTTTGTGCAGGAAAGTTGTGGCATCACCGGGCTGACACAATTTTCCTACCAGCCAGGGTTCCCCCGGGTCTCCCGATGAAAACAGTGCCTCACTCGTGTGGGAGGCCCAAGTACCCGTGACAGGCAAGGGCACAAAATGTAGTGAGGTGACTTCAAAATTGCCTATCTCAAAACGACCTGGTTTTGCAAAACCAGGAAAAATGTTGTGATTTTTTCAGCTACAATTGAGGTTTGCAGGGGATTCTGGGTAAGGAAACGTTGGGGGATCCACGTAAGCCATAACGCCCTGGAATTCCCCGGGTGTCTAATTTTCAGAAATGTGTGGGTTTGGTAGGTTTCCCTAGGTGGCCGCCGAGCACCGGGCCAAAAACCCAGGGTACCCCCCCTTGCAAAACCAGGTCGTTTTGAGATAGGCAATTTTGATGTCGCCTCACTACGTTTTGTGCCCTTGCCTGTCGCGGGTACTTGGGCCTCCCACACGAGTGAGGCACTGTTTTTATCAGGAGACCCGGGGGAATGCTGGGTGGTAGGAAATTTGTGTCAGCCCTGTGATGCCACAACTTTCCCACACTAAAATGTGGGAAAAAAGTGAGCTATTTCAGCTAAAATTGAGGTTTGCAGGGGATTCTGGGTAAGGAAACGTTGGGGGATCCACGCAAGCCATACCTCCTTGGAATCCTCTTGGTGTCTAGTTTTCAGAAATGTGTGGTTTTGGTAGGTTTCCCTAGGTGGCCGCCGAGCACCAGGCCAAAAACCCAGGGTACCCCCTTTGCAAACCCAGGTCTTTTAGAGATAGGCAATTTTGATGTCGCCTCACTATGTTTTGTGCCCTTGCCTGTCGCGGGTACTTGGGCCTCCCACACGACTGAGGCACCGTTTTTATCAGGAGACATGGGGGAATGATGGGTGGTAGGAAAATTGTGTCAGCCCGGTGATGCTACAACTTTCCCACACAAAAATGTGTGAAAAATTGATTTTTTTCAGCTAAAATTGAGGTTTGCAGGGGTTCTGGGTAAGGAAACGTTGGGGGATCCACACAAGCCAAACCTCCCTGGAATCCCCCGGGTGTCTAGTTTTCAGAAATGTGTGGGTTTGGTAGGTTTCCCTAGGTGCTGACAGAGCTAGGGTTCAAAAACTACAGCTAGGTACTTTGCCAAAAAAGGATCATTTTTCACTGCGAAATTGAGGTGTGTCCATGTTGCATTTTGCGCCGTTTCCTGTCATGGGCACTAGGCAGACCCACGCAAGTGTGGTACCATTTTTCTCGGAAGGCTTTGGGGAACGCGGGGTGGGGGGAAATTTGTGAATCCACGCAGATTCCAGAACTTTCCACCACAGAAATGTGGGGAAAATGTGTTTCTTTTGCCAATCTTTTAGGTTTGCAAGGGCTTCTGGGAAACAGAACCTGGTGGGAGGCAGTCAAGTCACCCATCCTGGTTTCCCCTGGGTGTCTAGTTTTCAAAAATGTATAGGTTTGCTTGGTTTCCCTAGGTGCCAGCAGAGCTATGGTTCAAAAACTACAGCTAGGCACTTTGCCAAAAAAGGGTCATTTTTCACTGTGAAATTGAGGTGTGTTCACGTTGCGTTTTGCACCGTTTCTTGTCGCGGGCACTAGGCCTACCCACGCAAGTGAGGTACCATTTTTCTCTGAAGACTTTGGGAAATGCAGGGTGGGTGGAAATTTATGGATCCACGCAAATTCCAGAACTTTACACCACAGAAATGTGAGGAAAATGTGTTTTTTTGGACAAAATGTTAGGTTTGCAAGGGATTCTGGGAAACATAACCTGGTGAGAGGCAGTCGAGTCACCCTATCCTGGATTTCCCTGGGTTTCTAGTTTTCAAAAATGTATAGGTTTGTTAGGTTTCCCTAGGAGCCGGCAGAGCTAGGGTTTAAAAACTACAGCTAGGCACTTTGCAAAAAAAGGGTAATTTTTCATTGTGAAAATGTGGTGTGTTCACGTTGGGTTTTGAGCCATTTCCTGTCGTGGACACTATGCCTACCCACACAAGTGAGGTACCATTTTTATCAGGAGACTTAGGATAATTCAGATTTGTAAAGCAACTGTTATTACCTATTGACTTTCGATGCATTTCTGCCTTCCAAATGAAAGACATTGTGTAAAAAAGAAGTCATTTTAAAAAATGACCGATAATTCTAATGCTAGTATGAGTATTCCCAATTTCGGAAATGTGCAAGTATCTACTGTTTCTAAACTCTCTATTTTGTTCCCATTTCAGAAATACATAGGTGTCTTTCATACCAATTTTTCCATGTATACATCTTCCCACAATAATTGCTATATACCCGGTACAGAATAAAAAGTCATTGCAAATTGCTGCTCAGTTTTTTACTCTGGGTTCGTCAGGTTCTTGGTGAAACCTACAAGTTCTATATATCCCCACAACCAGAAAGGTCCAGTGGATGTAACGGTATATTGCTTTCAAAGAGCTGTCATAATTAGAAGAAGTTACAGGTGAAAACGTTGACACAAAAGGCTGTTTTTTTCAACTAATTTTCCATTTTTCCAATATTTAACTGTTAGTTTCTATAAAGAAACCTTGATGGATCTACACAAATGACCCGTTGCTGAATTCAGAATTTTATCTACTTTTCTAAAATGTATAGCTTTCCAGGATCCATTATTGCTTTCATACCCATTTCTACCATTAACTGGAAGGAGGTTGAAAGCACAAAAAATAGCAAAAATAGGCAATGTCGCAGAAAAATGCCAAAACTGTGTAAAAAATTTTGGTTTTCTGACAAAAGTCTGTCATTCCCTAAAAGCTGGGAAAATGGTGATTTCAGCCCCACAACCCCTTTTTTGATACCATTTGCAGGGAAAAACCCAGACGCTGTCATTTGCAGCCCTTTTTTCCCCATTTTTCCCCAAAAAATAAAAATGTAGCTGTATTTTGGCTAAATTCTGGGACCCTCCATGGGAGTCCACAAACCCTGGGTACCTTTACAATCCCCATGATGTTGGAAGAAAAGGACGCAACTTTGGCGTGGATACCTTATGTGGTCAAAACGTTACAAGGGCCTTAGCGCGCACTACTCCAAATAGCCAAAAAAAGGCTTAGCACAGGGGGGGAAAAGGCCTAGCAGCGAAGGGATTAAACCCTCAAAATCGCCACGTTCATGTGACTCGTACCGGCCTATCTCTCTTCCAAATATTGATTATAAGATCTTCGCAAAAATATTGGCAGAGAGGTTGAATGGAGTGATAGAGGGCCTACTCCATAGGGATCAAAAAGTCTTTGTTCATGGGAGAGGAATCCGGGAACTCACTTATAATCTGATTGGGGCAATCGATATAGCAACTCTCTATAAAACACCATTGGCTATAATAACCCTAGATGCCACAAAGGCTTTTGATAGAGTAAATTGGGCCTACTTAAAGTATATACTAAAAGAATGTAATTTAGGGAAAATAATTTGCTGGACTGTTTCTTTGATATATCAAGTCCCTATTGCTAAAATTCTAGTGAATAGGAATCTATCTGCACCAGTTAAAATTGGTAGAGGTACAAGGCAGTGTTGCCCGTTATCTCCATTGCTTTTTAACTTAACATTGAGCCTTTAGCTGAAAAGATTAGACAACATCCAAGAATACCTCCTTTCAAATTGAAGAACTGGGAAAGGAAGGTGGCGCTATACGCCGATGATTTAATGGTATTTACATCTGACTTGAATGTTGCAATCCCAATAATTTATAAGGAAGCACAGCACTTTGGTCTCGTTTTGGGATATGAAATAAACGCGGCAAAGACTGAATGTATGGCATGGAATCTAGACTCTAGTGCTCATCTAACAAAAAAAGTGCTGCGGTATCTGGGTATACTGATTACTCACAATATTGATGATATTACAGATACACATTTTCAGAAAATCAAAAAAGAACTACACAATTCCTTGATGAGCTGGGCTTATATACCTTTGACTCTAATTGGTAGAGTCAATTTAATAAAAAATGATGGCGCTTCCTAAAATAATCTTTTTATTACAAAACATCCCTTTGGCATTTAACAAAGAAAGCGTGAAAAAACTCCAGGCAAAAATAAATACTTTATATGGGCCTCAAAAGGTATCAGAATATCTTGGAAGAAACTACGTATAAAGAAAAACAAAGGAGGGCTATGCCTGCCATTTAGTTTTGTATGCAAGGGTGTTTCTACTAAGGGCTGGGAAAATGCTGATGGATATACCAGACAGCTCAGATATTGGTATAATGTTAAAGGAAATGTTATTCAATGTTGAGGGAGTAAGTCAGGGCTTCTTATATAAATATGGTGACCCAAGATTCTTTGAGAAAGTTTGTTTAAAGATGTTGAAGGGTTTAGCCGGTACGTGGTTTAAAGTTAACGTTTTTTGAAAGATCAGTTACTATAGCGCACTGGCACCCATTTGGAATGCTCTGGGCTCACCAGAGTGGACTAAAGACTCTCTGGTAACTCCTTTAATAAAAGCCGGAATCCTGCGTTGGGAACAACTGATACCGGAAGGTTCTTTGCTTTCTTGGGATGCTCTAAGTACACTTACAGATAATGGGCTGTCTAAATTTAAGTACTGGCAAATTAAAAGTTGGCATTAAGCCATTGGGATAGCTGTTGGTGTGTCCAATGAACTGGAAAAGACGCTCAGGAGACAAATCTAAAAAAAGAAAGAGGTGGCGATCCTTTATTGGCTATTTCTAGACCAAGTTAGAGGGCGAATTTAAACTGCCATCGGAGCTGTGGGGAGAGAACTTGTCCGGCGTTCATCTTGAAGATTTAGGGCAAGTATCTCACAACATTTTGTATACTACAGTTCAACCTGCAAATTTAAGAAGAAACCATATTTTTTGTATTCACAAGGTGTACTGGTCTCCCTTAAAGTTATCTAAATTTACTAAAGGTCCTGCGCCAAAGTGTCCAAAATGTCTCCAGATCAATGCTGATGATGTCCATATGTTTTTAACCTGTCCAATGTTGTACCATTTCTGATCGACTATAAGTAAAGGTATGGAAAGTATTTTTGGTATAAGCACCCAGGTAAGCATAAGTTTGGTGTTCTTTGGGTTGTTTCCATGTTACGAGTCAATTTCTTGGTGGGAAAATAAGCTATGTTTATATTTTATTTTACTTGCACGAAGAGAAATCTGTAAATTGTGGGTCAACGATACACCTTCAACGTTTTAGATTGGTTGATCTCCATTAAATATAGGATGAAGCTTGATAGAGTTAAAACAAAAAAAGATAAAAATAACAGAAAAGGGCTCCATGCGAGGAATGGTTGGGCACTCTTTGACTATTAGGATGTATCAGTTAAATGAGTATGCCTTTAAACTGATTTACTTCACCCCTCTGGTTTCTGTGAGGCGCACAGTGTGATACAGAACAAGTCAGCAGAGAGGCTTTGTGTAAATTGTATCCATCTAGATACAGAGATCTCCAGTTGGTGCCATCTAAGAGGGGGGCCAAAGGAGTTAATGGAATTGCTCTGAGTTTATCTGATGGCGAATGAGGACAAAAAAAAAAGAATGATTCAACGTAGAACCTCTCTTCATCTCCCTACTCTGAATGAAATACCCCTTAATGAGAGCAGTGACATCACTAGCTTGACTTCCCAACTGGGGATATCTGAGCACACAGCTTCTCCAACTCTACACAGAGCACTAAACTTCACCAATGAATCTGATGCTGTCATCACTATAGTTGCAAATGTTTCACGTAACTCCATGATGTACTATGAAGTACCACCTGAGCTCACATCAGTCAAACTAATGCCCTTTAGAGAAACAACTGAAAACGAGAATGTTTCTGAATTTGGTTCAGAACATTTTTAACCACACTCCAACGAATGTACACCAAAGATTGCTTTGTTACCTATCCTTGATTCAATGACAGGGCTTTCATTCTACCTTGGTCCTATGTTTCGTGTACCTTAGGAGTGTTTCTATTCATCATATGTCTCTCAACAATTAATTACTATTCTACTACTACTAAATGGAAACTATTCTCCAGAAAGAACAATTGTACAGCCCGTGGTTTATGAACTTCAGCCACATCTTTCATCCCACAAAGCTTGAAGAAATCTCTGTTCTGCAAACATCATAGCTTATCCTGTGCTCAAGGTCATAGCTTGATAAAAAGTTCCATTTAAATTATGGGACCCAGTGAGACAATGCCATTACATTAAGTTTGAAATGTCTCATTTTAGAAGCGTATGCCACTTTGAATAATGAAGATTCTTATTTGAATTCGGTCAATTATAAAGAAATGTATTATGTCCATGACCACGCACACCATTACATACATAGAACTAGCTATCCTAGATAAATACACAATTTAAACGTCATAAGGGTCACCCAAATTTTTTGAAGAAATTTCCTTACTTCCAGAGTGATGACAGGTCACATCCCTCACCTTTCTATTTTTCAGAAAATCCACAACAACGGCAGAAAAATCTAATCACAACTAACAAGCTGATTTACTCAAAGGAGTTCAATTGGAACTTGGCCATTCAAGGCTATGAGTATTTGGAAATAAAATATTGAGGAGAGAAGCATTTGGGGAACAAAATGATGGCACATTCGAAGCAAAGAAGCCTTATTCAGACATGCATTATGCCTAAAGAAAATATTTTCTTGATCAAAACCATCCACCAAACTACCTGTCTGGGATTTGGTACCATGAAAGACTTAAAAAAAATCTTCCATGCTAAAAGGGAATTCAACTCTGTTTAATCATTGGCAATCACAAACAAATATTTCTGATTCAGACATAAATGAAATGATCCAAAATAAAAAATGTTAGCCCTTTTGCTCTATGATTCTAACACCTGCATGTGCTGATTTCTTTCCAACACCCCTAAAGCTAATCAACCTGATTCACAATATAATACACAAACACCTTTGGTAGTTGCTAAAACAGTGAAGGAAAACTGTGCCAACGCCGGTTAGCACTTTCCAGTCTTTCCTCTGTGAAAGAACATTTATCCCCATAGGTTTTTCCAGCTTCCTTCTGGAACCACATCCCATTAGAAATAAACAATACTTGGTAACATGAATCTATGCCATTTATAATGCTCATCCTCAAAAATAGAAGATACAGAAAGAATTAGCCAAATACATCCGGAAAACCTGTGAACAATGTTTAAAGTTATCAACAATGGCATAAACACACTCTCTAAGAGAGTATATTCATTGAATCACATTCTGTCCTCAGACTTAGACTTCTTCAGAGTAGACTTAAGTCTGTTACAGCATGGCCAGGCTCACAAGACTTATAACACAATTAAATTGGCCATTACAAACACTCAGATCAGGTTTTATGCCTTGGCAACATCGCAACAAAGCAACCTTATAGTATGACCTTAACACAAAAATCAATGGTAGAAAAAGAAACACTTTGCTTAGTAGCAAACAAATAGAAGAAGCACCATTTTTAGTTAGTGAACATCGACCTATTATGTGACTAATACATGGCATTATTTCCAGGGCCGGATTGGCTACCGGACATTAACAATGCAAAACAAGTGTTTTTAAAAGTACACTTTAAAGCTCTTTGTTTTGCATTGTTAATTTAGAAGCGCCAACAGCTCCCCAGCAACAAAATCAGCCCCCCCAGCAGTGAACCTGGACCCCACCCTGCCAGGCCTTGAAACACCCGGTAGCCAAACTGGCCCTGATTATTTCCCTACCAATCGCAACTTTTAATATTAAGAACTGCCAAAAATATAAATCATTAGGTTGGTATGAAACATTCAACACTTCAATTCGTGGAAGTTTCTGTTCTCCTTTATGTACTTGAATGAAGACAACCCTGGGTTTATTAGTACATCCAGCTGTACTCTCAGGCCATCAGGAGTAAAGGGAATTAATTCCCAAACCAGTAGTGTGGTGGAGAAAAGGGGTGTGGCCTCCAAAGACCTCTCAGCAATCCCCCTATGTGAAACTTATAGGAGGTAACAGAAGGGCTTGTTTGCCCCCAAGGACCCTTTGAAGCCCAAGGCACGTCCTCCCCCCACCAGGAGTGAGCCAGGAGGCACGTTTGCAGAGTGGTGGAAAAAGAGAGCGGGGCCTCTGGCAACTTGCCATAGTGATTTAAAAAAAATAATAATAATTTCTTTAGGAAGGGGGGGCTGCCTGGCTCCCCCTTCCCTGGGCAATTTTGGGCCCCGGTTGTCTTATCACCTGGGGCCAGCCCTTTTTTCAAAGGGAAGGCAGCCATGGGGTCTGGCCTCCTTTTTTTCAATTTAACAAAAATAAATGGGACGGGGGGGCAATTTGGGCATGGGTGACCCTATCCCTCGGAGCCCAGCCTCTTTTTTTAAAATTAATTAATGGAAGGCCCCTCCCGGTCTGATTCTGGCCCCAGGGACCCCATCCATAGGGCCGGGCCTGTAGTCTGGGTGCCCTGATCCCTCCCAGGGCACTCTGATTTGATTAGTGTGTGTATCAGGCGTTTTGGGGTGATCCATCAAGTGGAAGTCAAGAAAATGGGGGTCCGAAAAAGCTTCAGCTCAAACCCCTGAATGGATTTACACTAAATTTGACCGAAAACTAGTTCTTGGTCCAGAAGAGAGCCTTTTTGTGTTTTTGTGTAAATCCATTCAGCAGTTTTGTACAAATTAAGGTTATTATGGTAAAAAGGTTTGTGTAGTTCACGGACATAAAGAGAGATCTGATTGGCTGCCACCACCAACCAGGAAGTGGCGGTAGCCATCTTAGGACACTGGACTGGGAGTAATAATACTTAACAAAATAATTAACAAACAATTATATACAACTAAAATAAAACACTTAAAAAACAGTATTCTTGCCTGAGATATTCTAACCCCTGTTATTCCTGACATCACAAACATTTTGACATAATGTTTGTGTCCAATGATATTGTTGCAATGATATTAAAGTTGTGCACCTTTATCCCTCTGGATGAAATACCTCAACTTGTAATGTGGGCCTATGTGGTGAAATTACCTTCCAATGCAGAGAAAATATTCAGACGGGAGAGGGTGAAAGTAAACTTGAAAACCTAACAATCATCACAATCTCAAAATCGCAAAACATTGCCAGTGAAATAAAAGCTTTCTATATCCCTACTGATGATATAATCTTCAGTTTAAGGTGTGCCCTCTTTTCTCCTGTGGACCCTCCTGTGCTATCTCAAGCACTATCTTGCACGGCAATATGATGACTTTTCCAATTTCTGACACACTCAAATGCCACTTAGCTAGAGATGAGAATATGGGAGGTCACTTCTTCCATTCCAAGGTTGAATTTTCTGCTGCACCATCTTCCTGATAAAAGTGTGGGTTACATTTATTCTGCATGCATGACTTGTTCCAAACAGAACACCTCCCATTTTAAGTTAAGCAAGTAAACCAGCTGCAAATAAAGCGCTAATAAAACGGGTTTCTAACTCGTTTTATCATTGTTTTATTTCAATCCCCATGGACCCTCCCCCAGGACTCTGACAAGTCTTGGGGGTGGGTCCAGGGGGATAACACTGTGGTGGGGGAGTGCAATGCACATGAGGAATTTGGACAGCCGTTTCAGGCTGGCCAAACACCTCCTGCACGGTTAAGCTTTCTCCAGCCCCAGCTGCATTGCTGGGGCTGGAGAAAGGAGGCACAGGCTTCCAGTCTGCCTGAGAGTGGAAAGTTGTAGCACTTAGGCCTTTTACGACGCTACTTTCCTGCTGCATCATGATTGTCCACAGAGCAGTCTGGTAGCCTGCCCCAGAAGCAGGAAGAGCGGCATGGAGCCGACATTTTATTTTATCACCCGAGTTCCATTGAAGAATTGATGAAGAGCACTGGCCGCAAGCCTCCATAAGTATATTATATATATCATTTTGCAAAACTCAAATGGTCTTGACCTATGCATGACCTAAAATAGTGGAACAACAGCTGGATTCAGGCAATGTTTTTTTAAAACCATTTTATTAGGTCTTATAGCATCATATTAGTTTATAAAGCAGTTGCACTGACCATTTGCACATCTCAAGGCATTATGATCTGACCATCATAACTGTACATATGTTATACTACCCTGGATCCATTAGGAGTTATTGAGTTATAAAACTAGAACATAGCAAGCAATAAGCCATGACAACATCAGTCTTATTCGAGAGGAACTAACAGTGAGGAAATGCTCCCTCCTGTCTCATAGCACACCCGCCCTGCATGCACACCTTTTTCAGGAAATTACTGCTCCTGGGAGGCACAAACTCACACCCCACTACCCTGTACATCCCACCTTCCATCACCAGGGCGATGGAACATGTGGGGGAGGGAGGAAAGTGTTTCCTTACAATGCAGCACCCTTTACCAACAGGCTAAGTTCCTCACTCCTGCGCAGCGAGCTTCTCCTGGGGCACCGGCAAGTCCCTCAACAAACTTTCCCAGTCAGTCAGCTACTATGAATGCCTTGCACAGCTCACGTGCCTCCTCCCATGGCAGTTCCACCGTCAGGGCCATGCCCCACTTAAGTGTCGCCGTGCACCAGTGTCCCACCCCAGGTGGCATGTTAGCCTTCCAGTACATGGCAATTAACACATGGACCATCAGCAATGCCAGACCAATGAAACGATTTGCAGCACTTCCTGCTTTCCTGCATCTACACAGTCTCAAGATGCTACTCACCAAGGGGTTGAGGTCAGTTTGGCCTGCTATGAAGCTAGTGTGTTTGTGACATCACGGCACAGGTCATTGGCCATGGGACAGTTCCAGAAAATATGTGCCATGTCATGTCAGTGTTGGGCTTTTGAACTGCTGGCAGGTCAAGGTAGCTCCAAATACTCTGTTGCACCTTGCTGGGGTGAGCTAAGTCCTTTGTAGAATGTTGTGTTGGATACGTTGAAATTTAGCGTTGTGGTAAACTTTACGCCAATGGAGAAGCACCCTATCATATTCCTTCTGTGTCAATTCATGGCATATGTCCCTCTCCCAATTACTGTGAAAGGGCTCGTGTGAGCAACATTATCAGGAGGCAGCCCTCATCAATGGCATGCAAGGTGTGCCCTAGCAGGTGCGATCAGGTTCTGTGTTGATGATTTGCCACAGCGGCCCAGCTCGGCCTTCAACCGCCTGTGGGCTAGGAAATGGCCTGCTGGAAGATCATTGTGATCTTTCAGTTACTAAAAGGGGATTAGTACACACCGGCTGCCTCCCATGTCTCCAACCCTTCTCTCCTGCTGATGGATCCAACTCAAGTCCCAGGCACATATTGGGGCATAGTCAGGAATGGAGCAGGCTTCTATGGAAGCTACCATGGAGCTCGCACAGTGGGCCATTGGCCCCTTGGGCAACCACCTCTCGTGGTAAGAAGGCCTCAAATGCCATACCAACTTCCTACACAAGTCGCCCCACCAGCCAGCGAGTGGGCCACTACAACCATATCACTATTTAATAATGTTCAAAGTTATAAGCACTGAGGTCAGCTCTCTTTACTGCCAGTTGCATCTTATACAGTGCTTTTAAGTGTTTAATTTTATTCCAAAGGAAGCCCCCCAACATGGCATGCAAAGTACAAAAGGTCCTACGAGGTATGCGCTCTGGAAGAATATGTAAAGAGTCCAACAGGCGGGGAAGTATCACAGTTTTAACAGTGATGCACCGCCATGCACTGAGAGCGAGAGTGGGGATGGAGGGAGGTCATGATTTTCATAAGGTTGCCATCTATAAGGTCCCGGAAGCCATGGAATATCTTGATTGTCAAAGAACTGAAGGTGTGAGGCCCCACTACAAATTGGTGTAGCGGGCACTCAGGATGTATCTGGAACAGGAAAATCTTTGACCGATTTCACCCCTAGGCTGCGGCAACCTGGAACACCTATAAGAGGTCCATGCTCTCAGTAATGCCCTCTTGAATGGCATGGACATGATTAAGTGCATCACTCACATATAGGGAGATGACATGCAATGCCCCCAACAACGTTATGCCCGACTCCTGTCTGTGCCTCTGCCTCAGCTGCTCCATCACCAGAGTGTAAAGGAGTTGGGAGAGAAGTCACCCCGCGCGTGTGCCCATGCTCACTGGAAAAGGGGCCGAAGCACACTACCCTATCTTCACCCTAGCCATGGGCTCCAAGTAGAAGACCATTATGAGTCTCTGCAACCTGTTATCTATGTCCATAGACATTAATGTCTAGAACATATATCCCCAATTGATGGTGTTTAATACTTTCTCAAGGTCCAACACTACACATGCTGCGTGAGGCCATCGGGTGGAAGCCAACTGAAGCACTCTGCGGAGGCTATGTATTTTAAAGGTGGTGGACCTACTTGGTATAAAACCGTTTTGGTCCAGATGGACCAGGCAGGGGATATTTTCTAGCAGCCTCACTGCAATGATCTTGCTTAGCATTTTGTAGTCTGTGCTGAGCATAGATAGGGGACGGTATGACACCGTGTTCATTGAGTCCTTTTCTGGTTTTGGGAGTGAGACCAGTAACGCCTTGTGAAGCGTTGCAGGAAGCCACCCATCTGCCAGAGAGGCCATATATAACTCCAACAACATGGAGGGCCATAGGCCCTTGTAGGCCTTATAAGATTTGATGGGCAATCCGTCCAAACCCGGGGTCTTACTTGTGGCTGCACCCCAAATAGCTCCTCTATCTCCTGCTCTTTGATGGGGGTGTTTAACTCCTCGCTATCTGGTGGCTCAATAATGGGTAATGTGACCTTTCTAAGGAACTTCTGGGACTTGGGTTATGTTATCAAGTGCAATCTAGCCATATTGATCACTCTGCAAAAGGGGGGTCAGGGGATTTAAAGGCACACCCACCCGTGCCGCTAACACAGGGGGTAGGTAGCACACAGGGTTGGGTAAAGTAATGCTGAATGGCTGTGTAAACAAGAAAAACAGAACTCCCAACTCCCATCCCCAGGGCAGCTCTAAATGCCCAAACAAGCAACAAACACTCCCATTGGTCGGGGTTTAGTTACCAGTGTACACTACATCCCTCAAAGAGAGTAATGGGGGTGGACGACCTACCGTGGCCAGCTTGCTCATAGAAAGGAAACATCAGGCTACTAACTAGTGAGCAAGAAGAGGGGGTTCAACCCATTTTGCCTTAATCATGCAATGAGGAGTAAGGGCCTGATTAAAAGTTTGGCGGACAGGGTTACTCCGTCACAAGCGTGATGGATATCCCATCCACCAAAATATATTTTCATTATTCTCTATGGAACTTGTAATACGTCGGACAGAATATCCGTTACATTTGTGATGGAGTATCCTGTCTGCCAAGATTCAAATCAGGCCCTAAGAGTCATCTGGGGGAATTCCACCAGACCCAGTGTTCAGTCAAATCCTGCCCAGGTGACAGTCAGGCATGTCAACAGTTTTGTTACATGAAATGACCATGTTTTATTTATGATTGAAAAGTGTCTGGGCGGAGAGACCTCCAACCAGTCTTTTTTTGTAACAATTTTAATTAATTAATTAATTGAAACAATAAACAAACACAAATACAGTCAGGCATGGGGGAGATGGCCCGCTGGTATGCCCGCCATCAACAGGGAGGCAAAGTGAAAACAAAGGGATGTCAATTTCATCAGCGCTCTTAGAGGTGACACATTGGTGATTTGCAGAAAGAGTAGGGTGTAACAAGCATTAATTAAATACTTAGCTTTTTCACAAGCATAAAGAAAAACATAATCCCAATAAAGGAAGGGTACTTTGGCCATAGAATAATTTGCCATGATGCAGAGGAAACAGAAACTAATTGATGTTTTTAGCCAGTGTAGTTTTTATTTTCTTGTTTGCTGAGAGAATAGACAAAACAACAACAATTTCAATACAAGATTTCCACCCTAGCTTGGCATTCATAGTTTTTCCTTTCTTTTGTTATTCAAATAAGCTTCTGCGTTTTAAGATAGAATTCTTATAAAACATTATAAAGTGCTGTCTGCCATTGAATCTATAGAACACTATGTACCCTCTGCCATAAAAACCTATGTTCTAAAGATTGTGTATACTTCCTCATTCTCATGTTCAGCAGGATAATAATCAGGAATAAAGAGCAAAGAATCGTCTACTGTAACCATTTACCTAACGTCCTCCTTGTCTTATTCCATAATATTCATAACAGTTCCTATATAGGTACTGTTAGAACCGGCGGTCTCTAGTTGGCAGAGGTATACACTTCTGACAAATAGGGACCAACCAACTCTAGTCAGGGCAAGGGGATTACACACTCAGATAACCCCTGCTACCCCCTTGGTAGCTTGGCAGAGCAGACAGGCTTATCTCAGAGGCAGTGTGTTAAGCATTTATGACCACATACAGTAATAAAGTGAATACACTACAGATGGACACGACACCGAAGTTATTATAAAAATAGGATCTTTATATAAGGTTTAGCACAAGACCAAATAACGACAAAAATATACCACAGTCGTAATAAATACTCTTTGGAAGGAAAAATAATAGTTCAAGTAAGGTTTCTTCTTGGCAAATAGTTCTTTAGCAAAGTATTCTTCTGAGCACAGTTCTTTGGCAACAATGTAACCCCCACAGGAGTCACACGACGTCGAGTCTACAGGATTCCCAAGGTTCGGCGTCGACCGCGAGGAGCGCTACGTCGAGCCTGGAGTCGCAACAGACCCCACAAGTACAGTACCTTGAGAAACGAAGGAAACGATGATCCACGGCGTCGAGATGTCGGCGTCGAGGTCGGCGTCGATCGTGCCTCGGAGTCGGGTCAATCCGCAGCGGCGTCGAGGGATGTCGGGCCGGAGCAGCGCTCACGGCGTCGAGACGGGCGTCGAGTCGATGCGATCAGCAGCGGCGTCGGGACGGGGTCGCTTGGAGGCAGAGCCGATACTCACTCCTCACTGGCGTCGATACCGGCGTCGAGACGGGGTCACTTGGAGCCGGGGCCGATACCCACTGCTCACTGGCGTTGCTGCTGGCGTCGAGACTGCAGATTTTCCCTTGTGTACTGGAAACAACACTTTCCAGCAATTCAGCAATTCAGTAGATGGTGAAGTCCTTTGGCCCTGTGACTTCAACAGGAGACTGGCACTCTTCCAGTCCTTGGAGATTTTCTAGCAAGTGTTCAGAGAGTACACACCAAGTTCCTCTCTCCTTGTTCCTTGGCAAAAATAAAGAAGCAGCTTTCAGGTTCCTCCACAGCAAAACAGCACTCTGGCAGAAAGGGGAGGCAAGTCCTTAGATCAGCAGGCTTCTTGTCCTTGGTACAGGTTTCCTTGTCAGAAGTGATCTGAGTTCTTGGTTCAGGGGTCCTTCTCTTATACCCCTTTTTCCCTTTGTTCCCTTTGTCCAAGCAGGGCGATTCCCACCATCTCAGGTTTGTTGTGGGTGTTGCCAGGCAGAGGCACCTGGCCTATTCACTGAGCAGGGCAGAGTCCTCAGCCGCCCAGCAGGAGGCGGAGCCAGTATTGTCACTGGCAGGAGCAGGGCTATCAGTCGCCCAGCAGGAGGCGGAGCCTGTATTGTGTCAGGCAGGGCAGGCTACTCTTCCCTCACTCTATGTGTAAACGCCCCATTCACCCCACACTGACTCACTCAGACCTCTGGGGCCACCCAGCCCCTGACACACACACCAAACCAGCAGAGACCGGTAGATAGTTGGACAAGAAAATAGCCACTTTCTAAAAGTGCTATTTTCAAACATAGAATTTAAAAACCATCCATCCTAAAGGGTGTGTTATTAAATTCTGAGTTCAGGGATACTAAACTTGACTTGCTACTATGCTCCCTGAGTCAGATAGATTATAATGGAGTTAATAATCAGTCTGCCCAGTCTGGCCTATTGGAGGCAGGTAGCCCTTCAATAGTGAAAAACGAAAATGGCTGTGATTCACTATTAGGTCATGCCACACACATCAGGGCATGACCTACCTTTTACCAACAATGCACCCTGCCCTAGGGCCTACCATAGAGGTGTCCGAAATGTGGCAAAGTGAAGGTTTAGAGACTGGTAAGTAGGTTTCCTTACCAAGTCGACATGGCAGTCAGGGACTGCACGCAGGCGCTGCGGTGGCAGGCCTGAGTCACATTTTACACGCTGCTTCTGTGGGTGGCACAACCAGTGCTGCAAGCCCACCAGCAGCAGTTAACTTACACGCCCTTGGCACACTCAGTGCACTAGACTAGGGACTGAACAGTAAGTCAACCAAGCCAATCATGGTAACACCAATCAATGTAACAATTTAACATAGGGAGCACTTGCACTGTGGCACTGATCAGCAGTGGCACAGTGCCCAAAGCAATAATCCAGCAAAAACATCGTAAACAGAGGAGGCAAACAGAAAAAAATGGAGGAGAGACTCATGCCAATGATGCCAGGTCTAACACGTGTCCCCTCCAGCTGAAATGTGGGGAGAACTACCCTTCACCCAGGGAGTCCTCATCACTAAGGCGGAAAAATCTGGACAGACCATCAGCATTGGCGTGATCTGTACCAGGGCGGTGTTCCACCGTAAAGTCCATCCCCTGTAGGGAAATGGACCACCTCAACAGCTTTGGGTTCTCACCTCTCATCTGCATTAACCATCTGAGGGGCCTGTGGTCTGTCTGAACCCGGAAGTGAGTCCCAAACAGGTAGGGTCTTAGCTTCTTCAGCGCCCAGACCACAGCAAATGCCTCACGCTCTATCGCACTCCACCTTTGTTCCCTGGGAAGTAACCTCCGGCTGATGAAGGCTACAGGTAAGTCTCGGCCCTCCTCATTCATCTGTGCCAGAACAGCCCCCACACCATGCTCTGAAGCGTCTGTCTGGACAATGAATTCTTTTGAAAAGTCGGGTGCCTGGAGGACCGGTGCTGTACACATTGCAGTTTTCAGGGTGTCAAAGGCGTTCTGACAGGCGTCAGTCCAGATCACAAGTCTCGGCTGCTTCCTGGAAGTCAGCGAGGTCAAGGGGTGCACAATGTTGCCATACCCCTTGACAAACCTCCTGTAGTAACCCGTGAGACCCAAGAAGGCTCTCACCTGAGTCTGGGTTTTGGGCGGTTCCCAAGCCAGGATGGTATCTATCTTGGGTTGCAGGGGGGCCACCTTGCCGCTCCCTACTTGGTGTCCCAAGTACACCACTGAACCCTGCCCAATCTGGCACTTACTAGCCTTGATTGTGAGGCCTGCTCTGCGCAGGGCCAACAACACTTCCTGGAGGTGGCGCAAGTGTTCCTCCCAGCTGGCGCTGAACACTGCTATATCGTCCAGGTAGGCGGCGCTGAAATCTTCCAGCCCGGCCAATACCTGGTTAACCAACCTCTGGAATGTGGCAGGGGCATTCTTCATCCCAAAGGGCATCACACGGAACTGGTAGTGCCCATCTGGTGTGGAGAATGCAGACCTCTCTTTTGCCCCATCAGTCAAGGCGATCTGCCAGTACCCAGACGTTAGATCAAACGTACTAAGGTACCGGGCAGCCCCCAACCGATCGATGAGCTCATCAGCTCTGGGGATGGGGTGCGCGTCAGTCTTGGTGACCGAATTGAGTCCTCGGTAATCCACACAGAACCGAAGTTCTGGTGAAGCACCAGGCGCTGCAGCCTTTGGGACCAAGACCACTGGGCTGGCCCAAGGACTGCTAGAGGACTCAACCACCCCTAAGGCAAACATCTTGGAGACCTCCTCCTTGATGTATGCTCTGACCTTGTCAGTCACCCTGTAGGCCTTGTGCCTCACAGGAGTGCTGTCCCCAGTGTCCACATCATGGACACACCACTGAGTGACACCAGGGATCAAGGAGAACAGATCAGGGAATTGTACCAACAGATGGCGACAATCTTGCTGCTGCTCAGGGGTCAGTGTGTCAGAGAGGACAACACCATCCACTGACCCATCTTTTTCTTTTGCACACAGGAGGTCAGGAAGAGGCTCACTCTCCTCCTCCATCCCAGCATCTGTGGCAAGGAGCATGCCCACTTCGGACCTTTCTAAGTGGGGCTTTAACCGGTTGACATGCAGGACCCTTAAGGGGTTCCTGGGAGATTTCAAGTCCACCAAGTAGGTGACATCGCTCTTCTTCTCCACAACCTCAAACGGTCCAGTCCACCTGTCCTTGAGCGCACAAGGTTCCACAGGGGCCATGACCCAAACTTTCTGACCAGGTTGAAGCTCAACCAGAGTGGCATTCTGATCGTACCACCGCTTCATCTCTTCCTGGCTGGCCTCCAGATTTGCCTGAGCAAGATCTCTGAAGCGCCGAGTCTGGTTCCTAAAGGCCAGCATGTAACTATATACATCCTGGGGAGGTTTCCTGGGAGATTGCTCCCAGCCTTCTTTGACCAGACTCAAAGGTCCTCTTACCGGGTGACCATACAAAAGCTCAAAGGGGCTAAACCCTAGAGACTTCTGTGGCACCTCACGGTAAGCAAACAGCAGGCATGGCAAGAGGACGTCCCATTTACGCCTCATTGGTTCTTCAAGACCCATGATCATGCCTTTTAGGGTCCGGTTGAATCTCTCAACCAGCCCATTACCTTGAGGGTGGTAAGGAGTGGTAAACTTGTAGGTTACCCCACACTCCTTCCACAGAGACTTCATATAATTCGAAATGAAGTTGGTGCCTCGGTCTGACACCACCTCTCTGGGGAACCCCATGCGGGAGAAAACACCCATCAGTGCCCGTCCCACCACGGGGGCCGTCACTGTTCGGAGAGGGATGGCTTCCGGGTACCGGGTGGCATGGTCCACCAAGACCAGGATAAACCTGTTGCCCATGGCTGTCTTGGGGTCCAGTGGCCCCACAATGTCAATTCCCACTCGCTCAAAGGGGGTACTGACGACGGGAAAAGGTTGGAGGGGAGCCTTCTGCTTCCGCCCACTTTTCCCACTTGCCTGGCAAGTTTGACAGGTCCTACAATGGATATCTGAATCCCTTCTCATCTGAGGCCAATAAAAATGGGTGACAAGCCTGTCATAGGTCTTGTCCTGCCCCAGATGTCCAGCTAACGGAACGTCATGAGCCAACCCCAGTAGGAAGGCTCTGAAGCGCTGGGGTACCACCAGCACACGGGCTGACCCAGGCTCAGCAGCCTTAGGCTCGCTATACAGGAGGCCGTTCTCCCAGTAGACCCAATGTGATCCTGACTGATCACCTGTCGTTTGGGCTGAGGCCTGCTGCCTCATACCCACAAGAGAAGGGCACACTTTCTGTTCAGCACAAAATTCCTCCCTGGAGGGACCACCATCCTGCTGCCAATGGGTCAGCTCGGGCAGGTCTCCCAGTTCGGCCACTTGTTCTCCTGTCGGTTCCAGGGCATCCCCCTCAGAGTCTGCTCCCTCCTGGACCGCGGGAACGATGGGGGACGGTTTCCCGCGCCCCCTGCCTCTTCTCTTCGCGGTTGGGACCTGGGCCATACTTTCAGGCTCCGGGCCCCCATCAACACCCTTACTGACTGACATGGACCGGGTGGTCGCACACACCCACTCAGGCAGACCCAACATTTCCAGATGCGCTTTTCTCTCCACCTTAGCCCAAGGGGAGTCCTCCAAATCATTGCCCAAGAGACAATCAACAGGCATGGCGGGCCTCACAGCAACCTGAAGAGTACCTGAGACCCCCCCCCACTCAAAAGGAACTTGAGCTACCTCACACTTACTCTGTGAGTTGTCAGCAGCTACAACGGGGTAGAATGCATGAGGGACCACCTGCTCTCTGGACACCAAGTGACACTTGACAGCTGTCACACTCGCTCCGGTGTCTCTGAGAGCTTCCACCCTATGGCCATTAATGGTCACCCACTGCCTATATTTCTTAGTGTTACTAGGCAGAGGGGTTGGAGGGACCATTTCCACGTCTCCTAAAGAGACCAGGGACATTTCTGCGGGACCCCACCCACCGGGGGCACCCATCTCCTCCCCTCCCAGGGCTACACTCGCTACCTGACGAGGGGGTGCACGCGGCGGCGCATTCGAATCCTTCATGGGACACTGGGGATCATAATAACGGTGTCCCACCTGCTTACAGGCATAGCAGGTCATGGGGCCCCTGTGAACAGGTTTACCTGTCGGGGCCTCTGGCTTCTTTACAGGGGGAGGCTGGGAACCCTTCCCTTGGTTCCCTTGGGGACTACTTTGGGGCCCTTTCTGAAACTCCCTCTGTTTACCCCTGTCCCCCCCACTCTTCTGCTGGGGACCCTGCCCACCTTTGGCTGAGTCTCCCACTGGACCCTTGTGGACCCTGGTACTGACCCAGCGGTCCGCCTCCTCAGCAAGTTTTCTAGGGTTAGATAGCTTGCTGTCAACAAGGTGCTGGCGTAGCTCTGGAAAACAGTTATTAGACAAGTGCTCCCAAGCAAACAAATCATAAAGAGCATCATAACTATCAACCTTGCTACCCTTTATCCAACCATCCATGGTTCTGCAGAAAAAAGACACATATTCAACCCACGTAGTACCAGGCAACTTCTTACATTCTCTAAAGGTTTGTCTGTACTTTTCTGGAGTTAAGCCATATCTCAGCATTAAAGCATCTTTCATATGAGTATAAGACATCCTATCCTCAGCAGGAAGGCTCAACAAGGTATCTCTCCCCTCGTTTGTAAAGCGGCTCCACAACCCCGTTCCCCAATCCTTCTCAGGGACCCGGTGGGCCAACAATGCTAACTCATATGCTTTAAACCATTGGCTAATATCTTCATTCTTACTGTAATCCTTGATCACATCTTTAGGAAAATAAAACCTACTTTCTGCAGGCACGGATGGAGTGCTGCCACCAGAGGGATTCAACTCTAAACTCTTAGTTTTAAGCTCCATCTCCCTCACCATCTTCTCACGTTCAAACGCTAATTTCTCTCTCTCAAAATCTAATCTTTTGCTCTCCATTTCAGCTTCTCTCTTGCTTCTCGCATTCTCTAATTCCAACTGCCCTCCTAATTTAAGTTTTGCCATTTCTAACTTGTACCCCCTCTCCTTCTCCCTGTCTTCTAATTCTTCGGGGGAAAGGCTCCTAGAGGACGCACTACTGCCTGGAGATGACACTGGCCCACCTGTGGGCTCTTCCTCTTCTTCTTCCTCTTCCGGTACCACCACCGGATCAGAGGGATTTCTGGCCTCTAACCAGGCCTTCAGCGCTTTGAGGAAGCCCTCTTTCTTTGAGACACCTGTGGTAGGAACTTTAAACTGCTTGCAAAATCCTTTTAGATCTTTTAGCGTGTAGGAATCTATCTTCTCCTTATCAAATTCCCCCACAACATTCTCCACAGGTGTAGCAGCTCCGGCATTCTCCATGGTCAAAACTGGCAGTGTTTAAGAAAATAAGCTCCAGGAAAGCGGAGAACAAAAATAGGATATCCTACCAAAACAGATTGTGGCTGCGTTATGGTCTGCTTTCACTATGTAGCGTACACTAATCACTGCACATGAGTCATAAATGCAAAGTTCAAATCCTCACCGCTGACCACCAATGTTAGAACCGGCGGTCTCTAGTTGGCAGAGGTATACACTTCTGACAAATAGGGACCAACCAACTCTAGTCAGGGCAAGGGGATTACACACTCAGATAACCCCTGCTACCCCCTTGGTAGCTTGGCAGAGCAGACAGGCTTATCTCAGAGGCAGTGTGTTAAGCATTTATGACCACATACAGTAATAAAGTGAATACACTACAGATGGACACGACACCGAAGTTATTATAAAAATAGGATCTTTATATAAGGTTTAGCACAAGACCAAATAACGACAAAAATATACCAGTCGTAATAAATACTCTTTGGAAGGAAAAATAATAGTTCAAGTAAGGTTTCTTCTTGGCAAATAGTTCTTTAGCAAAGTATTCTTCTGAGCACAGTTCTTTGGCAACAATGTAACCCCCACAGGAGTCACACGACGTCGAGTCTACAGGATTCCCAAGGTTCGGCGTCGACCGCGAGGAGCGCTACGTCGAGCCTGGAGTCGCAACAGACCCCACAAGTACAGTACCTTGAGAAACGAAGGAAACGATGATCCACGGCGTCGAGATGTCGGCGTCGAGGTCGGCGTCGATCGTGCCTCGGAGTCGGGTCAATCCGCAGCGGCGTCGAGGGATGTCGGGCCGGAGCAGCGCTCACGGCGTCGAGACGGGCGTCGAGTCGATGCGATCAGCAGCGGCGTCGGGACGGGGTCGCTTGGAGGCAGAGCCGATACTCACTCCTCACTGGCGTCGATACCGGCGTCGAGACGGGGTCACTTGGAGCCGGGGCCGATACCCACTGCTCACTGGCGTTGCTGCTGGCGTCGAGACTGCAGATTTTCCCTTGTGTACTGGAAACAACACTTTCCAGCAATTCAGCAATTCAGTAGATGGTGAAGTCCTTTGGCCCTGTGACTTCAACAGGAGACTGGCACTCTTCCAGTCCTTGGAGATTTTCTAGCAAGTGTTCAGAGAGTACACACCAAGTTCCTCTCTCCTTGTTCCTTGGCAAAAATAAAGAAGCAGCTTTCAGGTTCCTCCACAGCAAAACAGCACTCTGGCAGAAAGGGGAGGCAAGTCCTTAGATCAGCAGGCTTCTTGTCCTTGGTACAGGTTTCCTTGTCAGAAGTGATCTGAGTTCTTGGTTCAGGGGTCCTTCTCTTATACCCCTTTTTCCCTTTGTTCCCTTTGTCCAAGCAGGGCGATTCCCACCATCTCAGGTTTGTTGTGGGTGTTGCCAGGCAGAGGCACCTGGCCTATTCACTGAGCAGGGCAGAGTCCTCAGCCGCCCAGCAGGAGGCGGAGCCAGTATTGTCACTGGCAGGAGCAGGGCTATCAGTCGCCCAGCAGGAGGCGGAGCCTGTATTGTGTCAGGCAGGGCAGGCTACTCTTCCCTCACTCTATGTGTAAACGCCCCATTCACCCCACACTGACTCACTCAGACCTCTGGGGCCACCCAGCCCCTGACACACACACCAAACCAGCAGAGACCGGTAGATAGTTGGACAAGAAAATAGCCACTTTCTAAAAGTGCTATTTTCAAACATAGAATTTAAAAACCATCCATCCTAAAGGGTGTGTTATTAAATTCTGAGTTCAGGGATACTAAACTTGACTTGCTACTATGCTCCCTGAGTCAGATAGATTATAATGGAGTTAATAATCAGTCTGCCCAGTCTGGCCTATTGGAGGCAGGTAGCCCTTCAATAGTGAAAAACGAAAATGGCTGTGATTCACTATTAGGTCATGCCACACACATCAGGGCATGACCTACCTTTTACCAACAATGCACCCTGCCCTAGGGCCTACCATAGAGGTGTCCGAAATGTGGCAAAGTGAAGGTTTAGAGACTGGTAAGTAGGTTTCCTTACCAAGTCGACATGGCAGTCAGGGACTGCACGCAGGCGCTGCGGTGGCAGGCCTGAGTCACATTTTACACGCTGCTTCTGTGGGTGGCACAACCAGTGCTGCAAGCCCACCAGCAGCAGTTAACTTACACGCCCTTGGCACACTCAGTGCACTAGACTAGGGACTGAACAGTAAGTCAACCAAGCCAATCATGGTAACACCAATCAATGTAACAATTTAACATAGGGAGCACTTGCACTGTGGCACTGATCAGCAGTGGCACAGTGCCCAAAGCAATAATCCAGCAAAAACATCGTAAACAGAGGAGGCAAACAGAAAAAAATGGAGGAGAGACTCATGCCAATGATGCCAGGTCTAACACGTGTCCCCTCCAGCTGAAATGTGGGGAGAACTACCCTTCACCCAGGGAGTCCTCATCACTAAGGCGGAAAAATCTGGACAGACCATCAGCATTGGCGTGATCTGTACCAGGGCGGTGTTCCACCGTAAAGTCCATCCCCTGTAGGGAAATGGACCACCTCAACAGCTTTGGGTTCTCACCTCTCATCTGCATTAACCATCTGAGGGGCCTGTGGTCTGTCTGAACCCGGAAGTGAGTCCCAAACAGGTAGGGTCTTAGCTTCTTCAGCGCCCAGACCACAGCAAATGCCTCACGCTCTATCGCACTCCACCTTTGTTCCCTGGGAAGTAACCTCCGGCTGATGAAGGCTACAGGTAAGTCTCGGCCCTCCTCATTCATCTGTGCCAGAACAGCCCCCACACCATGCTCTGAAGCGTCTGTCTGGACAATGAATTCTTTTGAAAAGTCGGGTGCCTGGAGGACCGGTGCTGTACACATTGCAGTTTTCAGGGTGTCAAAGGCGTTCTGACAGGCGTCAGTCCAGATCACAAGTCTCGGCTGCTTCCTGGAAGTCAGCGAGGTCAAGGGGTGCACAATGTTGCCATACCCCTTGACAAACCTCCTGTAGTAACCCGTGAGACCCAAGAAGGCTCTCACCTGAGTCTGGGTTTTGGGCGGTTCCCAAGCCAGGATGGTATCTATCTTGGGTTGCAGGGGGGCCACCTTGCCGCTCCCTACTTGGTGTCCCAAGTACACCACTGAACCCTGCCCAATCTGGCACTTACTAGCCTTGATTGTGAGGCCTGCTCTGCGCAGGGCCAACAACACTTCCTGGAGGTGGCGCAAGTGTTCCTCCCAGCTGGCGCTGAACACTGCTATATCGTCCAGGTAGGCGGCGCTGAAATCTTCCAGCCCGGCCAATACCTGGTTAACCAACCTCTGGAATGTGGCAGGGGCATTCTTCATCCCAAAGGGCATCACACGGAACTGGTAGTGCCCATCTGGTGTGGAGAATGCAGACCTCTCTTTTGCCCCATCAGTCAAGGCGATCTGCCAGTACCCAGACGTTAGATCAAACGTACTAAGGTACCGGGCAGCCCCCAACCGATCGATGAGCTCATCAGCTCTGGGGATGGGGTGCGCGTCAGTCTTGGTGACCGAATTGAGTCCTCGGTAATCCACACAGAACCGAAGTTCTGGTGAAGCACCAGGCGCTGCAGCCTTTGGGACCAAGACCACTGGGCTGGCCCAAGGACTGCTAGAGGACTCAACCACCCCTAAGGCAAACATCTTGGAGACCTCCTCCTTGATGTATGCTCTGACCTTGTCAGTCACCCTGTAGGCCTTGTGCCTCACAGGAGTGCTGTCCCCAGTGTCCACATCATGGACACACCACTGAGTGACACCAGGGATCAAGGAGAACAGATCAGGGAATTGTACCAACAGATGGCGACAATCTTGCTGCTGCTCAGGGGTCAGTGTGTCAGAGAGGACAACACCATCCACTGACCCATCTTTTTCTTTTGCACACAGGAGGTCAGGAAGAGGCTCACTCTCCTCCTCCATCCCAGCATCTGTGGCAAGGAGCATGCCCACTTCGGACCTTTCTAAGTGGGGCTTTAACCGGTTGACATGCAGGACCCTTAAGGGGTTCCTGGGAGATTTCAAGTCCACCAAGTAGGTGACATCGCTCTTCTTCTCCACAACCTCAAACGGTCCAGTCCACCTGTCCTTGAGCGCACAAGGTTCCACAGGGGCCATGACCCAAACTTTCTGACCAGGTTGAAGCTCAACCAGAGTGGCATTCTGATCGTACCACCGCTTCATCTCTTCCTGGCTGGCCTCCAGATTTGCCTGAGCAAGATCTCTGAAGCGCCGAGTCTGGTTCCTAAAGGCCAGCATGTAACTATATACATCCTGGGGAGGTTTCCTGGGAGATTGCTCCCAGCCTTCTTTGACCAGACTCAAAGGTCCTCTTACCGGGTGACCATACAAAAGCTCAAAGGGGCTAAACCCTAGAGACTTCTGTGGCACCTCACGGTAAGCAAACAGCAGGCATGGCAAGAGGACGTCCCATTTACGCCTCATTGGTTCTTCAAGACCCATGATCATGCCTTTTAGGGTCCGGTTGAATCTCTCAACCAGCCCATTACCTTGAGGGTGGTAAGGAGTGGTAAACTTGTAGGTTACCCCACACTCCTTCCACAGAGACTTCATATAATTCGAAATGAAGTTGGTGCCTCGGTCTGACACCACCTCTCTGGGGAACCCCATGCGGGAGAAAACACCCATCAGTGCCCGTCCCACCACGGGGGCCGTCACTGTTCGGAGAGGGATGGCTTCCGGGTACCGGGTGGCATGGTCCACCAAGACCAGGATAAACCTGTTGCCCATGGCTGTCTTGGGGTCCAGTGGCCCCACAATGTCAATTCCCACTCGCTCAAAGGGGGTACTGACGACGGGAAAAGGTTGGAGGGGAGCCTTCTGCTTCCGCCCACTTTTCCCACTTGCCTGGCAAGTTTGACAGGTCCTACAATGGATATCTGAATCCCTTCTCATCTGAGGCCAATAAAAATGGGTGACAAGCCTGTCATAGGTCTTGTCCTGCCCCAGATGTCCAGCTAACGGAACGTCATGAGCCAACCCCAGTAGGAAGGCTCTGAAGCGCTGGGGTACCACCAGCACACGGGCTGACCCAGGCTCAGCAGCCTTAGGCTCGCTATACAGGAGGCCGTTCTCCCAGTAGACCCAATGTGATCCTGACTGATCACCTGTCGTTTGGGCTGAGGCCTGCTGCCTCATACCCACAAGAGAAGGGCACACTTTCTGTTCAGCACAAAATTCCTCCCTGGAGGGACCACCATCCTGCTGCCAATGGGTCAGCTCGGGCAGGTCTCCCAGTTCGGCCACTTGTTCTCCTGTCGGTTCCAGGGCATCCCCCTCAGAGTCTGCTCCCTCCTGGACCGCGGGAACGATGGGGGACGGTTTCCCGCGCCCCCTGCCTCTTCTCTTCGCGGTTGGGACCTGGGCCATACTTTCAGGCTCCGGGCCCCCATCAACACCCTTACTGACTGACATGGACCGGGTGGTCGCACACACCCACTCAGGCAGACCCAACATTTCCAGATGCGCTTTTCTCTCCACCTTAGCCCAAGGGGAGTCCTCCAAATCATTGCCCAAGAGACAATCAACAGGCATGGCGGGCCTCACAGCAACCTGAAGAGTACCTGAGACCCCCCCCCACTCAAAAGGAACTTGAGCTACCTCACACTTACTCTGTGAGTTGTCAGCAGCTACAACGGGGTAGAATGCATGAGGGACCACCTGCTCTCTGGACACCAAGTGACACTTGACAGCTGTCACACTCGCTCCGGTGTCTCTGAGAGCTTCCACCCTATGGCCATTAATGGTCACCCACTGCCTATATTTCTTAGTGTTACTAGGCAGAGGGGTTGGAGGGACCATTTCCACGTCTCCTAAAGAGACCAGGGACATTTCTGCGGGACCCCACCCACCGGGGGCACCCATCTCCTCCCCTCCCAGGGCTACACTCGCTACCTGACGAGGGGGTGCACGCGGCGGCGCATTCGAATCCTTCATGGGACACTGGGGATCATAATAACGGTGTCCCACCTGCTTACAGGCATAGCAGGTCATGGGGCCCCTGTGAACAGGTTTACCTGTCGGGGCCTCTGGCTTCTTTACAGGGGGAGGCTGGGAACCCTTCCCTTGGTTCCCTTGGGGACTACTTTGGGGCCCTTTCTGAAACTCCCTCTGTTTACCCCTGTCCCCCCCACTCTTCTGCTGGGGACCCTGCCCACCTTTGGCTGAGTCTCCCACTGGACCCTTGTGGACCCTGGTACTGACCCAGCGGTCCGCCTCCTCAGCAAGTTTTCTAGGGTTAGATAGCTTGCTGTCAACAAGGTGCTGGCGTAGCTCTGGAAAACAGTTATTAGACAAGTGCTCCCAAGCAAACAAATCATAAAGAGCATCATAACTATCAACCTTGCTACCCTTTATCCAACCATCCATGGTTCTGCAGAAAAAAGACACATATTCAACCCACGTAGTACCAGGCAACTTCTTACATTCTCTAAAGGTTTGTCTGTACTTTTCTGGAGTTAAGCCATATCTCAGCATTAAAGCATCTTTCATATGAGTATAAGACATCCTATCCTCAGCAGGAAGGCTCAACAAGGTATCTCTCCCCTCGTTTGTAAAGCGGCTCCACAACCCCGTTCCCCAATCCTTCTCAGGGACCCGGTGGGCCAACAATGCTAACTCATATGCTTTAAACCATTGGCTAATATCTTCATTCTTACTGTAATCCTTGATCACATCTTTAGGAAAATAAAACCTACTTTCTGCAGGCACGGATGGAGTGCTGCCACCAGAGGGATTCAACTCTAAACTCTTAGTTTTAAGCTCCATCTCCCTCACCATCTTCTCACGTTCAAACGCTAATTTCTCTCTCTCAAAATCTAATCTTTTGCTCTCCATTTCAGCTTCTCTCTTGCTTCTCGCATTCTCTAATTCCAACTGCCCTCCTAATTTAAGTTTTGCCATTTCTAACTTGTACCCCCTCTCCTTCTCCCTGTCTTCTAATTCTTCGGGGGAAAGGCTCCTAGAGGACGCACTACTGCCTGGAGATGACACTGGCCCACCTGTGGGCTCTTCCTCTTCTTCTTCCTCTTCCGGTACCACCACCGGATCAGAGGGATTTCTGGCCTCTAACCAGGCCTTCAGCGCTTTGAGGAAGCCCTCTTTCTTTGAGACACCTGTGGTAGGAACTTTAAACTGCTTGCAAAATCCTTTTAGATCTTTTAGCGTGTAGGAATCTATCTTCTCCTTATCAAATTCCCCCACAACATTCTCCACAGGTGTAGCAGCTCCGGCATTCTCCATGGTCAAAACTGGCAGTGTTTAAGAAAATAAGCTCCAGGAAAGCGGAGAACAAAAATAGGATATCCTACCAAAACAGATTGTGGCTGCGTTATGGTCTGCTTTCACTATGTAGCGTACACTAATCACTGCACATGAGTCATAAATGCAAAGTTCAAATCCTCACCGCTGACCACCAATGTTAGAACCGGCGGTCTCTAGTTGGCAGAGGTATACACTTCTGACAAATAGGGACCAACCAACTCTAGTCAGGGCAAGGGGATTACACACTCAGATAACCCCTGCTACCCCCTTGGTAGCTTGGCAGAGCAGACAGGCTTATCTCAGAGGCAGTGTGTTAAGCATTTATGACCACATACAGTAATAAAGTGAATACACTACAGATGGACACGACACCGAAGTTATTATAAAAATAGGATCTTTATATAAGGTTTAGCACAAGACCAAATAACGACAAAAATATACCACAGTCGTAATAAATACTCTTTGGAAGGAAAAATAATAGTTCAAGTAAGGTTTCTTCTTGGCAAATAGTTCTTTAGCAAAGTATTCTTCTGAGCACAGTTCTTTGGCAACAATGTAACCCCCACAGGAGTCACACGACGTCGAGTCTACAGGATTCCCAAGGTTCGGCGTCGACCGCGAGGAGCGCTACGTCGAGCCTGGAGTCGCAACAGACCCCACAAGTACAGTACCTTGAGAAACGAAGGAAACGATGATCCACGGCGTCGAGATGTCGGCGTCGAGGTCGGCGTCGATCGTGCCTCGGAGTCGGGTCAATCCGCAGCGGCGTCGAGGGATGTCGGGCCGGAGCAGCGCTCACGGCGTCGAGACGGGCGTCGAGTCGATGCGATCAGCAGCGGCGTCGGGACGGGGTCGCTTGGAGGCAGAGCCGATACTCACTCCTCACTGGCGTCGATACCGGCGTCGAGACGGGGTCACTTGGAGCCGGGGCCGATACCCACTGCTCACTGGCGTTGCTGCTGGCGTCGAGACTGCAGATTTTCCCTTGTGTACTGGAAACAACACTTTCCAGCAATTCAGCAATTCAGTAGATGGTGAAGTCCTTTGGCCCTGTGACTTCAACAGGAGACTGGCACTCTTCCAGTCCTTGGAGATTTTCTAGCAAGTGTTCAGAGAGTACACACCAAGTTCCTCTCTCCTTGTTCCTTGGCAAAAATAAAGAAGCAGCTTTCAGGTTCCTCCACAGCAAAACAGCACTCTGGCAGAAAGGGGAGGCAAGTCCTTAGATCAGCAGGCTTCTTGTCCTTGGTACAGGTTTCCTTGTCAGAAGTGATCTGAGTTCTTGGTTCAGGGGTCCTTCTCTTATACCCCTTTTTCCCTTTGTTCCCTTTGTCCAAGCAGGGCGATTCCCACCATCTCAGGTTTGTTGTGGGTGTTGCCAGGCAGAGGCACCTGGCCTATTCACTGAGCAGGGCAGAGTCCTCAGCCGCCCAGCAGGAGGCGGAGCCAGTATTGTCACTGGCAGGAGCAGGGCTATCAGTCGTCCAGCAGGAGGCGGAGCCTGTATTGTGTCAGGCAGGGCAGGCTACTCTTCCCTCACTCTATGTGTAAACGCCCCATTCACCCCACACTGACTCACTCAGACCTCTGGGGCCACCCAGCCCCTGACACACACACCAAACCAGCAGAGACCGGTAGATAGTTGGACAAGAAAATAGCCACTTTCTAAAAGTGCTATTTTCAAACATAGAATTTAAAAACCATCCATCCTAAAGGGTGTGTTATTAAATTCTGAGTTCAGGGATACTAAACTTGACTTGCTACTATGCTCCCTGAGTCAGATAGATTATAATGGAGTTAATAATCAGTCTGCCCAGTCTGGCCTATTGGAGGCAGGTAGCCCTTCAATAGTGAAAAACGAAAATGGCTGTGATTCACTATTAGGTCATGCCACACACATCAGGGCATGACCTACCTTTTACCAACAATGCACCCTGCCCTAGGGCCTACCATAGAGGTGTCCGAAATGTGGCAAAGTGAAGGTTTAGAGACTGGTAAGTAGGTTTCCTTACCAAGTCGACATGGCAGTCAGGGACTGCACGCAGGCGCTGCGGTGGCAGGCCTGAGTCACATTTTACACGCTGCTTCTGTGGGTGGCACAACCAGTGCTGCAAGCCCACCAGCAGCAGTTAACTTACACGCCCTTGGCACACTCAGTGCACTAGACTAGGGACTGAACAGTAAGTCAACCAAGCCAATCATGGTAACACCAATCAATGTAACAATTTAACATAGGGAGCACTTGCACTGTGGCACTGATCAGCAGTGGCACAGTGCCCAAAGCAATAATCCAGCAAAAACATCGTAAACAGAGGAGGCAAACAGAAAAAAATGGAGGAGAGACTCATGCCAATGATGCCAGGTCTAACAGGTACCCAATGCAATCCATAAGCAAATATTATTGCATCTCATAATAAATGTTGTCAAATATTTTAAGTGATGAATCTTGGATTCATAAAAAAGTGGCAATAGCAATCTCTTTCTCTGCTCGCCAAAAGTTACACAGAAGAGGATTAGCAGAACCTGTTTCAGTACACAGTCATTACAAAAGGGACATTTGGTGGGACTGGATCCCGCTATTTCACTTTCCTTATTACTTTTTCTCAATTTTGAAAGAGTGGGCACTTGACCAAGTCTTAACTTCAGCATCCACCAACTTATTTGCGTTGCTTTTATTTCTTTTAGATGTGGTTGTAAGTGTTTTCTGTAATCCATGGACATCAGTTTTGCTAATTGAGCTCTTTTATAGCAGTTCTTTGAATTAATTGCAATGGGTATTTTTTCTAAAAGTTGTTTTAAAATTATTTTCCCACAGCACACTGAGCTTTCGTCACAGTTAGCAAGCTACACTAAATCCAATCATTTTGTTATATTAGGAAAATGCTCTGCCTTAGGATTTTGCATATTGAACTGTAGCTGATGTTTAATGAGGTATCTGAATGATCATTTCTCAGCTTTCACAATATTTCAAGGCCCTATTCTGGCACTTAAATATAACATTTCTCAACCCCAGCACGAGTCTCAGGGCACTGTTTACTGTACCTTTTTGGGAGACCCAATCTTCTTTTCTAGATCTTCATTTCAATGCTGCGAAGTTAGAATAATTGTTTCTCTGAAAATACTTAGTTACCATAGAGTAATGGTTTGGTAGCAAGCACAGTTCACAGTAAGAGCTATTTTCCGCATAGCCTTGCTTCTTCCAGCGCCCAGACTCTCTCGAGGAGCACCCGCACCCCTCCTAGGCTTAAAAGACATAAAAGGGAGGCGTGGAAACTCTTCTTTTCCATTTTCGTGGCAGTCAGTTCTCTAGGAGGACCAGAAACTCCATCAATGACAAAAGGGGCTGCTTGTTTGATTGAAGTTCAAAGTGTTTCATGAGTCGGACAGCAGGCATTGTGAAATAAACAGGTTTGATTGTGTTTCCCACTACAAAGAAAGGGTGAGTACGTGGAATTACTGCCAGAGCTGCTCACTTTGGAATCGAGGAAATACGTTCCAGTCTCGATGCCCAGGTAAAGCGCTCCAATACTTGCCGGTCAAGTTTGCTGTATAAAACTGCAAAAAAACAACAAAAAAAACTTTCAGCTTAGAGAACGGGATAATATGTTTTAACCAACCTCCTTTTTGTTCATCTTCACAAATGAGGGTACATTCAAACACATCAGTTCAGGCTGTTTACTGTATAGAACATCTCTTATGTTTATGATGATTTAATAGCCTATAAAGTTGCTCCATTAATAATTTGAATCTAGGCCACATATAGGGTAAACATGATCCATGGTCTGCCTTGTAGACCTCGAATAGCATTCTCATAATTGGGGGGTGGGAAGGAATGCTTCTCAGGTCAATGTAAAAATTCCCACTTCTAATAAATATTTCTCACATATTCTGGTGTACTAAAGTCTGGGCCACTGGAATTGCGCTGCAAGAGAGCACCAGATTATCTGGCAATAAAATGCAAATTATTATTAATTAATTATTTTGACATTTTTTACACAATGTAATACTGTCTGTGCAAATATTTCAGCTCATTACTATCAGTTTAACAACCAACTGCAGAAATAAGCAACTTATAGATGACCAGTTAACTTTGTGAAGGGCCTTCCATTGCTTGCAAACACATGTAGCCACATTTTTTTAAACATTTGATCCGTTTGAGCTAAAAACACATTTTTTGGTCACAATCTGCATATTATGCAACAGATGATTATGAGAGAATAAAGCCACAGCAGCAGAATTGCCAACTTCCAGTGGCTCTGACAAAGATGAAATGATTCCACATTTTAATTTTTTTAATCTTGAAGACACTTTGCCATATTTTCACGTAATCCATACTGTATGATTGACATGCACATTTTCAAGGCTTTGCTTATGCATGGGCTCTTAAGAGCCAGAGCCGACCTATGGCTCCCTGTTAATTTGTTGGCTTGCCCACCTATACATTGCGCCATAGTCAGGGCCATTGGAATTATGCGGAAGGATAAGACCAAATTATGTGTCAGGGTTGGATTTTGGAGCACAAAAAGGCAAATGATGTGGTGTGATGCAGCACATTTTGTGATAGTATTACTGTTAGAAATGTAATTTCTGGTTGGCTAGGGCTTGCGCCTAAGCCAGGCAGAAACCACCACACTAGTCAGGGCAAGAGAGTTACACACCGAAGATAACCCCAGCTCACCCCCTTGGTAGCTTGGCACGAGCAGGCAGGCTTATCTCAGAGGCAATGTGTAAAGCGTTTGCACAACACACACACACAGCAGCAACACACTAGGCACACTACAAAAGGAACTCCACACAAGGTTCTATAAAAATAGCCTTTGTATTGTCATAAACACATTAGAAACCTAATCACACATTTACACTGTGCCAACTGGCACTAGGCAATATTCACAGGGGATTATACACAGGATCAGGCCAATCGGGCCCTAGTCAGAACCATCAGAACAGGTAAGTGACTGCAAAACACAACCAGTAACTACTATTACAATAATGACCTCAACATTATTACGTCCGGCATAAAACACATTAGGCCCAAACCTCCTAAGCATAAAACACATTATGCACTAGGCCCCACCAGCATGAACACAGTATGCAATTACCTCCTAAGCATAAATCACATTTAGGCATGTATCACATTTAGACATGAATCACATAATGCATCACATCACAGTAGGGCCCACCTTAGCAACTGACCCCAGGCCAACCTGGCCTTCCACTGGGGCTCAAATGCTCCACGTCCTGCAAACTCAGGGCTCAGCTGCCAATGCAGCAATTATGAAAAGTGTGCAATGCACTGGCCTAAATGTAGCAGCTGCCCGCTAATTGCAGTGCAGCTGTGCAGGCAAAAATGTGGGAATTGGAAAAACAGCACTGGGTTCTCCCAATAAATGTAGCCCAATCGGCACCACGGTGCCTTTGTGAAGCTCCACTTCAGGACTTTGCAAAGCAAATGCCCCCAAATGTCGCAGCTGCCCAATGTCATGCGGGGCAGCTGTGGAAGTAAGGCCTGGTACAACTGTGCCCCATAGGCCCCACTCAGGGAACCAACAGTGCCCCAAGAGCAAATCAGCACTGGCACCAACGTGCTGCTTTGGAGCTGCACTGGGACTCTTGGAACAAGTGTGTCCCAAAGTTGCAGCTTCCCACTCTCCTGCGGGGCAGCTGTAAACGCCACCAAGTACTGGCACTGCTGTACCTTGGGAGCCCCCCCCCTCGGGGATTCCTCCTGGTGCTCTTGCACCCTGAACCAAAAACCAAAGTCCAGCCCCACTCACCGGGGCTGTCTGGGTACTCCTCCAGTCCTCTCCTCGGGCAGGGAAGGCACCGACAATGTGCCTCGCAGTCCCTGCCCGACTGAAACCTCTCCTACCTTCTCAACGCTGAGGGCGACTCGGCGGGGCTCCTCCTGGCTGTGCGGAGGCGGGGTAGGCTCCCGCTCTTCGGCCCGACTCTGCCTCGCTCTTCTCTGGTCCTCCTGCCTTCACCGGTGCTGAAGGCGACTCCACGGGGCACCTCCTGGGTAGTGGGTGGGGCTCTCACAGCTCACGAGAGCCCCGCGCAGACTTGCCGGCTTCTTCCTTCACAAGAAGTCAATTTACTGCTCTCGGCCCGCCCAGGGTCAGGCAACCTTGCCTGTCTTCCTGGTCGGCCACGAGCGGCGGCTTCTACTCAGGTTGCGGTGGTGTTTCTTTGGCGCTTTCAAAGTGCGGTGGCAATGCGGGGTGGGCACCCGCCTAAAAATGAATTAATAAGGAAATCAGCAACGCTAAAAGGTACGGATACGCGGGGTGGGCACCCGCTTCCCCCCGGCAGCTCGGGGGAATCCCCACATCAGGATTCCCACTAGGATCACGGCAGCAGCGCGCTGCACACCACCAGCTCCTTACTATCCTCTGGGGCAATGGAGATACAGCAGGTAGAGACACCCAAGAAATGTGCAGCCAGGCAGGCCAGCACGCAGGGACCCCCAAGAAGCTGCAGCTGGGTCCCGCAGTGGTTCCTTCTGGCAGAGTGTCTCCCCGAGCCCAAATAAGCACAGAACAGCCTCCTCATGGGGTCACAGCCCCTATCTTTATACTAGCATTTTCTTTGTCTGCCCTGGCACAAGGCTTGGGGAGAACCAGTTCCAACTGGTCCTAGGGGGTGTTGAAGCACTTTGCTTACAGTGCTCACATCCTCCTTTCAGAGATGGGGCTCTGCCATCAGACACACCACAAGGGGTGCAGCCAGCATTGTACAAGCCAGGCACTGACCTATTCAGGGACCAGGGATTACTGCTTCCACTACTCCCAGCACAGCTGTCTCATTCAGGCTAGCGCTGACTCACTCTACCCCTCTTGGAGCCACACACACCTCCCAGCCCCTTTCACTCACAAGCCAGAAATGCAATTCACATCAGGCAGGCAGACACATAGCACAAAGAAATGCAAACTTCTAAAAGTGGCATTTCTAAAATTGTTATAATAAATGTGCGCACACTATTGCATAGCATTTATTAGTACTAATCCAACCATACTAAACTTGACCACGCTGCACCTCTCATATCAGGAATTACCACTGAAACACTTATCAGGGAATCCCCAATGCATTCCTATGGGAGGGCAGCCCCACAGTAGTGAAAAACCAAAATGGCTGTTTGTCACTACCAGGACATGTCACACACTTAAGGTACATGTCCTTTCTTTTACCTACAATGCACCCTGCCCATAGGGCTAGACAGGGTCTACCTTAGGGGTGACTGACATGCAGTAAAAGGGGGGTCACAGACATGGCACACACTTTAGGTGCCATGTCAGAGTGGCAGTAACACTACGCGCACAGGCCCTGTGATGGCAGAGGCCTGGGATAGGTTTGAAAGGCTACTTTTGTGGGTGGCGCAATCAGCGCTGCAAGCCCACCAGTGGCATTTAATTTACCAGCCCTGGGTATATGAGAGACCACTTTACAAGGGACTGATAGGTAAATCAAATAACCAAAACAGGTGTAGACCAATCTTACCACATTTAACACAGAGAGCGCACGCACTATACACTGGACAGCAGTGCTAAAGTGCCCAGAGGCCTAAAACCACCAACACCATGTCAGAAAAAGGCTAGGAGAAAGGCAAAAAGTTTAGGGATAACCCTGCAAAAAGGGGCAAGTCCAACAATTACTTTATTATTTTGTCATTTCCACACACGTTAACACTGTCTGAGCAAATGTCACACCTCATTAGCACCAATTTAGTACTCAAATACAACAATTAGCAACAGAGATGTGACCAGTCAACCTTTGAAAAGGGGCTTCCACTTTGCAGCAATACAGGTAGTCACAGTGTTAGTAACTTTTGATCCATTCGAGTTAGAAATACTTTTTGGGAGGTTACATTCTGCAAATTATACAGCAGATGATGAATTATGAGGCACGTGTGGCAAATCCACCTTTATGTGGAAACGGCTAAGGGTTTGCATAATTCAAGTGGCCCTGACCTTAGTACAAGGGTGTGAGGGTTCTGTCAAGCATATGTTTTCCCCATCCAGAACAAAAAATATCCTTTAAGACTTTTCCCACTGTATGTGTACTGTAGAGTTCAACATACATCCAAAGCCTGAAAAATAAGACGACTTTTAAAAGTTGACCCGCTGTCACGCTTGCCTTGAGGAAATGTAAGTCTATGGCTCAAATCCATGTCTGTAACTGTTTGTAGCTAGGGATTTACCAAAATGTCCATGGGCGGTTGCATGGGAACACCTATATACTACCTATCGTGTTCCCCCTTGATTGGAAGGGGTGCAAGGTAGGGCATACTTTCATTTGCGTCACTGTGGGCAACTTTCCCATACAAATCATGAATTGCATTGGAAAGTAAATCCCACCATAACACTGTGAGCTGGGTTTGGGGCACTTTTGTGATACAAACTCAGTGCAAAGTGTTAGTAAAGCTGGGTCCGCATCTCTGAACATGCACTTAGTGTTCATACTGCAAGCTAATGCAAGGTTTTTTATTGATCAGATTTAGATTAAATCTGATCCATCATTTGCTATTAGTCAGAAAAGCCTGATATAAGGATTTTTAACCAGTACCTTGTTGTTGGGATTTGGCCTCAAAACAGGACACTTTGCATTTTATAATGTTTTGTCATTTTTACAGACGCAAAAAAAGACATTATTCGATTGTTAAGAGAGAAGATTTCCACAAGGGTTAAAACTTCCTTGTAGCATTAACAAACGCATTTAGACCAGCGCACCTGCTTAAATGTGGCATGTTTTTGTATCTAGTGCTGTTGGACTTCAATTCGAACGATCTGTGAAAATAAATAGATTTTAATTTTAATAGGTATGTGTGTTTTTATTTGTTGGTGATTATTGTAAATATTTAATATTCCATTGATTTTGTCTGTTGTATTACTGATTTTCTTGAGGTTGGATTTTTATTGTTAAAGTTATTCTGTCTAATATGGTTTTACAAAGGTGCTGAACAAACAACTTAATGAATACATAAATGTGATTAAATACAGAATCTTTACATTAAATTCACATTTCCTCTTGAGTGGCCTAATTCTCATTCCTGAACTGAAGTCTTAAGTCTTTGAGTAAGAAGCTTGATTGCACCATGCTGGGAGGGGGGCACTCGAATTAATCATGCATCCATATAGTGATGGCCTCCAACTACAGTGAATACTTTATAGCATGCTCACTAGCTGCCCTTCACATGTGATTCTGATAACAAGTGCCAGCATTTTCTCTGTTGAAGCACTGTTTGACCTTTACTTACTCACTATTCAGCACCACTTAATCAAAATGTTTTATAAACATTTCTTCAGAGCCCTTCTCGGCCGACGACTATGGACATGATGTCCCTGCACTGCCCCTCTCGACAGCAATTACTTTGCAGCTGTAAGTTCTGATTGTGATGATTGCAATTTTTCAGCAAATTGAACATTTAATACATTATTTTAGTGACTCTATAGTTATGAAAAAAATAAAATGCTCCCCACATTTTTTGTCCTGATGAATACACATGTATTCACTACACAAGTTTGAAACACTGACTTATTCTTGTTTCAACTGCATCACAGCAACTATATTTATTGTAACAATGTTTCTCTCTATAGATCTGTAACAGCCAACGGTTGGGCTTGACCCTCTTTGCTAGGGCACCACCAAACGTTTTACCTTTACCCTCTACTTTGTGCTCAAATTCATTTTTGTTGGCTCTAGGACTATGTGCATTTTGCCACTGCTAACCAGTGCTAAAATATTTGTGCCCTCTCCTTTAAAATGGTAAGATTGGCTTATACATGGTTGCCATATTTAATGTATTTATCAGTATTAAACTGCCAATTCAACTTGGCAAAACATCCCCCTTGCCAAGACTTAAACTCCCCTTTTATTGCATACACGTTACTCCTAAGATAGGCCCTAGGTAGGCCATAGGGCAGGGTGCATTGTAATTAAAAGCTTGGACATGTATTTTTATAATTTACATGTCCTGGTAGTGAAACACCTCTAAATTCGTTTTTTACTACTGTGAGGCTCACCTACCTAATAGGATACCATTGGATTGCCTTAATGCATAGTATAAGTTTTAACTTTTGATTGGTAACAAGTGGACATTTTGTGTTTGTTGTCTCAGAAATTGTATTCATAAATCCTCTTTAATAGTAAAGACGGATTTTAAGTTACAATTTTAGAAAGTGGCCATTTCCCTACCCCAAATACTTGGTGCCTGCAGCCTGTTCCTGGGTCACATGACTGGATGCAGTTGGACTTTGTTTATTCCTTCCACACAGCCAAACAATAGAGGCATTAGTGTGCCTGTGTGGGCCATCAGCTGGCAGGATGAGGGGGCAGAGCTGGGCACTGCCCCATTTGCAACCACATAAGCTGTGCCCTGCCTTCACACAGAGGACTTGTCACCGCTGCATTGTTAATGCAACCCAATTGGAGCCGGGGCAGGGGAGGGAGGAAACGTTGACGGCTTCAAAGGGAATGCTCTAGAAACTATTCCTACTTCAATGTGGGCACCAGATATAAATAATGGACCATCAGACCTAACCCTTCCCTACCCCTCTGGTCCTGTGGAAGACTCAGAGTCAGAAGGACTGATGCGTTACAACAAACAAGTGATGGACGGAATGCTGACAATGCAGACATTCTCCCCCAGTCAAGAGATCTGGGTTAAATCCATCGTTCTTTTGCCCACTACGCCACCCCAGTTCAGACATGGCCATATGCAAATCAGTCTTGACCCTGTGCCTCATGGGAACAGTCCAGCCCGAACTGCCAAGCCATGTCTTCCCTGGACCGGAATCAAGCATCCTAGGACCGGTTTCTGGCTATCAGCCGTCATCAGCCAGGATAGCTTGACTCCAGTGGCGTAGTGAGCACGGGTCCCACGTCTGGGAATACCCATCCCACTTAGGGCGAAAAGCGTTACAACAAACAAGTGATGGACGGAATGCTGACAATGCAGACATTCTCCCCCAGTCAAGAGATCTGGGTTAAATCCATCGTTCTTTTGCCCACTACGCCACCCCAGTTCAGACATGGCCATATGCAAATCAGTCTTGACCCTGTGCCTCATGGGAACAGTCCAGCCCGAACTGCCAAGCCATGTCTTCCCTGGACCGGAATCAAGCATCCTAGGACCGGTTTCTGGCTATCAGCCGTCATCAGCCAGGATAGCTTGACTCCAGTGGCGTAGTGAGCACGGGTCCCACGTCTGGGAATACCCATCCCACTTAGGGCGAAAAGCGTTACAACAAACAAGTGATGGACGGAATGCTGACAATGCAGACATTCTCCCCCAGTCAAGAGATTTGGGTTAAATCCATCGTTCTTTTGCCCACTACGCCACCCCAGTTCAGACATGGCCATATGCAAATCAGTCTTGACCCTGTGCCTCATGGGAACAGTCCAGCCCGAACTGCCAAGCCATGTCTTCCCTGGACCGGAATCAAGCATCCTAGGACCGGTTTCTGGCTATCAGCCGTCATCAGCCAGGATAGCTTGACTCCAGGGGCGTAGTGAGCACGGGTCCCACGTCTGGGAATACCCATCCCACTTAGGGCGAAAAGCGTTACAACAAACAAGTGATGGACGGAATGCTGACAATGCAGACATTCTCCCCCAGTCAAGAGATCTGGGTTAAATCCATCGTTCTTTTGCCCACTACGCCACCCCAGTTCAGACATGGCCATATGCAAATCAGTCTTGACCCTGTGCCTCATGGGAACAGTCCAGCCCGAACTGCCAAGCCATGTCTTCCCTGGACCGGAATCAAGCATCCTAGGACCGGTTTCTGGCTATCAGCCGTCATCAGCCAGGATAGCTTGACTCCAGTGGCGTAGTGAGCACGGGTCCCACGTCTGGGAATACCCATCCCACTTAGGGCGAAAAGCGTTACAACAAACAAGTGATGGACGGAATGCTGACAATGCAGACATTCTCCCCCAGTCAAGAGATCTGGGTTAAATCCATCGTTCTTTTGCCCACTACGCCACCCCAGTTCAGACATGGCCATATGCAAATCAGTCTTGACCCTGTGCCTCATGGGAACAGTCCAGCTTGAACTGCCAAGCCATGTCTTCCCTGGACCGGAATCAAGCATCCTAGGACCGGTTTCTGGCTATCAGCCGTCATCAGCCAGGATAGCTTGACTCCAGTGGCGTAGTGAGCACGGGTCCCACGTCTGGGAATACCCATCCCACTTAGGGCGAAAAGCGTTAAAACAAACAAGTGATGGACGGAATGCTGACAATGCAGACATTCTCCCCCAGTCAAGAGATCTGGGTTAAATCCATCGTTCTTTTGCCCACTACGCCACCCCAGTTCAGACATGGCCATATGCAAATCAGTCTTGACCCTGTGCCTCATGGGAACAGTCCAGCCCGAACTGCCAAGCCATGTCTTCCCTGGACCGGAATCAAGCATCCTAGGACCGGTTTCTGGCTATCAGCCGTCATCAGCCAGGATAGCTTGACTCCAGTGGCGTAGTGAGCACGGGTCCCACGTCTGGGAATACCCATCCCACTTAGGGCGAAAAGCGTTACAACAAACAAGTGATGGACGGAATGCTGACAATGCAGACATTCTCCCCCAGTCAAGAGATCTGGGTTAAATCCATCGTTCTTTTGCCCACTACGCCACCCCAGTTCAGACATGGCCATATGCAAATCAGTCTTGACCCTGTGCCTCATGGGAACAGTCCAGCCCGAACTGCCAAGCCATGTCTTCCCTGGACCGGAATCAAGCATCCTAGGACCGGTTTCTGGCTATCAGCCGTCATCAGCCAGGATAGCTTGACTCCAGGGGCGTAGTGAGCACGGGTCCCACGTCTGGGAATACCCATCCCACTTAGGGCGAAAAGCGTTACAACAAACAAGTGATGGACGGAATGCTGACAATGCAGACATTCTCCCCCAGTCAAGAGATCTGGGTTAAATCCATCGTTCTTTTGCCCACTACGCCACCCCAGTTCAGACATGGCCATATGCAAATCAGTCTTGACCCTGTGCCTCATGGGAACAGTCCAGCCCGAACTGCCAAGCCATGTCTTCCCTGGACCGGAATCAAGCATCCTAGGACCGGTTTCTGGCTATCAGCCGTCATCAGCCAGGATAGCTTGACTCCAGTGGCGTAGTGAGCACGGGTCCCACGTCTGGGAATACCCATCCCACTTAGGGCGAAAAGCGTTACAACAAACAAGTGATGGACGGAATGCTGACAATGCAGACATTCTCCCCCAGTCAAGAGATCTGGGTTAAATCCATCGTTCTTTTGCCCACTACGCCACCCCAGTTCAGACATGGCCATATGCAAATCAGTCTTGACCCTGTGCCTCATGGGAACAGTCCAGCCCGAACTGCCAAGCCATGTCTTCCCTGGACCGGAATAAAGCATCCTAGGACCGGTTTCTGGCTATCAGCCGTCATCAGCCAGGATAGCTTGACTCCAGTGGCGTAGTGAGCACGGGTCCCACGTCTGGGAATACCCATCCCACTTAGGGCGAAAAGCGTTACAACAAACAAGTGATGGACGGAATGCTGACAATGCAGACATTCTCCCCCAGTCAAGAGATCTGGGTTAAATCCATCGTTCTTTTGCCCACTACGCCACCCCAGTTCAGACATGGCCATATGCAAATCAGTCTTGACCCTGTGCCTCACGGGAACAGTCCAGCCCGAACTGCCAAGCCATGTCTTCCCTGGACCGGAATCAAGCATCCTAGGACCGGTTTCTGGCTATCAGCCGTCATCAGCCAGGATAGCTTGACTCCAGGGGCGTAGTGAGCACGGGTCCCACGTCTGGGAATACCCATCCCACTTAGGGCGAAAAGCGTTACAACAAACAAGTGATGGACGGAATGCTGACAATGCAGACATTCTCCCCCAGTCAAGAGATCTGGGTTAAATCCATCGTTCTTTTGCCCACTACGCCACCCCAGTTCAGACATGGCCATATGCAAATCAGTCTTGACCCTGTGCCTCATGGGAACAGTCCAGCCCGAACTGCCAAGCCATGTCTTCCCTGGACCGGAATCAAGCATCCTAGGACCGGTTTCTGGCTATCAGCCGTCATCAGCCAGGATAGCTTGACTCCAGAGGCGTAGTGAGCACGGGTCCCACGTCTGGGAATACCCATCCCACTTAGGGCGAAAAGCGTTACAACAAACAAGTGATGGACGGAATGCTGACAATGCAGACATTCTCCCCCAGTCAAGAGATCTGGGTTAAATCCATCGTTCTTTTGCCCACTACGCCACCCCAGTTCAGACATGGCCATATGCAAATCAGTCTTGACCCTGTGCCTCATGGGAACAGTCCAGCCCGAACTGCCAAGCCATGTCTTCCCTGGACCGGAATCAAGCATCCTAGGACCGGTTTCTGGCTATCAGCCGTCATCAGCCAGGATAGCTTGACTCCAGCGGCGTAGTGGGAAGGGTATGCTCAGACGTGAGTCCCTTGCTCTCCATGCCACTGGAATCAAGCTATCCTGGCTGATGAGGGCTGAAAGCCCGAAACCGGTCCTAGGATGCTTGTTTCTAGTCCAGGGAGGACCTGGCTTGGCAGTTCGGGCTGGACTGTTCCCATGGGGCACAGGGTCAAGACTGATTTGCATATGGCTGGGTTCAAACTGGAATGGCATGGTGAGCAAAAAAACGATGGATTTAGGCCCAGATCTCTGTACTGGGGTGAATGTATGACATTGTTCTGCATTCTGTCCATCAATTGTTATTTTTGTTATTTTTGCATCAGAAGGACTGATGTGCTGCTCTGCAAAAATGACAGCTACTCTTCTACTCTGTGGCCCGGTCTACTGAGTGAGAAGGACTAGACCTGCATCTTGAACCCAGGGCTACAAACGTGACTCCAAGGGCTAGTTGGCTGACCTCCTGATCAGAGCCTCATGGATGGAACAGGCTCCAACCATCCTGGAGCCATCACCTGAACACTGCCTGCTGTGAGTTTTGACGCCGAAGTGGTGCCAAAACTGTCCTGGTCCTTTAGAAGTGGGACTGAAGGTGCACTGCCAGCCAAGCTGTGGTTTCTTGGGCAGAACTGATGCAACCTGATGCATCGCCTTGCAGCCTCGCATTGAAACCACCTCAGCGAGATGCATTTCCAATGCAGGAATCCGCAGTTCCTTGGAACGGCCTCTGCTCAACACACCCTCGATGCAGGACGTCACATCGCAGCCTAGCAGCTCCTCAGAACTGCTGCTGCATGACACATCTTTGACAGCGATCCTTTCAGTCACCTCTGCAGTTTGCATCCTCAATATGGGGCTTTGCAATGCTCCGCAAACCTGAATTTAAGGTACTTTGTTCAGTGGACCTAACTGGGTACTGGGTCCCTGTATACAGCCCACGCTCAGTCATAGTGAGCCTGAACTTGTGACTTTATCCCGGTCTGGTTCAACCAGATAAACACAGTTGACACTTTGAGCTTCTTGAAGCCTGATTGGTTTTGTCCCAACCTACTAGAGGATTAAGCATTGGTTAATTTGGGATTTGCTTGTAACTGCATCTTGATATAATTGTGGCTGCTGGTTGAGAAGGGTTTCACACTCCTCAGACAGTAACCCAATTTCCAACACCAACCTGTACATTGTTGCACACAGCCCACTATTTTCCAACACAACCCTAATGTATATAACCGTGGGCGGAGAGCTCCGCTCCGCCCACAGAGTGTGCAGAGTTTTGCCTACTCCGTGCTCTGCGAAGTAGGCAAAGCCCTGCACATGCTGCGGGCGGAGCGGAGTTGAACAGCCCCCGCCCCCCACCCACCCTATTAACAATTTCTATACAAGCTTAAAAAAACAATATCAAGTACATTAAAACGCCTTACCTGAGATGTGGCGTGGCCTGGGCTGCCCTCTTCCTCCATCGTGACTTCTTGATGACAACTGCGCAAGAGGGCAGCCCGGGGACACCGCAGCTCCGGGAAGGTGCTTTTATTACTTTATATTGTTTTTTTAAGCTTGTATAAACAATTGTTAATAGGGCGGGTGGGAGGTCGTTGGCGCCTAGCGTAGCAACGCGGAGTGTGTGGAGTTTGTTTTAAACTCCATGGTGTTCTACATATCCCCACTACGCCCAGGCTTAAATGTATGTCACTACTGTAAGCACTGAGCATTTGCCACTTTTTTGCGCTGAAAGATTCACAATAAATTGTTAATGTATTAGGACCAGAATTTTATGCTATGGTTCATTCTATATGTCATGGCAAAAGAAATGGATGAATATCCTGTGTGTACATGGATTGAGGCAAAACACTTCTAGTAGTCTCCAAAGCTTGTACATAAACTAGATTAGATAGAGTGCAAATGTTTCAGAAAGGTCACTCATTCCACTTTTGTAGCATTGTACTTTGTGGAGGCAGCATGCTATGTTGCTCATATTTCTTTGGAATTGGACAGGAGCCATGAGATTTGCGACAGAAATATGTATTTTTCAAAGTTTCTGGTGAATGCATAAACTAAGACCTCTAGCCAGGTTTGGCATCATTCACATTAGCCCAGATAATAAAAAGAGTTGGGTGTGGATTATCTCACAGATATTCGGAAAAGGTATTCTTTACTACAGTGGATTTCGGTACGGCTCAAACCAGAAAGTAGAGTTAAAGTGCTTGATAATAAGAAATTGTATTGCTTTGAATGGCTCCAAAAGCATCCCTTGTTTTTTTTTATATTAAAATAACTTTTACAGAATTGGGGTGCTTGGAGATTTTTGATAATCTGGAAAAGCTTCTGAGGACAGATTTGGTCTCGACAAAGAAAGCTTTCATAGACTTTTCTAGGTCGATAAGGGACAGTTCAGAACTGCCAAATAATCTGCTAGGCCTCATATCATGTTGCTAACCTCACCAACCCTTGAACCTTACCTAAAGCTCAGACTGTCACCCCATCAATGTTTTTTATTGACCAGTAATAGATTAAACCTGATCCATCATTTATTATGGGTCCCACAGGGCTGGTATGAGGACTGTTCACCAACACCTTTAGTTAAGATTAGGTCTCAAAACAGGACACTGCATTTTATAAAGTTTTGTCGTTTTCAAGGTCAACTGCGAAAAAAATGAAGTATACAAAAATAATATACTATTCTATTGTAAAACGATAAGCTTTTTACACGGGTTAAACCCTCCTTGTTGCATCTACTAATCCCTTTAAATCAGAATACCTGCTTTTATGTGGCCTGTTTTTTACCTAGCGCTGTTAGACTCGGGAATTCATAGGTCCTGTTATAATGAATTGATGTTTATTTTAATATGTATGTGTATTTTTATGTGTAGGTGATTAGTGTATATATTTATTATTTCATGTATTTTGTCTGATGTATTACTGATTTTATTTGATTTTTGATTTTAATTGTAGAAATTATATGGTCGTTTATGCTTTTACAAAGATACTGAATAAATGACATTAAATCCACATTTCCTCTTGTGTGGCATTACTCTTTCCAGAACTCTTTTGAGTAAGACGTTTGGTTACACCCTGCTGGGGCACTACTTTAATTGATCATGCATCCATATAGTGATGGCCTCCAACTACCATTGCATGCTTTACAGCAAGCTCAGCAGCCATCCTTGACATGCGTTAATCATAGAAAATGCTTGCATTTTCAGTGTTTAAACACTGTTTAAACATTTGCACTTACTCACTATTCAGCCCCACCGAATCAAAATATTTTATAAACAACTTTTCAGAGCCCTTCTGAGCAGACTGTAGATATGATGTACTTGCACTGCCTCTTCACAGCAATTGCTTTGCAGCTGTAAGTTCTGATTGGGGGAATTGACATTTTTTCATCAAATTATTAAACTTTTTATTTTAGCAACTCCCACGTTCTGAAAACAATAATATACTTTCCACATTTGTTGTCCTGACAAAGACATGTATTTACTACACACGTTCCTGACACTGACATTCTTGTTTCGACTGCACCATAGAGGCTCCTTCAATAGCCTAAGCAAGCTATATATATTGTAGCAATGTTTCTCTCTATGCGTTGTTACATTGTTACTTTTCTGTTTGCTTTTCTGTCAGTGACAACTACAATAGGTTGTAAATGTTTTAGAAAGGTCACTCATTCCACATGCGTACCATTGTACTTTTTGGAGGCATCATGCTATCTTGCTCATATTTCTTTCGAAATACCCAAGAGCCATGAGAATAGTGACAGAATATGTCATTTTCAAAGTTTCTGGTAAATGCTTAAAAGAGGACGTTTCGCCAAGTTTGCCATCTTTGACATACATTGCATCGCAGATGATAAAAATATTTTGTACGTTCAATGTAAACATATTTTTAACATTAGACACAAGAATACAAGGATTGCTATTAATTATAATAAAGCTTCATTTTTCTGCGCTCTGTGTTGGAAATGATCCAATTTCTTTTCTTAGCTTGGCAGCATTAAGCTGCTTATGTTAAATGCTCCTATCCAAGAATATTTGACAAAAGCCAGTTTTACTTTAGGATGAGAATCAATCTCTGTTGGAATAAGACATTCTGAGCAGCAGCTATTAATTAATGGTCTCAAATGAATAAATGTACCGGCAAGGGGCTGAGCAAGAACCACGAGGATCGAAGCCAGCTGGACAAGGACAAGATCCACGCGCTCCAAGAGAAGGACGAGAAGGAGGAACAAGACAAGATAGAGACGGGCCAGGTGGATCTGGGGACCAGACCCAGGGAAGCCAGAACTAAGGGAACTAGGAGCACCAGGACAAGAGTAATAGGACCATTGGACATGGACTATAATGGTCTAGTGAATGCACGAAAAGAAGACTTTTTAGTCACATCTCACATTTATTGCATAAACAACCGCAATGGACCGCACTCCGCTAGCTCCTCCTCCGGGTCGCCCCAAGGGAAGCTGGTACATGAAGTTCTTGAGTGGTTCACCCCAGTGGGTGCAAGTAAGTACTTGTTGAACTGATGATCTCTGATGGAGTTCTTGAGTGGTTCACCCCAGTGGGTGCAAGTAAGTACTTGTTGAACTGATGATCTCTAGACCCGATACATGTCCCGGGTTTTAAAATATCGCCCGAGACATGGCTCGGGTTTCGGGATAACTTCCCTCCTCAGTAGAGAAAATAGTTAGGGGTGGAAGAGGGGCCGGCAAGCAACCGTCAAGGGCCTCAGTGCCCGCACAGGCATGCAGGTGCATCGTCCAGGAGCTCGTCAGCTCAAAGCTCGAGGGAGCCATTTTTATAAACAACCGCAATGGACCGCACTCCGCTAGCTAACGCATACACATACTGTTCTATTTACATTTTGTGGCATAGGCGTACCCGCCGTCGCCACTACATTTCCCACAGTCCTTTGGGGCAACTTGCTGGTGTGACGAGCGGTGTGCGACCTACTTTTCCTCAATTTAAACGGCTTCCTTAAGCCAACGGGCTGACGAGCCTTGAGTCTGCACCTGCGCGCCAGGAGAGGTACTTGACCTGCTTTTAATTACATTTGGCAGTCCACGCGGCACCCCTTTACACTGACCTGCTCCCTGCTGACGAGAGGCAACTACCTCGAAACACGTGTCCAGGGATGGCTAACGCATACACATACTGTTCTATTTACATTTTGTGGCACAGGCGTACCCGCCGTCGCCACTACATTTCCCACAGTCCTTTGGGGCAACTTGCTGGTGTGACGAGCGGTGTGCGACCTACTTTTCCTCAATTTAAACAGCTTCCTTAAGCCAACGGGCTGACGAGCCTTGAGTCTGCACCTGCGCGCCAGGAGAGGTACTTGACCTGCTTTTAATTACATTTGGCAGTCCACGCGGCACCCCTTTACACTGACCTGCTCCCTACTGACGAGAGGCAACTACCTCGAAACACGTGTCCAGGGATGGCTAACGCATACACATACTGTTCTATTTACATTTTGTGGCATAGGCGTACCCGCCGTCGCCACTACATTTCCCACAGTCCTTTGGGGCAACTTGCTGGTGTGACGAGCGGTGTGCGACCTACTTTTCCTCACATTTATTGCATCACAGATAATCGCTGCTTAATTTCTAAAAGAATGCGTGCTGGTACTCAATGCTCTGCTCAGAAGGTCGTAGCAGGCACTATTAAAAGGTCAGCATGCCCAAATGTGGCTGCTTAGTCATCAATCCAATTTATGGCTCTTTATTCTACTACCAGACACCCCCTTCCCCTTTATCGAACTCTTGAAGGTTCCTGCTTTCTCTTTTTATCAGAATTTTTCTGGATTTCTCTGCCTCCTACTTTCCCGCTTGAGTTTTTCTCTCTCTTGCTCTCAGAAAATGTCCAGTTAGGAAAGTAAGTGCAGGTCACCAAAATTGAGTGGCTGTGGCCCCCACTGGCAAGCACTAGCTAAAATTAAACACTGCAGAGAATCATATTTTGACACACTTAATGCAAGCATATTTTGAACAGAAGGTAGAAAAATAGAGGTATTTCAATTAAGTACAATAAAACTTCACTTCTCTGTCTAGGATATTTTTCTATTATTTTCTTAACTTGGCTGAAACCGGTTGCTTACATTAATATTCCGATCTAAGAAGAGTTGATTGCAGCCATTGTCAATATAGGGTGTGCAAGAAATGAGGTTATTGATTGGTGGCAGTGAAAACCCCACTCAACAACCACAATCCTTGTCAGGGTGAAATGAAAGAGGCACTTAATTGACCTGTGCTTTACACTCTGGTAGATTGCCACAAAAGCAGTCAGTCCTAGTTTAGAGACACTGTGTTAAGTATTTATGCAGCACACAGACAGTAATTAAGTGAAAATGCAACACAGGAAAAATTCCAAGCCAATTTAGAAACATAGAGTACATGTTAATAAATAAAATGACAGTAGAACAAGATCAATCCAATCAGTAGAACCAGAGATATGTAATTTAAACGTTTTAGGTAAATATAGCACCTATATGCAGAAAGAGCCACTCGCAGTAGTCTGGTACTACTAGAGTGGGGGAAAGTCACAAGTTCAGGCTGACCGTGATGGAACCCAGACCATATACAGGGACCAGGGTATTCCTGCTAAAAAGGTTACCTTCTCAAAGTCCGGCAGAGTCAAGTTTGCAGTGGAGGAGGCTGCAGGGAGCAGGGAATACGTTGTAGATGGTTGTAGGAAAGTAGTATCTGTTTCTCATGGTTACCCCCACTTTTTGCTGATGTCACACTGTTTTGGCCTAGTCTTACTGGGATCCTGCCATCCAGGACCCCAGTCTATCTGCTTTCTCCTGTAAATTGAGATGCATGTACTTTAGGTACACTCCATATTGGATTCTGGGGTACCCTTATCAGTCCCTAGTATATGGTACCCCATGTACCCAGGGCATAGGTACCCCAGAGGACTCCCATGGGCTGAAGCATGTATTATGCCACCCCTGAGAGGCCATTCAAATTAACACAACAAGCCTGCTACAGCAAACTATGTAAGCTGGTGCTTGCACCACCTACTTAAGAAATAGGTTCACTGTATCTATCTAAATCACTACATGTAAATACCTATCAGTCACCCCTATGGCAGGCCTTAACAATGCTGAATGCAGGGTGCTGGGCTTTATGTGAGAGGGTGAAACCATTCTCCGGGGTTGCCTGTCATGCAGCCAGACATATATGTTTAAGTGCATTATAACCTCGCGGTAAATGCTAACTTTTAAACGGCTGCTTAGAAACATGTCGTGTTTGGTGTCAAACATCTTGGAATCATACCTTCCCGCCAGTACCTGGCAGGCGAGGTATGATTCCACCCTTCTAAAGGGACATATGTGGGGCACCGGTATACCCGGTACCAGCTTTCTCAACCTGGGCAACACAAAATGGATGCTGCCAACCACAGACACGATTCTGCTCTCCTGCTGCTGAGCCAAGCTCGCGCAGAGGAAGGCCTGACAATAGGCATCCTGTCACAGGGAGGTGTTACCACCTCCCAGACAGGATTTAGTGTTTTGGGGCTGGGTTGGTGCACTCTTAGAGTGAAAGTCTGCACTGGGGGCACATTTGGTGTCCCTGTGCATAGTCCAGCTCAAACCAGTTCCAGGAGCCATTTGCTCCTGATCTGGCACGATCCTGGACAAAGGACATGGGTGTACCCACCCCTCTGTCCTGACCCTCCCCTATGAGGGACCACAGAATTTTTCCAACCCCTTCCCATGGGTATAAAGTGGGCTACCTGGCTACAGGACTTCAGATTTTACCCAAACAAGATTCTGCCAAGAAGAAACCAAGTTCTTCGACTGCCTGCACGACGCTGGATGACTGAAGAATCTCCCTTGGAGTAAAGGAGTTACTCCCCTGCAAAAGCTGGCACCTAAACTCATCTGACCAGTTTGCTACTCCCATGCTCCTGCTGCCCTCTCAGCGATTCTGAGACCATTATTCCTCGTTGGGACTGTGCAACCCGAACCCATGTGCACCGCGTACTTTCGCAAGTGCATGTGCTTAGTGACGATTCCTGAGCTTGTGCTTTGGACTCCCTGTAGTCCTGACCCGAGCAGTATTTGCACCGAAGATTTCCGGCCTCCACTCTCTGAGTTTTCTGTGGGCTGGTGCTTTGTAGACTTTCTTGAGGTCTCCTTGCGATCCCTGGTCAGTTGGCCTGTGGGGCCTGGCAAGGGTCACCTTGCTAATTCTTGGGCTTACCTGGTTGCTCCAGAAGTGCCCTGACTCTCCATTGCTTGGAGAGTCCCCTTGACCTTGCTGGTCTACACCGTAACCTGTTTCCTCTGACCGCATGGGTTGCAGTTGCCAAGGCTTGTTGGTGCTCCAGCCAGACATTGACCCCTCAGCTCTCGACATCCTTCATGGGACAAATAACCTCCAGACTTTAGTCATCCTCGACATCTCCTGGTCCCCGTGGCTGCAGAGTCAAGCAACCCTTCTTCATCCCTGAAGCACCGGACATCGGTGGGCATTCCACTACTGAGCCCCTGGTCCCCTGAAGTGACCCAGACTCTGTCCCCTCTGCTTTCACGATCTTCTCACCTAGAATCCAGGCTTGGATTCCACCGTACATTCTTCGCCCTCCTAGCAGCAGGACTTCTTTGCAGCTTTCCATTGAAATCAACAAAGGTTTCCGACACCACTTGACCCCTATGCACCTGGCTCATCTGGGATAGGTAACATGGGTACCTCGGTTCTCACTGGTGGGTTGGCCTTAGAACCTCCTAAGTTCCAAAGGGTTTGCTCGAAGTCCTCTTAGAAGTGCCCTTAACTTGTAATTTTCCAACCGCGACTTTCTGATAGAGTTGTACGGAGCACGCGTCTGTGTTTCCTCACTGCACCCGTCCTGCGTGGGCTCCCTGTGTAACTCCTCTGGGTGGTTTCTTGGGGTCCCCGCGATTCTACGTGCTCTAGGCCCTGTGTCTATTGAAGTCGTTGTTATACCATTTTTTTTAGTATATGGTTCGGTCTCCCCCGGAGCCTGCTGTGTATTTCACTATTTACGAATGTTCTATTGATTTAGTATTGTGTGCTTTGTGCCCTGATATCGTGTAGAGACTAGTAGAGAGTGTTATATTAATAGATACATATTTTTATATAAACACTGTGCGTTTCTCCTTTCATTTAATCATTTAGGTGGATATATTGTGGTAAAACAAGCTGCTTTGCATTCCTTCAAGATTAAGCCTGAAGGCTGCTCTCCATAGCTACCACTAGGATAGCTTTCAATAAGGTTATCTTTGACCTCATACATCATTAATGGTCGTGTGACCTGGTACAAGGTGCCCACTTTAACTAGTGGACAGCATATACCAACTCACCTTCTCACAATGGTTGTCCCTGTAGCATGAAGATCCAGGCAAACTTCCAGATGGTCGTTGCTGGAATTTTGCATTGGTGGTCACCGTGGGCTGTTGTTACTGTAACACAAAGTGTGGATCTCACATTGCTGGTCATCACTGTAGCACCAAAAGTCAGTTCACTGGAGCTCTACGTAGGCAGCCTTGCCGGAAAGCAGAGTCTCTTTTTTTAAATTTTTTTTAGAGTACAAGACGTCGTAAATTGGGAGAAGAAAAAAAAAGAGGTAACAATACAAGATACAATATACAGCTGTACTCATTATCCTATTTTACAACTGTTCAAGAATACTTAAATGCAAATATATATATCAATATATTCTGCTACATACATTACACTTGATATAATTTTAAAAGAGTAATTTCTATATATAGATAATCATATATTGAACACTTCCCCTTCACATAATCAATAAAATAAATATTATAAAGTGACTTGTGCATATATTTGGAAATAAAATACATCGACGACAATACGGCCACACTTGCATCAATTAAAGAGCATTAATTTCCTATGGAACCCCAGCATTTTTGTGTATCTCCTTTCGAATTCTTTGACTTTACTAAATTTAGCTTTCCATGCCTGAAATGAGGGTATATTTTTACTGCGCCAATTTTGTAGGATCAGAGATCTTGCAACTAGAGCAGATATAAATAGACATTCTTCTTGCGCATTACTCAGCATTTGATTCGGAGAGCTACCCAAGACTGCAATATGCTTATCAATAACTATAGATTGGTCAAGGGTATTTCTAAGATATATTTCAATTTCTCCCCAGAGATTTTTTATTTGCGGGCAGTTACAGGCAATGTGCGACCATGTGCCTCCTCCTTCTTCCTCCCATCGGAATCATCTATCATCTATCATGGGATAAATATTTTGTAAGAATGCCGGGGTCCTGTTAGTAACCATTTAGTATAAAATTGCATTCTTTTAAAATTAGCTCCTCGAATTAATGTCTTCTTTACTCCATTTATCCTCATAGCTAGGAACCAGTTTGTTATCATTAAAAAATGTATCCATGCACTTACTGACCTTTTTACGGGATTTTCTAGAGCTTCAGTCATTCCAGAGCTTACTGTTGAGGCCACTATATCAATCTTTCCTAAGAAATGTTTTATTTTAATATAGGACCCTAAGCACGTCCATGTAATGGGATGGTCTTATTACTATCTCAGACCATTCTTTTCATAAATCTAAGTTAAGGAAGTCCTTTATTTGCCTATATCAATTTTCCTCCCACTTACTCACTTCAGCGGGCTGCAGTAATTCCGCCTCACCCGTATATAGGTCTGACAGAGCCGTCATAAGATGGATTCTAGGGATCTTGTAAAAGGCCAATATTTTGGCTCGCTGTTTAAGAATCCATTGCAGTACTTTGTACCGCACTTTCTTTGGATCCTTCACTATTCTAGTGGGGTCTTTAATTTTATACTCTATTAAGATTTTATTCATAAACAAATTATCTATTACCGAATTGTCGAATTGGGGAAAGAATCTATATTTATTGTGTGCAAAATTTGCAAAATATTATTCTCTCATATTTGGAAGGGATGACCCTCCGTCTTCCTTTAAATAATATAAAGTGCTAGTCTAGGTGCCTTATTAGCCCATAGAAATGAAGAAAATAGACTATTTCCTTAAAAACACACATTTGCAAAATGCATGGTGCCGCTGCGAATAAGAAATTGACCAATGGTAAAATAGACATTCGATTAAGGGATGCTCGGACGATAATCGGTAAAGGTAATTGAATCCATCGTGCTAAAAGATGTTTAATTTTCTGTTTCAAGGGAATATAATTTAACTGAAATAGCTCCTCTACTTTTTCTGTCACATATACCCCCAAGTATCTTTTCGGGTGAGTATTGTACGTTAATCTTAAATTGGGCAATAGAGTATCTACGGAACAGTTACATGAAATAATTTCCTTCTTTGCCTTATTTATTTTCTATCCTCTTATGTCTTGGAATTTTAAAAAAAAAACAAGTATCTCTTCCTGGGTGCTGTCTTTAGTATTTAAAAAAAGGGCAATGTCATCTGCATATAATTTTATATTAGTCATATCTTGTAAAGGCATAGTTTGTTCTCTCTTTTGCCTAATAGCTATGGATAAAGGTTCAATAAAAAGGACAAACAGAATGGGAGAAAGGGGACAACCCTGTCTTATGCCCCGATTTATAAAACACGGACCTATGTTTATAGAAATAATCAATATTTGTGCCTGAGAGCCTTTATAAAGTTTTCTTATTATTTGTATAAAACCTTCTGGGAATCTGAACATTTCCAAAATAATAAAAAGACAGTCCCAGGAAACTAGATCGAAGGCTTTCTCAGCATCTAGAAGCCAAATCTGTGATGTAATTTTGTTCTTATTAAAATAGTCCAGCGCTTCTATTAAACATATTGTATTTGTGGAGAGCTGCCTCGCCGCCACAAATCCACATTGGTCTGTGTGGATAAGAGAACCTACAAACGTATTAAGCTTATTTGTTACAAGTTTTTTTTAAATCTTATAGTCAACGTTGAGAAGACTGATAGGTTATAAGAGTTAACATTTTCTCTGTCGTTATCCTTTTTTTAAACACTGACTACTACTGCTGTATGAAAAGTGTCTGGCGGTTCTCCTCCTTTCAATATATGGTTTGCTAATTTTAAAAAATATACCTTCAGGGTAGGGGCTAATCTTTTATATAATTCTGCTGGTAGCCCATCTTCCCCAGTCACTTTACAGTTAGCCAGTGAGCATACTACTGTTTCAACTTCTTCAAGTGTGAATTCTGTTAATAGAAATTCTCTAAACTCATTATTGAGCAAAGGGATCGGCAACTTATCTAGGAAGTCTATAATGCGTTCTGGAAGTGGTTGTATATTGGACTGATATATTCCCCAATAGTGTTCCAAAAAGGCAATTCCGATCTCTTTAATATCTAGTATTTGTGTTTTGGATATCTCATCTCTGATGCATTTGATTCTATTTTTTACCTGCTTTTCCTTTGCCTGACATGCCAGTAGCTTCCCAGTGTACTCGCTCTCCTCATAGGTCTTTTGAAGGTATGCCCTTTTTAGTCTATCTCCCATTTGGTAATAGAACTCCTGCATCTGTAATTTTGCCTTTAGTAGTTTTTGTTTAGTTAAATAATTCCCAAACTTCAAATGTTCATTGATTGCCTGCACATAAGGCTTGTCAATTTTGAGCCTTTCTTCCTTTTTGACTTTTTGCTTCAGGATTTTCTTAGATGTTATCAGGCCACGTAAAGTAGCCTTAAATGCATCCCAGACTATATTTATTGATGCTGAGTCTTCATTATGAGAGAAGAAAGCTTTGATCTCATTGGCTATTTCGGCACACCAGTCCTCATCTTCCAAGACAATTTATTAAAATACCATCTCATTGGTCTTTCAGTCTTGACATCTATTCCCCCTATTTCTATCTTAATTAGGGCATGGTATGAAAATGCACTCGGGATATGATCATATTTATTAGCCTTAAGGCCATAAGTTGTCAGAAAGAAATCTGTCCTGGAGGATGCATTATATTTTGCAGAGAAGCACGAAAACTCCTGCTTTCCTAGATGTTGACAACGCCATTGATCTACCAAGTCAAGAGATGTTTTACAGCTAGCCAGGGCAATAGCTACCTGTGGTTTGTTATGCCTACGGTCTCTCCTTGAGGAGTCTACTGCTGGGTCTTGCAGGAAATTAAAATCTCACCCTCATATAATAGCTCCCGGAAAGCACGAGAGTACCTCTTTTAACTGTAGGAGGGGATGCGGATTATCTAGAACTGGAGCGTAGATTGTAACTAGCGTAATACTTAACTGATTTAAAATTCCATGAACTGAAGCCCATCTGCCTCCCAGATCTGACTGGGTATTTTTTACATGAAAATGTATATGTTTCCCTATATAGATTCCTACACCCTTCTGCGCGCACCCTGCATTTGCTGAACATTGGATGCTAGCCCATTTCTGAAATATTTTACTTGCATCAGATGCAGTCTGGAGATGTGTTTCTTGTAGGAACATAACATCTGGATTATGATTTCTAAGCCAGCTTTCAATGGCCTGAGTCTTGCTTTTGTTATTCAGGCCATTAGTGTTAAGGGAGAGAACCGTAATATTTTCCTTACTCATAATTTAAGAATGTTGAATGAATGCCCCTTTCTACTTTGTGCAGCTCAAGGTCAAATATTTTTACACTTTGCTTTATAAACACATTTCAGAAAGATCAAGGTCTAAAAGCACAGCTACTAAAGGGTAACGCATACAGTACATAATGTATTTAAAGTGACACGTGCTAATAAAGAACCACTTAAGAGTAATGCGTACAGTACATAATGTTTTTAAAATGACACTTGCTGATAAAGAACAATATCATCCACAGAGAGTCAAAAAGACCCAAAAAATAATAGATAATAGTCAATTACAATGATCATTGCTACATAACTATTTAAGTTAACAAATAACAATGGTATTAAAAACTGAATGATATAATACTCAAAAAATGCAGCATCTATAGAATACATAGCAGTACCTTTTATGGTACCTGGACGATCTAAAGCAAATAGTGATAGTGATTATAAAGCTACTAACTATGTAATCTCTATGTAGTAGTCTCCTTAGCAGTAGTCGCCTAAACAGTCGAATGTCAAAAGTGCCTGTGAAATCGGTACCCATGAAATCTAAAGTGATTCTTGCTTGTGAAAACAGTACCTATATAACATCAAAGTGACTTGTGACACAAAGTGACTTGAGCTGGTGAAAATTACATCTAGCTTATTACTGTATAAAGTGCCCAGTGCTATGAATGCTTCCCCACCCTCAGCCGCCCCCCACCCCTCCACCTTGAAGGATGGAAATGCCCACTTTTCCCCTCTTCCTCCCCTCTTTGCTGGATGCCATCTTATTGCATCCGAAGGCGCCCTCAGGTTCACCCCGTACCCCCCCTAATCTAACAGATTCTGTATTGGTACGGCTTGTTTATCTATTGCCACCTCAGCCTACTTTATATCCCAGAAAGAGCTTCTTCTCATGCAGCAGATAATTCTTTCAAAAAAGATTCAGCTTCGTGGGTGTCTTAGAAAATAAAAAGAAATTCTTTGGCCAATACTTTTAACTTAGATTGTTTGACCATTGTTGCTTGGGCCCCCTTCCTTTTGAAAGAATCAATCATCTTAACGAAGTCCTTCCGTCTACGTGCTGAAGCTGCGGACATTTCCAAGACTATTTTAAGATGTTGGATCTCTGTGGTGGAGAATGATCTTTTTGCAATTGCTGTGCTTAATATTTTCTCCTTAATTCTGTAGTTCGCAAAGTTCATAAGGATTGTACGCGAATATTTTGCGTTTGATTGTTTCTGTGCTGGGACTCTGTGCGCTCTAGTAATTGTAAGGTCTCCTTGCAGCTCTGGGATTACTTTCCTCAGGAGTGACCCAGTCCACTCGACCAATTCAGCGCTTTCGGAGCCTTCAGGGTTTCCAACTAGACGAAGTTGGATCGTCTATTGTAGTTTTCTAGGTCCTGGAGTTTCGACTCCATCTGATTTTTACTTTTGTTTAAGACTTGTATATCTTGTTGCATGACTGAAAGATTATCCTCCCGATCAGAGATACGACTTTTGGCTTCTGTTAGTCTTTTGGGGATTTAAATATATTTTCTTACAGTTTGGTTAGTATTTCATGTAGCTGTGTATTCATAAGTGACTGAGAAACTTTAAAATCCATAATGTCTTTTAGAATAGTTATTAGCATTTTTTTTATCGAGTCATCGCCGCTCACCTCATTTCCCAGAGGCACTTGATCCTGGTCAGACTTAGAATCAGATTCAACCTCTTAAGTAATTTCTTGACTGACACTTCTTGCTCCCTGTACGGGCTGCACTGCTATTTGCTCACATAGAGTAGGGGGAACATTGTGGTCGGGTTGTAGGGAGTTTGTCACTTCCTGCATCTGAACTTGCGGCAGAGCTGGTTGAGCCGGTTGAGCCGGTGGAGCCGGTGGAGCCGGTGGAGCTGAGCTCATTGTCTCCTCATAGCTGACCTGCATAGCGTCTTTTGACTTAGTCTTAGTCTAATGTGACGGATATTTATGAAAAAGATGGTATTGCTTAGGGCTAAGTAAGATCTCATTGTTAAGACTTTCCATCTCTACATCCGCAGCTTGGTCTGGGCAGGTCTGTGCCGCCATTCTGCTCTCTGATAAGTGGCTGACCATATTCTCCCCCACTTCTTGCTCCGGTATACACTCATCATCATCCGATGTGTCATTAAGCACATTCCGCGGAGATTGCTTTTCCTTCTCGGCCAAAGCCTTAGCCTTAATCTCCATCCTCTGCTTCTCATTCCTCTGACCCCTGGGCATCCCTCTTGGAGCCGGAGAGGGTGTTTTTGCTTGCCCTGCCATTTCTGAAGTTTCTTTCTTTTCACCTGCCTTAGTTTGTTTTGTGCGCATCTCCGATTGTATAAATATATAGACTGTATAGAGGGAGCAAAGAAAGAGACAGACAAATCAAGCAGGGATGTATATGTTTAAGTGCCTCCGTAGGCTAGTATCATAAAAATCTCAAAATTGGCCGTGCAGCATTTAAGGGGGACCCCCTGATTGAGACTCAAACACAAGTGACAAGACCACACCACACTGAGCAAGTAACCACCTATCTGGAGGCCGATCATAATACTGACGATAATACTCTAATTTGTTCTATGTTGAACTACTGATGGACTATTCATAGACTATGATTTTCACTTAGTGCAGTCTGTTTAGAAGATGGTAGAGAGTGACCCAAAAATCCAGCTGGCAGGTGGATATAGGGATGTATGTGAGCTGTATGTGAGACTGTAAGTCTGCAGAATCCAATCAAAAATAGTAACAGAGGGTGGAAAGAAAAAAAAAACTCAGCAGAAGTTCTGATAGTCCTAATAGTTCTGGTAGGGGGTAGAAGGTAGAGATTACAATTCGCTAAGAGCTGAGGTGTAGGTGCTGATGCTGAAAAGAGTCTCTGCCACTCTGCTGGTACTGCCAATGTCTTAATCCTCCTTTTCCTTCCTTTTCCCTCCCCCTTAAGGGGTCCTCCTCGCTCAACTTACTCAGCTCAGCTTTGCAAAGAATCAGGGGGAGGGGCTCACAGTGCCATTTGCATCTTACCAGTACCGGTTTCCAGCGCGTAGGATCAATGCCATCTGCGTCTTTACCCGTCTTTAGCAGTCTTACCAGTACCGGTTTCCAGGTGTTTCCGGCGCGTGGGAGCAGTACCTATTAGCTCAAAACAGCCGAAATGTAGCTGCTGCAGCGTGTCGTGCTCACAGGGCTCACAGTACTCCGCGTCTGCTGCGTCTGCCTCCAAGAAAGCGAGAGAGCCAAGCAGCAGCATCCAGCGTCCAGCGACAGATGGAAAACAGCAAACGGCTGTTAGCCGATTTTCATTTTATTTCATGACAGCGCGTTCCCCTCTCCGAATCCAACGTGCAATGGGGCAGTCATCTCAATCCTGCTCTGCTTGAGAAGCCACCAGGGCAGGAGCAGGCAACAGGAAGCAGGGAAGTGGGCTGGGCGGGGCACAGGTGTGCCGAGCGGCGCCAGCGGCTCTTTGTGTGGGCTATGTCCACCGCCATTCCTGACCCCGGGAAGCAGAGTCTCATGCTAATGGACCCATTGACAGTCCTAAAGAGCCCAAAACTTCAGAATTTCTCCTTCCTTCACAGAAGAGTGCACGGTGATGCCAGCCAATGATTTAAAACATGGGAAGGAACCTCTTGAGGGTCAGGGGCTCACTCTAGCAGAGGCCGGCGGGTCATAAGCAGATACAATTGAAGATTCGGGCCAGCTGGGCAGTTGCAGGAAGGCCTCTGGAGCTTGTTTTGTCCATGTAGCACAGAACAGTAGATCAGCAAACTGATCCTTGATGTCACTCACGTTAGCCAACGATGAAGGGAGCAAGTCCAACCTTCCTTCACAGAGAGCAGGGTGGGCCTCAAGCAGCATGGCAGTCCTCGGTAGGAAAAAACATGCCTCAAGCAGCAGGGCAGTCATTTAAAGAACAAGGTTCGGCTTCAAACAAGAGGACAGTCTTCTGGGGAACAAGGGAGTCATTTCCTCTGTATTCTTCACAGGTCCAGGAGTGTACTGAAAAGGTGACTCAGTAGGTCCAATATTTATACCTGGTACTAGTCTTTGAAGTGGGGTTGACATCATGACTACCCCTTACATCTGGAAAGTTTTCCCTTGCCCTGCCAAGGCTCCAAGTAGTCTGGTGTGGCAAAAGACTGCTGTCAGGTCCCTTTGTGTGTTTCTTGGGACCAGACCTTTAAAATGTAAGTGAGGCAAGGAACAGCTCTGCCCCATCCATCCTGGCTTTATGTGGGTGGCACAATAATGTGTGTGCTAATATTTAACATTTAATGTGCCTGGATAGAATGTGTATCCATCACCTTGATATGCTAAAATCACTTTTTGGATCTTCTGGGAATTAAGGGCAATTTCAGTGCTAATAATGAACAGGGAGCATGGCTAACCACAAAGTTCACTGAAGTCAGGGGTAGACAGCAATGCCTTTCTTGACAAGATGTGTAACATGGTACAGCAGTGGTGTGGCAATTGTACTGAATGCTGCAAAAGGGTTAGAATACCAGTTTTTTTAATTACTTTGCATTAAATGGGTTAATGCCTGTCATTCGCAACATGCATTTTAAAAATGGATGCACGCAGAGCAATCACCATGGAAGCACAAGAGAGAATTCACGCAGGATAATTGTTCCACAGACAGTCATATTATATAGATGCACATACCGAGCCCAGCACATGACTGACATCAATGCACACAGACCAATGGTCATACATAACAGGGACCACAAAGTGATATGTGTCCTGAAATGGACTGATGTGAAGCAAGAGTGCACAGGGAAAAGTGCACTACTGGAGCACTAGTGATGATCATTACAGGTGCACTGTGGGAATGACCACAATGGAGCACTGAGTGACTCGCCTCATGGGAGCACTGTGCATGAGGTAAGCACTAGTTGTTCTGCAAGTGGTGAGCACTGGGTTTTGGGCATCAATGGAACAATGGGAGATGTAGAGAGTAGGGATACAATGTTATATAAATTGTGGGTGCACATAGTGATGCACAGAAGGTGCACAGAATGATGGTTTAATAGGTGACACACAAGGTTATGGAGCAGTGGGAGATGGGACAATTAGAAAAGTTGCCATAATTCTAGAGTGAACTACTCAGCCATTTATATATATGTTTCTATGCAATATGGACTGACAACTTTTTTCCATATAAGTATAATGAATGGAATTCTAAGTAAAATTTTCTGAATGTGATATGCTATTCATGTGACATTTTGTTTGAGGACAAAGACATTTCTGTCACGTTCCTCAATGCTTTTCAGGAATGCCAGGGATCAGTGGCCTTTATGACTCTCTCTCCTAACTCTCTAGCATCCCCCAAGAAAACAGGGAGATGATAAAGCAGTCTGTCCATCACAGCTGCTGTTTAAATAAGGAACATTTACATATGAGACTATTCAGTCAGACATTGAAACATTTCTCTCATTGATATTAAAAAGTTTCTGTTTCCAGTGGAATGCCTTCTTACTTTAACGAATACACTGTTATATTACAACTTTAGATAATATCCTGTAAGAGCAAGAGATTCATATTACACATACTAAAGAGATTATGAAAGTATTTGTAATTCCTTAGACTTACTTTCATTCATACTGTAAAATATGTAAGCAGAAAAAGGAAAAAGGGCCCAAGTACTAAACGGTTTTGTGGTTGCAAATACTCTGATTTGAAGTTTGAGACCAGTCAAAATGTACTTCTCATGTACAAAACCCAGTTTAGAAGTCAGCAAAGTTTTCCATCTCCTAAAAAAGGATTGTGACTGGGAATGATGTGGTACAGTGGCCAGAGCTGCCGCCTCGGGAGCTGGGGATTCGGGTTCAAGTCTCAAGGTCGGCGCAACATCCTGTGATTCTAGGCAAATCACTTAATCTGCCCATGCCCATGACAGCGCCTAAATACCCTCACGGGTGATAAGTCGCGCTACATAAATGAACAAACAAACATATCGAATCACAATTTAGAACGGGCATTTTGTGGGTGCACCTTCCAAATTGTGTTTCGCTACCAGATGTACCACGGGTTTGTGAGTGGAGTTCTAGTCCCAAACCATTGAAAAGTTACGGACTCCCATGTTGAGGTTGTAACATATTCACAAAATGGAAGAGGTACCCTTTAGACGCCCACCTTTTTAGGTCTTGCCTACGCAGCGCGCATGCGCTGATAGGAGAGAGACCTAATGCCATCGGTACAGCTTTGGGGGCAAAAACGTGCACGCGTTGCATTGCTTGCAATGGCAACGCGTGCACGTCTGGCGATTTCCTTGCGGGAGCGCGCGGCGCCATATAGTGGCGCCATATGGTTGCACGCTCCCGCAAGGGAATCTCGCAGACCCCTCCCCAGCGCAATTATAGCAAAAGTAAACAAGCATTGGCATAGCTAATAAGTCTCGCTTTTGGGACCTTATAAGTATGTTTACTTTTACTATAATCGCGGCACCCGCGCTTCGCTTTTAACATTAAAAGAGAAGCGCAGGTGCAGTGATTATAGCAAAAGTAAAGAAATCGTTTTTTTTTCTATTTCTTTAATTTTGCTATAATCGTGGCACCCGCGCTTTACGTGCCGCGATTATAGCAAAAGTAAATATACTTCTACGGTCCCAAAAGCGAGACCTATTGGCCATGCCATTGCTTGTTGTCAATGTGGGTGCAGCTTTCAGGAGCTGCAGACTGCGGTCTAGGAAACCACTTCCAATTGTCACTGCCATTTTTCAAAACAAAATTCAGTTTTTTTTAAATCGCAGGCCTATTTCCTTTTAGGAAATGGCGCTGCCCACAGCTGTGGATCAAGACTGCAACGCACATGTGAGACTTACCCAGTGGAATAGTATTGGCATGGGCCCTATGCAAGCAAATAATGCTGCACAGTAAATCACAGCCATAATTTGGGTGTATTGGGTCTCTATTATCACTGAGACCTAGTGCTACTGTACTAGCTGCACTATTGATGCCTACAGCCCTAAGAGGCGCCTATCTCATGGGCATCACTTGTCCAGTGAGAGTGTTAATTGTGGCAGGAACCAAACTGTGAGATAATGGGTGTCATGTAAGGCCTGTGCAGGCAGCAGGACAGCAGATTCAATTCAGACCAAACCTGCAAAACGTGGGATGGTTGGCACCCTACCCATCAATCCTTGGGTGGGGGGAGTTATGGAGTTCCATGTTGGTGGATTGAGTGAAGGTCGCTGGGCCACTGCTCATACTGCCCATGCCTAGCGCCGGCCCTGGCTGCTACATCATTATGTTTGAATGGAGTGGACATTTTTGGTAAGAGGAGATATCTCTGGTCCAATGCAAGCATGTTTTTAATGAAAGCAAACAACTTAAGCCAAATCAAATGCTATACACAAGGCCATCAACATATGGGTGCAGCGAAAGGTCCTCACTCAGTAGGATTCTTAAAGATTTCTTTCAGTTTTTTTGTTCTCAGAATAACTTGCGACTGTCTGATATGAAAACATGGGACAATTTCCTCCTTGCACATCTAATGCTGGAAAAAAACAATACATGAGCTATACATTTCTACATAAGGCACACATTATTGTATGGTATGTGAATACTGTTTGTTAATTCATGCATTTTTGTACATTGCTGTACTTTTTTTCTTAATTTATACATTAAAGATTATAGTACTATGCGGGTGTCAGCACCCTGGCATATATCAGCAGCAAGTTGACAGAAATCTATATTCTGCCACATTAACGAGGGGTGATAAACTGGCATTGAGACCAATATGGCCCCAATTAGAGGTAATAGGAATTGCTCCTGCCACGTGTAACTAATATTTTCCTTTTTTCCTTCTAGTGTTTGTTTCAAGTGCACAATGTTCTAATAACGCATGACTTGCTACCATGGGAAAATGTTGCTTCTGTGTTTTGATGGCGAACCCTGGCTACTTTCCCTTCAGACCAACTTATAAATCCTGTGGCTACCTTCTCAACATATTTTAAAATGATCTTGGAATATGCCCCATTTAACTCATAGTTTCGACTTTTTCTACGTCCCAAGTTCACCTCCTGTGAATTGCAGGGATTCAGGCTCGGAGTAATATAGATAGCTATGTATGCCTTATCGGTTTGAAAACTCACCACTTTATCCTGGTCAAGACAAAGATAGACTTGATGACATTAAAGAAGGAACTTCCAAAGACCAGGTCTTTCAATTGTGTTATGATCTGCTAATACTTAACAGATTTACAATGAAGTATGGATGTTGAATGTTTCCACAGTAATGAACAGGCTACGAATGTCTCACAAGTGTGTAACGTAAGAATGGGTGCAAAGGTTACACACTTGGAAATGTTGAAATAAATTACACTTAAGGTCCTTCCAAGAGATGTGTTAGATAAGTAGAGAGTGAATCCCATGCAAGTAGTGATCTCTCACTACCTCTTTCTAGTAGCATTGCCTACACTTTTCAGCACATCTGAGAGAAACCAGAAATGTCAAAGAACATTTGCTGCAGACACTGTGGTAGGGATCTTTAATTACCCCAGTTTTCAAGGGAAGGGGAATAAAGGTTGCTCCTGAATGGACATCAATCCATTTTAGGTTTACTAAGGGTAACATGGGTGCTCATACTCTGCTGCCACATGTGCAATGCAATAGATTATGATCTGATGTAACAGCGACATATATAGGTCTTCCCTTATAACTATAGTACAATCTATCTTTATTCAGCCAATGCTGCCATAAAAGTTCACATAAATACAAACGACATAAAAAAAACTTTAAACATGGCAAAACTAATGGAATAAAAAAGGTAAAAGCTATTGTAAGGCCATTCTAAACTCTGCTTAGTCAGTAGAGATTGCTTGCCTTAGGATTACATAAAACACGCCACTGCCATATGCCTTACACTCCTAAATCCTAGTAAAAAAATTAGCACCTCGTTAGGGAGGGCCATTACATTTGAAGGAATAACATGGAGCATGTTTCTAGGTCACATTGCTAGCAGCAGCGGTGGGCAGTGCAATACAGTATTCAGGACCCTACACTGCCCTGTCTGATTCTCCATTCTCCCATTCTAACTGCCAGATATTCTCCCTCTCCTTTGCAAATGAAGACACTATTACCCTTGTCAACTCATATAACAACCTAATGGAAAACGATTTCCTGACTTTTGTCCAAGATATGCAGGAGAGACTAAGATCCTTTCAACACAAGGAGGACAACTCTAAAATGATCCATCTTATTTGGGGAGGTGTTTTCAATATTCATCCCTGCCAAATACCCAATGTTGCGGATTTGCAGACGACAACGACGTTCCACTAGCCCATTTCGTCCACAATAAATCTGGCAACGCTCTGAATAACACACTGTCAGAGTTTGACTTATTTATCGCTAATTCCCTGAAGGCGGAGAAAAATCAGTTCAATCCAACTTACGTGGCTAGAGGCCACCAGACAACAGTGGACTACATCCTGCTGTCCCACGGTCTCGCTACAAAAGTCACAGATCACCAAGTAATTGGCAACACACTAAGTGATCACTACGCACTAAAGATTGAATTCCATCCATCTGAATACAAATCTAAGGTCACTGATATAGCAACTGCCCTCGCTCAAGACAGCTTGCAACTGCGTAAACATAATGGTTATTCCATAAAATGGGAAAAGATCGACCCACAAAATCTCACAAAAAAAATTAGTTAACCAGGCGTACCCACATATTCTTAATTGTTTGGACCTAGCCCTAAATCATACGGAAGTCCTACTGAACTTCGCAGAAATTCTGACAGTAGCCAAGAGACTACTCACGGGGAATACAACCAACAAACATACAGAAAGGAAAGGTTGGTTTAACCACAACTGTACGAGAGCCCTAACTGATCTAAAATCTGCCCTCCACAAAAAACCAAGAGACGTGGGCCTTATTCAATCTCTAAGAAGAAAATACAAACTGGAACGCAAACTAAAACTACAACAAATGAAAGAGAAACTCTGGAATGACCTAGACAAGAGCTCCCAATCAAAAGACAGCAAGGATTTCTGGAGAACGATTAGATCCCCATTCCTCTCGGACAACAACTCTCCCAAGATAGAGGTCGCTACAGACGAGGGAACTTGGATTGCCCACTTTGAAAATATATTCAAAGACCAAGGAACCACAGACCATCCATCTCACTTCCAAAACGAAGTACAATATCCAATCCCAATTTCTTTTGACATCTCCGAAATCCTGGCGGCTTTTGAAAAGAGTAAAACAGGGAAAGCCCCGGGGCCTGATGGCGTCCCTGTGGACCTTTTTAAATCTAACCATGAGCTCTGGGCACCCATCTTGACGAGAGTATGCACAGCAGCAGCCAGTGAGGGCATTTTGGACTCCTGGACCAGATCAATCATGGTCCCCATCTTTAAGAAAGGGGACCGACAGGACCCAAAATGCTATCGTCCCATATCCCTCCTGGACTCCCTTGGCAAACTGGTGGGGAGGGTCATTCTGGAGAGACTACATCAGTGGAGTGAGGAAAAGGGTATCATCTCGGACCTACAATTCGGCTTTAGAGAAGGCCTTGGGACAGTAGAGCAGGCACTTAGCCTTATAATGGCCAAATACACGCATGCAAAGAAATCGACGGTATACATGGTCTATGTGGACCTGTCTGCCGCTTTTGACTGCGTCGCACACTCCAAATTATGGACAGTCCTAAGAGCAATGAACGTGGACCCCTCACTGCTGGATCTTCTTAGAGAGCTCTACTCCGGGGCCTCGGCTAGAGTTCGGTTCGGAAAGAACGGTGAGCTGACGGCATCATTTGGCGTGGAGCGAGGAGTTAGGCAGGGCTGTGTTCTGGCCCCCTTCCTTTTCTCGCTCTACACAAATGGCCTGGAGGAGGAGATGCTGAGGGGGGCTCAGGACCTCCCAAAAATGAAACCGAGATCGATTCCAGCGCTCCTCTACGCGGATGACGCTGTCATCCTGGCCCGAACGCCGCGCAAACTCCAGCTCTCACTAGATAGATATACCACCTTCATGAACGCCTTGGATCTAAAGGTTAATGTTAAAAAAACGTTCGTCATGATCACGGGGGGGGCGAAGAAAGGAAAAAAAAGTATCTTTCTCGATAGCCAACCATTGAAGGTCACCACACAATACCCATACCTCGGGATCATGATTGATGATAAGCTAACCTGGAAACCAGCAGTGGAAGCGAGATGCCACCTTTTTAAGCGCTCAATAGCAGCCCTGCAGTCCTTCTCGAGGAAATTGGGAAGGAGGCGGCCAGCAGAACTGCTAAAAATTTACAACGCCAAGTGCCAAGCGATTGCTCTCTATGGAGCAGGGGTCTGGGGCCATATAGATGTTGGAGCCCTACAAAAAATTGAAAATCAATGTATAAGATTCCTTATTGCTACCCCAAAAGGCTCACCAACCTACGCCTCCCACATGGAACTGGGAATTCCGTATTTGCAGGATCTCCTTAAAATCCAGCCATTGCTTTTGTGGAGGCGTATATGGACTTCGGATGCTAATACGCTATCACAGTCGATAGTGGCTGACACAATGTCACTCGATCACGCCTCTAGATTAAAATGGCTCCGCTACATCAGAAACTTTTTTACAGATATGGGCCTTGAAAAATACTATCTCCACCCAGAATCGATTGTTGCCCTCCCAAAAAAGGAGCTCAAGGAACTTACACTACGGCATCTGGAAACACTAAGACTGTCAACTGAGGCTGCAAAACCCTCAGTGGTTCACGCGAACACAGTCCAGCTAACTTTTGGCATTCAACCATACCTTACTCTGCATACCAAAACATATGAGAGGATGCTGCTCACCAGGCTCAGACTGAACCTCTTTTTCAGACTGGTTGCTTTTCCTCTAAATAAGGCCTGGGACTCAAATCTGCCTCCGTGTCCCTGTGATGCGATATCAACTCAATCAAATATCCACGTCATTATCTTTTGTAAATTTTACCAACCCCACAGAAAATTTTGGATACTTCCGCTATGCAGGCGATGGGGCCTAAGACAATGTCGACCGGCCTTCCTTACACTGCAAACCTTAGAGTCTGAAGAAGTCTGTTACCTGGTCCTAAACTTTTTAAAATGTATTATGAACCATAGAAAAAACCTTTAACAAACTGCATTAGGAAAAAACATTGATTCCCAGAAGCAAAAAATTCCTCTTCTTAAACAAATGACAGCTGTTTCTTCTTTCTTACTGTACATGATTGTTCTCTTTTATGGTTTTCTTCGTGACAAACCGAATAAAGAATTATTAACTACTGTACAGTTTACCTTTACTGTCCTGTGAAGACAGACATAAAAAGTTCCATTACACAAAAAGCAAAATGATTCACTTTATCATTTGTTGTTTCAAGGCATGAAATAAATGAATGAGTTGACCCTCAGAACATTTGTGATCAGACTCAATTGCAAGTTACATGTGTGGAAGAGGCAGTTTTTGAAATGGAGTAGACGAATCTATAATCATTTTAAAATATACCTGACAAGTGGCTCCACGTCATGTATAGCACCTTCGGCCAGTTCTAGCAGCTTAACCAGGCTCAAGCGGCATACTGGGGCTGTGAGTGTTAATAGTACAACTACAAGCACCAGGGTGCAACATGCTGTAGGCTGAAAGGGCGGGAATGGCGGATGATGTCATGATGGCACAGGGCAGACTGGTGAAATGAAAATATTTAGTTTCTGGCTCTTTCTGCCTTTTTTCTTGAAGACAATTATCATGGCTTAAACAGTCCAGTGGATGAGAGAGCGCAGATTGCCTTTCAGAAACAACCATGACTATATGGCCAGTACGGGTCGACCATAAACGCTTGTGAAACCGGCGTGCTAGGAAAGCCCTAACAACGCGAGCAGCAGTAGATGGACACGTCTGAGAAGATGCCGAGAAAAGAAAACCAACCTTGTGGCGCCCCTCTTACGAAGCCCACCCAGGGCCTTTAGGTTGACGTCATCAAGGTGGAGCCTCAGCATCACCAGTGTGAACCGCCCTTCTTGAACAGGTGCAACACGTGCTGCCCGGAGAGGGTCGGCAGTGCTTCAATATAAAAGTTTGTTGAACGGGAATCCTCACTCAGTAGTACCTCCTGGCTGACAGGAAGGGAGTAGCGAAGCAACACATTTAGTCAAGAAAAAAAAAACACTTTTAAAAAAGAATCCTGGGACGAAGCACAGAGAAACGCGCAGCAGAAAATGAAAAAGGCGGCGAGAGACGGGGTCCGTCAGCCTGCTTTAGCGGCCAGTCAGCAGAGCGCGCGGTTCTCCGTCCTCGGGGAAAACGCGTCCTAGGAGGCACCGCTCTCTCTTTCCAGATCCCACTCAGCGCTTGGATTTTCGTCGCACAGCCGCAGCCTGGGAAGGAGCGGCAACAAGTTGTACCAGCCCTTTGCGTTTTTCATGGAGGGAGACCTCCGCTCGAGGATGCCGCGCCAACTTGGATGTTGATTCCCCGGCACTTTTTATCTCATCTTAAAGGTAGGTCAATGTTTTATATCCGACTGTGCTGGCTCACTGAAGAGGGACGGCTACAAAGAAAATGTTTCTTTCAAGCGACAAAACGTCGTTTGGTGGTAAGACTCGGGGTAGAATTTTTTGCACGCGCATTGATGATAAATACCATCTGTACTAGTTGAGGGAATGGCATGGACCGAAATATATTGATCTATAAATCGGTTGCTAGCAAGCACTGAACGGCGGCGGTTCAACAAAGCGATTGTACGGCGGAGTTTAACAAAGCGATTTGATAATGACTGATGCCCAACGGCCACAGGTGACGTAGTGCAGCTTCACCGTGTCTTGCGTTTTATGGTCTGTCGTTTTTTTATAACATTTCGCGGAGGTTCGCATGCATTGAAACGGGTACAAAGTCTGCAATGTATTTAATAGGAGAGCACCGGCACTTCTCAGAAAGAAACAGGTTAACTTACTAGTGAGTGCCTGCACTGAGTACGGGGCAATTATCAGCTGCCCAATTAAAGAAAGTAATTGCAAACACCGTTGGAGAGGGCAAATTAACAGTCGCGAAGTGTGGTATTGCAAGGTCACAGCGATAAATACATTAATACTTAAGTGAGTTGAGCATGAGATTTGACATTCTGGGCAGCGCACCCTTGTCGGAGCAACGGGTTTTAAAGTTTGCCCAAGATCACGGGCTCGTATTGGAGCGCTCTCACAGATGCAGTAAGCCTGCAAGCACGTCTCCCAGTTCCACTTTTCACTTAGTTTTGTCTGTTAGCTCTTCGCATGCTAGGATCTCTGATAGTAATGTAAAATAGAAAATACAAGTCCCACAATGCAATACTTTCTTGGGTAAAGTGAAGTACTGGCTCAAAATGTCCCAGGTGACATGGTACACTGCCTTTATTTGTGGTGAGAATATCTGGTGATTTGATTAACAGACCTCACTGTCTTTCTCCTGGATTAACAGTCACACCCATCCAGTTGCTGCCTCCGGTTATGTTTATACAATTAAATAATATAATCGCAGTTTGTGCTTCCCGCCACCCCAGGTACACGCTGTGTAACGACGCTGTTACTCGGCGAGTGTCTGACAGCTAACATCCCGAGGGTGCTGGCCAGCCTGTTTCCTCTGGATCTGCAGGAAGTGGGGGGGGGGGGGGGGTTATATCTTCTCCCCCACCCCCGTAAAAAGACCTACTCTGTGTAAATGCACGTTCGTTCTCAATAGCCATTCCTGATGTACGTCAGCAATACTGTTCTCTTACCCATTCAGAAAAATGCCCTGTGCTCCTTACTGATAATTAGATTGTTTGATGCTTTTCCGCGGTTAAATCCAGAGAGAGGCGAGGGGGAGCGAGAGACAGAGGTCGAAAGCAGTTGCATATCGCAAAATGACGCCTCTGGGTTTTCCATAAATCAGATATTCGCCCTCTGAAGAGTTGTGGGGCCCCCGAAGGCTTTGGGGGCTGTCCGTGGGCGAAACAGAGAATGATGTTTAGGTGTCTCTTTTTTTTTTGTCCTCTTTGGGAGTGACGTGCTCATCCGGGCACTACGGTAGCACAGTCTGAGAAGCCCAGACTTCCATGCGAGGAGGGGTGCAGCATACACTTGTGCTCTGCTGTCCAGATCTACAACGTTGGCAATTGATTAGCTGATGAGATGTGGAAACCCATTGGCTAGATGAGGGCTAGATCAGATGTAACCAGACCAAAATGCTAATGTTATCAATTATGTCTGTTAGTAACACAAACCTTGTTTCTGTTTACGTGGCACCTAACGGATCCCCTGGAATGTATAAGAGGCCCAGTGGAGCGGACGCAGCCTGCTTTACGTTTCTACATCACATCCCTCCTCATGGGACCCTCACTGGAAGTGAGAGGCCGTAGCATGTCCACGTTTCCCTTATGCACAAAGCGGTCAACTACATGAATCCATGTGAAACCAACAAGATACGGAAGAAACCAATTTAGACGGAATATATGTAGCTTTAAAGTTTGCTATTTCCCACACAGCATTGTGAAGCATGGCTTTCTGATTGGGTGAATTCTTTGTGGGGTTTTTTAAGTGATGTTTCTTCCCTGACAGAGTAGAGCAGAGTGCTGCGCTCAAATTGGTCTAATTTTCCCACCTATCAACAATGTCTGTATTTCAAGAACTGAAGCATTTTTACAGAAGTTCTCCACGGCTTATCACTCTAGCTCGTATGTTAGGGAGCAATGCTGGGGTAGAGGTGGGCGAGCCACTGAAAGCTCTAACCTGAAGCCTGGCTCGGCTTCAGGTCATGTTGGAAGCACAAGGCCATAACGAGCCGAGCTTTATATGTGTAATTTTATATAGCGCAGACATGGCCCGATGGCATCAGAGCGCTTTACAACAGTAGCATGATACAAGGGTACAGCAAGTTACAGTTACAATAATTACTCTCAGACATACTGCACCGATAGCTAAAACCAGGACAAAAGCAGCCGTTGATATCGGACCCTGGCACACACACACAGACAGTATTTACCCGTTCGGCCATACTGAGGCGCCGTGGTCGGATGCTATAACGTCGCTGCTACTCACAGCATGTCACTAGCTGGCAAAAGGTGCCATTTTACTAGGACTCAAGATACAACACGTACTTGTGTGTGTCGGAACCGATAGGGACTGTGAAGCGGTGACTCTTCTAAAAAAAAATTCCCCAGCTATATTAAGGCCGGGACGGAATTATAACCGGCCAAAGCCATTCGAAAGTTGCGGGTCGTAGTCCCGATCGACGAAACACATGTTGGCTGGAGCGACAAGAAAACATTAAATACACCTATATTTGTCGTACTTGTTTACCTTGTCATATGTTATTAACTACTTATATGTATGGTAGCGGAATATGGGGGATAGTGGACCCGATTCCGCTCCAGGTTGTTGAGAATACCTTTTTGAAATTTATCCTCGCGGTTCCCAATAGTTCCTCTAGTTATAATTGCCACACTGAACTGGGTCTCTCTTTTATATCCGACCTTATTAAGCTAGAACCCGTACTGTTATGGCACAGGGTATGGTCAAAAGAAGAACCTAAGCTTAATAGAGATATTTTGTCAGATGTTATTAAGTTAGATGGATACATGAGGATACCATGGCTCAGATATGTACGTAATTTTCTATCTGATATGGGTAAATTAGAGTATTTTTTAAATCCGCTTACTACCTCAGCTATTTCCAGAAAGGATCTTAAAAAAGAATGCCTGACACACCTAGAATCCTTAAGATGTGCTGTGGAGGTTTTAAAACCAACCGTCCTTCAACATGAATTAGTTTTAACTACTTTTAATATTCAACCCTATTTGACTTATGTACCAAATAACTTTGACCGATTCTTACTCTGTCGTTTTAGATTTAATATCTTTCACAGATTGGTCAGCTTTCCCACAATCAACGACTGGTCTCGTGATTTGTCCCCATGCCCCTGTGATGAAACCTATCCTCAAAGCACCATGCATGTTGTATTATTTTGTCGTTATTATATTCATGATAGGCGAACTATATTATTGCCCTTCCTAAAGATGATTGGACATAGTCAGTGTCGCCGTGCACTACATGAGATCCAATGTTTGGATAACCACCTTTGTGTTGCAACAGTCACTTCTTATTTGAAAAGTGTTTTTTATTAGAAAAAGGATGATCTTATAATGTATTTTATTAAATACCTTTGGGCATCATGCTCTTCTTAACCCAAGTTTTTATGACTTTCATGTATTGTTGTATTTTATTTCTGTACACTTTTATGATTGTTTTTGCTTACAATCGAATAAAGTTTTTCTGATTCTGAACTACTTATATGTAAATACTGTCTGTATGTGTGCCAGGGCCTGATTCTAATTTCATACAGATCCTTGGATCTGAATTGTAGGGTGTTGGGTGATTACCCCCTCCCTGTGCACCATATACTAAATAGCAATAAGTAATAAATATACCGGTACGAGTGAGCGCCACTACCAAACAGGTTACTATCATCCCAGAACAAAAGCAGCCGTTGGAGAGGGGCGTACACTGTTAAGCATTGATGTAAGATAGTAGGGAGGCACAATGAAGGTAGTTTCTCTCCTGGACACGGTACTTCGGTATGGTTGTGTGTGATCAAGCCAAGTGCCTGTCAAACAGGAGGAGCTTGAGGTTATTTTTGAAGGTGACTATGCAGGTTGTTGTGCGAAGGGAGGGAGGAAAGGAGTTCCAGATTTTTGTGGCACTACCAGACAATGACTGGCTCATGTACTGTTCTTGACTGAAGGGGGGGGTGGGTTCCAGGAACAGGGCTTGGGCATTTCTGGACCTCCCTATTTGCTCCAGAGATTTTCAGTTTATTATTTAGATTGGAGGGTGAATGGGAGTTCAGTGCTCTGTGGGTAGTGCTGGCGATTTTGAATTTGGCCCGAGCTTCAATGGGAAGCCATTGGCAGGTTAGCAGGGCCAGGGAAATGTGGTCACATTTCTTGAGACCTAATGTGAAGCATGCTGTTACATGTAGAGTTGCTCTCAGTGGGTCTAGATGATCTTTGGGAAAACTTGAGAGAAGGGCAATATTGTAATCTATTCTGGAGAGGACGAGAGACTGCACCAATGTTTTGAGGTCTTGTTCTGGGATCAGTTGTCTGACGCCCTACTGCTGCCTGAGTTGGTGTCGTGCACTTTTGGCCATGGCTGTGATGTGGATGTGGAGATTTGGATAATTGTCACGGGTGATGCCAATGGATCTAGCATTCTGGACAATGACAGGGCAGCCATCCAGGACGGGAAAGTTGGCCATCCATTCCTATACTGGGGTTTTTGCATTCAGAGGTGAGATCAAAAGAAATTCTGAGCTTTAGATGATGGTTAAACATCCAGTTTTGAATCTTTAGGATTATGATTGAAAGGAAGACCAGGTCTTCAGGGGAGGCAATTTTCTTGTATATTTGAGTGTTATCAGCGTAGAGATGGAAGAGACTCCCAGTGTTTCTCACAATCGCACATAGTGGTTCTAGTGGCTTTCACGTGGCTTTTGCCCCTCTCTACCTACCCAGGATGTATTTTTTTTGGCCAGAGCTGCTGACTTTGGAACTCAGGAACCAGGTTTGAGCCTTGGCATTGCCTACGCATCATGTAATTCTGGGTTGATATCTTAATCTCCCCATGCCTATGAACATTGGTTGTGACCTTGTGTTATGTCACTGGTACTCACATAAAGCGATCCAATACCTTTGGCTCGAGTTCACACTATAATTTAAACCAGACGTTTCCAAAGAGTAGTTTGTGAGCTACAAGTAGAGCTCCAGCTACCTGTCAGTAGCTCTCCTGTGTGCAACCCACTTTCTACATTGGAACCATTACGTGTTGAATTATCATATGTAAATCAAACTTGTGTATCTCAAGACAAAAATGTGTGGATTTTCTGAACCCATCAGCAGATTTTAGAGAAATAATGGCTGAATTTCCAAAATACATTTAAAGCTGATATTTAAATTATAAATCGGGTGGGAAGACTTATTGGTAATATTACATTTGTGCGAGGGGCACTGCAGATGTAGCTGGCATGCATTATCTAAATATATTCATTCCAAATTGACAAAGCCTTTGTTGGCGTCTAAAATTTTGGGGGGCATTTGATGACCAGTGCAAACCCAAAGCACTTACAACAACTGCCTCCTTTTTTTGGCATTCCCCTGTCTTCAGGCAAATTGATCTTTCTCACTGTGATAGAATGGAGTTGTGATAAATTTCATCTCAAGTAGAATATCTGCTTTCCGTGTCTTAATGTTCAGTCAATGGTGACGGGTTTGGAATATTTTTAAAGCTTTACTTCTCATTAAGAGATTAGTATTGCTTTTGTCGTTTTTTATTTAATTAGTCAAATTACAGAAATATCAAGAAAAGGTTTAGTTAGTCAGCATAAAATAGACCGCGTGTTCCATAAAGGAAATTGACCCTATCTTAGTCTAAGAGTCCTAACTTAAATAGGAATCCATAATGAGTTCTCTTTGGAAAAGAGCAAAATTCTGGAGCTTCTAGTTAGTCAGAGAGTGAACTCTTCATAATGAGCAGTTCTAAAACTCAGCTGAGTTTCCCAACAAGTTTCAGGAGCAGCTGCTATTAAGTCATGAGAAAATTAATCACAAAAGTTGCTATGATGAACATAAGGAGAGTCTCCACGCAAAATGGTCAGCGCAAAAGGATATCACCTATTGGCAGTAGCTCACGGCAATCTGGGCTGAATGAAGGAAAATAATGCATAAAGCATTGAGGAATTGAAGCATAGATTTGCAATAGATGGAATTAAAAAAAACTTGAATCCCTCTAACTAGGAACACATATTTATGAAAGCACAAAACATTTGCAATCTTCAGCATGGTTAAGTCCTCTTCGTCCATTGTAAATGGGTGTTCTGATGGTCTGTCGTATCTCCTCCCATTTCCCACAGTAAACATTTACGCCATTGAGCAGTTATCTAAAAGTTTCTAAATGTCTTGCCACTAGATACACGAGGGAAGGTTCTCATGAGAAACTTTGTAGGCCTAGTCTGTTAGCTGTTAGTAACCCATTGTGTGGACAAAGGGTTAGTCTAAGGCAATTAAACATTTCTATCAGTAAGTCTTTTTGGGACCAAGCAAACCAGATCCTCGAAATGCTTAGTATTACTAATACTCTATTCATTATAAAATATAACAAAATATATTGTTTAGTGAAGTGAGGAAATCATATGGTTTGAGCAAGCAAAGAAATACATTTCTCTTAGAGCAGCACATTTTAAAGCGATGAATGATTTTTCAGTCGGATGATTAGGTCAACAGTTCTAAAAAAAAAAAACATTTTATTTTAAATGTCAAGCAGAAGTCAAAACAAATTTCCAGGCCTAGTCGTAAAGGCACATTAGGTATGAGAGCCTACTACTTATTTAAGCTGCATGTTTATTTCACACACTATAAAAAAGCATCTTCTCCTATGGTTTAAAGCTGAATAGCTCATTTATCATATTTGAATAAGCATTCTCCATGGTTATGATGAAGTTAAACACATTTTCTTTTTTTTCTTTTTTTTATTAATGAAGCTTGAAGTAAACAACATTGGTTAAAAAGAGAAAGGAAAAATCATGGTTTCATACAATACTCAATAGTTCCTCCAACAGTTAAAATTACATAAAGAACCAATAGGGCATGGAAATAAGAATAAAAAAAATCCCAAATACATAACTTGTATAAACGGACCAAATCAGGTTCACATCCAATTTTTAGCTATTCCTTAATCCACTTTTCCAAGGGATCCCAAATACGTTGCCCCATCTCATGCCTTCTTTTGCCCCACCTTAAGAAAATAGCTGATTCTAAATTATAGAGAGCCAGAATCCTTGATCTCCCAATTTAAAAAAGTGGGAGCATCAGGGCTAATCCACTGCGATGTTATAGACAGCCTTACCAAGGACATAGCTATAAACAAAAAGGCAATTCTATACCTAGTTCTCCCCTTCAACTAATTACTCTCACAACCAAGTATAACATGTTCTGCCGATAGAACAACTGAAATATTCAATTTAGAATTTAAAAAAATTTCTACATCATGGAGAAATGTATAGAGTTTAGGACAGAAAAAAAAAATATGTAGATCGTTAGCCGCTACCAGCCCACACCTCGGACAGCAATGACCTCCTCTACCTCCCCACTTAGCAATTTTTGCCGGGGTGTAGTACAAATCGAACAGTGCCATATAGCTTTGAGACCGTAAACTACCTGATATAAAGACACTGCTTGAAAGCTCTAAGGCCTGAGAAATATCTATATCTGCCCTACCCAATTTCATTTCCCACTTAGCATTCTGTAAGAGTATGTCGTCGGGAGAGCCTGAAAGTAGATGTTGATACAATACACCTATTCTAGAGCGTTTTATTATCAGTTCTATAAATAAGTTTTTCTTGAAGAACCCGGAGCCTTTCTCCCTAGCTTTCTCTACGTAGCTACGGATCTGTAAGTATTTAAAAAAAATCATGAGTATTTAAACTAAATTTCTCCTTCAGAAACTCAAAGGAAGCCATTACTCCTTCGCTTCCAAGATCACCCAACGACTTTATTCCCTGTGAATTCCACCAAAATGTAATTAAATCTTGGAAGATGGGAGGTAGAAGTCCTGCCGCAGTAAGGGGTGTATAATAGTTAATATTAGGGATCGAACAGTTACGACGGATCTTACGCCAGAATGAAAACATTGCTATTATGACCTTAAAATTTGTCTTTTTATAATAACTGGGCTCCAATACCCGTACTAATATCCCCTTAGCTTCTTCGCCCCCCAATCCTATCTCAAAAATAGAGGGCCTACAACATACTGGTACCCATGCCCTATCTCCAAGAAGTGGTATAGCAAAGTGTTGAGTAAGAGCTGACCAATAATACAGCACTAAATTAGGTATTGCCCATCCTCCCCTCTCCCTAGGGAGGTTCATCCATTTTGCTGCCCTCCAGGGGCGATGATAACCCCAGAGGAATCTATTACAACACCTTTCAGCTTGAACTAGGCTTGTATGAGAGAATTCCAGTGGAATGGTCCTGAAGAGGTATAAGAACTTTGGTAAAACCAACATTTTCAGTACATTTCCCCCTGCCATATAAAGATAGATGGAGATTGTCTAGCCTCGTCAAAGTGGAATTAATAGCATTGATTACAGGCAAAATATTTAGATCTGGAATATTTTCCACCACCGCCATGATTTTAACCCCTAAATACCCAGCTGTCTGCACCACCGGGGCATCTGAAGGAGCCATAGTTGCTGACTGAATCACCTGGGTCTTTGTGACGTTGAGTTTATAGCCAGACAAGTGGCCATATTGTTCTGCCAAGCCCCTAATAGCCAGAAATGCCGATGCCACATTGCTAGTCAAAACTACAATATCATCGGCATATGCTAATACCTTTTACTCTGCTGTGGCAACCCTGACCGGATATATATCTGCACACTTCACTATTTTACTTAAAGGGTCTATATATAATGCAAACAGAAGGGGCGAGCAGGGGCAGCCCTGCCTAGTACCCCTTCCAATGCTAAAGGATCTTGATTGTAACCCTGAGACTGAGAGAATAGCCTCCGGAGAAATGTACAGCGATTGAAGTGCTTGAAGAGATTTCAAACTAAACCTCTTCCATCGCAGGACTGCCCATAAAAACCCCCAGGCGACCCTGTCAAACGCCTTCTCGGCGTCTAACAGGATCACTCCGAGGGAAGTGTGAATGGGCTGAGCCCAATCTAGGAGAGCTATTACACGCCGAACATGGTCGGCTGTGTCTCTACCTGGGATAAAACCATGTTGCTGTAGAGACACTAAAGTAGAAATCACGGCTGCTAGTCTGGTCGATATGATTTTCGAATATATTTTATTATCTACATTTATTAACGATATTGGACTGAACGATGCAGGATCTAATTCGGGTTTACATTTTTTTTTTTAAATAAGAATTCTAGTTTTGTCGCCATGAGTCTGGTATATGTCCTCCCTGTGCTCCCCTAAATATAGCCAGCAACTCTGTCCGAATTTCCAAGCAGAACAACTTATAGAACTCGCGGGGAATGGAATCCGGACCTGCAGCTTTCCCATTGGCTAAAGACTTAATTCCTAGCTCCACCTCCTCCCATTCTATAGGGGCTGAGAGAGTTTCATTCTGCTGAGCAGAAACCTGAGTGGTATTAAGATCCTGTAAAAAAAAATCTTCTATTTCTAACTCTAAATTTAAAGGAGCAACTTCCTCTGAATAAAGACGGCAGTAAATCTGCCTGATGACCTCGATAACGCCCTCCGGTGTGTCCTGTATATAACCTCGGGAGTCCTGAATCTTTACAATGCGATTAACCAAACCACTCTCATGCAGCCGCTTGGCCAGAACCCTGCCAGCTTTTTCCCCAAATTCGAACATCATTGATCTGAATTGTAAATATTTTGCAGCAAGGTCCTGTCCAAAGAACTCCACCAGAGAGGCCCTTACTCTGGCTATCTGTGACTGATTTTCGGATATCTCTCGACCTTCCTTAATTGCACATATCAATTGAGTCTCTGCGATCCCCAATTCCTCTATCCGCCGCTTAATCTGATCCTGAGCGAGCTTTTGCCTAAAAAAAAGAAAAACTTTTAGTTTCCCCCCCTAACCGCTGCTTTAAACGTGTCCCAAACTACTGTATATGGAGCTGTATCTTTATTGATTTTTAAAAATTCCTCCATCCAGTTCTTCATGTGATCTATAAAAGACTGTTCTAAGAACAGTTTCCTTTCAAAGGTCCAAATCCTTGGAACCCTTTTGGTGCCCCTCAGCCTACACTCAATTATCAAAGGATTATGATCCGATAGTATCCTGGGTAAAACTGAGATAGATGTGGCTTCTACCACCTGCTCAGATAGAAAAAAATAGTCTAATCGGACCAACTTATTATGGGGAGCTGGAAAAAATGTATAACCGTCTAGGTGCTTGTTGTTATAGAACCAAGAGTCGACCAAACGATGCTCCTGGACCAAAGCTTGAAGAGCCCTAAAGACTCTAGGTTTCTTACCAGTATAAATTTGGGACCCACCTAAATTAGTCAGCTGAGAGGTTAATATTCATATCCCCACAAAAACATATAGGATGAGGCCAATTCAACATTTAGATAATGCAGAACTGCCGGGTCATCACAATTTGAGCTATAAACTGTACAAATAGTTATAGGACTACCATTAATCACCAACTCGGCTATTACCCATCTCCCATTACTGTCTTGTGTGGTTCGATTACATACCCCAGATCCGTGCCTCAAAAGAACCGCAACCCCTCTAGTCCTAGTAGATTGCCGAGAACACCCAACCAAATCAAACCCAGGAATTTTTAAATATGCTCGATCACTCCAGGATACATGCGTTTCCTGTAGGCAAACCACCCCAAGATGGAAAGCCTGAATAACTTTTGAGAATAACGCCCTTTTTTTTTTTTTTTTTTTCCATCGTTAAGGCCACAGATATTCCAAGTCCCTATGCGGATTTTATCCTGCGCCATTCACATTTGAAGAGAATAAAGCAAGCCGAAAAGAATATACACTCTCCCTCCAAAAATACTTGTTGTATAAAAAAACCATAATTACCTTGTTAATTCCAGCTTCTTTTTTAAAAATATTTTTTACCCCAACCCCCCCTTGTAAATGTGTATGTACTTGTATAGCGCACTATCCTGGTACTTTTACTCATACCGCTGTGGAACCCTTCCTGGCTTTTCCCTGTGAAATGTCCACTCCTGGGCACCCCCATGGTGAAGCCAGGCATCCCAGCGCTGCTGGGGCCATTGTGGAGATTAAGCAAGCTATTGCCCAGAGCTGCAGCGTGGGACCCATGATTAGAACAGGCACAGAGGCGAGAATTATCAGGTCTGAGGAAAATGAATCCAAGACCCGCCGAGGCAGGGGATTGAACTCTAGTCCCGGGCCAGAACTCTGCATCAGGGTCTGCCGCTCGAACCATTGAGCCACACTTTCCCACCTTTCCCACCCCCCCCCATAATCTCTTCCCATCCATCCCTCCCTCCCCCCCCCTCCAACTCTCCTGCCTCCCTCCCCCCCTACACCTCCCCCAAATGAGGCATACGGACACTGTCCTTTCGATGGAAGGCTGGTTAATCGCCCGTCTCCTCCTGTATCGTTGCCAAAAGAACCCTTAATTATCCATATAGACACTGCACCTAAAAAAAAAAAAACCTGAACCCAAGACTTTACCAATTGTTTGTTTATTTTTTTTCCCCCTCTCTCCCTCTTTCTTTTCTTTTCCCAAGAAGAAAGAGAACCCCATATTCCCTATATGATGCAGTGTCTTCCTAAAATAATTCCCCTAGGACCCCCATGAAGCAAATTTGCAAAATCCGTATCAAAGATCTAAAAATGTGACCTTACAGTGAGCCCAGATACTCCTTAACCTGAATTTCTGAAACAAAAAACCTCGTCTGAACTTGAAAAATAATTTTTAGTTTTGAGGGAAACAACAAAAACACTTGAGCTCCCTTAGACTGCAGTGGCCCCATTACCTGCCGGAGCTGCCACCTCCGTTCCACAGTTGCGGGACACAAATCAGGTCTGACAATAAACTCACACCCCCTACCCGCCCTTTTTTTTATCAGGTCTTGCCAAATCGTATATCTTCTCCCTTGCTAAGAAATTCAAAAAACCTATTAGAATCGCCTGAGGTCTACTGTACCCTTGCCCAGGTCGTTGCTTAATCTTAAATGGTAAACGGTGGGCTCTCTGTATTTCTTTTTGCCAGTCCCATTGATTGATTTCAGGAAATGCCTCGGCAAAGAGTTCCGCAATGAAATTTCTACCGTCTGATCCTTCCAAACCTTCAGGCACACCCAAAACTCTTGGATTATTCCTCTGGCCTCTGTTTTCAAGATCGGCGAGCTTCCAATGAATGTCTTCTCTTTGAGACCGAATTATGTCCGTTATACTCCTCTGAGTTGCCATGTCATCTTCTAAGGTGGATATCCTCCCCTCTGCTTCCCCAACTCCGGAGGTAATCTCAGAACACGTCTTAGCTACCCTCCGAATGGAATTTTGAACACGACGTGCAATTAGTGTCTGATAAATAATTGCAAGTGTCATCTCGCCTGAAGGTGGATTAATCCTAGAGTCATTTTGAGTAGCCTTTTGAATAACTGCATTTTCTACACTTCTCTCTGGAGCTGGTTGAATAAAGAACGAATGATCCCAAGTTAGGGAACCTGTATCCGCCACCTGAGGCACGAGTGCCTGATCCTTATGGAATCTGCGCACTGTATCCAAACCTCTGGAAGCAGCATCGACATTTAAAGCATCATTGGTACGCCAATCACCTAAATCGCTATCGTCATCCGTCCAATCTCTACTCAGAGCACCATCTTCGTCTGAGGAGACAGTATGATCTGATAAGGAAAAAAAAATGTATCCCCATCGGTATCTAATATCTCATTCTGGATTCGAGATTTTCCCAGCATGACCTGCTGACCGATATTTTGACAAGAGGGGGTGGCTGCTAGAGGTGTATTCCACAATGAATCAGAATGGACTACATCTCCCAGCATCCCTCCTGGATCACTCATAAGTTCCTTCTGAGCTTCAGTGATAGAAGAATTTTTGTGAGGGATACCCCCTATTAAACCTCCAGCCTCCACTTCCTCTTTCCCCTACTCAGCTTTATCCTTCAAAGCAGTTAATTTAGTAGCTATCCCATTAAGAGGGTCCAATGGTAATTGTAATTGCGATGGATCTGGCAATGTCTGGACACAATGCTGTGCACTAACACTCTGTGCCCTCTCATCATTATGTGCCGCTGTCATTTTGTCCATTTTATTCTTAAACATTAAAGGTAAAGTCTGTCTGGTGTTTGATTTTGCCCCCGATCCTTAGGCGTCTGCTCTTCTCCCTGTGCGCTTGTTCCCACCTTATCGTTCACACCGCTCGTGCTGTGCCCCGCTGCACCTGGGGATTTTGTCACATTTCCACCGGACCTCGCTGTGCTCTTGGAAACCGCAACACGATTAGGAGCAGCGCCCCTTGACTGGGTTTTCGGAGGCATCTCCACAAACGCTAAGCCCGGCCGAACTGCCGCAGCTAACCGGAAAACACGAACAGCGGCTTGCTTTGACAGAGAGAGAATCCTGACGAGACGGCCTCTCCGATATTCTGAGGATAGGTGAATCACTCCTCGCATCGCCCGCATCGGGAATCAATACACACGACAAGAATCACCAGAACAACAAGGTCAGTTTCCTCTGAGGATCCATAAGTTCATTTGGCAAATACGAACAGAGGGACAAGCGCTGAGCCAGCTCACTCAGCCGGACTACCGGCCGCCATCTTGCACGTTAAACACATTTTCTAATGTCTGGCGCATTTTTTTTCAACGTTAACCAAGGTAAATTTTCATGAAAAATGTAGACTTGAACACCTTTTTTACCTTACTGCTGGCAACCCTAACCGATATACTGAGGTGTTCACTGGTGTTAATCTTGCATATAGTGGCCACTAATGTAATCTTGGCTGATGTGGTCACTATAATAACACTAATATTAGTAGCTTGCAATGATTTTTGTTGAACATAAGTATCTCTTATTCCATCAGAGGTTGGAGACTCCTTTTTTTAATCACTGCAGAAAAATGCTCTAAAAGGTAGAAACCAAGCCTTAACATAAAGAGAGACCAATAGATACCCATGTGCTGGCTGATTTGTACAAAGTAAAACCAGAAAACCTGGATAAATCGCGGCTTCCCTGCTTAAATTATGTGACCATAGGCAAATATTTTATTTCACTAAACCTCTTCATCTTCATTATCGCATATGAAAGTTCAGACAACCAGTTGTACAAAACTATCCCTTTTAATAAGTACTTGTCTGGGCAGTGCTATAATGTGCCCTGTTAATGTCAACTTCCAGATGTTAAAGAAATACACCTTTTTAGTTTTATTTTTATTTTTTAAACTTTGAAGAGACTATATAATGTTTGATGTGGGTTGTTGGATGATTTACATAACACATTTTTAGGGCTTGGCTAATGCACTGGCTCTAAGATCAAAGCCAGACCCTTGGCTCGGCTCTGCTTTCCCTGTTAATTTGTTGGCACTTTGCTTGGGGTAGGCCTCACTGCCACATAACTCTACATGTGTCACTTGCAACATCATCGAAGAAAAGACAAGGTGATGGGTGGAATGCTTCAGCAGTCTCCTCTACTGGCAATTACTCACGCCCCAGTCATAATTTTTCACCAACTATTTTATTAAAAACAAGCCATCCATATGTCAACTAGACTAGGTGTTATTTTGATAGGAACAGTCCACCCCATACTGCCTGGCTAGGTTCCCTGTGAATGAGAACACACAACTCCAGATGGTATTGGCCTAGTTAGACCTCATAAGGGGTATACAGACTGACTCCTTTGGCACAATGAACACAGGACCCACGTCTGGAAATACCTATTGCACAGAGGAAAATATAAGAGTTCCATTCCTTGTGCAACTGTCTGCTTGTCTTGGCTTTTCAAAAATCATTATTTTTCATTCTGGATCTTGCACTTTTGCTTTTAACACTTTAAGTGTGGGCTAAAAAATCAGGGCATAAAAAGTGCTGTGACTAAAGTTTGGGCCAGCTGAAGGTCTCGCATGTAAAAAGGTGCAATATAGTGGCACTGTCTAGCCATTTGTGTGTGGAACTGCTGACCACCAGTTGGCAAAGTAATCTAATGGATGGATTTATAAAACCCAAGTGGACTCATGTTATGTGTAAAACATTCAACCAGTCCAGGAGTTTTAGCAAACATCATGTTGCATTCTTAGTGTAGTGATTATGGGGTCTAAAACGTCAATACTGAAAGCATTCCCGGCTTCTTAAATATCACCACACTAAGATAGTGCTAAACCCACAGCAACCCAGTGTGAAAGCATGCTGACAAGAAGAACTCTGAACAAATGTGTTTTGTCTCCCTACAGAAGTGAAGCAGATTCTGATTGGTCCTGGGTGGCCCTAAGAGGTTTCTCTGGAGCATTGCAGAGCTGACTATAGAAGTTAAATGCACTTCATCCAGGTTGACTCAGACCCACCATAGGAACTGCTGATTACAGACTGTGGTTGTAAATAATGTATTTCAAAACTCCAATTGCATAGTTGGATTATCACATATTTTAGGTATTAAACAAAGAGGAGGTACATTATTAATCCAACTTGTCTATTCTGCAATCAGCTTGCTTAGTTTTGACCAAACGGTCCTTGCCTCATGCCATCTGGGGATATAAATGTACTTGGCCCAATTCATAAAAACATGTAGAGACTTTCATTTCCACATGAATTTACTTTTACATTTTATCAATTCATAAACATTCCAAGAAGTACACCTGGAAAGTAGTGCCAGGCGCACGTTTCCAGGTGTATTGCTGCGAATCGCAAAACTAACAGCCCTTAAATTTCAGTTAAGGAAATGAGGATAAAAGGGCAGTCACTTGATTATGTCCTCCCCACTTAAACTGTAACTAAACAAATGCAAAAAAGTGAAAAAATAGAGCAAACCTTCTTAGTGGTAATTTCCCTTCAATATAGGGTCCACAATGCTGTATCTCCGGACATGTGTAGGACACACAGGGTTCCAAACATTTAAAAAAAAACAATAGCTGTGGCCTCGCGCACCACCTTGGGTGTTATGTTTCATCAGTCACACCTCATTCACCAAAGAACTTCCAATGGTAAATGGGATCCTGACACTGATGAAGAGTACTTTTAAGAAGGTGGGTGAATGTGGAAACCAGATCTAGACTGCATAAAAATCCCTATTTCTAATCCCATCAACTGTACTTTAATGTGGGTAGATCTAGGGGATGATTAGAAACTAAATTGATCCACAGGATTAGTTAGTTTCCCTGTATCTGTAGGCGTCAACATGTTTGTCTATAAACTTGCCCTTAAGCGAGTCCCAGTCTTTCTTCAGGGCACCAGGTCCCTATTTCCCTAACTTCTAATTGTTAACATGTACTAACAAACACACATTAATGTAAATATCAAGTGGAAACTTCATTAACCAATCAAGGTATATCATTCTTCTTAGAAACTCTTCATCATTCCTTCATTGAATTCATTATTATATACATGCTAGAACTCCATATGGGCATTAAATAACTAATGGCTTGACAACATTATTTGTTTGTTCCCACTGAAGTTTTTCTCCTGTCCCCACACTTTCTCTTCCTGCCATCATTTGTGATTTTCTCTTATGAACCAGGTTTCGGTTCTACTAATTTTGGTAAGAGATTATATTCTTCTTCCACCCCTTGAGATGTTTTCTTGGTAGAGTTGCAAATACCGCTATTTAAATGGGAGCCTATAAGGATTTTAGTCTGCCCTCTAATTTTGCAATTTTTTGTTTTTCCCCATTCACCTTTTCTGAGAATATTTTTGCCACGTAGTTTGCTTGGACAGAAGAATCATTCATCTTACTGTATTCCACTTTTTTCCTTTAAATTCATGGTTTATTATCTTAGTTGAAGGCTAAGTATACTAATTATATAATTTTAGGTAGGTTTGCCTATCGCCCTCTTTAAGAAGGCCCTTGGGTCACCGAAACACACGTCGACTCGATTCTATGAAGATACATCGACCATTCAAGTAACCATATTTCCTCTCAAATTGAAAAGACTATTTGTCAGATTCTGATTATCAGATTTGTTTTTGTTGGATTGTTTGAGAATAATGATGAATATTCGTTTATAGATGTGAACCCTGAAGATGGAGGCTTCACTACTTGTTGAATTTGAATTAAATCTATGCAGTGACTCTACTCTGTATTCCTACCTTTTAGATTTTCAAATCTTATATCCGACTACTGACTGCATGTGTTCATGAGAGGAATGTTTTGCTATGAATTACTGTGGTTTCTGTTATCATGTATGATTACAGACATTGAATATCATTGTTTTTATAGGTATTTTTGCTAAAATAAAGATTGTATTTTTTATCTTGTGTACACATGGCTTTCATGGTAACGTATCCAATATGGTGACATGAAAAGTTGGTATGCCTAGGGATTGATTTATATAACTAACAATCACACATCACCAGGCACACAATATCAATTAGTATGGTCCTGTAAACCAGCATATGCTGGAATTACATGTCTTTTTTGTTTTAATATTTACATGTTTGGTCTGGCTAAGTCTCCAGTTATGTCCTTTTTAACTATGATTTTCTATGTTATATGTTCTCTAATTTTGCAGGACCATAAAACATGTGATTCCAGTGTATGCTGGTTTACAGGACCATACTCATAAGTAGTGCATGCCTGGTGTTCCATGATTGTTAAGAATTAGGAGTTAGGATAATTGGGATCTGGTGTCCTGAAGAAAGCCTGGGTTTCACTTTAGGGCCGGTTTACAGGCTGAAACACATTGACCCCTACAGATGCATGGATACTAACTAATCCTGCCATTGTTTGGAATTCTGCGTGTCCTGCACCTGCCTGGAGAGATAGCATTGTGGACCCTATATTGAAGGGAAATTCCTACCAATTGAGCAGGTTTTCTCTATTTTTGTCTCTTTTTGTGCCTTTGTTCAGTTACAGTATTGATGGGGAAATTCATATGACCTCTCCTGCGAACTCCTATGCCCCTGTGTGGAAATCTACATTGAGTAGACTTCAGCATAAGGGGAATGTATCCTGCTGAGAGAATGCACATTTTATATATTTTGTTTTCTTTCTCCACATTGAAAGCTTCCCCACCCCCACTCTTATTGATTTATTTATTTATTTTTCCCCCTTTCATTGTGGAGAACTCCCTTTCCCTACACCCAACCAAATTTGGGGGTCAACTGTTTCCCTCAGTAAACTGGAAGGCGAGTTACTTTTTCCAAGGTGGGATTGGGTCAGATATAAGAAAAATATAACCACTTAAATTTAAAATATATTTCCAGAAAATTTAATTATAAAATTACAAATTATTTAATTTGATAAAAATTTAAACAATTGCACAATTAAAAGAAGTATTGACATTCCCAACTGAGCAATAATAGGAAAAGTGTTGGACTTTGAAGGAGTAAGATTTACTAGAAGGGTAGTAACAAAGATCCCCCTGTTTAACAGCGTACAGAAGCTCTTCTGTGGCAAATATCTGGTAAACTCAGTGTGGGTCAATGATAACGGACTACTATCAGACTTTCAAGCAGGGTTCCATTTGAAAATCACTGCAATCGATCAGATATTCAGATTGTGTACATTATATTGGAAAACGGTGACTCTGGGGATGGGCCACTTGTATGTGGCATTTGTTAACCGTAGCTCAGCATTTGACTCAATCCCACGAAATAAGCTCTGGGGTATTCTGGGCACTTTGGGAGTTCCTGACATTATTCTATTAGTTTTAATAAGGTTACACAAGACAAACTATGTCCAAGTGAGATGGGTCAGCAAGGGTGAGCTAAACAGCCACATTAGGAGAGAGAGGGGAGTTTTGCAGAGCTGTGTCCTGGCCCCAACTCTTTCCCACTTCATATATGAACAATGTTGTGAAATTGCTAGACTTCTCTGTAAAGATACCCCATAAATAGAAGCTTTAAGAATAACAGAATTGCTGTCTGCAGGTGACGCACTCCTTATTTCTAAAACTCCAGTTGGGCTACGGGCTCTGATTAATCATTTCTTAACATTTTTAACCTACTGGGGCTAGAGCTAAAAAGATTAAAATAAAACCAAGTAATAAAATGTCTCGGCCTTTAATGAGCCGATGATCTAGAAGTAATATTTCCTGGATGCAGCAGATCAATTAACCTAGGCATGTATCCAATTGCCAACAGTTATACTCCGACCATTTTTGTACTGGTGTACAGTGTGGCAATCCAAGGAGTTGCATTCATACAGGCTATCACACAAGGACGTACTGCGGTCATAGAACCACATGAGAATTCCATGCCAAGTGTACATCAAAGTCCCGCTCTTTAGCCTACACCTCTCCACCCTCCAGGATACCCCTGCTGACACTAATTGGGTGTCTAAGTCTATAAACAAAGAAAAACTTAAATTTTTCTATGGAAAGAGGAGCTGCATAAATGTAATTCGGGGAGTTTGACAGATTTTGGATCATAAACCTATGACATTATTTGAACCATTTGTCAATTACATCACATTCCTCATGGCTAAGCAGCTTTATATGAAATTCAGACATTTGATCTTGCAGGTTTTGCGTACGGTGGGGAGATAAATATTGCTCTAGCAATAGGTGTCCGGCATGCAGAATAGAGATTGAAATGGTATACCACCTGTTCTTTCTCTGTAAGGCTTATGAGATACCTTGCACAAAATGGATCATACCTTTTATATCGCCTATTAGGGGTCACGTTACAAAAGGACACTGAGAATCTTAAGAACTAGTGCAGGTGGTGTAATTCTCCATAGCAGTGGTGCTTAACCTGTGGTCCAGGGACCCCTGTGCGTCCTTGAGACCTCTTCAGGGGACCACAAAAGATTTACAAAATGATATTAAAATTGATACATTTAAAAGAATAAAGTATATAAAAAATAGGCAAAATGTAAATTTGAAAACTTCCAAATTGGATTTTGAAAACTTCCAAATTGGATTTTGAAAACTTCCAAATTGGATTTTGACAAACTAAGGGGCCGATTAGGATGGCGGGCGGACTTGCATCCGCCCGCCACCCTAGCGGTGCTGGGACCATCCACTAGTGGTGCGGCAATCCCGCACCGTCAATTAGGATACCACCGTTCCTCTATTCCCAGCATTGTGGCGGTTGGTGCTGTGAACACCGCCCGCCACAATGCTGGGAATGCACGTCGTGACTTGGCATGCACAAGGTGACGGGCACCGCGCGTTGCCTGCCACTTTGTGCCAATACATGTCAACATGGGGGCCGCAATGGGCCCCCAACTGAGAAAACCGCATGCCTTTCCGTGGCGACGTTGAAGGCTGCTTCCCGCTGCCATCCTAATATGGATGGCGGTGTCTAGCAGACACCGCCACCATATTGGGCCCCTTTTTCGCCCGGTCACCTGTGTGACCGGCGGACAGTCTTTCCATCCACTGGGCTCTCCCCCGCCATACTAATATGGCAGGGGGAAAATGGCATGCGGGCAGAGGAGAATGTCGGGCAGATCGCCACCACCATGCGGGCGCTGGCGATCTGCCCGACATTCTAATCCCTAAATATTACATTTTTGGTCATTTGTTTGATGTAGACATGTTTTTGTATTATGGTGTATTATTTTGAGGTTCAAATCCAAGAAATTGCTTAATTTGTTTGTTAATTGATTAAGTGGGGGTCCTCAGATTCCAGTAATGATTCAGAGGCGTTCACAGCAGTTCAAAGATTACGGGCCAGATGTAGGACCATATACTTTAGTGAGTCACACATTGCGCCGAATTGCGACTCGCAATTTGTGGCTCCCTAAAGTGACTGTACAACAGTGTCTCAGACACGGTTTGCGATTCCCAATGGGGTCGTAAATTGCATGCCTCATCAATTTTCATGAGACCAGCGCAATTTGTGACCCCATTGGGAATGGCTAGTTTTCACAGGGATGGTGGCCTGCTGGGGTCAGTAGACCACCATGTCTTACTGCTTTTTAAATCGGTTTTAAAAAAAAAATGCAGCCCATTTTCTTTAAAGGAGAACGGGATACATTTAAAAAAAAGAAAAAATGAAACCTTTTCAGTTTCATTTTTAAGGGCATGCTGTGGTCCCTGGGACCACAGCCTGATCTTAAAAAATATTTTTGCGCACACTCACAAAGGGGACGGGATCCCCTGGTGTCCCCTTCCCTGTTTGAGAGTGGTTTACCACCTACTTGCGGTCACAAAACAATAGTTCATGGCATTGAGACTCAATATTAGGAAGGGGCGCCCCTTTTTAATGGAGAGTCTCGAACACGATTTTGCGAGTCAGTGACTCGCAAAATAGCATTTGTAAATGCCTGCACCCTTTTTTTGCAGTCTCAAATGGTCCGATCTCCCGTTTGTGACTGCAAAAAAGGGTCGTACATCCAACCCTATCAATCTCTGATCTGTAGGATTAGGAAATATTTAACTGCTGCGTGGGTAACGAGGCATTTTCCCCCTGCAATACAGCACACCTTAGCGGTGCTCAGTGAAATAATTGTGTATATGTTAGAATTTGTTATGAGTAATACTTTAGATGGTAACTGTATTTAAATGTATTGTTTTTTTATTTATTTTTTTATTTTAGTTTTTTACTTTTTTGATGTTGATTGTTGGTAATTAATTTAAAAATGTAATTTAAATGTGAGGTTTTAAGGATCTATTGTCCGAAACATTTCAATTCAATCATTCTCAAAATAAATTACATCAAAATAATTATCATAAAAACAATAAATTGCATTATAAGAAACGTCCGCCGTACTCCTCTACAAACCCAACAAACCACAACTAAAATAACAGTTTTGAGTTAAATTAAATGAATACATTTCATATAAAATCTTGCAAATTATACTAAAACAAGCTAAATACAAATATTATTATAACATACAATACTAAAATACCTAAGATTTATCACACAAAAAATGCTATTTTATACAACTATATTAAAAGAAATGGTATAATGCACAACTATATTTAAAATAACAATATTAAATACTTAAGAAAAACGGCATTCCTTTCCTATTTATATAGTATTAAGTCACTCAATATTTTTGAGATCACGATATTCTGGCCGCGAAACTTGTGACCCACAATATTTTTGAATTTATATTTTTGTCAAATTGTTTTCTGGTGAGATGGTGAAGTGCTGTGCTGATGAATGGAACCCTACTCTGTGAGATAGTTATCATTAGAGAAATTTGTTAAGCAAATTGATTTACAGTTTGTAATGCTGTTTAGCACAGTTTGTAAGTAGTTTGTCATGTAATATACTGTATAATATTTTCATAAACATTTATGTGACCTGGGTTGGCGCGTGGAATATTGAGTAGGAAATAACATAATACCTTAGCCAAGATATTGAGAGCAAAAATATCAAAGTAAGAGCACATAGGGAAGTATAGATTTACTATTGTGAACTCCACATCTGTATAACTTGACGATATACATCATATATGCAGAGTTAAGTATAGGAAATCTGTACATGCTTACCTGTCGATATTTTGGTCCTCTATTTTACGACTGAGTTCAAGGTATAATATTCCATACTCCATATTCAGGACCCACACTGTAAACTGTCATAAAGGCTGCTGTTCCAGTGATTGTGCATGCAATCTTGTAGTGTTCATGTGTGTGCTAATACGAGCCGCCCTGCAAGCATATATCTACTATTTTTCAAAAGTGGCACCAAAGAACTATATTCCGTAATTCCAGAAGCAAGAGCATCCTAAATTCTGGTGGCAGTGTGAAGCTACCAGGAAACACAATGTGGAATCTGCAAAAGAGCAATCGAATCCTAGTCTGTGACGGAAGTGATATGCCATCAGGACGCACCACATGCATCTTTACAGGAGCAGCAGAATTCTAGCCACTGGAGATGTGTTAAGTCGCCAGGATATGAGGTCAGTTGACAAAGACATCACCGTAGGCAGAGAAGTTTTAAGGCATGGGCAAAGCCTTTCAGGGGGTCCCCTGGAAGCTAGAGCCAGCTATGTTCTGCAGAGTCTTGCCCCAATGACCTTGAATAATTACAGATTGTTGTAAATAGCGTTTTAACTATCATGTATTTTTGCAGACAAAATGTCCTTATGTTTCATGCAACATCCATAGAACAAGTTTCTTTTAGATCAATTCAGGACCTAACTTAATATAACAGAAATCGGAGGGTGTGACAGATTTTTGCAGTAATGTTAGTGAGCTGCTGCTGTGTTACAATACTGAAAACACACATCACTATCCCTGAATATCAGATGTACACACATTTAGAATTTGACCAAAGAGGGCATGAAAGCTGTAACTGGATCATAAAATCAGAGCTGTTCTGAACAGGGGCCCCCAAAATACATTTGTCCTAGGGCCCCTTAAATCCTTAAACCGTCCCTGTGGGTAGATCTGTGATTTTTAACCCAAGAAGCTTTAAATTATTCTTAGATCTAGTCGTAGCCGCGGTGACAGCCTCTGTTTGGTGTAATTCCTTTGCTGCACTCAGAAGGCAATTATTGGGTGATGTTTTGAAGTTGAAAGATGCTCTCCGCTTTTTACCCTTTATCAGCAAAACAGTCATTTGGTTGAAAGGCAGTCTTTTTTTAAGTTCCATTCAGACCGTGTCATGTAGAAATCACTTACACACTTTAATTTTCGATAACTTCAGACCTGCGAGGAAGGCAATTGAATTTAACAAGTCAATAATTGAAGCCTTTATTTCTATTAAGCCCTCTTTTGGGATTGTATCTGTTTAAGATGAGTGCATGGGCCATGTGATAAATACTCGTGCTCAAGATTTAATACAGCTCTTGCAGCTAGCCTCCTTCGCTTTACACATCTCAGGGCGCCTATGCCATGGTCCATCTTCGGCCCTTGTGATAAAAAAAAAAAAAAATGGGTGTAGATTTGCACGCACTTCTACTTTGAATGCAAGCTTGGCTGTTAGCAGCGCACTGCATCTTATACCATGTAATGGCCCTGCAATATTTGATCGTGCAGTATTTTTTGTTTTGTTTTCTATTGCTGCCTGGAATAGTAAAGGTCCGACGTGATTGATTGTGATGGTGAAAAACATCGCACTGCAGCTTGCCTTTGCACATATTCCGTTGTTGATGAGATTACCTTTTATAACTAGGATACTTAAGTAATTTACTTGGTTGTTTTTAAGTACTTCTATTTGTTTTGTGACTGTTTGTCGAAATAAAGTGATAACTTTACCAGTTATTGTCAGCGTAACCAAAGTCACTTGGCCAGAGTCCATGGAGGCCGAACCTACTTCTGCCATTCAGATCAAAACTTTAGGGCTCAATTTGGATGCCATGTTACCTCTACAGCCTCAGATTTTGACGGTAGTCGAAACTTGTCTGTACCATTAAAAAATGTACTGCAGAGAATGTATCTATATCTCTATCTTGGAGTTTTACTCAGTGGAATTCCTTTGAGTTACCTAAAAACTCTGCAAGATTCTGCAGAGTTCTGCGAGCTGTGGAATTCCAGTCCTTTACGCTGCTTGTGCTGATTTTTAGCGCCCGGAGCTTGTCCCACACAGTAAAATCAGCACGAATGGCACCACACGGCACGCCAGAGGATGCTGCTTCTTTTTGCTGCACAAGCAGATTTTCGACTAGAGCGGCAGCTTTCGCAATGCAAGCGTCTGCTTTCTCAACGCAAGCGACCTGCTGTGACCACATGCACTGCGCGATCTCGCCAGGAGGCGGTCTAGCGCTAATTTTTTCTCGCTCGCCAACTTAACTTTAGTGAGCCATGTGCGACAAACTTACTGTCCACCCCTACCATATATGAGCTTGCCTTGTACATTACCATCGTCGATGCCATTCTTCATTAAGGCTGACTGTCTATTCACAGAATGACAAAACAAATCATGCCCTGAAATGCCCACTTCCCATCCCTTTCTTAGGATGTGCTATTGAGAATTTCTCCATACTCGTGTTAGAGAAATCACCAGTAGTAAGTCAATTTGAGTGCTTAAATCCTTTTGGGCATAAAATCTTTTGGCTGTAAACGTAGGTTTCGGACATAAAATACCTTTATGAATTGTGCGCACTTACCATGTAGATTATAGCTAAAGGTTTGGATTAGAATGTTCTCTAATATTACGAATATATGAAGAAAAAGTTTCTTCATTGTTCTTATGCTTTTGCTTTTCATTTAATAAATTTGTATTTATTGACTTTTGTATTTAAATTATATTTCCCAACTCCCTACATAACAGTAGTTTTCATCCTTTACATATTCTCACATGCACAACACCCAGTTACTCTATCATCCATCAAGATCGTGCTGTCCGTCTTGGGGGCGGTATTGCTTGTATTTATCTATCAAACCTCTGTCGAACAATCACTTTCTTCTCCAACATCTGGCAGTGAATATATGATGATCAATATCTCTACCACAGACAACTCCACCTGCACTCTTTCTACCATCCCACAGGTGATAATCTTACCTTCATTGAACAAATCATGGAGATCATCTCCACCAACCTTACCCCATACAACAACCAGATTTTCCTAGGTGACTTCAACATTCATTGGAATGACACTAAGGATCCACTAGTGAATTGCTTTAAGGCTTTCCTCCAGGACCCCAACCTGACACAAGTCTGTAATCGTCCTACTCATATAAAAGGGGCCATCTTAGACTTATTCATAGCCAAGGAAAATACCATACTATTTGATTCTATTTCACCCTGTGACTCTACCGATCATCACCTTCTCCATTGTTTGTAAAGACAATCATCCACAAAGGCCAGCCTGTGAAAGCTAAACATGGATCAGAAACACTCTCAATCCATCAATCCAGACATGATCTCTGCCACCAGCCTTACTCTCTTGTATCCTCCCACTGATATGGTTGATGCTCAAGACCTCACTAAGCATACCTTAGCTCTATGTCTAACATCGTGGACTCCATTGCCCCCATACGACTAAAGAGTCCTGATAAGTAAAACCAATACCTGGTTCAACTGTAGCCTTAACGAGGAATGCAGTGCCCTTAGACTTGCAGAAAGAGTGTGGAGACAGACCCCATCTCTTTTAAACCTTTAACTGTTGCATAAAAAAGAAGGAACTACAATATGTGCATCAGAAGTGCCAAATCAGCATTTTTCCATCAGCAACTGGACACGGCCTTCAAACGTCCAAAAAGCCCTTTGAACTAGTGAAACTACTAACTAATGGGAAGCGTAAATCCTCCACATCTGACACTACAACCCTACCTAATTGTCAAACATTTTCCTCCTTTTTTTTTCTGATAAAACGAAGTTGATTGACAATGAGCTCCGCTTGCTGTGAACTGTTTACCGCCTGAAACCCAGTCACAATGCACCTCCACCGTGCAGGAAATTTGTCCTAGCAACCTTCTCTTTGAACCTAAAAACAATGCCTCGTGGTCCATCTTTCAGACATTTGAGGACACTGACATCTCAAAACTACTGTCTTCCACTAAACTTTCCAACCACTTTAATGACCCTCTACTCTCCAAATTCCTCAAGGAAACTTCACCCCCCCCCGATACCCCTATGGACCAGAATTATCAATGCCTCTCTTACGCAAGGCACCATGCCGGACTGTCACACCAATACTAAAAAAGCCGGATGCAAACCTCTCTGATTCCCAACAATTTTCGCCCCATTTCGAGCATACCAACCTTAGCCAAACTGCTGGAAAAATGTGTTTATCAACAACTCTGCAATCACACTGACCAGCACCAACTCCTCGACCACTGCCAATCTGGTTTCAGACCAGGTCACAGTAATGAAACCGCCATGGTCCACTTTGTCGGCGGTGCTTTACGCTTTCTCAATCCTAATTAATCTGGTCTTTAAATCCATCTTGACCTATCATCAGAGTTTGACACAGTCAAACATGAAACTCTCCTGGACCTCTTAGAAATCAGGATGGGTCTCTCTTGTACTGTCTTAAAATGGTTCTGCTCATTCCTACAAAACCGATCTCAACGAGTCCTAATCAATCATGACTTATTCGATCAGACACCGGTCACTATCGGCGTTCCCAAAGGTTCTTCACTTTCGCCCACCCTGTTTAAACTTTACATGGAACCCCTGACTGAAATCCTCAAACCCTCCAACAGCTCCTACCATATGTACACTGATGATATGCAATTGTACATGAAGATTACCTCTCCTAACGACATCAGCACTCTCAATAACATCTTGAACACAACACTTGTTAACACTTAACCACCTCAAACTTAATGCCCTCAAAACTGAATTCCTATTACTCTCGCCTCCCAACCCCACCTCTAACATCAAAGACTGGCTCCCTCTACTCACCGCCTTAAACTGTACCCCAAATATTGTTGATTCAGCAAAATCCCTAGGAATAACACTAGACAACAACCTCTCCATGATTAATCACATCAGCTCCACAACCAGAGGGGCCAATTTCCATCTCCACATCTTAGAAAACTAAAGCCTTTCCTGCCCAATGCCGATCTCAAGATGGCAGTTCAGGCTCTTGTGTTCTCCAAACTTGACTATGGGAATGCTAACCTTGTTGGCCTACTGATAATAAAACTAGCACCGTTGAAGGCTACCCTCCATGCTGCTGCACGGCTCATCACAGGTGTAAAGAAAATTGATCACCTCACCTCACCCCAGCACTCCACTATCTGAACTGGATACCTTACGATTCTAGGAACCAGCTAAAAATAGCATGCATGACATACAAAGCCATCCACCACAACACTCCTCGCTACCTGGCTCAAACTGGTGCTATCCGGAAGGAATAGAGCTTCTCGTAGTACATGCTGCCTACTGCTGAAATCCCCAAAATTTCACAAAAAGAACCTATAAGAGATCTTTCTCTGGAATTGCCCCTAGAATGTGTAACTCTCTTCCCCCAGAGATCAGGACCATCCCTTCATTCATTCTTTTAAAAAATGAAGTAAAAATGAAACTTGAATAATCTCCTTCCTTTCTATCCATGCCAAATTGATTTTGTTGCTGGTGGTTTCACTATGTCTCTTTGTATTATCGTTTCATGCTGTATATTCTATATTTTGCTCCTTGTATATTTAATGCATCTATTTGGTTGTACAGTGCTCTGACACCAACATTTTGGTCATGTTCGCACTTTATAAAACTTTATAAATAAAAAATACTTGTACCAATGTATATATTCACTCGTGGCAGCATACGTGTCAGATACAAACGCAACACCAAAAAAAGCAGAACATCAACCCATAGCTCATTGTTCTTATGATGCCTCTGTTTCACATGCTAAACTACACAAACCTAATTGCTCATACCTGTAGAACTTGATCTGCAGGTGTGAGCAATTAGATTTACCATGTTCCATAAACCTGAGCAATTACATTTTTAAATGTAGATGTCACAAATGTTCTCAATAATATATCACTTTAAGCGAATGCTACTAGCTAGTCTTAGAGTGGTGTGTGTGGTGTGTGTTTTTTTTTTTTTTTTTTTTTTTTTTGGCTCAGATATCCCCACTTGGTGGTGGTTCATGAACATTGAGGTTTACTTTTTGTTGTGCACAATTTGCAAGCTTGAATGCATATTCATGTGAACTTAAACAAGTTTGATTTGACGTGGTATTTTACTTGCCTTAATACCTGTGAGAAGTTGACCTGGTATATGCTGTCCACTAATTATAGTGGGCACCTTGTACCAGTCCAAACAGCCCCTTATTGATGATAGGTTAAAGACAACCTTTATTGAAAGCTATCCTAGTGGAAGCTATGGAGAGCAGCCTTCAGGCTAAGTCTTGAAGAAATGTAAAGCAGTTTGTTTTACCGGTCTATAATCTCTTGAATGGCTAAATGAAAGACAACCACACCAGGTATATATATAAAATATATGTATTTATTTCTAAACACACCCTCCTAGTCTCTTTGAGGCTAGAGGTCAAATCACATAAGTTACGCTTCAAATATTAGAGTAAAATAGCACAAATACACGTCCGGCCCTAGGGGCGAGCCAAACCATATACTAAAATAGTGGTATAAGAACCACGACTTAATTAGACACAAGGTCTAGAGCCTGTACAATCTCTGGGACCCCAAGGAACCACCCAAGGTAGTGACACAGGGGACCCACGGGGGCCGTGTGCAGTGAGAACACAGCCGCAAGCTCCCGTTACCTTCTATGGGGAAAGTCGCGGTTAGATTTTTAAAGATTAGGGACACTTAGAAATGAGTCAGGACCAAACCCTTTGGGACTTAGGAAGTTCTAGGGTCCACACCCACGACTACACCGGAGTACTCGTGTTACCTCACCCAGGGAAGCCGGGTGCATAGGTGTCAAATGGTGTTGGGTCGCGTCGTCGTTTTCAATGGGAGCTGGCAAATGTGCTGCTGCCGGGAAGATGCGAAGTGTCCAAAGACATTCAATCCTGGATCAAAGATGTGAAGAACCTAAAAGCAGAGAGAACAGAGTCTGGGTCACTTGCCAGTGACCAGGGGCACGATAGACCAATGCCCACCGATGTCGGGTGTTTCTGGTGAAGCTTGACTCTTCAGCCACACGGTCCAGGAGGTGTCGGACAACCAGGAGCTGAATTCGAGTTGTCCTACAAAGGATGCCGAGTGCTGCAGAGTCTGTGCCTGGATTGGACACAACAAGCCTTGGCAACAGCAACCCACACAGAAAAGAGAAAGATGCTTTGGTGCAGACCAGCAAGGTCTGTGGGACTCACCACTTGGTATGGAGTCAGAGCGTGTCTGGAGCAACCAGGGAAGCCCAAGGAAAATCAAAGTTGCCTTCACAGGGACCCACCGGTCGATGGACCAGGGATTGCGAAGGGACCTCAAGAGGAAACTCAAAATAGTGGCCCACGGGTCACTCAGGGTGACTAGGCCAACAATCTTCAGTGGATTCTTTGCTCGAGGTGGGGGCTACAAGTAACCCCAAGCACAACTTCAAGAAACGTCGAGGTCAATGCACTTGCAAAAGTGCACGGTGACCAGGAGTTCTGGTTCCACGCTAGTCACCAAGGCTGCGGGTCTCAGCTTTGCTGGGGACTCGGGCCGGCCTCTGAGATGTATGGAAATCCTCTTCCTGGGCTGCAAATACTTCAGAATCCTGCAGGAGCTTCGGAAATGCAGACCGGCAAAATGCTTTGTTGCTGCCTGTCAAGCAGGGGAGTCACTCCTTGACCCCAAGGGAGATTTCTTCCGTCCTCTAGTCTTTAATAGAGCGTCGAAGTTCCTGGATTCAGCTTCAGAGTTTCGTCCAGGGATATCTAAAGTTCTGGTTACAGAGGTTCCTTACTTATACCTAAGGAAGGGGTTGGACTAGCTCTGGGGACCCACCTATGGGCGGGTTTGGAAAGAGGGGTGGCTACACCCATTTCCTTTGTCCAGTTTCATGCCAGAGCAGGGGCTGGAAGCCCCTGAACCGGTTTGAGCTGGACTATGCACAGGGACACCAAATGTGCCCCCAGTGCAGGACTTCAAAGCACTGAGTGCTCCCACCCAGCCCCAATACACATCAGCCTGTCTGGGAGGTGGTTACACCTCCCTGTGACAGGAAACCTATTGTCCAGGCCTCCCCTGCCGGAGTTTGTCAGCAGCAGGAGGCCAGACCTGTGTCTATGCCATGGCTGCAGCATCCATTTCGTGATGCCAGGGCTCTGTTAAGTTTCTACCGGGTATACCAGTACTGCCATGTGTCTCCCTCCAGAAGGGTGGGATCATATCCTCGCATCAAGAACTGATGTGGGGTATGATTCCATGGTGTTTGACACCAAACATGACCTGTTTCCGTGCTTCCAGTCCAAAGTTAGCATTAACTGTTTAAGATCTAATGCACTTAAGAGTATATGGTCAGGCTGCACCACTGACAACCCCGGAGAAGAGATTCCGAAGGCTGCAGATGAGCTCAGCTCATGCCTGGGCACCCCTTACATATAACCAAGCACCCTGCCTTCAGGATTGATAAGGCCTGCCATAGGGGTGACTGATAGGTTACTATGTGCAGTGATGGGTGAGGTATATTGAACCTATACCTCAGTAAGGGGTGCATGCACCACCTTACCCAGGCTGCAGTAGCAGACCTGTGGTGTCATTTTGGAGGGCGTCCAGGGGTGGCATAATACATGCTTCAGCCCCTGGTAGGCCTCTGGGGTAAATATGCCCTGGGTACAGAGTATACCATATAATAGGGACTCACAAGGGTACCTCCGGATCCAATCTGTGGAGTACCTAAACTACATGCAATCAATTTGGAGAAGAAGCAGCTAGGCTGGGGCCCTGAATAGCAGGGTCTCAGCCATGCTAAAGTCGAAAAACAGTGAAACACCAGCAAAAGTGGGGGTAACCATGTGAAGCAGATCCTACTCTCCTACAATGCCATTATGCAATGATGTATCATCATGTGGGTCTTCCTATGAATTTTTGCACCAGGTGAAAGAAAAGAAGAGTAATCTCTGTTTGATATCTGCTAAACAGGGAATGAGACCTGCATGTGGTTCCGGAATATTGAGCATGGAATATCGTGCTACATTAATTTTGTAGATAAATATCAAAGACAAGAGTAGCGACAGAAAAGTATGTATAACTTTTTTTTTTTTTTTTTTTTTTTTTACCTTGAATACACCTATATAGCTTTAACGTATGCAGATGGGGAGGGAAGAATAGCAAGTCTATCCTCTTCCCTCCCCCCCCCCCCCCGTGCAAATACCCTTTGTTTTTGGCCTCAACATTTTGGCTATGAAACTAACCTAGTATAAAATTTTGAAGTCCATATTCCATGCTCCAGTCATGGAGCTCTTCGTCTCATCGACTTTCCCACAGCAAATCCACATAGACCGAATGGAACAAAACCAAAGCTAAAATACATTAATAAGAATCCAATGCCATTTGCACAATTTATGCAATATGAATAACCTGATCGAATGAGTTCCAAGCTACACACCTGCACAAGTGATTTTGCATGCGGACTGACAATTTCTACAGTAAAGGGAGCTTTCATGTCTCGTAATTAACTCTAAATGGATGGTAAATGAGCCTCTTTTTTTTAAGATGAAGCAACAGCAAAGCTCTGACTGACCTCATTATTCAAAGGACCACGCCACTGGGATGTTCAGTTAATCAATCAGCTGGTATTTGTATAGTGTGGCTTATAACCCCGGGGGGTATCCAGATGCTGGGGATGGTGAGAGTTAGTCAAAGAGCCAGGTCTTGATTCCCTTCCTGAAGTCGGCAAATGAGGGGTGGGGGGGTTGTACAAAGGTGGAGTGGGAGAATGTTCCAGGATTAGGTGGTGAGGTAGGAAAATGAAAGACCTCCGCAGTGGCTCAGCCAGGTTCAGGAGACTTGGGCGAGGGAGGTGGATCGGCGTTGCAGAGTTGGCCGGTGGAAGGTCAAGCGGTGGTTGATGTAGGAGGGTCTAGCATTGCAGGGGGCTCGTAGGCCTGAATCAACAGCTTGAATTGGCATCTCTTCTGGACGGTAAACCAGTGGAGGCTTCTGAGGTTGGGGGTGATGAAGGTCCATTTGGGTAGGCTGAAAATGAGTCTGGCTGAGGCGTTCTGCATGGTCTGTAATCATTTGAGGAGGTGGGAGGAGGTACTGGTATGGAGTGCATTTCTATAGCCCAGAAGGCTGGTGGTGAGGGCTTGAGTTATTGTCTTCCTGGTGCTTGCAGCGATCCACCTGAAAATCTTACAAAGTAGGCGGAGGTAGTGGAAGCAGGATGAGGCTACTATGTTGAATTGATGATTCATGGAGAGGCCACTGTCGAGGATGTTGAGTATCCAGGTGTGGCTATTAGCGGTAGGTGAGGGTCTGAGTGCCATGGGCCACCATGTGTAGTTCAATGGGGAGGGGTTCTTTCCGAAGATGAGCACTTCCACCATGTCCATGTTTAGCTTCAGGCAGTTGGATCTCATCCAGTCCGCGATGCCGATCATGGTCTTCTGGAAGTTGAATCTGGTGGTGGCGGTGTCCTCCGTGAGAGAGGATGACCTGGGTGTCGTCGGCATATGAGATGATGTGGAGTCCGTGGGTATGGGCGATATTGCCCAATGGAGTCATGTAGGCATTGAAGAGGGTGGGGCTGAGGGAGGATCTCTGGGAGACTTTGCAGCTGATGCTCTTGGGTTCGGATTTGGAGGTGAAGGGTGGTAGACTGACTCTCTCGTGTGTCCTGTGAGGAAGGGGGAGATTCACTTGAGGGCATTTCCTCTGATGCTGATGTGGTGGAGTCCAGTGATGAGGGTGTGATGGGATACAGTGTTAAATGTCACTGAGAGGTTGGAGTGTCAGGGCTGCTGTCTCACCCTGGTCTAGGATGGCCCTGATGTCGGTTGCGGCCTTCAAGGTTGTCTCAGTGCTGTGGTTGGAGCGAAAGTCAGACTGGGTTGCATCTAATAGGATGTTTCCCTCCAGGTGGTCTGTGATCTGGTGATTGAAGGCTTTCGCGAGGACCTTGGCTGGAAAGGGGTGCAGCAAGATGGACGGGTAGTTCTTGAGCTTGCTGGGGGTCTGAGGAGGGTTTCTTCCAAGGGGTTTCACCCCTGCTTGTTTCCAGCCATCCGGGAAGGTGGCCATGGGGATGGATGAGTGGAGGATGTTGGTGAGTGTGCTGTTGATTTCCTTCTGTCCCAGGTTGAAGGTGTGGTTGGGCAGGGGTCTGTCGATGCTCCAGAGTGGATGGAGGTCATGATCACTGTAGTAGCTTGTGTGGAGAGCAGTGTCCAATCAGTTAGGTGCTGGGGGAGTTGTCGGTGCATGCCGAAGGTGTCGGAGGTCGGTTGGCTGTGGGCCTGCATTGCTGTATGTCTGCTATCTTGTATGGAAGTAGTCCGCCAGAGAGTTGCAGAGGGATTAGGCAGGACAAATCATGGTCTCGGGTGCTCTCCACTATAATTTTTCAAGGCTATTATACAATGAAACAAACGGACAGCACTGTAGGAAAGTATTTACAGACAACGAGGTTTTATTTTACAAATGAAAAAGAAAACCTGTGACCTGTCATTAACTGTAAGCTGATTGCATTCTTCCTTTAGTTAAAGCATATTTTCACAGCTTAAATATTCCCATACCTCAAATCTCTCATCTAACAGTAGAGGTGTATGGTTAAATGCTGTCCAGAGACCACAAATCGATAAATGAAATAAACTAAATGGCATATCATAGAAAAGGCCACCTTATGATCTCTGCCACATCACTTTTCCCACCCTCCTGTACTCCATGCCACATTTTACAGGCGTATGGGGCAATTCACTGATCTGGAAATTATTTAATTTAGAGTTTCCGGTGACAATTTAATGATGCCCATTGTTAGAAATTGGGCTATTAGTTATGCAGGCTGTTAAAAATGGGGGTCTCTAATTGGCAGTGGCTTGCACCCTTTGCAAATGGGCACCCTTCTAGTCTGGTTAAGGGGATTACACAGCTAATATAACCCCTGCTCACCCCCTTGGTAGTTTGGCATGAGAAGTCCAGCTTATCTCAGAGGCATGTGTAAAGCATTTGTACATAAACACACGGTAACACAGTAATAACACTGCAAATGTACACCACACCAGTTTAGAAAAATAACCCATCTTGTACTAATCAAAACAAGACCAAAATGACAAAAAAAATCCATATATCAAGATGTCACTTTAAAGTGAATTAAACAATTCAGTTCATATTAAACTATGGCTGTGTCACTTTTAGCACAAAGTACCTGGGAAGTATCAAAATCAAAGATGAAAACGGTCAAAGTGCTGAATAAATGTGCGGATATTCACTCCCATATTCCCAATTTTTGAGGGTACTCCAGAATTGTTCCTTCAAGAAAGATTTCTTTAGAGAAGCTGAAACACTGAAAGAAAAACCAATAGCTAAGGGCTATCCACGAAAGCTCATTACTAGAGCCATTAAAAGAGCATGGTACAGCCCACTTACATAATACAATGGTATGTGAGACTTCATAAAGTCAGCAGACACTATGCTACTTTAAATCCCTTGATTTCGACAGGTAACACAGCATGTAGACACATGATTGTTAATCATGCATGACATTCTCACCATTTCTGCATAAGCATGCTTGGATCGAGACCACTTACATGGGGACAATATGCATGAACCCACTCTCCTTTCCTATTAATGACTCCAAGTCTCGCTTCACATGCTCCACTGAAGATTGAGTGAATTTGAGGACTTGAAATGATCTATATTTTAAAACTATTTCTTTTTCTTTCCCCTACCTTCTGACCTCGGCAAGTGTTAACACATTTTTGGTATTATTCGGTATTATTCAGTTTTGTATCAGGCCAACTATGTTAATCTGATGAAGATCCCACATTAAGGGATCGAAACGCCGTAGACCCACACTCTGACCCATTTAGTTTTGTATAAACTTCTTGGTTGGGTGCAGAAGTGTTTCTGTTTTAAATAAGTCTCCCTGGTGTTTGTACATCTGCTGGTCACAAATGGTTTTCTTGCCTGTCTGTCTATTGATTTTGTGTGTTTAACACTTGTTTTGGTACTATCCCGGTGGGGGTATACTCCTTGTTTATTGTCATTGGTTCAAACATTGGGAACTATGTTTCTTTAAATAGTTTATGTATATTTATTAAATAGGGACCGTTGTTTGCCTTATAGCAGAGCTCTAAAACCAGCAAAAACAAAATGCAGCTCACAGTCAAAAACATGAGGCAAAAAGACAGGAGAAAAACATGCCAAAGATGATGGGTCTCACACAGGGTGTGAGACCTCTACAAGTAATAGGTCCATATTTTGTGTCTTTACAGGAAACTAAGTACCCCTTGTAGCACTTGACTCTCTCAGGGTAGCCAAGCAGAGGAGTCCAAGGCCTACTGAGGGAAGGTGGAGTGTGCCAGCAATTTCCATTTGCTGGCACGCAAAAACAACACTCAATAAATTATTGTCCAGTCAGTGCTTTTTCTTTGAAAAAGGAAGAATACAATTATTAGACACATTACTAAATACTACACATTAGTTTATAAATGTACACATCAGGCAGCTAGAAATACCTTTGGCGGCATTCTGAAATAACATATGGTCCCTAGTGGGTGCTGACATCCCATTATCACAATAGCTCCCACCTATATCTGATGCAACATCACAATATTATGGGTGCTTTTGAAATGAGGGAAGCCTATTAGCTTTGTCAAGGAGTCACCACATTAAAGTATATGGCAAGCCTATTGGCTTTGTCAAAGTCATCCCCTCATTAAAACTGTAGCACAGGTTTAATTACTCCATTTAAAACAAGAGGCATGTTAAAAAGCATTCATGAATATCATTCCTTCGCCTTTCTTCACGCCCGTCGGGCCACATAAAATATAGCCATAGGACCAATGTTAGAATCCAGGTTCTCTGGTTGGCACAGGTAGGTACTTGTGAGAGCAGGGAACCTTTCCTCTAGTCAGGGTAAAGGGTTACAATCCTAAAATAACCCCTGCTCACCCTCTAGGTAGCTTGGCGCGAGTAGACAGAGTTATATGTTAAGCATTTGTGACCACATACAGTAACCCAGTGACAACACCACAAATGGACACCACACTAGATTTATATCAAAAATAGTGATCTTTTATATAAAGGCTTAGCACAAGACCAAATAACGACAAAAATGACATACACAGTTCAAGAATATGCTTTTAGAAAGGTTAGCGACAATCATTCACCTTAACGTCCGCTTTAACCCACAGTACCTTATGATGCGATAAAAAGTTTCTAGCGGCACTTCAGCGTTGAAAATCAAGGTGTAGCTTATCCGGTAGAAATTTACACGCTAAGGCACAATGCGACAAAATTCGGCCCGCTAACGAGTAGGGCGACAATTTCACCAGCGTTTATCTTGGTTGAGTCTGCGACTATTTTCGCAGCGATAAAATTACTCCCGCTAATGAGCGGTACGATGATCTTGGCTTGTTCTGTGATGATTTCACACAGCAGCGGCAGGCTCTGCGACGAAGTTCGCAGCGATAAAATTCTTCCCGCTAACAGGCGGAGCGCGGATCTTGGGCTGGTAGCGATCAAATTCGGTCCGCTAACGAGCGGTGCGATGATTTTCCCAGCGCTGATCGGGCTCAGCGGCAGCAGGCTCTGCGACGATGTCCTCAGCGATTTAAAATTCTGCACGCTAATGAGCGGTGCGACGGAAATTTTCTCGCTAAGCTGGCTGTGCGTGAAAAAGTGGAGATCTTTGATTTCTTTCTTCTTGGCCAGCTTCCCAACAGCAGGCACAGCTCCAAGAGGCCCCAAAACTGGTTCCAGCACTCTAGGAGGGGCAGAACTCACACAGCAGATTTCAGGGGGAAGCTGGGGGTGAAGTCCTTTTGTTCCTGGGACTTCTTAACAGGAGGCCAGCTCTTCTCAGGCCCTTGGAGATCTTTGAAAGCACAAGTTGAAATAAAGTCTTTGTGGTCTTTCTCCTCTCCTTCAGCAGCAAGGCAACCACTGCAGGCCAATCCCCCAGGTCAGGGACAGTACTCCTCCTTACAGCTTGCCCAGTTCCTTGTCCTCGGGCAGAGGTTCTTCTGGTCAAGCAGGATCTAATTTCTTGGCAGCAGGGTCCCAATACTTATACCCCTAATTCCTTTGTTCCTCTGGGGTAGAGGGGCCTTTGCCCAGTCCAAACCAGTTCCTGAGCACTTTGTTGACATGACTCTGCCTTTCTATTCAGGGTGCACAGCAGAGACATCAGCCGCTCCACAGGAGGTGGAGCCAGCATTGTGGTGGCAGAGCACAGCCCTATTCAGAGTCCAGGTGCACTCCTCCCACCCATCTGGATGTCAATCTCTCCATTCACCACCAGGCTACCTAGCCCTGCCCCTCTGGGTTTGCCCAGCCCTGTCACTCGCACAAACCAGACAGGCAGATACACATCATAGCTGAGGCGGGCTGAAATGGTTAGGCAAGCAAATACCAACTTTCTAAAAGTGGTATTTGCAAGCACAGCATTTTAAAATAAACTTTACTAAAAGATGTATTTTATTATTCTGAGTTCAGGCATACTAAACTCGTTTTTTTTTTTTGTTTTTTTTTTTACCATGTTCCCTGGGTCTGTTAGGATCATAGGATGTAACAATTCTAACAGCCCATTCTGGCCTATGGAGAACAGGTAGCCTTACAATAGTGAAAAACGAACATGGCTGTAATTCACTATTAGGACATGGCACACACATCAGGGCTTGTCCTACTTTATGCTTACAATGCACCCTGCCCTTGGGCCTACCATAGGGGTGACTAATATGAAGTTAAGGGAAGGTTTAGGGACTGGGAAGTGGGTGCACTTGCCCAGTCAGCATGACAGTACCAGACTGCACGCAGGTTCTGCAATGGCAGACCGTAGACACATTTTACTAGGCCGCTTCTGTGGGTGGCACAACCAGTGCTGCAAACCCACCGGCAGCATTTGTATTTACAAGCCCTGGGCACTCCTGGTGCACTTTACTGGGGTCTGACAGTAAACCAAATAAGCCAATCAGGGAATCCAACCAACATATACATTTTAAATAGGGAGCACTTGCACTGTGGCACTGGTTGGCAGTGGCACAGTGCTCTGAGCAGCCAACACCAGCAAAACACATGAGGCACAGCGACAAAGTGGAAGGGAGACTCATGCCAAGGTGCCAGGTCTAACAACCAACTACAAGGGTCCCTTTACTCCCAAGCTGAAGAGCACGAAGCCCCAGCTCCAGGAAGGCTTACAAATTTTGAAGAGTTTCCCAAGTTCATACATCCTACAACCTATGAGACATAAGAGTTGACTTTGTGATTGACTCTGGGAGGGGGAGATGGTTTTGTGCCTCTTACAGCCCCCACAGCCCTTTCAAAGTATATGGGTGGTGCCACTGCCCCTCCTTGGTATATTTCAAAAATAGGGGAGTGATTCTGTTATGGACCAGAGGTTGGAATCAGTTATACAGTACAATTATCAAATGCCTCTTGGACCATGGATATTCGGTTCTTTTTTACTTTGCGGGTCTTCTATTAGTACCTACGAGTGTGTTCACTTTTAATGAACTTTGTATACTTAAATTCTTTTTATATGAAAAAGCCATCATCCATTCATTTCTTCAAAAAACAGTACATTGTGACACATTATTCATCATATCAAAATTTATTTTTTTACTTTTTCTTTTGTTTGTTTTTCTTTAGACAAAACAATCCTAAAAGCACTGATATTTTTGGTTCAGCGGTTGCTGTGCCTAAAACTCTATATACAATGAGAAATCAAAACATTTGCATATAATGCACAAGACTTCTTCCTATGCAATTTGATAGTCCTACTCTATTTAAAATAAGTCGAAATGCGTTGGCACCCCCCCCCCCCCCCCCCCCCCCCCACCCTGAGGCCAAACGTTTCTTCGTTTCTCCATGTAAAAAGAATTGAAGTAAAAAAGTTCATTGAAAGTGAACACACTCATAGGTACTAATAGAAGACCCGTGAAGTAAAAAAGAACCGAATATCCTTGGTCCAGGAGTCATCTGATAATTGTACTGCCTTCTTGGGGCACTGTGAAGAAGCAGACAACACGGACAAAGCTGTTGCAGGCCCTTATCGGGCATTCCCTCACCAGAGCTGTGCATATTATATGAGCGGCTTCTTCCGCTTTGGCTATCTGTAATGTGGGGCAGCCTTGCATTGGCTTTTCCTTTTGTCAATCTTCAAGATAATTGAACTGGTCCCACCCGTGGCACCCATAACAGTGTATGGTGTTGAGGGCTGCAGGGGGTGCTCCAAGGCCCCAACCACCTTCACCTACTCTCCAGGTGCCTTCCACAGGGGATGCTGGACATGGCATCACAATTTCCAGTTCCAACCCTGAGGTAGGAGCAATGCGGTGGTCTCCTCTGGTGCACCCTTCACTCGAAAAATAGCATGGGGTCATGGGTACCGTGCAAGGCATTGGCCTATTCTGCTATGGCCCAGGGATGAGGCTCTAGGACATTTCCATTTTGTGTTTGGCCCCGGGGGATATGGTCCACGGGGGTCAAATGACCCTCTGGAGATGGGGCCCCCACAATCGCCCCTCCAAATTTACAATATATCAATGGGGTGGTGTCAAACCCCGAGGGCTTAGCTCTGCTTGGGAGAATTCTTGAAAGTAGTGTCAAAGTCCCACATGATCATTTAATTGATGGCATGTTTCTATGGGCAGATCTTCAAAGGTGCATAATGTGTGCTCAGTTGGGCTAATCCTCTTGATCTAGGTGTCATCTTGCTCCTGCTGGGGAGGACTGGCAGCTTGAAGCATTTCTAAAAGGCATCTGGGTCAGTTGCGACCAGCATGGCTCACGGTGTCACGGAGGGAGGGGGGTTGTGCCGGGGGCTTGAATATAACAATAAAAAAAAATAGACTTACCTTTCCGCTGGCCGGGACCCGAGTCTTCTTGGCTCCTGTTCCTGCTCTCCTGCCTCCAGCAGGAACTGGAAGCAGGCAGCTATGCTCCCTCCCCTAAGCCAATCTTAATGCTGCAAGCAGCGTTGTGATTGGTGGGGACGCAGCCTTGCCCAGGGGCTTACGGGGAGGCCATGTTCTCCATGCGAGCTGCATTGCAGCATTCATGGAGAAGATTAGAGTGTGCATGACTGGTTTGGGCACCCCCAGAGGGCCGACCAGTCATTGCGCCCTCAGGAGTGGGCACACCACTCCTTCCCTACCCAAAAGCAAACATAAAATGGTAATAACTGATAGTTATTCCCATTTTATGATTCTGCTTCTCACACTGCGAGAAGGCAGTGGGGAGACGCTCCTCCGCCCTAGTGGAGGAGCCAACCCTGATCTGGGTCTCCAACGGCTGCACTATGTGACCGGTGTTACTGGCTCCATGGGCAGTCTTCTCCTCTCCTGGTGATCCTCTCCTGCTGGTGGCGGCATCTTGCACAGCTCCTCTGCAACCAGCCAGCAGAGCACCCTCATGCTTGTGACAGTGAAAGTCCCTTTGAAGTGCAGCTAATTCCTGAGCACAACCCCTAGATCATCCTGTCAAGGAAAGGCCAGTACTTGCCCAAATCCAAGCCCTCTGTTTTGAGAGCAATCCATATCTCCCCAAAGGGAAGTGGTCCAGCTGCCAGGTGACCGCTAAATGCTTACAAATTTTAGGCAGAAAAATTACAAATAAGTGCCTTTTGCTCAATTTGTAGACCAAATTCGATTTTTGCCATTAAATTGTGCTTTGAATAACTATAAAAAGAGTCCTTGAATTATTTCTCTTGCCACTACCAATCCAAATTCAGCATTTATTAAATGTAACGATGTAGCTCAGTGATTCCCTATGGAAGCAGCCAGCCTTGCTACTTGCTGCAGTGAAAATAGCTTTTGGGGATATTTCACTGAAAGGACCTGCTTAACATTAACTTTTACATGCCCTGCCTTTAAATATCATTAACCCTGTCTTTAAGGGCAATTTGGTTTACTTCAGGATAGCTGATTAATATTTAAAAGGAAGGTGTGGGCCTGTCAAAAGGAGTTGTTTGAAAAGATTAAATTTTCAGTTTGAAATTGCCATAGGCAGGTTACCTGTGTGCAACTACCAGGCTGCGCATGACAATAGTCCCACACGCACAGTCCGCACACATGTTCCCATGTACCTTTTTAAAAGGCAGACACAGGCGGTAAACGCACACAATACAATTATCATGATATTACCGTGACTGCGACTCTGGTATCGTGACTCGCCCCACAGTAAAGGTCCATAAACTAGGTAATCCAAAAAATCCTGACGGACTAAATAGGCAGAACCCATTTGCAACACCCATTTAAAAAAAAAAAAAAAAAAAAAAAAAAAAAAAAGCAGTGGCATCCAGGATGTCCCTCTGAGGCAGCCTACCTTTCACCTATTTTACTTCATAGGCAATTCTGCAGCATGTGAATATTACTAAAATAACTGGCAGCATGTTAATAGCACATGGCCTCATGCAATTGGGGTGGCGTGTTTTGATAAACTGTAATCCTATTTTCTTTAAGAATCAATGACTAAGTTTTAAGCATGTTTTCTAAACGTTGCATAGCAGATTATGGAGTGCTGAACTCAGCATTCTTTATACCTCCAGAAGGGCTTCCGCAAAAACAAATCTGCTTTTGCACCAAGGTATAATATAAAATAGGTTTGTTGGAAAGTTTGTGAAAATCTGCAAGAGAATCTGACCAGGTACCGAAACAACTATCGGCTATTGAAACCCATAACGAATTTTCACTTGAAATGCTCTGCAGAGGCACACAGCATCTTGCCTTCCTGCATTGAGGCATTGCCATTGCAATTAAGCTGGGATGCACACTTGGTATGCCCAAGATCACTCTAAGATAGACGAGATAGGGGGGTATGTCGTATCCCATTAATCATACGATGGTTAACCTCTAGCCTCAACATTGTACTCTTATTCTTGAAAACATTTATTTTTATGTGACCAGCTTCACCATGCAGAGATATTGACAGCAGTTGTTTCCAAACCTACTTTTACAATTGAAGAATCTTTGTGCTGCTTCTTCTGTATGAAGTTCTCTTTTGTGGTATAGGTGAAATTTGAATTTATTCAAGGGCACCGCTGTTAAGCTATCAATTTTCCAAGTGTTACTCCAATCAATTTTCTATTTCTTTCTCTCTGATGGTCATTTACTGGAGCCAACCCCATTTCACAATCGTAGCCCCAACTTCCTGTGAGAAGAGATTGCAAATTTCAAGCTACAGTAAATTCTGACCGAGCAGCTACTCCATGCCCTCACTGAATATTCATGAAACCAATTATGGCAGTAAACTGTTGAGCCTTTATTAGGTAGTACATGGGAGACAAAGTGGTTCATAATTTCCTCTGTCAGCTCATCTTTCCTAAACATTTCCTTTTATGACTCTTTTTCCTTTTAGAGAACATTTAGCCTGAATCAGAAATATATTGGCCAGCAGGAAAAAGCTGTGCCAGGTGAAAATTTAATTTGCCCTTGTGTAGGTTTTGCATCATTTGAAAAAAATTAATGTATGCACAATATAGGTGCGTGTAGCACGTGTATGTTCTACGCAACGTGTGTCCTTTGTACGCGCATACACGCACAGATTCGGATTGTGTAAAAGCGTGACCCCCTTGAGTATTGGAGAAGTAACCAAAGGACATTCATACTAAATTCCTTGGGCCACTAATTTGCAACACATAGCTGGGTGCCATTTAACTGATATGTTGTGCGGAAAGCAACTGGCAGTATAAAAATGTCAATAAATGCATTGTATTCATTCAGTCTGTCATACATCCTCTCTCCCTCAACCAAGTCTGGATAAGGCTTGCATTTAATGGAAAGGTAAGGGGCTCTCAGCAGACCGAGGGGAGTGAAAGGAAGATGCATTCTGAAAAATATACAGACACAATATGGAGCCTGTAAATGGCCTCAATTGTCCCTGCCACAGTGAAATCAAAACCCCAGGACCGAATCAATAGTTAAACACATTTTAAAGGAAGATAAGCTTTTAGCAGGCCATCACATCTGGGAATACGTGGTGGGATTCGTTAAAAAAGCCAAGGATGGATTTCTTCACAATCCGTTAAGTGATGAGGGAATTTCTTGATCCTTATGTCAGAAAATGTGCGTGCAGCTCTTAGTAAATTTTACAGAAAGCATTTGTTTTGTACAAAATAAGACAACGAATCAAAAATAGTGGTGTAAGGTACTATGTATCAATATGTGCAGAGTACATGGAAAAATTTAGTTTATGTAAAGAAAATAGATGCAGTTGAATAACCGCAACACCATATTCAGTAGGAGACAGATCACCAGGTAACAGTCACCCAGGATTCTTGAATAGCGGTGTATGAAGTTGCAGTCAGGGATTCACAAACCTCTATATTTTATGTTATATTCGGGAGTTTTGCAAAGTTACAAAAAAATAAAAAAAATAAAAAAAAAAAAATTATGGGCCAAATCAGTTTTCGTCTGCAGCAGTAAAACAATAGGTTAAGGAGCTATTCAGACAACAGGAGTCTGTCGCCAATTGGCAGTTCCTACGCCATTCCCTACGCTGTTTCTAGGTCCCTTGCACACCATTTCCTGGTCAAGCCAGCCCTTCTGCACCTTTCCCCCACTACTGGTACGGGGTCTCACCCCCAGCCTGCCTCACAATTAGTCGGCATGGCTCCTGCGGACACACTCCCTAAGTCTTATTACTAGTGAACATGGTGGGTGCAGCATCAGTCAACCACTACTAGTTCCAAGATGCCCTGCCCATGGCACATCTTCAAGTAGGACATGGCCATGCATAGCCAGGCTATGCTTCACGCTGTCACTAAAATCAAGAATCTTTGCCAGAGTTCACAATATGTCAAAATATTCCTTTTTCACCCATGTAGGCACGAATAATTAAAAAATTCCACCACTCCTAAACAGGAGCCAATCCAAAGATGGCAATTCCAGATTCATCTCTCATTACTGTAACCTTTCGCTTTTCTATCCAAAACGTTGTGTTCCTACGTCTCACGCATACCCATTTGTTTGTGCAAACACACAGCCACAGACACACATGCAACACCATAATATACATAAGTACAAAGGTCGCGTCCTTTCTGCTCTAGCTTCCAACATTAATAATTCCCTGCTGACTCTACTTGCTCCCATCTTTCAACACTACCTATAAACCATCTAGTTGGCTCTCAACATAAGCAGAATCCCGCAGACCTTCTTTTGGGTAATTACGGCATTGCTGTATTGCCCTCTTCTTACCCACTCCTCTTTGACCATCTCTGCAAATCTAAATATGCCTTATTTCCTAATTGCCTGGCTACTACCTTCTACAATACCATTTCTCATTAACGTCTAACTTTGTCCTGCTTTCCATTGGGCTCCTATAAACCAATCCGTATTTGCTCAATTGCTTAGAACTCTAAAACTTATTTCATATGTCCTAAAGTAAATTGTACACCCTTATCTGTACTAAACACTTTAGTGCACCTTACCTCAAAAATAATTTGATAAAAATGTGGTCACTGACTCTGTAGTGGAATGTTCCACAAACTCCATTGGCATCCATCTTCAAAAAGGAACCTAGTCTCACAACTGCAAAACACCCATCCTTAGAATCTCCATTGGTCCAATTTTATTTGCAATGTCACCCCTAAGCGATCACTGATAATTCTACTAACTGGAAAGATTGTTCCATCAAAAGGGGAATCTTTTCACAGTTTTAACATTGAACAATATAGCTCAACAGCTCACCCTCCTTATGAAGCTTATTTGGCCTCAAATACAAACCTCTTAGCCTGCACTTACAAAAACTAAAACCATAGACCTTTTGCTGCCTGTGTGACAATTCTGACATCCTTCCTGTCCATGTGCCAATTATTTAATACTTTATCTCATTTCCACTGGAGGTGCAGACCTATACCCTCTCATCAAACCAATGGACCTGCATATTATCTTAAACTACAACAAACTTCTTAACTTCTTTCAGGTTTGTCATCTACTGCAATTAATAATATTTCACAAAGTCATTGAAACTTATTCCTTTGTAAATTCCTTTCTTGACCACTTGTGCAATAAACCTCTCTATTGCTCTGCTTTTTGTCAGTTTTAATGTTCCTATGTTTCATGATATCCACCTCAATCTCTCTTTGATAAAGTATCGGGGAAAATACAATTGTATAAAACTTGGAAGAAATTTGTATAAATATTTTAATGGCAAATATTGTGTAAGATAATTGTATTCATTTTCAATGTACAACATAAAAATACATGCTACATTACTATCATTTTATTTAAAATGTAATTACTTTGACTATATTACATTAGAATTCATACATTCTGGCAGCATCAGCATCCATGGTAAGGTCCTCCGTTGGCCGCGCTGGGTGGAAACAGGCATACACACTTTGGCCTAATAAAGAGCGCTTTCAGCACTCTATATTGTATGGGTGCACTATAGTCCTGGTTAAGACGCACTCATGTGTATTTTTATTGTTTGTAGTGTTTTAGGATGTATTTAGTTGAACCATTTAAATATTAATCGTAGCGAATACATTTAAGTAGGAACATGTATGTATTGTAATTCCTTAATGTATAAGATGCAAGATATTCTATTCATATAATGTAATTGTGTTTAGTTTAAGTTGCCCAAAATCGCAGATTGTTTTTAGTTTCACATATCCTTGGTCTCTCGAGAAATAAATAATTAAATGCATGTTGTGTTCGAAAATAGTGTTCTCATCCTACTGCAGGTGCCGGAATGCAAACTCATTATTTTCAGATTGAAGGAGATACCCGGAATGTCTTTGAAGATGGCTGAAAGGCAAGAAGGAAGGATGCCTTCCGTGTCTGGCCTATCTGGGGACCAAGGCCATTCGAACATAGGTTTATCATGCTCCTGGCTGGAAAATCACCACACAGACAAAGTTGCAATGGAGCTTTTCTGATGACGTATTGCCAATCAAACCTCATTTTTTGTATGATGTGCAGGGACAGTGAAACCAGACAACTGCTAGCTTTCGGAAGAGAAGGAGCATCTTAGAGCGAGCTCCAAAGCCTTAAGCTAATCAACCCATTTGACGTGAGTACTTCTTAGGAAGTCAACACATGCTGACACCTTTGGGAAATGATGCAAGGGAATTGGGTAGGATCTCCATTTAGAACACTGTAGGGAAAGCTTTTGTTTCTTCCTAATGAAACGGGATCTGGACTCCGCATCTATTCCTTGTTGCATTCTGATATTGGAGTTCATTATCCTATGCCTTTTAGGTCGAATAACCTATATTCGTAGGTTCGGTATAGATTTTTTTTCTGTATCTATATATATATATATATATATATATATATATATATATATATATATATTTGATTCTTCGCTGTCAGTTATTTTTGGCTTTATAATAAATTGACAAAACTGAAGTTCGGTCTCTGTGGTCCTTTAGAGCATGTCTATATTGAAAGTGTAATTCTGATTTTGCTTTGCTCCCCTCAACCACTTTTAGTAGGTAAATAAAAGACCATCAGTGCCAAATCTAGTAGGGAAGATAAGGGGTTCAAGTTGGCATAATCAAATGGAAGCAGAGGATGGTTCACCTCTAAAGGTGAGGGGAAAAGAGAGAAATTGGGTGTAGAGTAAGAAGAATAGAGGCTTCTGATGTGGAGTGAATAATGGCTAAGACTGGCGGAGACCGGCGGACGTTGGTGGTGCAGCAGAAACAGTGGTAGCGTGGGTATGAAAGGAAGTGTGTGGTGTTAGATTGCGGTGATGTATTAATTGTGTGATGTCTTGCGGAGTTGGGATGTATGTTGAGTGATTGTGATTGTGGTTATTGGTACTGGTCCGAACATGTGCGAATCAGGAAGTTTGGTGAACGGACTCGAAGTCCAAGATCCCGGGATACTTTTGTATTGTAATTGTCTGATCAGAGTTGTGGGGGTCGTGAAGCGCTATCGGCGATCCACTTGTGACAGGGACCTTTGTGTGAGTGTGGGAATACGTCTCGGTAGGAAGCCTCAGGTACCGGGGGTGGACTAAGGCGATTGAGTGACCAACGCAGGTCCGGGGTCACAGCGGGTGAACGTTCTTGTATGAATTTTCTATCGACCTTTTAGTGGACAGACAATTATTTGTTTTATGTAATTGTATGACTGTGTTAGGAACAGTTACTTGGTTTAATAACTTTGGTTATACAGTTACTTGTAGTGTGAATGTGCGATCGAGTGTATGCAGTGAAATTGTAAAGGCGGGTGAGCCGCTGCAAGGAGTGAGCAGTGACATCAGTGCGCACCGTGCCGCACTGGGATTGGTCGGTTGGTGTAAAGCTGTGCTGGGATTGGCTGAAGTTCGTCCGAAGCTAAATATTGGATTGTGGGTTTCAAATTGATCGATTTTCATAATGCAATGCTTTAAAGTGTTGCAGGATTTATGTAGAGGTGACACAGGAGTGGTGACTCGGCTTGGAGAAGAAGCTCTGCCAGAGGACACACCGGCATATTACATGGCAACGAATGTAGGACTCCATACCATAGTGTGGCTTCAGAATTGGCATAAAATCACAGAAAAAGAGGGAGAAATGGCCTTCCCTCGTTATGGCTAATTTCGTATGGAGCTGTTGTACCAGCTGAGGGGGGTGATGTCTGCTCTGAAACCACCATCTAGACCCACACAATTTGAGGCACCAGATGCATGGATGAGAGCAGCGTTAGCGAAGAAAAGAGAAGCTTCCCAGGGAAGGATGAAGAAAGCGATGAAGGCATATCCGGATGCCAGGTGGTATGCACAGTTATAAAGGTGGAGAGTAGACACCATAGAGGGAGAACGATTGTATCCATTTCGGGCATTAGCAGAAGCGTCTGATGAAAAGAGTAAGAAAGAGGACAGTGATCCGGATGAAAGTTTCCTTGATAGACTGTTAGCAGAATGTCCTCCACCCTGCGACTCTAGGTCGGAGGCAAAGAGGACACCACACACAGGAAACTTTTGGAGTGAGACAAGTGGGTTCAGAGGAGCAGCCAACTAGAGTAAGAGGGAAAATTTCAGTGGGAAGACTAATCCCAGGAGCAGGGCCGGACTGGGAACCAAAACCGGCCCTGGAAAAGTGCTCGGCCGGCCCCCCGGGGCTTGGGGGTGCCGCCGAGCTCTTTGACCGGGCCAGTTTTCCGTCTATTTTGTTACATAGCCGATTTTGCAGCTATGCTGCAAAAACGGCCCTGTAACAAAAGCGGCCCCCAGGGGCCCAAAACCGGCCCCCACCCGTGCGGCACACCGGGGAATTGCCCGGTGCCCGCTACGGCCAGTCCGGGCCTGCCCAGGAGAGTCTGGAGGAATAGGGTGTCCAAATTCTGAGCCAACAGAACCTGCAGGAAATATGCAGTTAACAGATTCTCTGTCGGTACCAGTTACTATTGAACCAGTGCTTTCAATCTAAAACCCCAGAGAGAGAGTACACAATAGTCAACAGAAAACGGGAGAAGGGGAAGAGACTATATCTGGAAGGAGTTTTGCAATGAGTGGGACAGGCAGAGTGCAGGTGTCAGTGAAATCTAGCACTCCCTGCCAGCCACGGCTGATCCATCGAGGATGGACAACGGGTCAGACCGAAGACGGACAGGAGCTTTGGCAAATTCCACATCAGACATCCGAATGTGGGTTCCACCAGCAAGAGAGTCTATGGTACCGGGAGAGGAAATGGGGATTTAATACAAACACCTAGAATACTGTTTGGGCCACAGGTTGTATGTGCAGGTAATCATTGGAGAAGTCGAAGCTGGGATAGAGAGTCCCCAAGTTTGAGAATGGAAGAAGGGGTAGGTCCCAGGAGAACACAAAGTCGAGACAGGGAGGACTCTGGGAGTGAGAGAAGTCAGAAGATTTTACAGGTTGCAATGAAGGCACCATTGCTGGATGTGGTGAGATTAAAGGTAGAATTAGATGAGGTGGTTGAAGGGAATCTGCCATTAGAGATACAGACGTATGACCCAAGTGAACTGCCATTTGTTGCAAAGGATATTACCAGAAAGGCCAAACGAGCTCATGATGCATTGTTGCAATTAGCATGGAGGTATGAGGTGGATTTGACAAGGACCAAAATGATGCAGGGAGCTTGAAGACTAAATTATACAGATAAGAATTTGGAGTAGAAGTGAACGATTAGACTAAGCACAAATTGGAGAACTAGTGATAGGAATGAGAGCATGGAAAGAATTAGATAGATGGGAAGAGAGATGGGTTAAAAAGAAAGGTGCCAGAAACGGGACAGGAAATACTCCGCCACCGGGTGGAGGGACAGGAGCTGCAGGAAACTTCCCTCTGAGAGAAGTATAGAATGAAGGGTATGTACATGTGCCATGGAGCAGGGGTGATTTGGCAGCATTCACTAATGATTTTCCTCGGCTGCGGGAGAAACCTGCTGACTGGTACAAACAATTAGATCGGTTTGTCAAGATGTCAAAGGTGCTATAGATTGATTTGAATACCTTGTTTGATATTGTGGTCCCGGCAGATTTGTGGGCTGCATGTAAAATTGCCATTGAATGGCCAGCTGCAGAACCAGCTAGAGACCCGGTGAATAATGGTCCTTCACCTGAGGTAATGAAGAAATATTAACTGGTGATTACCTGGTTCCAATCGACGGTATCTCCCAAAACTGTTGATTGGCTTAAGATTGATCAACTACACAAGATCCAAAAGAGTCGGAACATGACTATTATGAGCTATTGTTAGTGGCTTTTAAACAGCATAGCAGTCTGGACACTATTGAGCAGAAAGATATGGGGCAGTTTGTCTCAAACTTTGTGTTGGGATTAAGATCTGATATTCGCTTGATGATACAGACACATTTGATATGTTGTCAGAATAAAACGGTGGATGAAATTCTGCGTTATGCAAAATACTGTAGCGATCCGGTGGAATCAACACACAAGAAATTGAAAACTAGTTGATGTTGGTGCAGTTGAGGAATGCCGAAAGGCCTGATCAGATGCATGGGATTGGAGGAGGAATGGGTCGAGGTAGAGGAGGTGGTAGAGGAATGGGGCAACAGATGGTGACCCAACCTGGTCAAGGAAGAGGCATGGATATGAGTACAAGAGAATGGGTGGCACAACAAAAGAAAGTTACTGCATGGCATTATTGTCACAGGACTGGGCATTGGAAGTGCAAGTGTCGATTGAATCCAGCAAATCAATTACAAAATGAGGGAGAGGGACAAATGTCCGAGACTTTGAATACTGTGACTAGACCTAGGTCCATGTATGGAGGATATGGGCCGCAAGTTCAGATACCTCCCCTCCAAGAATACCTATGCATAATCAAACGCCTTACTTTGAAATACAAGTCAGATTTGATCAGATTCCAGATTCTCTGACGTCCCAGAGGGGGTGCAGGAAGGATGCACTTCGGGTGCCATTTGCGAAGTAGATCAAAGTGGACCGTTTGTAAATGCAGAAGTGAATAGATATCCTGTCACCTTCTTGTTAGATACTGGAGCTGCCCGCTCTACGGTATGAACAGAAGTGGTCCCAAATTTGTCCCTTTCAGGTCAATTGATCCAAGTAGTGGGAGTCCGCAATCAGAAAAGGACCAATCCATTGACAAATGAGTTACCTGTGCGAATAGGGCTGTTCCAAGATAGACACCAGTTTGTAGTGTGCAATACCAGTCCCTTTTGTCTATTAGGGTGAGACCTTCGATGCAAACTAAATTGTACTATATCGTGCACTCCGAGGTCTGGAGTTACAGACCTGTGATGATGATGCCGATTTCAAAATCGCTAATATGTGCAGAAATGTTTGTGGTCCTCACCATAGAGGAATTATCCCCAAAGGTGTGGTATTTCACAGGTGAAGAGATTGGTCTGATCCGAGGCGCTGATCCTGTTAAGATACAGGTCAAACCAAATGCCGAATTTCCACGATCGCAGCCGTATAAATTGTCTCCCGAAACTGTGGCCGGAATAAGACCTGTTATTGAGTCCATGATTGCACAAAGTATTCTCAAGGAGATGCGAGGAACTCCCTGTAACTCACCTATCGTGGGACTGCAGAAGCCTAGTGGCAAGTACAGAATAGTGCAAGACCTACATAGGGTTAATGAAATTGTGATCCCATGTCCTGTGGTACCGAATCCAGCTGTTCTTCTATTCCAGATACCATGTGAAGCAGAATGGTTTATAGTCGCAGATTTATGTCGGGCACTTTTCTCTATACCATTGCATGAAGAGAGCCAGTATTTGTTTGCATTTCGGATGGGCGACCGTGTCTTAAAATGGTGTGGATCCTTCAAGGGTATACAGAAAGCCCCTACATCTTTAGACTGTGTTTGAAAAAGAATCTTGAAGGACTAGTAATGCCCCAAAGGTCAGTCCTGGTTCAATACATTGACGACCTCCTGGTCGCTTCAGAAACCGAAGATGCTTGCAGAATTAACACTGTGGCTTTGTTGAATCATTTGGCAGAGAATGGACACAGTGTCCCCAAACAAACTTCAGTATTGTTTGCCTGAAATCCAGTATCTAGGACACCGGATTGAAAAAGGAAAACAAAGGGTGTCCTCAGATCGCATAAAGGTGATTTTGCAAATGGGAACTCCGAAAACACAAAAAGAAGTCCACATGTTTTTGGGAATGGTTGGCTATTGTCAACAGTGGATCCCAAACTTTTCAAGCAAATCTACTGTTGAGACTGACTCGAAAGGACATTAGTGATCCGGTACCATGGGACGAAGAATGCTTGAGAGCCTTCCGTGAACTGAGAGAAAGCATATGTCGTGCTCCAGCTCTTGGAATGCCAGACTATAACAAAGCGTTTTTGCTCTTCTGCTGCGAGGGATGTGCGTTAGCAGTCCTTGTACAGACACATGGGGGTGCCCGTAGACCAGTGGCTTACTTTTCAACTACATTGGATCCTGTAGCTTCTGCATTGCCCAGATGTCTCAAATCTGTTGCTGCAACAGGTGTCAGCAGTGACAGATGTGAAAGTATAGTGATGGGTCATCCACTTGTTTGTGCCACATTCAGTTGAACTATTGATGACCAGAACTAAGACACCGTATCTAACAAATAACAAACTGACTAAGTATGAACAGGTTATTTTGGCTTCTGAAAATGTCACTTCAAAACGTTGTACCAGTTCGAACCCTGCGACATTTCTACCTATTCCGCAAGAGGAAGATGATCATGATTGTGAAGAGCATGACTGTCTCGATGTTACTGAACTATCTACCAAACCCAGACCTGACATTGTTGATGAACCGTTGCCCGAATCTGATATGATCCTTTTTGTTGACGGTTCATGCTTAAGAGACAATGAAGGGTACTTGAGAGCAGCGTTTGCTGTGTGCACCATCATCGGAGTGGTGGAAGCTGCCTGTTTGAATAGAGTATACTCTGCTCAGGTAGCTGAAATTATTGCTTTGATACGTGCCTGTACCATCGCAAATGGAGTCCGAGTGACGATCTATATGGACAGCAGATACTTAGGTGAAGCGGTTGCAGGATGAGGTTTCAGAGGAAGAAGCTGCTTCATGGGTTAGAGCAGGCTGTGAAAAGAGGATGGCATTTGGGTGTCGACCGATGACCGAGCAGTACTACCCAATTGTCTATTGAGCCCAATGGCGAGAGATTCACGGAGCAGTTCATCTGGGAAGAGATGCCATGGTGCGAGTGTCCAGGCAAACCTGGTTTAAACCACGTTTTCGTGTAAATGCTGAAGTGTCACAGATGTGTTACGTGTCAGCAAATGCATGTCGGAAAGAAAACTGTGGTTGCGATGAGTCATATTGGAAGATCAGGAGGCCCTTCTCATAAGATACAATTGGACTTTATTGAAATGCCAAGATGTGTGTATCTTTTCATGTTGGGTGGAGGCCTACCCAACTTGGACATGTGCTCTTAAGGGAACTGATACCGAGGTATGGATTTTCGACCTCTGTGGAGACAGAGGAACACACTTCCATAGCGAACTTATGAAACTGTTGTGTGCCGCCTTGAATATTGATCAGAGGTTGCATTGTAGATACAGACCTGAAGCATCTGGTCTTGTGGAGCAGGTAAATGGCACAATCAAAATGAGAATGGCTAAGGTTTGTTCGACTGCATTGAAATGGCCAGACGCGTTGCCATTAGTCTTAATAAGTCTGCGTAGCACTCCTGACAGGAGGACAGGGCTCTTCTCCCCCCCCCCCCCCCCCCCCCCCCATGAGATATTAACTGGAAGAGCTATGCGATTGCCTATGGTGCCAGCTACTGCAGTGATAAACATCGCAGATTATATCGTGTTGGATTATTGTAGAGGACTGGCTGATGTGGTTAATTCTGTATCTGACCAGGTCGACTGCAGCCACCTCAAGAGACCTGCTGCATGATCTTAACCCTGGTGACTGGGTGCTGGTTTGAAAGCACGTGAGGAAGAGTTGCATTGATGCTCATTGGAGAGGACCATATCAGGTGATATTGGTCACAAGTACTGCTGTGAAGTGTGGGGGATTACCAAATTGGATCCACGCTTCACATACTCGCCGAGTTCCAGAGCCCGTGGAAGAAATTACTTCCCTTGTTCCAAGAAAAATAACTGAAAAAGCAACACAAAGTGAAAACAGATCAAGTCGTGAATGGTGCTGATGAATCTGAACAGTTGACTAAGCAGGAATAGAGCAAACTGCCTCAGAGTGGAGTACAGAACCTGAGATCGAGATCGAGATTGCGGATGTGCACTTTGAACCAGACCTGGATGAATGGCCTGGCGCAGAAGGATCGGACCAAGAGGAAGTGAGGAAAACCGATGCCAGAGCAGAGAAGTGGCCAGCAAGAAAAGGAAGGCTGAATAGAAGGCTTGCATCTGAGAAAAATCTCGCTCCAATTCCTGAAACGTCTGAATCTGATCAAAGTGAAACAGAAGAAGGATCAGATGGTCTAAGACGATTCAGAAGAAAGAGGATACCGTCTCAAAAGTACGTATCTCCTGAGTGGACATATTTGGTTGCAGATGCAGAGTCTATAGAATTCCTGGAGATTGGGGACTGGAACGGTGAGCTAAGGAGGGGGGCACCCTCTCGGTTGATATTCAGTTACTTGTCCCCGCAGTAAAAGCCTTTGTAACCCTAACGCTGACAGTCCCTAATCCACCTAGGCTGAGTGGTTTGAGATTTTTGATCCTTAATCAGGTTGTTTTCCCTTCATTTGGTCGACAGCTCACCGCACAAGAATTGGGAGAAATCTGTGCAGAAATTCTGCAACTTGTCCTTACCATACTTGGCTCGAATACCATTACAGATGAAGCTTGAACTGTGACCAAAGAATGCATTAGGCTATAGAAAGAAGATAACCTAGCTCCTAGTGGAAGAAGATTTAAAATTAGGGACTTTCAAATAGAAGAACTAAGGGTTAGGGCTGACTACATCTCTTCAATAGGTTTAGTATTAATGGACTGAATATTGCAATAATCAAACAGAGCAAATGAAAGACATTGTGAGCAACAGTATAAGCGAAGAAAAGTGAAAGAAGAAACTTTAAAATTTCCTTTGTGCTTCACAATCAAATAGTGGAAACGTGGCTTACGAAAATTCAGGACGAAAACAAAAATGCATAATTGGTATCCTTATTGTAGTAGTGCTTATTGTCATAACTGTGGTGATTGTAACTTCTTTGGTTGAGTCACAAGATGCGGACAAGAATGGGGAACAGACTACATTTACCACACCCGTCTCCGATTTAGAAGAGGGTCCATCCATAAAGGATAGAGAGATGATCAAAGAAACGAGTCAAAAATTACATGTAGATCTATCAAAAGGTGATTTCACGCTAAATGCATATGCTTGTTTATTGTAGGAGTATGTAGACACCATGGAAGTGAAAGATTGTTGTGTGTATGCAACTACCAGCATCGGTAGAAGAAGGTATTAGATACCATCATTTGCCTTTGACCTATGGTATTGCATGTAGTGTGTTGTTGAGCATGTTTTATAGCCAGGCACACTGAGTACTATTTCTCAAATTATGATGAAGTACTCTCCGAGGTCCTTGTTCTTAAGTACATGAACAAATGATTATTATAAGAAGGTAGAGCGAATGTCTACATATTTTGTGCCTACTATTACTTTAGATACATCTTACGCCCACAGACCTAATTTGACTTGCATGTTAACTAACATCGAAAAGAAGTTTGTAGATCAGATAGAAGATCAGCATAGGCATACCTTATTTAGACCAGATCCTAAGCATAGGGTAATTCCATGGACTAAAGAAGAATTGGATCATAAGGTAAAAGGGGGTTCTTGTCCAATAGCTTTAGACTTCCAGTAGAGAGGGAAGCTGTGCATTCGACACCCGTCAACCTATTATGACAAGATCTTCGTAGGTGAGAGTGATTCTGAACACATTTTCCTGATTGAAGAATCCATTAGAAAAGCGCTATTGGATAAGTTATCCATAGTGCCCAATGTGTTTTTCGTGTGTGGAAAAAATGCCTACGTGAAGTTGCCCAAGAACTGGTATGGTACATGTTATTTGGCTGTAGTATTTCCCAACATCTTCCATGTGGATGATTGATGGCCCTTAGAAGGGAAAGGTCCTCACAGAGGAAAATGTGGTGTGAGCGCAGGAGAAATCATTGGTGATGTGTTTGGAGCCATGATACCCAGTATGGGTGTGATTATGAATGATGTGAAAATCGGAAAGTTGGCAACGTTAATAGATTAACTTTCTGTGAATACCGCCCAAATTCTATTAGTCGATGGGGAGAAGGTCTCGATAAGGGCTATGGTTCTTCAAAATCGTCTTGCTTTAGACGTGTTACTAGTAAAAGCCGGAGGAGTCTGTAAATTACAGAGTCTAACAGTGCTGCACTTGTATCCCTGACAACAGTGCCGTCGAGATATAAGGAAATATATTAATACTATCTCCGATATACATCGAGATACGTAATCTGGCTGCTGAAGGACTCTGGGATGAAATTGCTAAGGGATTTGGAAAGATTGGGAGCTGGTATGGAAGTTTGGGGCAAGGAATAATACGATACATTTTTAAACCTTCATAATAGCTGTCATTTGTATAATTGTCCTACTGGGAGCAATCAAAGCGTACAAATGGCACGACACCAGGAAAATCTACTGAAAACGCAAGAACAACAATTTGAATGACTGCAGTACAGTCATTACCAGCACCTTAAGGCATAGAAAGATTTAGACAGGGATGGCAAGCTACAGCTTCTGTTTAGGTCGGTCTTTTCTACAAGGAGAAGAACTGAGAGAATAGCAGAATGGTGTTATGACACTAGTCCTAAGAGGGGGGGGAACTGATAGAGCGCTTTCAGCACTCTATATTGTATGGGTGCACTATAGTCATGGTTAAGACGCACTCATGTGTATTATCGTTTGCAGTGTTTTATGATTATTAAGATGTATTTAGTTGAACCATTTAAATAAGAATCGTAGCGAATACATTTATGTAGGAACATGTTTGTATTGTAATTCCTGAATGTATAAGGTACAAGATATTATATTCATATAATATAATTGTGTTTAGTTTAAGTTGCCCGAGTCAAGGCCCAAAATCGCAGATTGTTTTTAGTTTCACATCTCCTTGGTCTCACGAGAAATAAATAATTAAATGCATGTTGTGTTCGAAAATAGTGTTCTCATCCTACTGCAGGTGCCGAATGCAAACTCATTATTTTCAGATTGAAGGAGATACCCAGAATGTCTTTGAAGATGACTGAAAGGCGAGAAGGGAGGATGCCTTCCGTGTCTGTTCGGATGGCCTTGGTTCCCAGATAGGCCAAAGAAGGTTCATCATGCCCCTGGCTGGAAAATCCCCACACAGACAAAGTTGCAATGGAAATTTTATGATGACGTATTGCCAATCGAACCTCCATTTTTTTTGGTATGATGTGCAGGGACAGTGAAACCAGACTTCTGCTAGATTTCGGAAGAGAAGGAGCATCTTTGAGCGAGCTCCAAAGCCTTTTCAGCTAATCAACCCACTTGACGTGAGTACTTCTTAGGAAGTCAACACGTACTGACACCTTTGGGAAATGATGGAAGGGAATTGGGTAGGATCTCCATTTAAAACAGTGTAGGGAAAGCTTTTGTTTCTTCCTAATGAAACTGGGTATGGACTCCATCTATTCTTAGTTGCATTCTGATTTTGGAGTTCATTATCCTATGCCTTTTAGGTCGAATAACCTATATTCGTAGACTCAGTTCGGTATTGATTTTTCTGTATCAATATAATTTGATTCTTCGCTGTGTCTACATTCAGTTGTTTTTGGCCTTTATAATAAATTGACAAAACTGAAGTTCGGAGTTCGTGGTCCTTTAGAGCATGTGTGTATGAAAGTGTAATCCTCAATTGCTTGGCTCCCCTCAACCACTTTTAGTAGGTAAATAAAAGACCATCGGTGCCAAATCTAGTAGGGAAGATAAGGGGTGCAAGTTGGCGTAATCACCCATGTGTTGCTGGATGGCGACCTGAAATCTTTCAACCAATTAAAGGGGAGTGCAGCCTCCACTCACAACAGGCTTGTCAGTAACTGCTGGTACACTGCCTGCGATGCTGCCCTGTCCTACGATGGTGGTCTTTACAACCCTCAACAGTTGTGGAATATCTGCCCACATGTGGCCTGCATTGCGGGGTGATGTCGGGGCTTTACAGCACGCTCATGACCCACCTTTTCTCCCAACTCCTTTTGTGTAGCCTTCGCACGAAGTGGGTAGACTGCCTAAAGATTACCATCAAGGAAGAGAACTGGTTTGACGTCCTGGAAGCCCTACACTGAGGCACCCGGGAAGCCCGACTGAAATTCTGCCTGTTTAAGACACTCCACGAGTGGTGCTGGACTCTGCCACCTACCTCACTGGAACTGCAGTAAGTGTCCTGCTATCCAGTGTGACCTCACTCACATCCTATGCGACTGCCCCACCATTTGTCCCTTTTAGACCCATATCTGGAACACCCGGAGGGCGTCCATGCCTTTCCAGCTTGATCTCGTCCGCTCTGTCATTCTCCTGCATGACTTCCGATATTCCCCTGACCTGTCCAGGCCACAACACCGCCTCCTGCACACGGTGCTATCCATGGCCAAGCTCTGCATCCTTCGTCAGTGATGCTGATACTCAATATCTAGGTGTGCACTAAAACGACAGGCCCACATTTTGTCCTCCAGTACTATCTTCACAACTTGCAGGAAAAAACTCAGTTGCCCAAAAATTAAAAAACATCAATGTTTATAAGGACCCATCTTTTGTTTTGAAAGGTGTTGGGAGACTTGTCTTCACCTTTTGCAGCAGAGGTCGTGGTTTTGTTGCTCAGACCTTTTTTTGTGTGGTGTTCCTCAATGCTGGAGATGCCAGTCATGGAAAGAGGTTTCAGAACTTTTACCACACCATGCACAGCTGCCATCTCTGATTTTGATTACAGTGAGACATTTGGCAGCTTGATGAAGTTGTCCCACTCTGTCCCTAGAGCAAGACTCCGAGAGTGACCTGTTTGTTTTGCTAAGGTCTCTGTTGGATTGCTTGGCACTCTGTGCAGCCAGACAGATGTCTCGGTTTCCCCTTTCATAGTCTGTTACTAGAGTATGATAGTTTCTTTCTCCAGGCAGTACTTCAGAATGCCTCTTTCCTGGCTGGTCATGCCACCTTACTGACCTCTTCTCTCTTCCCGCCAGCCTGTAGATATAGATATGGCCTGCCCCACCCTCTCCAACTGGGAAGCGCATTGTTTGAGAAATGAAATGGCACACTCCGCTCATCTAACTAGAAACCGATGAGTGGCTACACAATGAAGAAGCACCCCAACACCAGGGCAAAAGGGCACACCCGACTTAACCTATCAAGTGAGTGACTTTGATTATTCTAGTGTTAAGTGGCTGTGTCATGTTCACAACCATCTGACCATAGCATTTTACCCTGCATTGCTTTACCTATTGCACATCTGAACTACAACTCCTAGAATGCAATTTGATGTGAAACCTAATATTGGCAGGTGTCATACATAATAAGGTGCTACATAGTAACGTGTTTTTTCACAGTACTATTTGATGTATTCATGATAGGAAGAACAGACAATAAAAGACAGCAACAAGACATTTATTAAGTACTGAGGAATGCTGTGCATTTCACGACCCTTTGCCACTTTGGAAATCTACAGGATCCTGGAGGAACACTCCAAGCTTATGTTTCCCACTGGCATCCTTTGGATAAAGAGATGCCAATAAGAAAATATAATCAATTGCATAGCACTGCTAATCTTTTTCGAAATTATCTGCATGTACAGTTTCCAACACTAGTGGTAGATTCCTGATAAAGAGAGCACTCACAATTGCGCAAGTTGCGGTGGTGGGATAATTCCTGCTGCTGGTATGACGAGTCCTCTGCCAGGGAACATTGATTATACCTCTGGAGGAAATTCCTACTACTGGTGGATGAAATTTCTGTTTGGGTTAATGACGAAGTATGTGACCAGGTGGTACATATGAGACCAAGAAACATCACACTGCAGCACTGAGCCACTTATCCAAATCTACCTGCAACAGACCTTTTTGGGTGCATGAGGAATAAAGGAGTTAACATCATCCACAAGTTTAATTTGCAGTGCGATCCATTTGGCTATACAATGAGGACCCAAAAGTCAGTAAATGGGATTAAATGTAGGTTTATTACAGATTAAAATCCAAACTGATGTATATCAGTCTCGAATATATTATAAAAATAAAGAATCACTACTGGTAGTCAAAATTGTCTAACAAAGTTTAACCTCCAATAGCATAAAGCATACAAGCAATTCAGTAATAGGCATGCAAAAAATAAGGAATAAATCTCATGATCAGTATATGATTTCCGGTCTTCCTGCCTATACATGGATACATCTAAATTGCCTGAATTAAGTAGCACTAGGTGGGGAAACCCTAATTAGATTCAGTAAAGCAGGAAGGTGTCCGCATTGCAGAGACTTCTGTAAAAGTTCTCCAAAATCAGTAGTATTGCATAGCATAAAGCTACACAGCAGAAATGTAGCAAAAAGGTATGTACACCTCTAAGTTTAAAAGGGAATCTGACCGGTCTAATCAATAAAAACCCACAAAGAACATTTGAGAATCTCCTATATGTGTCTCATGGCTCGTCCTCCTTCTCACTGTAACTTTGACAACTACACTTGAAACTCCCTTCTTCTGATCTAGAACGTCCTTGGATTCATTCATCTCCAGATACAGCATGGACAATGGTCCTAACTTTGTTTGCGCCTCTCATCCTCATCAAAAGTACTCCTTCCGAGCCTCACGATCTCTCATACACTTGAACTAGGAGAATAATTGATAGCAACCTAGCATCTACACACCAGAACTGTACATTTACCCGGTAATTAAAGCATTCTACATATACATTTCTCTTTCTATATGCTTCACACTGCCAATGTTTATCCATAGCACATTTTCTATTGCCATTTCTGGTTCATTTTATCAGCAGTAAATCCACCATGTACATTCCAGTTCAGGGTGGTCTATTTGTGGGAATCTTAGTCTTGTGAGCATCTCCACAAAATCGTACACATTTTCAGTTCATTTTTTCATCTGTTCTCAAGGCTTTCATGTTCTGTTCTTCAGCTACCACACATTCAACGAAATCTTTTTTCCAGCCTTTGTTTAGGGGCTCTTGGTTAAGCAGTGAACTGCAGATGCGACATTTGGTTCACACAGTTCTCAAAACTGCCATTCTTTTCCTCATTTTATAGTTGTTTGTAGCAGAGAATATGCCCAGTAAACACTACTTCACAGACCTTATGAGAGAATACCCATCAAGTCCACTACCACCCTGTTCCAGAATTCCACCATGTGTGGGCACATCCAGGCCATTTGTAAAACGCTTGCACCCTAAAACACACCTTAGATACGTTTATGCCTGACTCTGGTAGATCCTGGCAAGTTTTTGGGGTGTAAGGTAAGTCCTATGAAGATGGTGAAACTGGACCAGTTTAAAGTGTGCATTCAGAAAAACATTCTTCACCTGTGAGTAGGCTTTTCTTCAATCTGTTAGATGAGGGTTCTGGACACTTCTGTCTCATGGGCACCTGCTGTGTCTCCAGGGCTATCTGCAACCAGGCAGCATACAAACTTGTAACTAGTCACCTGCAGCCAGCCAGAGAAGCGACCATTTTCATCCACTCCATTGTCTAATTTCTTACGCGAATAAAGTTTTTATTCATCTAATGACCTGCGTTATTCAACAATGTTACAGAAATTGACTAAGGCCAAGATCAAACGTGTCCCTTACCTGCTCATATGTGGGGAATTGTTTATTAGTGTATAGGTTCCCTCTCATCACTTACTTAGACATAACCTTATTAATATATTTAAATGGTGTTAGAATCCACAAAATGTTGGGATCATATGGTGGTTGTTTTAGGACCACCCTGACTCCTCTTTCCCAGATAATACTCGCTTGTCTGACCAAGTATTGTAATTTTTTTAGGTATTCTTTCCCTATCATAAAAGCGATAGTCCTTATCAATATACCTGGAGGGTGTGTCTCTGCCATTAGCACCTTTTCCCAGTTGCCAACATCCTCAAACCAGTGTGTTCCATGTTGTAGCGAAGGGCACATGGAGTTTAATAACCTATATAAGCACCTGTGCAAGATCACCCACTTCGCCAAGACTATCCTACCTATAATGGACAGTGGCAGGGTTTTCCAGAATGGCAGAGTCTGACAGACAATGTTTGACAAGTTCACTGACTTGGATTGGATGCGCTGCGCGCTGTTCACACAATTCTTTATTCAAAACTTAACCTCTAATTAGGATTCCATTAGAAAATGTGTTTTAAGTCAAACATATTCTGTATATATTGCAATTAATGCTCCAACACAATATACACATGCACAATATATGTGCCAATATATTCAATATCATATTTTCTCTTGAAAATACAGCCTAACATGAGTGTAACCTTCAACACATAAAAATACATAACATAATATGCAATTTTGTATTAACATTCATTGTTGTGCCCGATGCATTTCAGGATGTGAATGCCCTTTCCTCAGGGGTAAATCTAGAAATTCAAAAGAAGATAAACCATTTTAAACTCCACATAATGATATAGATGGAGAAGCTCAATCACCCGGATTTACTACTATCAATATAGATATCCTCTTGGACCCATAAGATCCCATATCAATCGCTGATGTATGCTAATATCAATCATGGTGCTGTTGCATGCTAATTTGATTAACTTCTTTTCAGTGAAACCTGCAGAGTGAACTTGTATGCAAGTAATACTATGTCTGTACACCCAGTGCTATAAGTCAAAGGTGTCAAATAGTCCTCATGAAACAATATACCTGTAAAGAGTCCTGTAGAAGCCATATGTGACAAATAATCAGTCCTGTCATAAGAAGTGCAACACAAGTTTAATTGTACTTATTATGAACACTGCCCTGACAGTGTCAACCACAACTAAATACAAGGTTACATTTAAACAATTCCATAGAGGTGCCTGTCAACTGTGCGTAAAAGTTACCTTACGTAAGTAACTATGATGCAAGCAAAATTGTAGTAAATGTAGTAGAAATACCTTTTTCTGTTTCAATATCTTCTGATTGTAGTAATGCCCACTCCACTGCTTCCATTCCTGCCTCATGAGGTATTGACTAATACAGTGCTGTTACGTCGATAGTACATAACAGCCACGTGTCTTGCATTTCTGGTTGCATGTTCTGCAATTTCTGTAGAAAGTCAGTGGTATCCCTTATGTAGGACTTCCATCCTTGTACGAATTTCTGAAAATGGTGATCAAGATACCTGCCTAGGGGATCAAATAATGATCCACATCCTGAAATGTTGGGTCTGAAAGGGGGCTTCTTAATATCTTTATGAATTTTGGGTATCATGTATTGTCTGGGTCTGCGTGGATTATGTGTTAGATATGATCTAGTTTGTTCATCTATCCAATTCATGTCTTCAGCTTTCTACAAGTTATCCAGACTACCCAGAAGTTGTATTGTTGGGTCATCTTCCAACGGCAAGTATGTGTTATCATCCATGACATGTTGATTGACCTTAGAGTGATAAAAGGTGGTTCTCCATCACCACTAAGGCCCCTCCTTTATCTGCTGGTTGCAGTGTAATGTGGGAATTGTTAGCTATTGATTTTAATGGCTTCTTTGTCATGTCCAGTGAGGTTCTGGCCTTTGTTGGTTTTAAAATTCAGGTTTTTGTCTTTATCATTATTTCAAATGTGTCCAACATTTTATGCGAAAATGGCGCTAAATAAGTGCTCTTAGGTTTGAATATTGATGTCACTGGTTCTTCTCTTATGCATTCATCACTGATTATGTTGGTGAAATAATGATGTAAACGTAAAGTTTGCATGCATCTACAGAATGTTGCTTCAATTTCCAATGCGTTTGTTGTATTAGTAGGTACAAAAGCCTTGCCCCTGCTTAACACATTAATTTGCTGATGTGTTAAGTTGGTTGAGTAAATGTTAATGATTAGCTAATGTTTTTGCTACTGCGCAATGATTTGCCTCCCTTTTCCTTGTCCTCGCCTGGTTTTATGGTTGGGCATGCTGCCCCTTGTGTAGCTTGGACTGCTGGTTGTCCTTTGTCTAGGGCCTGTGACAAAAAAGACACCATTGGTGGTGGTTGAACTGATTTGCCAGATTCAGTAGATGTCCTGATTGTACTAGTTTTCTACTAGAAGATGCATCCTTATCCATAGCTATACTTTCCTCGGACGATGTTGTTGTCCTTTTCCGATCAAACCTTCTGCATGCATAAATCTCGGCCCACGTATACACTTTGTTCAATTCATAATCAATGGTGTCTCTTATACTTTCTTAATTTACCTTCCTGCAATTCCTTACTGTATTTCTCCAGTTTCTGGTTGGGTCCCTCCAGATTGATTTGCCAAGTGTTTTCTCCATCCTTAATTCCAGTTCATTTTTTTTAGATTATGGATCTCCTCTTCTAATTCATGAATTATTTTGGACAATTCCTCAATTATCAATAACATCAGGTCCAATGACCAATAGTTTAGGACGGAGTGCCATTTGTTCACGAGTATTGTGTTCAGATGAAATCGGAACAACATGGGTTTGATCGAAAGTCTCAGTCCTCTTGGTATACGTTTGGCTTTGTGGTATTGTACTAATGTAGAAGCGTGTAGCTTTTCGTTCAATTGACTTGTGAGATATTCCAGTTGCTTAAGCTGTTGGGAGATTGAGCCTGCATGAGTATCCGCAAGTTTTACCTCCTGAGTGAGGGCGTATATTTCTGTGGCCTGGTCCATTGTATAAACCATAGTTGTTGCTCTATTCCCTGTTATGTTGGCAATCACTTCAAACAACATTTCTGATGGGTGCTACCTCCCTTGCTTGACAGAATTCAATAGAACGTTAGATGGTTTTGGGGTGCACACCTAGATCCTCCTGCTATTCGGGTTTACTGATAACTTAACACTCCATTTAGTGATGCTGTCAACACATGTGCTTGTAGACAATCCATTTTTGACAAGTTAACTGACTTGGATGCGCTGCGCACTGTTCACATAGTTCTTTACTCAAAACTTAACCTCTAATTCTGATTCCATTAGAAAATTGGTTTTATTCAAACATATTTTGTTTATATTGCAATTAATGCTCCAACATGCACAATATATTCAATATCATATAGTCTCTTGAAGGTTGCACTCATGTTAGGCTGTATTTTCAACACCTAAAAATACATAACATAAAATCTTGCATTAACATTTATTAGAACATTGGAATGTTGGAAGCTCCATTGAAAACAATGGAGCGCTCCGGGCTTATAATGGCTGGTATAAGCCCGGAGCTCCAACATTCCAATGTGTCTTTGTTCACAGCTCTGGCTGTGAACAAAGACTTCAGGGAGCCTGAGGGGATTTGAATCCCCTCGCGCTCCCTGAAGGCTTTGTTTTGTTAGAACATTCTGCCCTCTAGTGGCAGAATGTTCTAATAGCCTTATAGCCCTTCGTAGCAGGGCTATACCGGCTTTTAAAATCCCTCTGCTTTGTTAAAGTCCCTCGCCTTCGGCTCGGGCCTTTAACGCTGCAGCGGGCCTTTAACAGCCGGTATAGCCCACTATGGCGGGCTATAAGGCTATAATGTTGTGCCCGATGCATTTCTGGACGTGAATGTCCCTTCCTCAGGGGAAAATCTAGAAATTCAAAAGAAGATAAACCATTTTAAACTCCACATAACGATATACATAGAGAAGCTCAATCGCCCGGATTTACCACTATCAATGTAGACATCCTCTTGGACCCATAAGATGCCATATCAATCTTTGATGCATGCTTATATCAATCATGGTTCTGTTGCATGCTAATTTGATGATCTTATTTTCAGTGAATCATGCTGAGTGAACTCGTATGCAAAACTCTGTCCTACGTGTCCTAAACCCATTTTCCACGATCCTTTCAAACCTACCCAGTAGGACCCCTCTTGCTGTACACCACATATACACTAAAGAGGGGATAATAGTAAAACAAACTCCACAGAATACGTTGCGGCAGAAGAGCAACAGTGCAGAATGAGATGGAGCAAATGCTATGCATGGGAGTGATTAAACCATCTAAGAGCAATTGGTGTTCGCACGTCGTCTTAGTACCAGAACTGGATGGAAGCATTCGCATCTGTATCAGTTTTTAGAGCAATTAATAATAATTCCAAATTGGATAATTATCCGTTACCACAGATATATGAACTAATTGAAAGATTCTGAGAAGTCAGGCATATAGGAACCCTCAACCTTAAGAAGGGATACTGGCATGTACATTTAAACCCTGCAGACATGGAGAAAAAAGTATTTTCCACACCATATGGTCTATATCCATTTACTATCCTACCATTCGGGTTAGATGGGGACAAAGCAACCTTTCAAAGGTTATGGAAAGCCCCAAGATTATTCCTCTGCTTCTGAATGACCTAGTCAACTTTAGTAAAACCTTACAAGAGCATCTCGTACATCGTAAAGCAGTTCTTACGGATTTAGGTAGAGCAAAACTTCATGTTAATGCTTAGAAACCTAAGTTTACCTACAGTATGGTGATGTATCTAGGGTATGTCTTGGGCAATGGCTTGATGGAACCACAAAGAGAAAAGATAAAAGCGATCACTGAAATCCCCTTCCCTAAAAACAAAAAACAGAGCTTAACTAGGCCTCCTGAGTTGGTAACATTGATTTATTCCTCAATATTCTTATTTAGCAGCACCTCTAACAGACCTCCTGAAAAAAAAAATCCAACTAGGAGTTTAAGCAGCCCTCTTCCACAGTCTTGGAGGCTATACATTACTTAAAGGAAGCTATTACTACATACCCAGTATTCACCGCTCCCAAATTTGATAAACCCTCTATTATTCAAACCAATGCTTCAGAAATAGGGACTGAGGCAGTATTATCACAGACTAATGACAAAGGGGAAGAGAATCCTATTTTATTCATAAGTCGCAATTTATTCCCAGAGAAAAAGTTTAGCCCATAACAGAGGAGTGTCTTGCCATCAAACTCCAATACTATTTAGAAGGATGACTCTTTATTTATATACTGAGCATGCTCCACTTACATGGATGACTCCGAATAAATGTAACAGCCCTCATGCTCTACACTGGGTTTTGTCACTCCAACTCTTTCACTTTAAAATAAGACACAGAGAAGGGAAAGAACAAGGTAATGTTGATTTTTCTTTCCCAGTTTCCCCTTTTCACCAGTCTGGAAAATACGAGGGAGGGGATGTGTTAGGAAGAAAAGAGTGAGAGAGTTAGCATGGAGGACTTACCTGTTTTCCATTGCAAGCCTTCACCAAAACCTGCACCTGAAAAGGAAAAAGAAAACAGACTTGTTTTTACAGGAAACCAAAGTGGAAATGGAGATAAGACGGGAAGGACAAGGAAACGCAAGGAGAAGAAAAAGGACACCTCAAACTGAGAAGACATTGAGGAAAGATGGCCTGGAAAACTTGCTGAAGGTGGAAGTCTCCCTTGCAACAAGTGTGACCGGAACAATGCCAAGCCGAAGGAGAGGACTGGATGAGGCTGCAGCAGTATGGGAAGAGCCAGAGAGGGAGAAACACTGCCCAAGGTTCAGGCAGGCTCCAGGAGTTGCTGCAAGACCTGCTGACTATGTGAACTACCACGCCATGTTCCAAGAGGAATGTGGCTGACCCAGGTGTGTGAGCAAGCACTAAATTAGCCAGGGAGTGGGCTTAAGGAGCAGGAGACTATTAAGAGGTGTGAGAGTGCCTGAAGCCTGTCCCATGATCATTATTGCTCCCCGAATTTCTGATGAAGAAACTCATTACAACTACTGCTTCACATTAAGGTCTACTTGAAGAGACAGCGTGATTCTTAACACTAGGAGTTTTGTTTTTTGGTTAGTATTTCCTTCAAGTATACACCAACCTAAATAGTCTAGCCAGACCGAAAGGTGCCTGAATAAGGAAAGTAATATTAAGAAAAATCTTCAGTAAAAGGGAGAGCAGAAACTCAAAAGGAGAAGATTATTACTAATAAAGTGAACAATTTATAAATAGATAGCATATAGCCTCCAGGATAAGAGAGGAAAGCACAAACCTCACTAAAGAGAAGCATGCGAAAAGACTTCCAGTCACTTACCTGTGGTTTCTTTTTGTTTATTCCGTGGGTGCTGGTGGGAAAAAGAGCCGGAGAGACCTAAAGAGTTAAATGAAGAGCTGTTCTTTCTGAAAATAAGGAAACCAGGACTTGATATCCCGATCAGAGACTATCGGTATCCTTGAATAAAATATTCCCCGCACGTTTAGGTTTCCGATGCATTTATTTATATAAATAGTAACTGTTTCCACTTAAAGCCAAGAAACAGTCTACCATTGAATACTCACTACTGGTAGCAATTATGTGTCCAATCTCCTCATACTGCCCAGAGGGTAGACCAGCGATTCATCCCAGTTTGCCCTCAATCCAGAGACTCCATCAAATTGGTCAAGTTCCACAAGGAGGAACCGTGTTAATCTTTGCGGATCTCTATGGTAAGATAACACATTGGTAAACTCATATTCAGCGTTGGACATGCTGGCTTTGTGCCTTCATGGCAAGAGTCTCCATGGTGAAGGTGAACAGCATGGAGGAGTGCGGGCACCTCTGCCTCAACCCCTGCCAGAGCATCCATTTCCTCCAATACCCTGTCACCTTTTTGTACACGGGTCCCATACAGTGTAACAATTTAAGAAATCAAAATTGGACTTAAAATAGTAGCAATTTAAGGATAGGCTATTTAATAGACAAGAATTCTAGAACGTACAATTAATAAGCAAAGGGTGAGTGAGCGAAACCGTGACATGGTAGAGGGAAATCATCCGATTTCCTTACCACAGGCAAGTGACTTAAAAAGTGACTTGGTAATGTACGTGAATATAGGTGAACAGAAAGTCGCAAAAAGTTACATCTTATACTCCACAATATACAGTCAGTATTTAGCAGTCCTAAACACCATCTCAGAAATACCTTCTTATGGAACCTATTAATAAAGCACACCCAGACTCCCCTCTTTCCTCACTGCTCTGTATCCTAGGGTCAAAGCAAACACATGGCAATAGTATGTTCAGGTACTAGTGTAAGGTAAGTGGCTATTGGACACAATGTCAAAGTCATCTCTGGAGCTTAAAATGTCTTCCAAAGAGGTTTGTACCCCACACAGAAACTTGCCTGGATACTTCAAATGCTGCATGTTGCTACAAGGTCTGCTGTCCGCTAGGAACTGCTTCATGCATATCATCTCTAACACCCTGTGCTTTTAAGGTCACTGGGTCAACTTGGGCATTCGTTAGAACTGTGACCTCCCTCTTGGTCTCCATGGGAGTCCTTCACTTTTCTGGAGACATCTTAAGTTGTTTTGAGCCACCACTCAGGAGCTCTCTGGAGCTAATCTGCTCAACCATGTGGTGTGAATCTCCTTATTCAGTTCTGGTAAGCAGATGACCGTTTATTGTAACTGTCTTGCTTTGTTTTTAGGTGTTTTTTTTTTTATACTGCCCGATACCGGATTAATCGGCCGCCCGGATCGGAGGTGGCCTGAATAGCTCGCTGCGTGGATCGACTTGATCAGGGGAGTATCACAGCCCTCTCTTTTCTATGCCTTCCTAAACAAGGGCATATCATAGCCCGAGCTTACCAACGCTTTGTAATTTATGATAAACCCTTTTTTTTTTTTTTTTTTTAGCACTACACTACCAAGACAATACTCCAGCACAGACTTTATACAGAGAACCTTCACAACCAATCTGAGGCTGGAGAAGCCTTTTCCGGGATCTGGCCCTTCTGGAGTCAGTTCCTCAAATATTCTTTTTGGTGCCGTTATTACAGTCCATAAGGGCCTTTCGAATTTCTTTGAGAACCCTTTATATTTGTGGGTCTCGGGTGGACAATGCCATTCTGGAGAAACTACACCTTTACCGATTTAAGCCTTGAAGTTACGGTTGTAGTGAAATAAGTGTCAGCTGCCATCATCTTTTGTCACCAATGATGTTGCAAGAAATGGACCTTCATGTATTAATTGTGTAAATACAATGTACAGAGTGAAACATTGTTACAAATTATTAAATAGAATGAGAATTTCAGATCAACTTTCTATACTGGTGCTTTCTGTGAGATGCTACATTAAATATGTTATTGTTGGATCTGCATATTGCCTATGAATAGAAATATGAATATTGGGAGTGCCGCGGTACAGTCTTTGTATTAAACCTGATTAATTTGTGCCAAGCAGAGCTTCTGAGCGCAGCATTATATTGCAATTCGCTGTTACGTGCTGGTCTTTCAAAACCTGGTTGGATCTGCCTTTATCACTCCATATTACGTGTGATTTGTATATTTTGTAGCAGTGCAGTACCTTTTATGTACGGTCTGACCAGCAGGTTCTCGTTAACATACATCGGGCGGCTCGTCCATTATAGCGGAGGAGTGCAGCCCCCCCCCCCCCGCTGAAAGCCAGCAGAGGCAAAAGACAAAAATAAAACCTTTTTATTATCTTTTTTTTTTTTATGTCCCACAGGCTGCGCGCGGAGGGAGAGGCGTGGCCACCCCTACTGATGCTTTCAGCATGAGGGAGGAGGGGTGTCTTGAGATTCCCTCATGAGTTGGCAGCTCACAATGCCAAAGGACGTCTATTTCATCAATTTTGTTAAGCCCAGCTGTTTATCTTATTGATCACTGAACTTATCCACAAGGAAGTTATACATTGATCAGATTATCAGTCTCTAGGATCATTTCCAGGCTTACAATTGTGGCTATAAGGCCTGAAAAATATACATCTTGCATGTCACTGACATGTTTGCATGGTATTATCAACTTTAATTCTTGTCATGGCAGATCAAAAGTACAAAGATGTCCTCCTCCTGTACCCCCCCCCCCCTCCCCCATCTGCTCACCTCCTTCTCAGTTCACTGTTGAAAGAGAGGGTTTTGAATACTTAATGTTCAGTAGCATGGCCTACCAGAACACCATAAATCTAAAACAAACTACTAAATCATTCCGAGCTTACTTGAATCCACCAGTTGTACAAGTCCCTTGATTTTCCTACAGTAGGTATCTTTCAAAAACTACATTAACCCAGAAAAGTACTATAGAAATTGTTGCATTTTCCATTCCGGTCTATGCAAGAGTTGAGGAAGTTGCACCTCTAGTAAAATTCAAGTCTGGCTGTGACAGACCAGAACTGTGACCCAATTTCCAGATCACACACATGGGGTTTTCACTTACCCTCCAGTTTCAGAAGGCCTGGAGAAGCCTTTAATAAGGGGCTGGGTAAATCAGGTGGCCTTTGAATCAGTTTCTGAGCCTCCTTGGTTGAACTGCACTGGTCCTTGCCTCTAAGGTGAAGAAGACATAGGAATTATTTTTATGACACATTTCTGGCATTGAAACATTATGGCCTGTTTCAGATGTTACTTACTATTTTTGTAGGATTTTAGGCTAAATTTCTCCTATATCCATGTTGAAGTCTTGAGAGAAAAGTTCTATCAATTGATATCTCTGGAAAGTATTTATAGCTTCCTTTGGCAGACAGGCCGTCAGTTTGCATATGTATATTGTGATTCTTTTGCCTTATTTCAGGATTGGTCCCCTTTGGCTCAAGTCAATTTCCTCCCGTTTTTTTTTTTTTACATACATGGTGCAGGTGTTGAAAGTCCTTCCCATAGAGGGGAGGAAGGTCCACATCTAGCTCTTTAGTTGGCTAGCCTTTGTCACAATCGTGGATCATAAAACAATGGTCCTCGGCAGAGTTCTGCAGGATGGGGGGGGGGGGGGCTACTTCAGAATTGTTCTCAGACAAGTGTTCTCAATGGTCATTTTGTGGCTAGATCTCTGCCATATGTGGCTTCATGCTAATGATGCTGCTCTAGCTGCAAAGGACTTGTGAGTAACTCCTCTAGCAGTTTCATGGGTGCTTTTGTCTTTTGCTGATCCCCACATCCTCCAGTTCAGGTCTACACTGCACAACCGACTAACCTTTGTGATTATCAGTCTCCGCCCCTTAGTCAGAGACTAACATTTAGGTTGGTGTCACTCGGAGTGTCACAGGGTGTCCTACTGCAACTGTGCAGCCGAGTCATTGATGCCACATGGCCCCAAGTTGCTAAACTTGGAGTGTCAAACTCTCCAATTGAAGGAACATGACTGCAATGAGTTTGCCGCAATGAGTGAGCCATTTCATATTCAGCCGCACATCCCTCCACCATGACTTCTGTGACCTGCCTGAATGGGTCCAGGTCATGAGAGCTGTTTGACTTCATTCCTCATGCCACCCACTGCACTGGGAGTAGGGTATCTTGTCTCTCAGCAGTGCAGCACATATACAAGTAAACAGGACATCACAATGTTAATCTCTTGCCTGAAAGTCGCAGCCACTTTGGTTCGCTATTTCCAACATGCCTTTGATGCTGTGGCTTCTCTTATGCATCTGCAGTTCAGGGTGAACATAATGTGACTGAACCCCTACAGTTCTATGTCCTAGTCTCATCCAGTAGACATCAATTGATTGGAGTATGTTCCTTCCTCTTCATTTTCGCAACTCTTCTGCCTTCAAATTCAAGCTGCTGGTCTTGCATTTCTATTACCTGGTTTGCAATGAATGAGATTCCTGGGTGCAGTTACTTCTGAAGTTCTCAGTCCCTCAGGGTTTCCACCTTGGGGACATCTGCTTAATACTGACCATCCTGTGGTCCAATCAATGTGCTTGTGTATATATTCACCAGTTGAGATGAGCCTTCAGAAAGCCTTGGGATGGTCTGCTGATTTTGGAAACTATACCTGTCTTCTATGGTTAGTCTGGATTCTAGCCTGTCTCTTTTTAGGTTGCAGCAAAATCATTTAGAGATAATTAGTTACAAAATGTCCACAAGTTTAAAAATCAGATGTAATGCATCAAAGGACTATTGAAGGCAACAGTGGTAAACACATTATACTACAGAAAAACCCTCTCCTACTAGTTAGGCAGAAATAATTAGTATTGATTGAGAGCTTATTTTTGGATTATATTGCGTAGTGTATGAAAATGATGCTTAAGTAAACCAGGTGGGAACATAAGTGATAACATCGGTAATGCAAATATTGGAAGATTATTGCAATACATAGGCTATTAATACTAAATTAATCATTAATGCAGAATATTTAGAGACCGGAAATTACTGTTTAAAAGTTAAATATGCAATTGGTTGAACATTAGCCATGAAGAGTGAGATAAAATACAAAAAGTTTGTTTATGGCTCATATGGTTTTTTTTTTTTTTTAATGCTCTATGCTGACAGTCTTTTTACATTGCATTTCAAATACAGCTCCAAATCACTGATGCAACAGCACTTCGGTCTGTTCCTATTTCTGGTGCGTAACTTTTCAAAATGCTAGTTTTTTGCTCACTTTTTTTTTTTCCTTTCTTCATGCATCATTCCACTTACATAATTTTTTTTTCTTTGATGTGTTGTCCCATTTATTAGACTATCATTTGCCACAGCTCAACAAGTGTTGGCTGTCCTTTTTAACCAAACCTTTGTTGAAAGTAAAATACTATGATTGGTTTTGTGTAAATACTAATCCCTATTCATTAAATATTTTGTAAGCTTTTACTTAGACCCATTCTGTTATGTGTTAATACTGTAGTTAAGTATGCTAATCCTTTTTACGCAAAGTCCTAGATTATTTTGATTTAACATACGACTCCAGTTATAAACCCACATTTTTTTTACTAAACCAACTGTCCAAATTCCTCTTTCTGCTTATAGCATTCTTGCAAATCCAGTTGACTTCTTTGCTCTTAGTTTGTAGGTCAAGCCTAGGCAGCAAATGCTCCGTCTCTCAACATGCTGTATTCAGTCAGGGGGGCTTCCAGCCCGCCTCCAGCTTTTGATTAGCTTTTGGCAGTGTCCTTTAAAAATGTTGCTTCTAATTGGATAATGGTTCCTGCTTCTCCTACCTTTTTTCTCAATTGACTCCCATGGATTGCCCCAGGGATTTGTCCTCTTCCACTTGTTTCAATTTACTTTCTGCTCAGGGAATTTTAAAAAATCAGAACTCTTCAGAGCTCTTCACGCACATTTGTGCATTTCACTTCATCAGCACGGTGCCCCCTTTACGGCCGCCCGCTTCATCTTTAACCATGTCTGCCGTGTGCTTTTTCTCTTTTTTCTGCAAGAGCCTGCATAATACTTAGAGTGCGGCATTGAACAGGACACAATTTCCAGACACCGGAGAATCCGCATCTCCGCAGAGCAGACGCTATCCATGGTTGGTGGGTGCTGGTGCCCCCTAGGCCAGGCTGTGACTTGGAGCAGTGCGGGAGGGGTGCTGGGGCAGGGGTCAGGGGCTGCTTCTGTGTCAGGCACCATCGCTGCTGTGGTGGTGCTAAGCTATGTTGCTGTTGCCATCTCTCCCTCCACTAAGCCAGGCATCAGCTGCCCTCCACAGCTGCTCTCAGAGGGTGTATCTGGAGAGCATAACTTGGGAGCAGCATCGGTGTCATCTGCACAGGCCACGCCTGGATCACAGGATGCCGTAAAAATTCAAGACCCAGGTCTGGACCTGCGCCACTGCTGTGGCTCTGTCGCTGCAGGGTAAGTTGATGACATGCCTGGAACCTGCAGTGGAGGAGGAGGCGGGCAGCTTGCAGGAAGGGAGTGCTTCCTAGCTGTCTTGGCAGTTTTAAGCCAAGCTGTGTGCTGTTTTGGACATGGTCGGAGGTTTCCTTTCACATACCTCGGTGACGCACACACTACTACCCATGTGTCCATACTATTACACCTTGCCTTTATCGTCACAGCTACATCTTCGCCCTGTTTCTCTGCAGTGAAAATTAATACTTCGCCAACTATTGCCCCTTTTTAGTCAGCCTGAGGCACCCAGTGCTTAACCTCCTTATGTACACAGTTCCCCTCTGCACAACCCTAATCTATCCCTGTGGCTCTGGCCCCCATGTTTACTCTCTTCCTGCAACCCTGTCCACTCTCTTGTTTTTGTTTAAAGTTAATTTTGCTTCAGCTGCTTGTCAACTCTGCTTAGCTGACTGTTGTTCCTCTCCGCTCCTCTTACTCCTGGACCCATTCAGCCTAGCCGACTCTGGTGTCCCTATGTCCAGTTTCACTGGGCCCCAGTCTGCCCACCCGCCTATCTTTAGCTACCTATCATGCAGTTACATTGTCCCCCAATCTCGTATACCTCAATGTTGAACGGACGCTTGTTTCTATCTGCCTATATGACCTCTCTTCATTCAAATAATGTTCCCCTCTGCCCAGCCAATTCCTGTTCCTCTCAGATTACAAACTACATGCTAAGACACAGCCCTTTCTGTCCCCAGTGTCCGCCCCTCTCTACCAGCCCAATCTCCCCATCCCTTCTGTTGATCTCAGCACAGCCATATATCCCCAGTCATCTCACATTTCTATACTAAGCCACTTCAAAGCCGTCTGCATGTCTGATTTCTATCTTTCTTCACACTTTTGGATTTGCTCTTCCACACTACGTTCTCATGTCTCACTCTGCTCAGGCTCTTGCCCGTCCCTCATTGCTCAGTCTAGGTACTGCCCATTGACCTGTGCTCACACACTGTTTATCCTTTGAAAATAATCTGTTCTGCTTTAACTCCTAAGCCCCGGGGTCCCCTAAATCAAATCCAGCCTCGCTTTTGTCAGGCTACCCCATACCTGTCTTGCCAACTCCTTTTCCTTTCTTCTCAGCCATCCTCCGTTCTTCTCTCTCTAGTTTTCCCATTTCTGATGACCACTCGACTCTCCCTCTTTGCCCAGACTCTTCATGTCCGTTCCTTGCAAACCTCTTCCTGTCACTTCTACCCACATCCTGTAACAGCCTCTGTCACTCTCTTCCCAAATCACTCCCCGTCAGTCTCTTGCCAGACCACTTTGCTTCTCTTTGCCCAGCGGCATCCTTGTATCCGTCCTGTTCTGCTCTTTCTGTCCCGGCAGTCCCTCTAGCCTCTGTCTATTCCCTTCACACCTTTCTCTTTCCAGGCACCTTAAAACAATCTGCCCACTCAACTTCAGCCATTATGTTAATCCTGGTCTTAGTCCTTATTTTGGTCTCCCTCCTTCTCGAGCCCCTTCCTTCTCCGGCCATCTTTTTCTGCCATTGTGCTGCCTCTTTACTGCGTGTCCCCAGGTGGCCCTTCTAGTATTTCCTAGACTCCTTTAAAATTCTTGGTGATGCAGGGGCTGCTGCATTATTTTAGGTTGTTTAATGGTGCTTTGCTTGCTTTAAGCTACCCCTGAGGTGCTGCCAAAGGACGTAACTCTCACTGTGCTGCATATCTTCGCAGTCCCTGGGTAATGCTCCCTCACTCTGTTATAAGAGTGCTGCAACTGGGGGTGCTTCTATGTTAAGTTGTTCAGCATAATTGTGCTCATTGTCAGACAGTTCCACACCACACAATTCTACTCCACCACATAATTGGGCAACAAACCTCATAATTCAAATCAACAACCCACCACAGACTTCCACGTCATGCCACAAAATTCAACTTCACATCACATAATTCAACTCCACTACATACCACTCCACAAAATCAGAAAATAACAATCCACATAATTACACTCCATGATGCACAATCCCACTCCACATAATTCCAGTACACTCTATACCACATAATTACTATAAATATAATTCAACTGCACACAATGCCACATAATTCCACTGCACAAATCTACTCCAAACCCAAATACATGTGTAGAAGACATTGTCATTTAAAACGTCAATAGCTCTAACTCTAACAAATGCGAGACTTATTGCATTACAAATGCTTGTTTCTCTTCGGCTCCGAGCAATAGACATTGGGGAGGAATAGGAGCCAGGGAGTTTCCACATAGCACTGCTCAATTATTGACGTCTGTTTTTTTGCCACAGTCGTGGCTTACCTAAAGAAATGTAAAGCATGGAATTGAGGCTTCCGGATTTTACAATGACCTATCACAGTGATTGCTATAGAAGTGTCTGATTCACAAAGAGTTAACTGAATGACTGTCTGTGCCTCTCTCTGCCTCATAGTTGCCGTCCGAGTTTTTCTGGATGTCGGCTTGAAATGGGAACTGAGTCAGAGGTTATCATAGGGGTCAGCAATTTAAAGATGATGGTCAAAGGTGATGGCGTTGGTGCATTGATTTTACTTGACTTTTCGGTAGCATTCATATCCTCGCCCATTTATTGCTCATCCTGCACCTGTCAGAATCCACCGGTGCATTCCTATAAAATCTATTATATTCTTAGTTAGAAAGAGGAAGCAGGCAGTGGAATACGGCTCATTCTTACAGAAGGCCAACTTGTGCGTTGAGGAGCCCCACAGAGCTAGGAGTTGACCTTTTTCCAATCTGTCACCCCCCCCCCCCTCCCCCTCTTCAACTCGCTGCGAGAATTTAAACGTGCATTTAAAAGAGAAGCAGACAACACTTAGAAACGCTTCAAAGTACATGGACCATATTTCCCTTCCTTTAGGGATGTTTCACGTAGGGACGAATCATCAGTTTTAAACTAAACCGGTCTAAAACTGAGATTTTGCTTCACAAATACCTTCATTCGTCACACGCTTCTTTGTTGGCTGAGAAACTTAGTACACTACGCAGACAGGAAGGAATCTGGCTGTGACGACTGATTCCGAGCTTTCTCTGACAAAGCAGGTGGCTCAATTCAATTTATGTGGGATTGTTGCCCAAAAAAATATATATTGCTAAATTGTAACATAGCAAAATTGCTGTGGGTAGGAGGGTTTTCGTTTAAAGGAATTCAACCATGTCCACGACTCACTTCTCCAGTTACACTGGCTTACAGTTAGAAAAACTCTTTTTTCAGCCCAAAATGTAAATGTAGTGGGAGAGAAGAGCTTTCAAATTTCAAGCATCCTAGTTATGACATTTGACCTGTTCTTTTTCAATATCTAGGGCAAAACAATCTAAAATGTTCATGAAATTTAAAAACATGTCTTTTTGCTATCTAGTCTGCTGCTGACGACCTATGGTTTTCGTCTAACATTATCTGTAGATCTAAGAGCCCTTGATGGGTTGCACTTTTGATTAAGAAATAGCTAAATACATGAGTAGAAGTGATGTACTCAGCTCCCCAGTGTTTTTACTTTCATTTTTGTGTTCTTATGTGACAATTTCTAGGGTGACATTTTCCTTGCATCCTGAATAATACCCAAGATGCGTTCCTAGTTCTTGCTTTTTTTCCGTGCTAATGTACCTTTTCAATTTTTCGAAATTTTAAATGTTCTTTCCATTCTTCCAAATATAAAGACATCGGTTCAAATGACCTCGAAGGTTTATTCTTGAAATCATTTACTCAACAATGTGGGGCCCCAAGTATATGATATGACATTAAGCCCACGGACGACATGGGCTCTCCATTTGACACACTTAAGGTTCAGGCGCGACCGGTACAGGTAAGAGCGGCGGGGTGGGGCATAGGTGGGCCAGGGGGAGTCAATGTAGGATGGGATATGGACAAGTAAATACATTTAAAAAAAAAACACTTATCTTGCGCTCGCTGCATTGCTGGGGATCACTGAAGCCCTTGTCACTACCCGCTTGGACTACGACAACGCACACTACGCATGAATAACCAGATGCCCTCCTGAAGAGACTACAGACCATTCAGAACGTAGCATCTAGACTCTTCCTCAACCTCTCCAGATGGACCCACATCACCCCTCACCTAAAGAAACTCCACTGGCTGCCTGTCCAAAAGAGATGCCAATTCATGATATTCACACCTACAAAGCCCTGCTTAACCAAGGGCCAGCATACTTCAACCACCACCTGAGCTTTTTCCAACCCACTAGACTCCCGTAATCCACCTCCTTCTCCCGTGCTCACACCCACTGCATCCGCAGAAGCAACAGTGGGGGACGCGCCTTCTCCTACCTCACCGCAAAGTCCTGAACAGCCTCCCCCTCCATCTCCGGACTTGACCCTCCCTTCAAGAGCTCAGAAGTGGACCCAAGACCTAGCAAGTCAACAGAGGCCTGAGCAGCTTGGATCTCAGTACCTGGATACCCTCACGGGTGATTAGCCACACAATATAAATCCTGTCTGATCCATTGATTGAAGTATGTTGAAGTAATCAAAATCATGTCCCAAGGGCCACACTTACCGGTGGCCCGCAATGCAAGTCAAATAATGGGCAGTTGGCAACGTAGAAGGTTCAAGCGTTTATTGGCCACGAACAACACTCTACATAGAGGAGCCTCATCGATCCTCACCCATGAGGTGCGTCGAGGAAGACTGCTGGCTCCTTGACAAAATCACACTTTTATACATTATCAGCGCAACATACAAAGTCTTACAAGTGGAAAATTACCAGCCAGTCCAGGCGCTCCGAATGAGCTCATAGCCTATATCTAGTTTCAGCGATACAAAAAGGGTTACTATCTTTAAGGAGAGAAGGTCGACTGGGTGACTCCCTTCTCGTCCCAGGTTCTACAGGAATTTGCTTGATACTCCCTTTAGCAGATGTGACCTTGCTTCTTGGTCGTAAATACAATTCGGTCTGTCTTCTAAACTGGTGTGTGCTAAAGAAAGAAATGGTGGGCTCAGGGAACCACATGATCATAGTTCCTACAGAGAGGGAGAGTCAGAATCCAAGATGGCCGCGGTCCTGCTTTTCGGCCCCTTCCGTCGCATCAGACTAAGTTGCCGAAAAGGGGCTTATTACGGGAGTGAATTGAATAGGCTAACCTTAGATACACTATGCTAATCATATATATTAATTTGATCCCTTCAATGTGTTAGAGCAAATAGGACCTCACAGCAGGAGATAATTGTATGTGGCTATTGTGTGAGGCAATTAAGGGATTCAGAGAGGTTCTGGACACTCTTGGTTTCTCTGCCAACGTGAAAAGGTGCAGTCCGAGACTCCAAACTACCAGACGAGTGGGTGAGACCAGAGGCTATTTTATTCATAGTCCGTGGTCCGCGATGTACACACAACTTATTGAAGCTGTGGACATTGTGTAAACGTAAATGCATTAAAATCTTTCAAATCCACAAAAGGGACCCGGGTGCTCTCACTATTTTTTTGGAGAAGCCAGGGGCACAACCCCCACTGGGAAAGGAGGTGCAAAGGCACTGGGGCCCAGAGGCCTGAGGGGTACACATAACCCTGATTATTGGTGTGTTTTACACTTAGCAGCAAGAGGGGCACATTTCCTGCCTTGCATGAAGGCCCATCATACACTGGCTACAACACTTCCAGAAGCAATCAACATTTTTAAGTTTGTGACGTAGGGCATGGTGTACTCGCATCACTTTAGATGAGTATGTATACCTGTACACACGAGTTTCATGCAGCATTTAGTTCAGAGCAAATGTGAAATGTTTCATACAGTATTTTACTGCAAACTAGATTTCCCTATGTAGAGATCAGTGAGTGTAGCATGCGGTATAGCCCCTGAACGCACGCATTTCAAGATGCTCTCATATGCAATAATAAAGATAAAGGAGTCACAGGAAAATAGGATATTTTCCTCGGATCACTCATTTGGTCAAGTGGTAACCAATAATAATCCCATGTTTCTTGTTTTCTTTTCTGGAATTCACCCACTGGATGGGTGTCTTTCACTCTGCTGTTTTTACATCATATATTTGGCTTTAATTATTGTTGCCTGAGGTTAAACAAATGGGTGATAGGCAGGCTGCCTTTCCACTGCCGGGGCCGGCCCTCCCTCCAGGCCAGGTCAAAGCCCAGAGGGAACACACATGCACTGCTCTGTTTTTCTGCAATAGTGGGGTAGACAGTAGCCAGCAAAAGTAAGTCGGAAGTTATCATTCGTCCTGACCCACTTTCAAACCAATTACAAAAATACATCGTAGAGGCTGCTGTATGGGAGGAGGGGTGGGGGATGGAACAATGGGATGGGTGGGGGGGACGGACAAAAAAAAATTAAAAGAAAATAAACGTACCTGACGGAGGACTGCCGCACTCCTGCTAAGAGTTCCTCGCTGCAGCACAGGCTCCCTACCAGGCTCCCCGGAGGCCAATCTTCATGCTGCTTTCATGTTTGAAAGCAGCATCAGGATTGGCCTGTGAACTGTGAATTTGCGCTCACAGGGAGACTGGGAGACTGGGAGCCTGTGGTTTGCTGTCTCTAACCCAGCAATGCATCTGGTTTGGAGACCGCTCCGTGCGCACGTCTGTTTGCCTAGCCTGAGACAGCCGGCCAAACAGACATGCGTACTGTTAGCAGTGCCCACCACTCCCCTCTGACTGCCCCTATGATGGCCACAACCCCAAGCTTATAACTTGAAAAATAACACACTATTTTCATTTAATTTTTTAAGTTTTGAGTCTGGTGGGGGGTGACACTGCTGCACCATAGCTAAGGAGCCGCTACTGAAAACAAATGGTTTTAAACCTTGCACAGTTAATTACTGAACCTCATGCTTTAGCAGAAAAAGTCTGCACTTAAGGGCTGAGAGGCCCTGCCACTCCTACCTCTTTGTAAACATGAAGAATGTCTTTCAGGCTGAGAAAAGGCCAGCTTGACACACTCTTCGTTGATGTCGGGTAGCCAGGCACTATACATGTTCTAAGTGTTGCTGGGCTGAAGATGTCACTGCTGGACTAATGATGTCATGCCCACAGGGCTAAGTGTTTGGATGTCCTCTTCCTCATGATGAGGGAGTGTCACCGATAGATTCAAACCTAGGTGCTTCTGTTTTAAGACCTGAAGTTGCCAGCGCGGACAATCCATCAGTGGTGTTCGTCACAGAGTAGTCTCACTAACCCCATAGCACTCTGCAACGAGTAAAGGACTGCTGCCTCCTCTCATTGGCTGACCCACACCAAGGTCAGCCAATGAGATGAGGCAGCAGCACAACCCTCCACGAACCACTGAGGCTTCCTTACTGCCACTGGGATCATCGCTGCAGCTGGTAATTCCTGCTCTTCCCTCTTCCCCCCTGTTTGGGGTGTGTGCTGGAATGTATGTGTTTTTGTTTGTGTCTGTGCTTGCATGTTTTAGCATCACGCGCTTTAAATGTGCGACACTCGCGGTGTTTCAAACCCATCTTTATTCATCTCCTTCTCGCGCCATACTGCGCGCGCACTCACCCCCGCCCCTCCAGTCCTCTTCCTGCCATGCCTAACCCGGAAGTCCGGGACTTGGTCAGGCATGGCGACATGACGTCTCCCTCTTTTGTGAATCATCATTTACCTTGGGTCGCTATTCTTTAAAGTTCTTCAATGAGTCGGACCGGCCTTCGCGTGACCCTCTGCGGCTGGCGAGGAGGTCGCTGTTCCTCGGGTTCATCCATGTCAATTATGTGAAAATGTTCTTCGAGGCTGTCTGCCCCTGGGTCTGTGGTGTCTGTGTCTCTGTCCGCTTCATCTTCTCGACAGTATGCCGCTGGATTGCACTTCTTGAAGTGTGATATGTTTCTCGTGGTTCTCTTTGTTGTGGAGGCTGCTGTGATCATGGTTCCTTTCCTCTTCACTATTTGCAGCGGGTGAGCATGATATCGGCTTTAGTTCCCTGTTCCTGCTTCACTAGTACCCAATCTCCTTCTTGGATGTCTTTGCATGGCGCCGATTGTCAGCGTAGTCTTTCATATTTGCTTTCTTGTCTCTACAATGTTCATTAATGTCTCATGATCTGTGATCTGGAGTCTGGAGTGTATGACTGCGTCCGACGTCGGAATCCTGGTGCGCGGGGTTCTCCCAAGCATCAGGGTGGCAGGGCACCGGTTGGTGGTGCTGTGTGGTGTTGTGCGGTAAGCTCTCAATACTTCATTGAGCACTGGTTGTAGGTCACGCTGGGACAGTTCCGCTTGTTGTATTGTCTTCTTCAGGGTGGCCATGAAGCGCTCAACCATCCCATTGGCTTGAGGCCTCAGGGGGATGATTTTACGATGTCTAAAGTTCAGGTGGTCTGTGAACTCCTGTCCGTTGACAGGTGGTCCATTGTCCATTTTTACTGTGTCTGGAATCCCCCATGCTGCGAATATTTTGTCCAGGACGGGTATGACTGCAGATGCTCTTGTGGACGATAGTTGGTGTGCAATGGGAAAACGAGAATATTCGTCCATGACAATGATGACATATTTCCCAGATTTTAGTGGGCAGAAGAAGTCTACAGCTACTTGTTACCATTCGCTGTCCGGGAGATCAGACATTTGCACTGGGGCGTGTGGTTCTTCTCGCCCCACTAGTTAGTATTGCGGGCAGTCTTGAAGCGTGGCTTCTACCATCTGGTCAGGAGACGGGAACCAGACTCTCTCTGTGCTTTGTTTGTGGCTACTATGCCCATGTGACCTTCGTGGGCTAGATTGATGGTCTCTTGTCGTAGTTGCTGAGGAATGACAATCCTCCTATCCCTCAGTAGCAATCCATCTGCACTGATCATGAGGTCATCCTTGACCTGTTGGAAGGATGAGAGTTCTTGCATGTTGATAGCAGTGATGGCTTGGGAGGTCTCCAGATGTCTCCATGAGTCTGCTCGGATGCGCTGCATAACCTCTTGGAGTGTGGCATCCTTGGCAGTCGCTTCTATGATATTGTGTAGTGGAACGGCAGGTGGGCCCGCTTGATCAATCACAAAGTGAAAGTATTCCCCAGCCGGCGAAGTGCGTGTCTGTGTCAATGTCGGAGGATGCCATGAAACGTAGTCCGCTGGATTTTCTGCCTTTCCCGGTTTGTGGATAATGGTGTAGGTGTAGTCCTGTAGGCGGATTCCCCACCTCTCGATCCTTGGCAGCATCTTCGCTTGTGGGTTGCCGAAGATAGTAATTAAAGCCTGATGGTCAGTAATAAGGGTGAAGTGCTTCCCGTGGACGAACAAGTGAAAATGTTCGCACGCCCACACGACAGCCTGGCTTTCCTTCTCCGGTTGCGAATATGCTTTCTCCGTGTCGGTGAGGCTGCGGCTGGAATAGGCTATGATGTGAAGCTGGTCTCTTTCGTCATCATACTGGGCAAGGATGGCACCCAGGCCTATGGGACTGGCGTCAACAGTGACTTCCGTTTTCCTTTTGAGGTTGAAGTAGGCTAAATGGGCGGCAGAGCTTACCACGCCGTTGATCTTGTTGAAGGCATGTTCGCATGCCTTGGACCAGTGGAAAGGTTGGCCTTGTCTTGCTAGCTCTCGCGGTGGGTAGCTGATGGTTGCATAGTCTTTAATGTGTCTGGCTGGGTTGCGGTGTGTCAGCAAGCGCTGAGACCTTGTTGGGGTCTGGTCTCATGCCATCTTAAGAGAAGATGTGGCCGTAGAACTTGAGGGTTGACTTGTGGAATTCACACTTGTCTCTGAGTGTGAGGTTGGCGTTTAGAAGTACAAAAGGGGTGGTGATGGACGGAGCATCAGAACCAATCAAACACTCACACCCAGTCAACAGATCTGGGTTTGATCCATCACCGTTCTTTAGCCCACTCTGCCACCCCAGTTCAGACATGGCCATATGCAAATCAGTATGACCCTGTGCCTCATGGGAACAGTCCAGCCCGAACTGCCAAGCCATGCCTTCCCTGGACCGGAAACTAGCTTCCTAGGACCGGTTTCTGGCATTTCAGCCATCTTCATTTGCATATGGCCATGTCTAAACTGGGGTGGCAGAGTGGGCTAAAGAATGGTGATGGATCAAACCCAGATCTGTTGACTGGGTGTGAGTGTTTGATTGGTTCTGATGCTCCGTCCATCACCACCCCCTTTTGAACCGCTTTGTTCGCCATAAGTTGGCAGGGTATGCTCAGACGTGAGTCCCTTGCTCACTTTGCCACTGGATTCAAGCAAGCCTGGCTGAAGACGGCTGAAATGCCAGAAACCGGTCCTAGGAAGCTTGTTTCCAGTCCAGGGAAGGCATGGCTTGGCAGTTCGGGCTGGACTGTTCCCATGAGGCACAGGGTCAGACTGATTTGCATATGGCCATGTCTAAACTGGGGTGGCAGAGTGGGCTAAAGAACGGTGATGGATCAAACCCAGATCTGTTGACTGGGTGGGAGTGTTTGATTGGTTCTGATGCTCCGTCCATCACCACCCCCTTTTGTACCGCTTTGTTCGCCATAAGTTGGCAGGGTATGCTCAGACGTGAGTCCCTTGCTCACTTTGCCACTGGATTCAAGCAAGCCTGGCTGAAGACAGCTGAAATGCCAGAAACCGGTCCTAGGAAGCTTGTTTCCAGTCCAGGGAAGGCATGGCTTGGCAGTTCGGGCTGGACTGTTCCCATGAGGCACAGGGTCACACTGATTTGCATATGGCCATGTCTAAACTGGGGTGGCAGAGTGGGCTAAAGAACGGTGATGGATCAAACCCAGATCTGTTGACTGGGTGTGAGTGTTTGATTGGTTCTGATGCTCCGTCCATCACCACCCCCTTTTGTGGCGTTTAGAAGGGCATGGCACACTGGGTCTAGGACTTTGCCGTGTTCTTCACATGTCGTGCCAAATGCAATTATGTCGTTGCTGTAGTTAAATGAGTTGGGAATGTGGTGGATCACCCGCCGAACGGCTTCTTGAAAGATTTCCGCCACTGAGGAGATGCCAAAGTTGAGGCGTTTATCTGAAGAGTCCTTGATGAGTGGTGAATGTGGTAATGCATCTCGATTTCTCGTGGAGTTCGAGCTGGTGGTATCCTTTGTTGAGGTCTAATTTTGAAAAGACCGTTGCTCCGTTCAGGTGGGTAATCATGTCGCTAATATGAGGTCCAGGATGTCTTTCACACTCTATGGCTGTATTCGGGGCGCGCATGTCCACGCACAGCCGTACTTTATTTTCATGCCCTCGTTTGGGCACGACTACTACACCCAGGGGGTGGGTCCAGATGATTGTTCTATGGTGTCTGCTCTTAGCAGATCTTGAAGCTCGTCTTCGACCGCTTGCTGGAGGTGAAATGGTACTTTCCTGTGGTGCTCGGCCACTGGCGTGTCTTGCTCGTTGATGTGTAATTTGACTTTGACGTTGGCTAATTTTCCTAGGCCTGAGAACAACTTTGGGAATTTGTTGATCATGTCAGGCGAGTCATCCACTTTGAATAGGATCTCTATCAGCCGTTCTGCTGTGGGTAAGCCAAGTAGGCAGTCAGCCACTGCAGGGCCCTCTATGACATGAATTTGAACTTCAATTGATCTCTTCTTGTAGATTAGCATTGTGGGAAAATGTCCTAGGCATGGCAGTGGCTCCTTGGACATTCAGGTGTAGACGTGCACTGCAGCCGGTTCTAGCTTCGGTTTCAGGCACATCTTTTCACATTCTGTTGTGCAGATATAGTTCAGTGATGCTCCCTTGTCCAGAACAAACTTGGCAGAGTAGTTTCCCATTCGAATATCTATTCGGGGGTATTTCTTCAGCCGGTCTGGGTCGACCACCATGCATACATATTCGTCACTGTCCTGTGATATGGGATTGAGTGCGGACGATTCTCTTTATGTCAACCTGTGAGAACGATACGACGCCTGGGACTGGGTGCTAGCCCTGGATGAGCTGGTTGAGCGGTCTCTTCTGCCCTCGCGTGGTGACGGGTCCTGACACTTTGTCTGACTGGCCTAGTTTCTTTACGCCTAGTTTGGCACATTGCTTCGAAGTGATTGTCTCTCCCACATTGGTGGCATTGTTGTCCCAGGGCTGGGCACGTGCCAGTGTATGGATATTCCAGGCCACATCGGTAGCAGTGCAGCGGTTGTTTCTGGGTTTTACTGCGTCTGGTTCCACCATGGGATGAGCTCGTAGGTTTGTTAGGTCTCCGATGATCCGACCGACGTCTTGTGTCTGTCTGGGATTGGACTCGTAGGGCTTGTTCCCGCTTTTCTGTCTTCCCGGCTTCCATTTTCTTTGCGTGCTCTTTGGCTTGGTCATTTATGCGTGCAAGTTCTTCAATGTCGTCACGCGAGTAGTGTTTTTTTAAGGAGTCTACATCGCAGTGATTCGGATTGGCATCCTTCGATGATGCGCAAATGAAGTGCGTCCTCAGTGTTAAAGTCGTCGAACTCGCAATATCGTGCCAGGCGCTTTAGTCGTGAAATGAAATCGCCCATGGATTCATTGCCTTCTTGGGACGCGTGATTGAAGGTGTAGCGTTCATAATCTAGGTTGCGTTTATGGAGAAATTTTCTGTCCAGAGCGTCTATCACGTCTTTATATGATGCAGTATCTGCCATGAGCAATTCTTTGATTATTTGTCCAATGTCTTTGCCCACTAAGTTTTTTAGCGCTATAAGTTGATGGTCCGGATCATCTACTCTTGAGCCTTTCATAAAGTCTTCAAAATCTTCTATCCAGTTTTTCCACTTGGGGCCCATACTGTTTCCTGAAGTCAATATCGGAGGTTCAGGAGGATGCCGGAACGATACCCCAATTAATATGGGCCCTTGTGGTGCAGCAGAGGCCGGACCAGGTGTTGCGTTCTGCGTGGAGTCGGGTCGAGTGGACATGGTGATACTCTGTGGTCTTCACTGTCCCTCCTGGCATTTCATATGGCTTTGTAGGGCTTCAAAACTTTTTTTGGCGGGCTCAGGGTGGTGCTTTTTCCTTAGCCTGACCTCAAAATGGCCGCAGAACTGAGACAATGTCGTCTTATGGGGTATGCCTGACTTTAAGATGGCCGCCAGATGGGGCGCCTGTATGCTGTTGGAGAGATGAAAAACTATAGTCCTTACCCCAGTGCTGTGCACCATTTGTTCATTTGGGGCCTCAGAAAATCTCCTCCCAGGAGCTCCTTGTCGTGGCTGCAAGGCTGAGCCGATTGGCAGCGTTTATCTTGTTTATTGAGAGCGCGCCTCCTCCTGTGGCTGGGCGCTCTTTCTGTCATGTATAGTTGGAGAGGGGTGTCTTAGCATCCCACCTTCGTCGCCAGGTTTAGCATTGCGTTCTTTAAATAATGCACGACACTCACGGTGTTTCACACCCGTCTTTATTAATCTCCTTCTCGCGCCATACTGCGCGTGCACTCGTCCCTGCCCCCTCCCGTCCTCTTCCTGCCATGCCTGACCCGGAAGTCCGGGACTTGGTCAGGCATGGCGACATGACACGTGTGCATGTTTGTGAATGCATGGTTGTGAGTGTACATGTAGATAATTTTGTGCATGTGTGGCCTGTTCTCCCGCTCGAATTACTGGTCACCCGTGCCCAAGAGGGACATGTCTGGGCCTGTTCATTGTCTTTACGGTTGAAAGCAGAGTAGTATCACTTTGTCAGCAAATGCACTATCATGTACAATATTTGTTTGCCTGTCGCAGCCTTAAGAGACTGAGAAAAGCTAAAAACAGATCACAGACAATAGTCAGGGGTACCAATCATATTGGATAGCAAACCCTGGACCTCTACCCTTTTAAATGTGTTTCTGGGGGAGAAGCTTAAAGCACATCAGTCTGATTACTTAGTCAGATTCCACAAAGAGGTGGATAACTTATCATGAAGATAGTCCTTGTATAGCACTGAGGCACGTTTGCTTCCTCTTTCCCACAACTCTTTTTTTTTTTTTTGTTTTTTTTTTTTTTTTTTGTTTTTGACATCTAGAAAATAGCCCTCTCAGCCTTATCCAGATGGGGAAAAAAGTATCTAGTGAATAATACCTAGACTACAGGCAACAAGGCAGAGTGGACATTCATGTTCAATGCGCACCAGACTTGAAGTAGTGGTACACACTGGGGAAACATTAAGGGCACAAAATGACAGATTGGATACACAAGAACAGCATACTAGGGAAGCTGGTAGATACTGGCAGGTTGTGTACAGATTGTGAAAGTGCAGCCCAGAAGACTCCATTGAAAACATAGGTTGTAATTTGCTGTTTCTTCTCCTAGTGTGTGTATATTAATAATTTACAGTACTTGCCACTTAACTGCTGCTGGGAGATAGTGGATTTTTTTGACGACTTTACCGCCCAATGTACGCAGACAAAGTGTGTGTAATAATCACATCACCATTCGCTTAAAATATTTTCACAATAAAAATATTTCTGAGAGAAAATTAAATGAATTCTAATAATAATGTAACCTGAAATCACTATTATTCTTGCCAATAGTATACAAAACAGTCTTGTCTTCTGCTAGACAAATTGCAAACGACTGTTTAATAGAAAAAACTAAATTGATATGAAAGTTTTCTCAATACAGTACTAATTTAATAATAATCTAAAGAAATCTATTTTTACTGTTTGGATTACCATTTTACCTGTTTCAGGCTACAATGTTTGCAATTGTGAATTGCCCCCAATGTAGGTAATTGAACGTTCCAATGGACGTGACAAGATTAAACGGTGTCGCAGTTCAAGCCACTGACTCACATGGACGTTGGAGTTTTCCTATTCTGGAATTTCTTGAATCTGAATTCAAATGGCGTGCTTCTGTGAAACCGTTATCAGTGTTGTTCATGGCCTGTTCACATCTACAGAAAAATCTGGAACTGGAATCCGTGCTAGATGTTGTGATGCTAGGTACCATGCATCCGGAAACTACATTCCACACAATTCCCTATTCTCCTGTCTTGGGAGACCCAAAACGTGAAACTGTCGCATTCAACTATCTTGTGGCTTTAAAAAGAGACCTTTACACTATTGCTTTCAAGAAGCAGAGGCTGCTTGACACTGCGACTTCTAAACTTCCTAATGCTGTAATCGTGCAGAAAAAAACACAACTTGCTGAGAGAGAACTTAACACATCTGTTGGTATTCTCACACGACATCCTTACGCAGACCTTAATATTACATAGCATTCCTAGGAATATGTGGTATACTTTGACATCAATTAAAGAGAATAATCAAACTCTGAGCTGATTCCATAGTTCAATTTCTTGGTGTTTTGGTTCTCTTATTCCCGAAGGTTTTGAGCAATAAGTAATGGATTGATTATAGTTTGAGAGTCTTTCGAAGTGTAATATTTTCGGATGCATTATTAGCACAATCTATATAGTGCATACCCCAATAATACGTGCAACAAATTCATACACGACTAGATTATGATGTTCATGGTACATATGAAAAGACTATTTTATGATCTTGGTAAAGCATCTGAAAATAATCACAAAACAATAGACGTGCATTTGTTCAAACCCAACATGCTAAATATGAATTAAGTTCTCGCAATTATAACACATTTCAAAATTGATTTTTCCATTACTATCATCACACACCATTTAAATGTAGACATTTATATTACACACCATTCCCAGAGAGAGGATGTGGTATAGTGACTGTGCTGAGAAGCAATGATGCCAACTAATGTTACTCTGGCATTGAAATTGACAACATTGTGCAACTCTTGTCTCATCAGTCAGTGTCTGTTCACTTACTGCCTAATTTTTCAAGCAATTAGAAGTGGGATGAATTTTGGTATCCAGTGCCTGTCTCTGAACATGATGTAGGACACATTTATAGTGAGACATGCATTCTTAGCAAAACCTATTGTGTGTGTACCACTGGACAAGTGCAGCAATTCATGTATGGAAAGACTATCTTGCATTTTGCAAAAAGTACTTTACAATATAAATGTAGCCGTATCCCAATAAAATATTAAATCACAAATGATAATTAAGAATTCAGTGCCCCTGCCCCCATCCCCAAGGATGGGAGTATGTGTTCATGTCCCCATAAGGATAGCTCTGTGCAGGCAGTTTAATATGTTTGCAAATTTGAAGCGGAATCTTCTATTATGTTCTTTATATTTTTCGGTTATTGATATATTTTTAAAATATTGGGAAAGATTAGCCCCCACATGGCAGGTGTCAACACTTTCACTACAAGGATGGTAACACATGTATGTGTGAGCGCACATGTGTGGTATCTTATATGTCGGAATATAGAGCACACAAATATTCTGCTACATAAATACAGTAGCCAAAATATTGACTACTAAACTATGGTGAAGGTAACTATACACAGGTAAGTATACAGTTAGTATTCTTAACTCCACATCTATGTGACTTGAAGATATGTTATCAAGGAATGTATGTCGAGTTATGTATAGTGAATCCATACTTACTCACACATGCTTACCTTCACGATATTATTTTTGTAGCCAATATTCTTGCTACAAAAATTTTATAGCATATTTCAAACTCAATATTTTGGTAGCATGCCCTCTCACTGTGTGGATGTACACTCTCCCGAGTCTGAAGTGCCAATGTGGCACACCACAAAATGAATGGCATACTTATTCTGCCCATTGTGTGATCAGTTGATTGGAACACTGTAAACTAGTATGCACTCTCAAATGTGATTGATGTTGATAGTAAGCAGGTAGGCTGCTAGCAAAGAGCCATGTTTGACATGTGCAGAAACTGAAAATGGAGCAGATCCTACTTTCTAGTTACCCCTATGACTTATTTATTCCCAATTCTACTAAATTCATATGGTTCAGTGTGGCAAAGAAGATACTGGATCAAAACAATGTTGCTAATTTAATTCTCAATTCAACTTTCAATTTCTACACATAAAGAGGTATCACATAAAGAGAACACATTCCTAACACCTCTACTCCCAAGTCCAAAAGGACCATGAACAAATACAAGTAGATCATGACTTTCTTTTAACAATGTACTTCTATCCACCAAGTTATTGTATTCTAGCAATTGAATTTCTATGTTTTTATTTTTTTAGCGTAGACCCAATTGAATAAAGCAAAACGGCACATAGGAATACGGTTTTTTGGTAGGAGCAGCTGTGAGAAATCTGGACCGGTTTGCAGTGTCCCCCCATTTTGACTACTAAGTGCTGGTTTTCTGATTCTGATTGTGCCCTGGGCTATGCTAACCAGACCCTTTGCCAGTGCTCTGATTAAAAGGTGTATGGTAATTAGGTTGTCAGTACCAACTGTAATTATACCTATCTATAAGTCTCTAGTATATGGTAGGGCATGCCAGTTTTTAGAGGCCCAGCAGATTTAATGCACTTAAATGTGCACTCCTGTGTTGCCTGTTACCATTTTAAATGACAGCCCTACTTTTCAAGCTGTTTTTAATTTGAAATTAGATGCAAATGCGACTTGGGATTTACATATACTTTCAAAGTAGTAACCTGGATTTACAGATGCTTCCATAGTAGGACCCTGCCTTATCTTTTTACTTGTGTTACCCCAAAGGTCTGACTTAAGTGCCCCTTAGGATAGGGTGCCATGTAAATATAAACAGGGACATCTTAAAAAGATGTTTTATACGCCCTGGTGAGGGAAAAACTGCCAGTTTTGTTTTACCCATTGTAGTATTTTAGCTCCATAGGCTAACATGGGAATCCTTTACTAAAGTATAACTATTGGCAGGAGTGAGCTGAAATAATATTTCATGGACTTAAAAGATTGGTAAGGATAAATCCAGCAACTTGCAACTGTTGCGTTTAGCATACCTAGTACAGAAAATACGTTCTAGAACTTTCTTTTCTGCTACCCAAAATCAAGCCTTCTAGCAGCCTTTCCTGATTGGCCTGTCTTGACAGGCTGAGCCAAACTACTTTGAGGTGATAAGTGGCCTGCATAGAGACTGAGGATATCTGGGGAATAGCTGCAGGGAACAGGCCAGGAATGGGGGCTGAGTAAACACACTGGTATTCAAAAAGAGCAGGACTGTAAGGATGCAAGCCAGGCCTACTGTACCCCCCAGCCAGATGGGAGCCCCAGGAATGGAATTTACAGGAGGTCTGGAAGGGGAGTGTTAAGGAAAATGAGCCACACCAGTAAGTTGGCTTAGCCAGATCCTAACCCCAAGGAGAAGGTTTCTCCATTTTGAATTTTAAATACGGTACATTGTAGGACAAGAATATCCCACAATTTGGAATAAGCTGTCATATGTTTAGGTGGCACCCTGTACCCTATTGGTCAGGGGTGCCCCCCCCCTCCACCTGACTCCCCAGAACACTGGATAAATATCAGAGACCTGCCTAGCAACTTCAAGACACGCCTCCTGAAGTTTGGAGAACTTTGTAGAACTTTTGTGGAAAAGCTCCGTAAGTGGACTGACCTATCGGCGAAGCTCTGGAGCTCAAGACTTCCAGGATTTCTTTGAGGCCTCATGCACATCCAAGTCACCACCGTCGATCCGAATCCCGGCCTGACAAAGTGCCCCACATCACAATGAGAGAAAAAGCTCCAGAAAAACGATTTAAGTGCGAAGGTAAAAACCTGACCGGGCCTTACAGCTCAGTGTCTGACCCAAGCTCCATTGTGGGCGACCTTAAACTTTGACTTTGTCCTGGTCAGGCGTTACCAGAAGTTCCAAGTAGGTGCTGTTCATTTTTAGGCACTATAAAGCATAGTCTTAAAATTTCATATCTCTAGTTCCCTACAGTGGATTTTGGTGTCATTTTAGCCATAAAAGTTAATATTCTTATAAATTGGTTACAGGTTTGTATTGTGGGTTGTTTCTTGCCTATTTTAATTCATTGGTGTTTTAAATGCTTTACACACCTATCTCCTAAGTTAAGCCTGCCTGCTCACAGCCAGCTACCAAGGGATGAAAATTGAATAATTTATTGAGACTTGACTGGCACTTATATTGTGTTGGAGGCCTTATTGATAGTGGTAGGGGCATACTTACCCCTACTAATAAATCACCTTCCAACAGCATCTCAATTAGGATTTGCTGTATATTGTAGGTTGCACGAGTGATCGCACAATGCAACATAATTTTGCACTGCACCAGAAGGCTTTAAATATGGCTAGTCTCAATTTATAATGTGTTTTGCGTTGCATTGTTTTGAGCGAGTGCCCATACAAAGCATAGGTAAATATGGGCCTTTGATTAAATTGGTTCATTTGAGACCAGATTATAGAAACCCAGGTAGGCTAGTTAGGGAGTGCACATTTTTTATTAGGGTAGTTATAGACCACATACTGAATAATTGTTTTTTAACATATACTTTAAATTAGTTTACATTGTAAAATTTTAAATGAAAGATGCAGCGTTTAGACAATAGTCATCGGCTTTTCTAGTCGGTGTTAAAATCAATATTGGAAGCCAAATATCCACAGGCAAAAGTCTGATTAGAAGAGCAAAGGTTACAAGGGTTATGAAGAAGGTGGTAAAGGTTGTCGAGGTGTCCCTAGGCCTGTTTACCCCGTCTTTGAGAGTATCTGCCAACCTACTAGACCATGATGTTCAAGTGGTTGCCCTTGACCGTTCTAGAGTTTGCAGCACAACATTTACAACCCTGATGGGTAATATCCATTATTCTGTTGTTACCCATTATGTAACATATATATATATATATATATATACATATCCCCCAAAATAGTTAAAAACATTCCAACCCCAAAGTATTTGAAATATAACAATAAAATAGAAAATACAATGCATACACAACACAAAACCTCATAACATACCACAAACATCCTAGATATCACTTACTTCTCACTACTTGCAATTAAATGGCAATCCCCCACTGAACACAGAGTAGTCTTACCTATGCCAATGAGCTGGGATCCTGCATCTGCTCTTCTTGACATCCACTTGTTGGAAAACATTTAAAAACGACTTTGAAATACACTTTTTGTTGAAATTATTTTGTGACTAAATTGAAATCAAAATGAGACCACAAATGCAACAAAGTCTATGTAAAATTGTTATATCGTTTTTCTTTAAGGACAATATAACTCAAATGGTGTAAAAATATGTAGTAGTCTATTTTGACAATGTTTTTAAGAATGTTTTGATTTTTTTTTTTTAAATGCTTAAAAACAAATCACTACATGTAATGTACATAGTTTGTATTTTGTTTGCATTTAAATGTATATAAATAATGCATACATGTGCTGTTCTAATTTTTTTATTTTTGATAATGTGGGAAAATATTTTGTTTGAATGTATACCTATGCATATTTATTGCTCTTATTAAAAATTATAATTTATTTTTTGTGTTCATGAATTCTTTTTCTGTTTTATATTGCGAATGAATTTCTAACAAATTAAGCGAATGTCATTTATTACTTTAATTAGTTGTGTGTGTGTATATATGTTGAGTGCTTGTTTTAATGTAAATAAAATATACTCCATGTATGTGTCCTTATTTTGATGTATATAATGTAAAAAACTATTGTCTAATATCTCTAGACATAGTTATATTATTACAAACAAAATGTACAATTTCAAAATATTTCTTAGACATTATAGCAGTAGTACATGGAGTATAAAAAAAACAACTAGTATAACTACAATTGACACCCGTGTAATAAATATATTAATAAGCAGGTACCCTTTAACTTCTGTACTATGCCTATGGTTAGAGGTAAATACATTCAATAAAATCATACTTCCTGCTCGTAGTTAAAAACAATCAACCTTTCAGAATGTACATTTTAGGAGAGGAACTTTTCTAACTCCCATCTCACAAACATTGGTGACAGATCATACATTAGAGGGTGGAAGATCCACTATTTTAGTCCAAGCTCTTAAACAATGTGGATTATATAATTTTTTACAGGGAGCCTACTTTATGATTGTGTAAGATCCATCCCACGTCCATTGGGGAAACTGTTTCTGTTTGAGAAGGTAGAATTCCTATTCTAACGCCAATCCCACATCTATTGGTAAAAGTATATATATTGGAGTGTTTCAGATTTACTACTCCAACCCCAATCCCACAAACTATGATTAAAGAAAATACATTACAGTGGGGGGTGGATTTACAATTTTAACTCTAATACCTTACCAACAGAAAGAGTATATATTAGAGGCGTGTCTAATTTACAATTGTAACTCCAAACCTACACACATTGACAAATCTGTGTTCTTTTAGAGGGGATTAGATTCACTATTCAGATTCCAAACCCACAAACATTGGAGAATCTGCCTATATTGGGGAGACAGTCAGTGTAAGAAATTGGGTTGTTGTTTGAATGGGGTGTGAGCCCTGGTCAACCACAGTCCGAGTAAGGGACAAGCAAACCCCAAACTAACCTGTACTCAACCCGCTAGTAGCTTGGCACAGAGCAGTCCGGCTTAACGTAGAGGCAATGTATAAAGGATTTGTTTAATAATTCTACCAGTAATGCACCACAAAAGGAGCTCACGACAGATTTGGAAAAATACAGTTTTTAATAAATAAAACCAGACCTAGACCTCATTTAGAGGTCGCCAGGGGTCACAACTGTGACCCCTGACTCTTCCCATGTGACCAATGGCACTGCCTTTGCGACCCCTGCCCTCGGGGGTGGCAAAATGAGTCCCTGGAACACAGCAGCAGCTCATCCTATAGACGTCAGTGGGGTTTCGACTCTTCTTGCTTTCTGTTTTTTTTAATTACATTAATAGTGAATAATATCACATTATTCACTATTAGTGTAATAAAAATGGAGTACCATTAGCTGGTACTAGTAGCTGAGGGAAGTAATCTTTTTAAAAATGCGTTGAAATGTATGCTGTGTGCATGCTTGTGAATGAGAGTGTTTGTGAGAAAGTGTGTGTGAAATTAAAAGTCAAATGGCGTGTGATGTCACTCCTGCTACACCTTGCATTTTGGTGAATTGACGTCCATTAAACCCAACCAAAATGACAAAAATCCAATTAGTGGAACTGGAGCTTGGATTTTGATGTTTTTAAAGACCTTAGCGCCAAAAGGCGTAAAGCACCAACTGAGGGTATCTGGTTGCGCCGGACCGGGATAAAATCACAAGTTCAGGCTGACCCCGATGGAGCATGGGCGGTATACAGGGACGTAGTTGGGCTCTCTGAACAAAACTACCTTCAATCCTTGTTTGCAGAGGTTTGTGTAAATCCGCTTAGAAGATGCATTGTGCAACCCAGAGGATGTCGATTCCAAGATATGGCCGAGGCGGTGATGTGAGGTCCTGTTCTATTGATGTAGAAGATCCCATCGACAGGGCTTGCGATGCAAAGTCCGGTGTCTCACATGCGACTCAGTCTGGGTGCTGCGAGAGATGTGAGAGGATGCATCATGCAATTGTAGTTCCAAAGGCACTGCAGCCTGCGGCAAAGACTATAAAGAGTCCTCTAGCTGACCTATATTTCATTCAAAGTAGCTCGCACTACATGGACGGTGTGGACACTCCGCCGGGATTTGATACGAGCCACAAGCTTCTGCATCTAGGAAAATGATGGTATTTGAAAACCCCTGAAGCTTTGGAGTTTACATGTTGCATGAAGGACTCACCCCTGATGCTCCACGTTTCTTGATTTCAAGAGTGAAGTCTCCTCGGACTCACAAACTGACTGGTCCCGCCTGTTTCCTTATGGACTCGATTTGAGTAAAGAGCAGTGTCTGCAGCTCCCATATCGAGGCACTTGATGATAAAAGCTACAGATAGAAGCAGGGGTATCTGAAATTGTTCAATTCTATCTGTATTTTTTATTACTGTACAATTTAAACACTGGTCCTGAGGAAGGTGGTGAAAAGAATTTGCGTACCAACGAAACGTACATCGGCCAATCTTCCTTGGGAATCCGCCTAGAGAGATATACAGGAAAAGCAATAGTTATGACCGCTGCAAATAATAATGAAATGACTCCGTGATCCTTAGACACTGTTGTAATTTAGGAAATGTTTTGATGTCGTAGATGAAATGATTTCCTAATGTATTTTTTTTTTTTTTCTCCCTCCAGTCCCTGTCAGTTTCCCATTGGTTTGCTTAAATTGTATTCTTGCACTTTGAATGTCAGGTGATTGAGAGGTATGAATGTGCTGGGGTATGTCAAGCTTACATCGAATTGATGTATATTAGATTCCAATTTTGTATATCTATGGTAACAAAATTGTGTGACCTATGAATTTAGCTTGTTAGTTGAATTTTTTATGTGACTTTTGAAAATGAAAAATAATAAATGTACATAATAAAAAAAAAAAAATCTGTTTAAACACTATTGTCATATCTATATGATTTCACTTTAGATAGGACACACTTTCCTCTTGCGGGGTATTTGTAAGCCATATGCTACTTTTGAAAGAAATATAGGTCAGCTAGAGGACTCTTTATAGTCTTTGCCCTCTTTCTCCCCTCCCTCTTGGACCTGAAATAATACTAGGGGGTACCTTCTTTATCCTTATTGACGGCAGGCTGCGGCACCAACTAAGTGTTTGTGACCGGTCCGATCCAGGCAGCAGCGATGCCTCTGTTCTGCTCTGCACCACACAGAAGAGGAGATGCATCAGTACTGCTGGACCCATAGGCTGGCAGAGCACCTTAGGCCCACTTCCAAGGGTCTGGACTAGCTTGGCACCACTTCCAAGGGTAGACTCAAAGATGGCAGGACCCAGGTGCATATGCAATATTGTTGAAAGCCTGTTGTGTCCCATATGCTTCAGATGTGGAGGCCACCCAACTAGCCTTTTGGAGTCAATCAGGGTTCTGGGATCAAGGGAGGCAGGCCCAGTCCTTATCATCTAGGCAGGTGGGCAGCAGGAAGCCGGTCATTACAGGTCAGCAAAGCAGGTTTCCAACAGAGTGCACTCCAGCGGAGTGGCAGTCCTTCAACAGCACAGCACTCCTTCTACCTGGCAGAGCATCCACAGGTCCAGAAGTGTACTGAAGTGGTGGTGTCTGCGGTCCATCTTTTATACCTTGGTTCCCTGGTTCTTGAAGGTGGGAGAAACATCTAGACAGTGGCTATAAAGTGCAAGGAATTCCCTGCCTCGTCTGCCCTGGTTTCAGGCTGGCTGGAGTGACAATGCAGTGTTATTAGGCCCTCTGTGTGGGGACTGGACACAGCATATTCAGGTGTAAGTGAGGCTCTGTCCAGTTCTTCCCTCCCATCCTGCCATTGATGGCCTGTCCAGTCACACCTAAGCTCCCATTGTGTGTGGCCATCTAGGAGGAATGCACCCATCCGAACTGCCAACTACACTGTCGTGCCCAAAGACAGGATTCATATTTTGAAAAACAAAAGGTCCTTCAAAAACAATTCAACATAGGAGAAATATAGACCAGAATCGGCTCTATATAATTATGCAATGCCCAGCCGGACATTGAAGTTTGATGATCAAAAAAACGGATAAATTAAACATACGTGTAAATATTGAGTGGGACACAGTCCTGCGTCCTTCAACAATTAACACAATTACAAACCGTCACACATAAAAGACATTTATCAGGCTGAAGAGAAAAGCTTATTGCCGATCAGGAATACAAGGGCAAGCTTTCAAGACGGTACATTAACATGCACAAATTTTAACATATGTGTTTAACATGCATGTTTGTACACAGGGTCGACGACGTTTCGATCTATTTAAGCACTACATAGATCATCATCAGGACTAGTGAATAAACAAGCCTGAGAGTACAATTCCTCGAGTGGAGGCGAACAGAATCGTTGCTACCAGATGGGAGGAACCCAGATGGGGTTATTGTCTGGAGGTCCAGCGGCCAGGGGGAGGATCACAGATTAAGGCGAACGCTGGAACACTTGTTCGTGACGGCGGTTGACCGGAGGTGTAGGGATAATTGGCTTCCGTGTGAGGCGGCTTGACAATCCAAGGTGCGCCTGAGGGAGAACGTAGTAAGGGAGTCAGAAGGGTATGGGGGGGCCATTGAGGGATGAAGGAGGGACGAGACAGGGCCTTACCGGAGATCCAGTGTGCTGCACGATCGCAGGGTCTGCGATCGTGCAGCACACTGGATCTCCGGTCAACCGCCGTCACGAACAAGTGTTCCAGCGTTCGCCTTAATCTGTGATCCTCCCCCTGGCCGCTGGACCTCCGGACAATAACCCCATCTGGGTTCCTCCCATCTGGTAGCAACGATTCTGTTCGCCTCCACTCGAGGAATTGTACTCTCAGGCTTGTTTATTCACTAGTCCTGATGATGATCTATGTATTGCTTAAATAGATCGAAACGTCGTCGACCCTGTGTACAAACATGCATGTTAAACACATATGTTAAAATTTGTGCATGTTAATGTACCGTCTTGAAAGCTTGCCCTTGTATTCCTTATCGGCAATAAGCTTCTCTCTTCAGCCTGATAAATGTCTTTTATGTGTGACTGTTTGTAATTGTTGAAGGACGCAGGACTGTGTCCCACTCAATATTTACACGTATGTTTAATTTATCCGTTTTTTTGATCATTAAACTTCAATGTCCGGCTGGGCATTGCATAATTATATAGAGCCGATTCTGGTCTATATTTCTCCTATGTTGAATTGTTTTTGAAGGACCTTTTGTTTTTCAAAATAGTAAGTACCCTAGGTCCTTCCTACCATACGGGTTTCCCCTTGTCAAGTATAAATACAAAGACAGGATTCAGGCACCAAATGGCTAAGGCAAGAAAATGTCAGCTTTCTTAAAATGGCATTTTCAGAACTGCAATTTAAAATCCAACTTCATCATTGAGTTAGGATTTCTAGAGACACCAAAAACAAACTTACCATGTGTAAATTGCACTTATAAAATGTAATGCGCAACATCAATGTTATCCTATATGAGAGATGGGCCTTGCAGTAGTGAAAATTATTTTATTTCACCACCAGGACATGTAAAACTTAAAAGTACATATCCTATTTTTTATACATTGTACCCAGCTATTTGGTCATTCTAGGGTCTTCCCTAGGGGTGACTTATATGTACCAAAAGGAAGGTTTGGTCCTGGCAAAAGGTTTATTTTGCAAGGTCAAAAAGGGCAGCTTAAAACTCCACACATAGGCTCTACAATGGCAGGCCTGAGACCAGTTAAGTAGGTTTCCTAAGTGGGTGGCACAATCAGTGCTGGTGGCCCACTAGTAGCATTCAATTTACAGACCCTGGGTACAGAAAGGTACCTTTTTTCTTTTTGATTGTTTCATGGACTATGACACCCAAAGTTAAACATATTGGATTCAGGCGGATAAAGATGAAGTACCACTTTACTAGGCACTTATAAGTAAATTAAATATTGCAATTGGGGATAGGACAATAATATCATGTTTAGAGGAGAGAGCAGAGGCACTTGGCATGGGTTAGCAGTGGTACAGTGCTAAGAGACCTAATAACAGCAAGAATTAGGTCACCAAAAGCGGAGGGGGAGGTGAACAGTTGGGGGGGGGGAGGGGGTGACCATCCTGAGACTGACAGGTCTAACAGTCAGCGTCAGGTTAATTATTCTATCTCCAATTCCAAAATCACTGTAGAAAAAGAATACATGGAGAGGGTGGTCAAATTTACTATTTTAACCCTGATCCCACAAACTTTGGGGAAAGTATGTTTGAGCAGGTCATAGATACTATTTAAACTTTATTCTCCATGAACATTGGGAAAGTACAAATATATTTATATATAATATAATTCTATTCTAGCTCGACTCCCACAAACACTGGATAAAAAAAAACATTAGAGGGGGTACAATTTTAAATTTTAACTCCAAACCCACAAAGATTAGGAAAGGCCATATACTGCAGTAGGCCAACTGTCCTATTCTAACCATGTCAAAAGCATTGTTTATTGTCAGGGGTTATATTTACTATCCTAATAAAACACTACTCATGCTAACTACCAAAACGACCCACCTCGTTCTGTCGTGTACTTTCTACTAATCCGTAGGACCTGTGCATTGTTCAGACAACATAAACTAAGGGCTTGGTGTCAAGACTGATTCCAGACACTCCGCAGGAAATGTTGGCCTATAGGCCATCTAGCTCACAGTACCACCGTAAGCCCCCTTAACCTACCAGGGAGCGAATGGTTTCTGGCAACCACCGAACAGGACCACTACGGCCCCTAAGGAATCGTGGAAACCGTACAGAACATTTTGCTCAGTCACTTGTGCTTATTTACTCTCAGAGGAATATTAAGAGAATACACAGTGGGACGTTTTCAATAATATTTATTGAACCAACGTTGTTCTTGCATAAAATCTGTGCTGCAATGATTAGTAGGCAGAAGCAGATAAACGTGATTACAAGCACCGTGCATAAAAAGATCTAGTTCTGCTATGGTGCTAAACAATTGTGTATATATGCAGGCATAGGACAGTGATCTCATGTATTCCTACTATGCGAACCCTAATCTAAATGTACCTAGTGTGTGTGTAGGTGTAGTGCCAAGAATCCTCCAAAGGGACGATGCAACTCAATTACCTGATGGGATAGAGTGAAGGACCTCGTCTTGGTCATGAACTGGACACGCCTCACAAGATGTCAGATTGCTGCATGGTGATTTCTCAGCATGCAAGGACCCTCCGTGTCAGCGGAAGTACCTCCTCTGCTAATCTATCGGGCTGCTCATCTTTTATAATAGAAAGCAGCCTTGCAATGTACTCATAGATTAGTGATGTGGATATGTAGATAGTCCTGTCACCCCGTGGATGAAGATTATGATGACACTTGTACATAGTAAGGAACAAGAACTTGTACATGATGTTTGGGGTGTTGTGATAATGTTGTGCTAAGCTAGATGTAAAACAAGTTTAGTTTCAGAGAAACTAATCCAACAGTGTTGTGCATGCAATATGTATGCAAAAGGTCACAGCTTGGAAATGTGATTTGTGAGGATGATTTAAGAAATAAGTTGCTTTGCTACATGGGCCTAACCTGGCAATATAACACATTTAAAAACAAATGCATCACTTAAAAACATATTGAACCCCTAAAATATTTTTTATAATTAGTAATATGTTTACCATTTATGAAAAATAAATATTTAACATTTTAATTTTAAACTAAATTATTTATATCCCTCAATAAATCAACAAATAAAATAAATTCTCAATCGCAATTATCATAAATTTGATTTAATCACCCATGATATTTCTGCAGGTAATGTATTCTGACCATGATAAAATTGTCAAATGATATATTGGAGTAGATATTCATACAATTATGTAGGTCTGAATTGACCGTTTCATATCATCTCCTATAGAATGCTGGTATTACTTTGCATGAAAAGTTATTTTACATCAAAACAAATACACCCAGTTACTGACCAACACATCACATTCTTTATCTTTTTAATTTTTTAATATTTTTTTTAGAAGACAAAATTTGCACAAAGACCAATCAAGCCACTCACAAAAACAAAGTTTTTTTTTTTATAACAATGTTCTCTCCTCTCTCCCCCCCCCCTGCTGTGCAACCTCCTCACCCCAACCAACAGTCAAGATTCACATTGCCTGATGATTTTTTTCCAACCGATGCTCTGACACCTTTATCCAAGATCTCTTGTCTAATTTAAAATTCCTTGACAAGATCTCTTTTCTAGACACAATTCATATATTCTTAATACATTTATGAAGACTTTCTCAGTGTTTTCCCCCAATATCGAATCTTAGATGAATTATTTTGATAATATACCAGCGGTTAAGTCTATTGTAACCCCATCATAAATAATGTTCTATTAGGTTAGTTAGTTTTTATATAGCGCACAGCTGCCTCAGTGAAGAGGCGTGCCGGCACTTGCGGCAGTGACAGTGTCAGTAGGAAGCTAGGGCTAGACCGTAGGGAAAAGGTAGGTTTTAATAGCCTTACGGAATGACAGCAGGCAGTCTAGCCGTCGGATCTGGACAGGGAGGGAATGCCAAAGTTTAGCGGCAAGAAACCGGAATGACCGGCCCCCCGCTCTGAGGCGCTTCGCATGGGGAATGGATGCAAGGAATTGCTCAGCAGAGCGTAGCTGGCGTGTAGGTACGTATGGGACTAGCAGATTAGATAGAATCTCGGGGGAGGACAGTTTTAAGGTTCTAAAGGTCAGGCATAATACTTTGAATTGGATCCTTTGAGGAATGGGTAGCCAGTGTAGGCGTTGCAAGGCTCCTGATGCTGAGCTGGTTCTGGGGAGCCTCCATAACACTCGGGAGGCAGCGTTCTGTACTCGCAGGAGGCGTGTAACTTCGGCCTTGTTGGCGCCTAGCATGAGAGAGTTAGCATAATCTAATCTAGATAGGATAGTTGCCTGGACAATCAACTGTCGGGTTGGAGGATCAAAGAAGCCCAGCATGGGCCTCAAGCCCAGAAGGAGTCCAAAGCAAGTACCAGCGGTCTTCTTGGTATGTTCCTAAAACTCAAGGGTGGAGTCAAACCAGATCCCTAGGTTTTTTACTGCCGATTTAGGAGGAAGGTGCAGGGCCCAGGGACTCCGGCCACCAGTGTTTACTCCAGAGCCCCGTGTCCCTCCCCACCAGCAGCACTTCTGATTTGCTGGCATTAAGTTGGAGGCAGTTGGCGGTCATCCAGCGCGTGACTGCCGCTAGGCCACTCCGAAATCGCACGGCGCCCTGAGAATGATCATCTGAGAGGGCTACGACTAGCTACGTATCATCGGCGTAGGAGACCATGGTCAAGCCATGATCCCTTGCCACCGCCGCCAGAGGTTGGACGTAAAGATTGAACAGCACGGGGCTTAAAGCTGACCCCTGGGGAACCCCCTGTTTGATGGCATGGGCGTGTGAGAGGAAGGGGGGGGGCTGACACCTGGAATGATCTGTCAGAAAAAAGGAGCGGAACCACTCCAAGGCCAGACCCACCACCCCCCCCCCCCCTCCTCTTCAAGCCGACGCAGGAGGATCTGATGGGATACTGTGTCAAACGGGGCGCTAAGATCGAGCAAAATGAGCGCCGCAGTTTGTCCCTCATCCAGGATGGTACGTAGATGTTCACTCACTGCTAGAAGCGCGGTCTCGGTACTGTGACCCGGGCGGAAGCCATTCTGGGAGCAATCCAGGGTGCCTGTGTTGTTCAGATAGCCTGAAAGAATAGTATTGGTGTGGGCCTCTGCAATTTTAGCGACCCAGGGCAGGAGGGATATGGGTCGAAAATGTTCTGGTTTAGTGGGATCAACTGTTGGTTTTTTAAGCAGGGGGACAACCCTAGCTTGTTTCCATGATAGGGGTACCACCGATGTGGAAAAGGAGGCATTGATAATCTGACACAGAGGCGTCATAAGAGCAGGTAGTGTATCCCTGAATTGGGTCGGCCTCATGGGATCTATAGGAGAGCCTGATTTGATTTTTTGTTTGTTGCTCAGAGTGAGGAACTCCTCATGGGAGATAGAGGGAATTGCTAACGGGGTATTGCTGAACTGTTGATCTGAAGGAACTATGGGGTTCAGAGGGAAGGTAGAGAAGGATTTATAAATGGCTTCAACTTTCTGGACAAAAAGTGTCCAGATCATTGCATTGCTGCTCAGACGTGATCCACGGCGTGGAGGGGTCCTTCCTAGTTTTAAAATCCTTGAGTATTTTGAAAATGCTTTTTACCAGATTTTTACTAGTCTTAATCTCATGAGTGAGATAATCTGATCGGGCCCGATGTATGGCCTTGTGGTAGCATTTAATTGCATCCTGGTATGTCTTTTTGGCCTGAAGGTCATATGCCCTTCTCCAGACCAGTTCTAGCTTCTTACAAATGCTGCACAGGGCTGCCAAAGAGTCATTATACCAGGAGTTGGAGTTTGAGCAGCGACCCTTAGATCTTTTGGCAGGGATCAAAATTTCCAAGGCCTGTAATATCCAGTCACAGAATGATTTATACGCTTGCTCAGGATCTGCGTCTAAGGTGAGCAAAGAGGAAGCCAGAGTGGAGAGCAAATCCTCTAATTTAAGTTTGTGCCAGCAACGTCGAAGAGTGGCTTTGGGGTAGGGTCTAGGAATAGGCTCAGAAAAGATAGTAACTAAAAAGGGGTCGGACCAACACACTGGACGAGGTGTCTTGACCAGGAGAGAAGGGATGTTCGAGAAGACCGGGTCAAGTAAATGCCCTGCAGAGTGGGTGGGGCCCACTACCAACTGGCTCAACTGACAGGCATCCAAGTCAGCAAGCAAGCTGCTGACTTCGGGGTCATTAGGGGAGTCAAAGTGCAGATTAAGATCACCCACAAGGTTGAAATTCGTAGCTGTCAGTGCCAAGGAACTCACGGCCTCAATGATGGCTGACTTGAACTCCAAGGTAGGTCCGGGGGGGCGATAAACTAGTAGACCAGAGAAGGAGGAGTGGGCATTGAATGAGATCGCAAAACGAGCGCATTCGCACCCTGCTATATTCTCCTTGACAAGTGAGCAGCGGTAACCGGTCTTAAAAATAACAGCTATGCCCCCACCTCTAGTTTCTCTATTAGGTGTCAGGATACTGAACCCTGGAGGAAGGGCAGGCCAGGTTCAGCCACCATGGCATCAGTCAACCAGGATTCAGTTATGAAAAACACATCAGGGATTCATCCTCAATGAGGTCATGGATCTCCATATAGTGTTTAACCAAGAACCGGACATTGAGATGGAGGATTTTCATAGTGGGTCTGGAGGGAGTCGGGGACAATACGGGCGGGATTTATAGCCACACTTGGAACAGCAGAAAGGTCCTGTCATTGTGTCCCCCCCCGATACTGTCCACAAGGGCTGACCTGCTGGCCTATAGACATCAGCTGCTCCCTGGTGTATATAAGCACCTCAGATTTCAAATCGCCAGCATGTCTGGCGGCGTCCAGGCGCAGACGGGCTTGCCTTTGGCGTGCCACCGGCGCGTCCGCTGTTCTCCGGCGCCATGGGCCTTCTAAATAGTGTGTCCAGGCGCAGGGAGAGGAAAAACACTATACCGCCTCCCTAGCAAGATGGCGGCCGTGGGATGGCAACCGGAAGTGGAGAAACGCCGGCCGGACCTGAGCAGTGCTCCCTCCACATCAATCAGCCCTCTAATGGCTGCGGTGGACCAGGGAGGTGCAGAGGCCACACAACACACTGTGGTAACAGGTAAGTGCAAGAACAAAGAGCACTATTTAGTACATTTGTGCAGTTTTTAAAAGCTTTCCTTAATATTTTTTAAAATGAGCAACATGACATTCGGCGATAGCGATAGCAAAAGTTTCAGATGCAATTAAAATACAAGTGCTAACTTTCAGGCAGCGCGCGAAGTCTACGAACCTCCGTTCGCTTCTACCAACAACAATAATCATAATCATAATCATCTTAAAATACATGAATACTTTATCTTTACCTCAATGTCTCTAAGTGTTTATACTTTACTGCAAACTTCACTGTTACGAACATATTTAATCCAACATCGGGAAGAGTAAGAAGGAACAGAACTACATAAGCCTCCATTGTTGAACATCCTAAGCTATCTTTCTTCTTCCTCTACGAAATCCATGTTTGCTACTCGTATTACTTTCGTTTTCGTTTTGTGCAATCCCCCTTATTTGCACAATAGCAGCTTTCTTTGATAAAGTGCTAAGTGCCGTGTTCAGAAGTGTAAATGTTCAAGTGTGCAAAAACAGAAAAAGAAAGTTTTATACCGGTATTAATAATAGCAGCAAAATTGTGAAAGTGCATTGTTTAGTTATAAATACATAATTAAGTTCTTAATAAATTTAGTGTAGTTCACAAAGATACTGGTGAATCCATTCGTCAATTCCTAGCAGCAGGTTGGTTAGAGTATGCTTGCAATGCATATACAGTTTGACATCACAATGTTTAATCCAACAGAACAAGAAACACAAATGAAGGGGAGCCTAAACCTGCCCATGCTCCCTCCAGATAGAAAAAGGTTTCCAGATTTTCCCACCTCTCCTTCTAGTTTTGTTGCCCCGCCAATGATATATGGCTTTCTCAAGGCTGTAGGTTTTCAGTAGCCGGGCTAACCACTGGTGAAAGATCGGTGGGTTGGGGTCTATCCACGCTGATGCAATGATAATTCGGTAGACTGACATAGCTATACAAATCGGAGCCCCACCATCTTCTAACCCCAGATTGTGTATTCCGAGCATTATTACCTGAGGGATAATTTCCACCTGTATCAGTAGCTTTTCCTTTCTCCATTTATTTTCTTGCTCCTCGAGCTTGGCCATGACGTCTGGCAAAGTTCCATTTTGTGCTGCACTCTGTTCTTCCAAAGTCTCAACTTCCCCTTCTAGGACCTCCATCCGAGTTTCCACCATTGTCCGTCTTTCCACAAAGTCCCCACATTTTTTATTTATTTTCCTGATTCCTGCTTGTACTTTTTTATTGGCAATTCTAGCCCTGCGACCATCTGCCCTTATTTCCTCCTGCATCTGTTGAATTGAGCTTAATATTGTAGATGATGAAGGCTCAGTCAAGTCGTTTGCTGTCTCATTTGCGCCCTCCATCACCTCTTCGGGCAGTATTGCTCGCGTGTCTGACTAATCCCACTTGAGTTGTCTCTCCACTTGCCATCTCTGACCTTCTTTCCTTTTATACCCTCCTGAGCCTTTTTCCGCTGGGTTGCTTGTAGATGGTTCCCTGATGTGGAGTCATCTGTTTCCAGGCCCCCTTCACTACTATTAGATGAGATGTCATCTTGCCCGGAGGGGTCGGATTCATTGGTGAGAGAGTAGAATTTCTCCCCGATTTCACTCGGGTGAAAATTCCTCTATATTCTGCCGCCCTACTCTCACAGCGTCTCTTTTTACCAAGCTTTCTTTTTCGCCTTGTTCACTTGTGGGCTTTTGGTGCTGAGTCCCTCTTAGGGTGTGACTATTTTTTCTTCTTTTTTATTTATCATATTTATACCATCTTGGTCATCAGTGACTCTCTGGATTTCCAGCAGCGCCTACATCTGCACCTTCACCCTCCTTTGAATCCTGGGGAGGGTTCTCAGTGATTACTTTAGTTCTTGTCAGGTCTGATTCTTCTGTTCCCGCCTCTCCACCAAGCCCACTATGCCCATTCTCTGTCCCAGATATCACCTCTGTCTGACTATTCAATTGCTCCTTACTTATGATCTCCGGTGCAGGCTGATTGCAAAACATCGCTATGAGAGTGGGCTGCGCGTGGGTCATCCTCCATCCTGGTTTCCCCAGAAATTTCTTTTCTCCTTGCTTTTTTTTTTTTTTTTTTTTTTAAGCTCCTCTTCCAGTCACGATCCGCTGCCTGGTTTCACCGGTTTTCCCGCTCCCATTTGCCTCGTTTGTGTTGGATAATGCTGCGGTTGCAGGGCCGCCGCCGATGGAGCCGCTAACTCCCACATGAGCCTTAATGACCTTTCCGCTCCTTGCTGCCATAATCCGCGAGACCTCACTCTGCGTTCGACGAGAGAGCCTGACTTCGTGGCACACACACACACACGTCTCCGCTAACCAAAGATCGATCGCGAGCAGCCGGAGAAGGACATCAACTACTTTGCACGCCGCCTCCGACCTCTGGATGACCAGTCCACTCAGCCGCTGACCGATACTCTGATCCATTCAGGGAGGAGCGTGGGAGTGGAGCAGCTAACCAAACGCCATCTTGCCTCAACCAAACACCATCTTGCCTCAGATTCTTTATCTTTTTCAAAGCAGAAAACTTTTTTTAAATGTTTTATTCATGACTTGTGTGCAAGCTTAATTTTAAGATGGCCACCCAATTTATGTTGGTCTTTTTTATTTTGGTACAGCCTGACATAATGATGGCCATCCAACTCTAGAGATCAATATAAAAAGCTGATCTAAGGAGACTAAAGGGTAAGGCCGCCCGAGATGCAGGCTCAACCTTTCATCTCTCTCCCTTCATCCTCCTCCCCATGCTTTACGAAAGGCACCTCATTGCATACTGCCATTTACATCTGTGTCACTCTCCAGTAACTGTTGAACATATCCAAAACCCACTTTGGCATGGCAAAAACTCTTGTCAGAGCTGGCCCAGAAAGAAATTTGGGTTCAATGGAATTTAGGAACCCCAAGTCTTGATGTCCTCAAAGATAATAAAGTGAATAGAAATAAAAATGCATTTATTTGAAAAGTTTTATAAAGCGCAAACATGACCTTTATGGGTATCAGAGCGCTGTACAAAGTGGCGAAAGCAAGAATAAACCAACACAATGGCACACATGATGTAGTTAAATAAAAGTATTGTCAAAACAAAGGGGGGGAAACCATCAAGGTCCGGGCAGGAGAGTCAGTCTGGAGGGCCCAGAACAGTTTCAGAAGGGAAATAGAACGAGATAACAAGTGAACAGAACAAGCATAAAATAGATCGAACCAACGGTATGAAAGAAGTATCACATCTGTAGAAAGAGGGGGCTTGAGGAGGAGTACAGGTTAATGCTGTTTATTTTCACTCAAGATTAGCCCTTTGACGTTTCTTGAAAGATGCAGTGGAAGGGTTGGATTTGATCTCGGGAGGAAGAGCGTTCCAAATTCTTGGAGCAAGACTGGTGAAGGCACGATTGTAAGTTCTTTTCTTTTTGAATTTGGGAGGTTTCAGAAGTAGGATGGACGTACTTAAGTTCAGACAAGAGCCAGACAATTTAAGCTTTTTAGCCAAGTAAACCTGTGTGTTGTATGGCTTTATGCGTCAAGCAAGCTATCTTGAAGGATATCCTAGCTTCAATAGGCATCCAATTTAGTTGAATAGGGTCAGGGGTGATGTGGTCCTGCTTTCTGAAGCATGTGAGGCGCCTGGTCGATGCGTTTAGAGTGGCTCTGAGCGGGGCCAAACTAGATTTAGGTAGCCCAGCAAGTGACACCAAACCATATTCCAGACGAGAGATAATCGGGGATTGAACTGCAGGCCAGATGTTCTCAGGCGGAAGGAAAGGTTTGATTTTTCTTAAGGGTGTTGAGCTGAAAATTGGCTCCCCTAATAGTTTCACTGAAGTGAGATTGCATATTTAGGAATTTGTCCAAGGTAATACCTAACGATTTAGCAGAGTCAACCACATGAGGGGTGCAGTTAAAAGCAGGGAGTTGTTTAAGCCAGTCCAGGGTAGGTGCAGATTGGTTGTGGGGGCAATCAGAAGGAATTCCGTTTAGAGAGTATTTAACAAAAGATGGTTCTGCGCTAGCCATTGTTGAGTTTGTAAGAGTGCACCATTTAAAGTTTTTATGTCCTGCGGAGAGGAGATCTTAAAGTACAGTTGCGTGTCATAAGCATGCATGTGGTAATGAATGTTAGAACTGTTCAGAATATCTGAGGGTGATTCCATAAGAAGGTTGAAAAGAGTGGGCAAGAGTGCAGAGCCTTCAACTCCAATTGTGACAGGTGTACTGGTTGCAAGGGAATAGTTAACTTTGATTCTTTGTGTGCGGTTATGTAAGAAAGAGGCAAACCAATTAAAGACCGGGCCAGAGAGACCCATCCTATGTTGACAAAGGGCAATTACGTTTTCATGTTTGATGGTGTCAAATGCTAAGGACAGGTCAAGAAGGATCAGAAGACTAGGGACATTTTTATCTAGAGATCTCAGGGTGTCGTAAACAATGTGAGCTAGTGCTGTTTCAGTACTGTGCCCTGCTCTGAAACCCAACTGTTCGAGGTCAAGGAGTTGAAATTTCTATGATTGCAGAGCTAAGTGTGGACACATTTCTCGAGCAACTTAGCTGAGTCATGATGCTGGTGATAGGCCGGAAGTTGTTACGATCAACTAAATTACTGTTGGGCTTCCTAAGGATGGAAGTGACTTGACCAATCTTGAGGCAATCGGGGATCATTCCCTGTAAGAGAGACCCATGAATGATCCGGGACCAAAGAGGGAGAATGGCCGAATTGAGAAAAACTTAGCAGGTAGTGGCTCGCAGAAATGATTGGAAGGTTTAAAGGACGCCATCGCATGGAGCAGCTCCGTGTCATATGGAAGGAGAAAGGAACTCCGAAGGTTCCAAAGGTTCATCCGATGATGCAGTGTAGTTCAGAGGCCACAAAATGGGAGCGGCAGGTTGCAGCTCTAGTTCAATTTCCCTAGCCTTTTCAGAGAAGTGAACTGAGAAGTCCTCCCCACTAGGAAGGGAGGTCATGGGTGTCGAGATAAGGTTGGAAGAGTGGTTAGCTTGTTGCTTGATGATTTCAAAGAGCTTCTTGGGTCTATTTGTAGCGCTGTCCAGCTGTGCCCTGAAATGGTCCGTTTTAGCAATACGAATGTGTTTGTTGTAGGTACTTCTCACCTTCCTTAACTAAATGAGGCTAGTAGTGGAGGGTGAGTTTCGCCAAAGCCTCTCTGAGAGCCTAAGTTTGTGACATTCATCATTTGTGGAACCATTAAACCAAGGTTTGGATTGTTTGACTTGAATCCTTTTGAGTTGCATCGGCCCAATAGTTGGGGAATTGTGCATTACTATATTTGCCAACAAAATATCTACCACCGCACAAACCAGTTTTTGTCTCCAGACTTTACAACCCAAGCTCCACCAATTGAAAGACCAAGACTATGCAGCACAAGGGTACCGCAACTTACTAAGAGTGTGGTGTACATGTGATTGTGTTGCTGTCCATGGCTACAAAACTGTTGGAGATGGAGTGCCAGAAACTGCTGCACAAGGCCTGGCTGTTTCTGCCAACATCCAAAAAAGGCTTGAAAGATGCAGAATGAAATCCTAGTCTTCATTAATGATTTGCTAAATATGTATGTATGTTACACCACTGGAGTGACTGGGTTGTGTTTCTTATAGGTCACATACTATTTGAGTGATACAAATTAAGTTACCAATTGCTGAGCTCAACTTTTCTGCACATCCATTTGGCTTGGGAGACCAGACACAATTTAAAAAGTGTTCAGGTGGCATATATGATTAGAATATAACGACTACATTCTAAAAGTCATAGGTAGTAGCCCAGATATAGAACATGTCTAAATGCTTCTGGTAATTAATCTACATGGTTTGCACATATTGACACGTCCGTGCTGTTAGGACATGCAGATGCACAAACCAACAACAAGCTTTGCCAAATGCATCACACTTGGATTTTTGTTTGATTGGCAACTGTGTGTTTGTTGCCATACTTGACCTACAAAGACAATCCAATAATGAAGCAAAATATTGGTCCACAGCAATATGGAAGCTGGGAGTAGACCATTTTAGTCATCAGTCTGCATTAGCTGAACCATCAACGATGAATGTTCTGAAAAGGACTCCGAAGATTTGATTTAGAAGTGGTAAATTTAAAAGACAAACATAGTAAAATGTTGCATAATAGATACTTTTGACAAAGGGTCATTATTTACATTGCTTGTTCCCCCCCCCCCCCCCAAAACAACTATCTGCATTTGTAACCAGAAAAGGCTACCATCCAATATCATTTTATCATGACCGAAAAGTAAAACGGATAACTGGGCAAGCACAGTTTGAATAATGCTTAGTCTTTATGACAGGCCGAGGTTTCCAAACAGCACCACTTCCAGAATGAAAGGTCGTACATCAATCAAAATATCATTGTACATATGTCAAGGAACTCGATCCACATGTAACATCTACAGTCTAACAAAATACTACCTAATGCCTTATTACCAAAAACTTTATCGGAGCACAAATAGGACAAAGTAACCATCTACAGAATCCCAAGACCTTGATGAACAGCCCTTCCAAAACATGGCAAACTATTAAGAAAACATATGAAAGCCAGTCTCTGAACAGGGTTGACCCACAGCAAATTGTCTCTTTGTGTTTTTTTGTTGTTGCATTTCTAAGCATGTGGCTCACATGTGGAGAACAGGTAACCCATGAATGTATATGTATCAATGTTCTACATTCCTGCTTTTAGTGCACGGGCACTTGTTTGGCAACAGTGTGCTTTCCAGAGTTGTGCAAGTTTATATGACTAAACCATCCTGGATATGTATGTTGTCTGTAAATATATAAGCATATTACAGATATACCTTCACATTCCTCACAGGTTCTGAGTTATGTTTTTGAGATAATGATATTAAAAACAGAAGCTCTGTCAATATCATTGTTTCCACACCTCGACCCTAATTACGATTCCGGTCGGACAAGCGTCCGACTGGCATTGTTGCGGTAAAGGGACAGGCCAACAGGTATTTGGCAGTCCCAACTGCCAAATTAGGATCCGACCGCTGTGGAGGTAGTCGGAAACATGCCTCTTTGAATAGATGCTTGTACTGAGGCCCGGAAAAGGGACGCAGCACAGCCCCAATACCAAAAGGCATGTTTTTTTTAAACCTCCCAGCATGGATGTGTGAGGGGGCACATGTGAGGCACCCCTGGCCTCATAGTAGAGACCGTGGAGGGATGAGGGCCCTGCTATGGGCCCCCAAAGTCCGTTTGACAGCCTTTTGCTTGTACTTCCATTGGAGAGAGCCACCGTGATCCCTACAGCGGTGCCTGAGCAGGCACCTCCCTCATTGTAGGGATTATATTCTCACTGCCCAATCCTACCGCTTCGGTTGGTCCCTCACCCATGCGGTCTGACCAACTGCATTGTAATATGTCCCTTAATTCTGTTATAAATAATGGCTCTGGAAACACAAACTCCTCTGTCCATGAAATGATCCCACAAGGTCATGGGCAAGCATTGTGAAAAACTTCCAGGTCTGGCTTTAATGCGATAATTAATTCATTCAAACAAAGAAATACACAAACCACACTTTTCTGAATTAGCACATCGCAGCCAGAAGTGATGGCTTAACTAATGCTTGTTACTATTATTTGCATTTTTGTTATACAAATGTTATTATTGTGTATACACTTGGGATTGTTCTGGTTTTTGATCCGTGTATCACTATGCTTTAATACTTTCCCCCTCTGTTCTAATGAACTATTCTTTTGACATAGACATTCACCACAATATGCAATGATCTACTTTTTGACATGAAGCACACAAATGCCACTAGCCTCAACCTATGAGTGCTATCGGTAGTGTTGGGAACATGTAAGAACATTACTAATAAATGGGTAGGGTTTATGGAAGTTAAAACAGGGGTTTAGGGAGGGGCATGCAATTACAAAAACGCAACCCTAAATGATGAAATGCATGCCCTGCTGACAAAACGGGGCTAAATATACTCCAGCCAAGCTTTGGAGTAAGTGAAGCACCACGCATGGCCAGCCACTGGTACTGAAACAGAAAACAGAGTAAGAGAATAACACTACCACTAACAACATATAGGAACAAATATAAAATAAAGGAGTATTAATTACATTATAGATTGCATTTAGTTTTAAACACTTTCAGTGTTGGATTTGTTTTTTAAATTATTTTATTTCTATAATTTGAAATATTACAATTGTAAGCATTAAATTACATTTTAAATGTATTCAATTTGTGTCAACCTGAGTACAAATTAACATAAAACATTACCTTGCAATAAGCTTGTAATACATACACTACATGTAACGGGGTAGGGTCCATATATAGAATTTAAAACAAGTATTATAAAACATTCATTTAAAATATAACTAGACAGAATGTACATTTTTGGAGCTGGTGTGTTGTGCCTTAGTGTGATAGTCTTAGGTGAAGAGTGTTTTGGGAAGGGTTTAAAATATTTTCCCTATTACTTCTAAATGGAGATATCTGCCCCAGTGGAAGAGATCTCTATAAACGGCCAACAAAGTTACTAATAGTAACATTACAATCAAAAACTTGGACGTAGACTTCCAATCCCTCAATTAAATGGGCTGGAGACTGGTATGTCTGAATCCATATGAAAGTCTCTGCACGGAAATTGTGAATTCCATGTATAAGGAGATTTTCCCCTAGAAATCTCCACATGTAAATTTACATTTGTGAGTAACCCGCAACATGTTTTTTTATACTTAATCTAAATCAGCCCCCAGGATCTGACTTTCATACCACTCCTGGTATCCATCAGTGTGCGCCCTCTTGCTGTATACAGCATGAAGGGTTGATATTGAGAACCATCATGGAAAGTTCTTTAGTTGTTTACTCTAAGAGGTGCTGATGTGGATTTCTTTTTACCCCCAAGCACCCATTCCTGCTGCTCTTTTACTTTTCTGATTCTGTTCCTGTTCTGCTCAGTTTCATCCTTGTTTTATGATTGCCATATGCCGACTGGTAGAGCCACCACCTTTCTCAGAGAAAAATACTAGATATTTATTGGTTTTTGCAAGTTCTAAAATAGCTATATTATGAAATTGAAACAATTTGTGCAAAATATTTTACATGCCTTTTTTAACACTTGTTAGCCTAAGTATAGCTTGAAATCTAATTCTAAATAGTTTAAATACCTCTTAAAAAAATTAAAATGTTTCTATCATGTATTTATTGCTTTTAGTTTGTTTGTTTTAGTTTGTTTAAAATTGGAAATGATAATGGACCTAGAAAATGTGCAATTTTTTTTATGTGCCTAAGCATGAAAATACCAACCAGGCAGGTTAAACACTGGTCAGAGAGAAACTCTGCAAAAGGGTTCCAGATCACAGAAGAGGAGCAGAACTGGGGCAGAAGGAGACCTCTGACCGTATCAGGAGAGGGATTATAGATAAAATATTATATTATGTATTTTATTATAATTCCTAAAAGTTTAGTACTGAACCATTCCTTTTATTTTAGTTGGTTGACATTGCCTTGTCTCCAATATCATCATTTCAAAAACAAAACTCAGCATTGTGATCCAACTCAGTCACCACGCTTGGGCCCAAATGTACTATTAGACTGCAAGGTTGTGCAACTGAAGCTGCTGTGCTGCCTTGTATAACAAAATAGGGCATATGTTTTCTCTCCCCCTCCCCCCCCCCCCCACCCGTGCTGGTCAATTTTGTCATGCAAGTGCTAACGCTCAATAAATCATGGCATTTGTAAAGCGCACTACATACCCGTGAGGGTCTGAAGGCGCGGGGGGGAAGCTGCTATTGTTCGAAGAGCCAGGTCTTGAGTCTTCTGAAGGTCAGAAGGTCTTCGGTCTGCCACAGGCGAATGGGGAGGGTGTTCCATGTCTTGGCGGCGAGGTGGGAGAATGATCTGCTGCCGGCGGTCACTCTTCGGATGCGGGTGACGGTGGCGAGGGTGCAGTCTGTGGAGCGGAGCTGGCGGGTGGGGGTGTAGAGGCTGATTCAGCTGTTGAGGTACGTTGGTCCGGTGTTGTGAAGTGCCTTGTGTGCGTGGGTGAGGAGTTTGAAGGTTATCCTCTTGTTGACAGGAAGCAAGTGCAGGTTTCTCAGGTGGGGTGTGGTGTTTCTGCGGCGAGGGATGTCGAGGATAAGGTGTGCGGAGGCGTTCTGGATGCGTTGAAGCAGTTTCAGGAGTTTCGCCAGGACTCCTGCGTAGAGTGCTTTTCCGTAGTCCAGTCTTCTGCTGACGAGGGCCTGGGTTACTGTCCTTGTTTCGGTGGGGATCCACTTGAAGATCCTACGAAGCATGCGGAGGGTGGTGAAGCAGGAGGAGGAGACGGCGTTGACCTGCTTCGTCATGGACAGGGTGGAGTCGAAGATGACCCCTAGGTTGCGTGCGTGGTCGGTGGGTGTTGGGGGTGTTCCTGGTGCAGTCAGCCACCAGAAGTCGTCTCTGACAAGACGGAGGTCCTCCTCCTCGGATCCATCCTCTCTGCCTGAGTTCAGCTTCAGTCGGCTGTTCCTCATCCAGTCGGCGACGGCCTTCGTTCCTTCGTGAAGGTTGGTTTTGGCTGTGTGGGGGTTCTTGGTGAGGGAGAGGATCAGCTGGGTGTCATTCACGTAGGAGATGCTGTTGAGGGCGTGCCGTCGTGCAATGTGGGCGAGTGGTGCCATGTAGACGTTGAACAACGTTCGGCTGAGGGATGAGCCTTGGGGTACACCGCAGATGATCTCGGTGGCTTTGGAGCAGAAGGGGGAGGCAGACGCTCTGTGTTCTGCCGGAGGGGAAGGAGGAGGTCCAGTCCAGGGCCTTCTCTTGGATTCCGGCATCGTAGAGGCGTGTTCGTAGTGTGCGGTGGCAGACCGTGTCGAAAGCGGCTGACAGGTCCAGGAGGATGAGAGCCGCGGTTTCTCCGTTGTCTAGCAGGGTCCTGATGTCATTGGTGGCGGCGATGAAGGCAGTTTTGGTGCTGTGGTTGCTGCAGAACCCGGACTGGGACGGGTCCAGGATGCTGTTCTCCTCGAGGAAGCTGGTCAGTTGTTTGTTGACTGCCTTTTCAATGATATTCGCCGGGAACTGGAGCAGGGGGATGGGTTGGAAGTTCTTGAGGTCCACCTTGGGTTTCTTGAGTAAGGCGTTGATCTCTGCGTGCTTCCAGCTCTCCGGGAAGGTCGCTGTCTTGAAGGAGATGTTGATGGTTTTCCGGAGATGGGGTGCCTCATAGTGCTAGGATGTGTGCGTTCTCTAAAGCGTTGGTTTTGTACTGGAAAAGTCACCCTTCCTATCTGTTAGTCCGGTCAGCCTCAGGGTCTTATGGTGGTCTTCCCCAAAACATTTTGCCTGCACTCCTCTTGTATTACTGAATTTGTTTTTGTTGGCCTTAGGACACTGAACACTTTACCACTGCTAACCTGTGCTAAAGTGCTTGTACTTTCTCGTTTAAACATGGTAAACATGGCTTGCACCCAATTGGCACATTTAATTTACTTACATTTTTTAATTAAATGAGCACTTGTTGTACCACCCACTTAAATATCCCTTTAAACCGGTCTCATGCCTGCAATTGCAGCCTGTGTGTGCAGTTTCAAACTGCCATTTTGACCAGGCAAAATAAACTTTTTGCCAAGCCTAAACCTTCCTTTTTAATACATACACCCATAGGGTAGGTCCGTACAGCCCATAGAGCATGATGCATTGTATTTAAAAAAGTTGGACATGTACTTTCAACTTTTACATGTCCTGGTAGTGAAAAATTCTCATTCATTTTTCACAGGGCCTACCTCTCCCATAGGACAACATTGGGTTACCTTGTTGCATTCAATAAGTGATAACCTTTGATTGGGAACAGGAGGGAAAGGCATGTTTGGTGTCGAAGTATTTGTAATTTTAAACCTTCTTTAATGGGAAAGTCAGATTTTTAAGTCACAATTCTGAAAATGTCACTTTTAGAAAGTTGACATTTTCTTGTCCTATCCATTTGATGCCTGCAGACTGTTCCTGGGTCACGTCACTAGGTGTAGTGGCAGCTTACCTTGATGTATTCCTCCCAGACAGTATCACAATAGAGGGGGGGGTGGAGCTGTCGCCTAACACTATTGCACTTCAAAAGCACTGGCTCAGCTCTCATGCAAAAGGCTTCACACTAACCTATTGAGCCTCCCAGACAGACTGGCCTCAGGGCCGAGAGGTGGTAAAATCCAGACACCTCTGTAGGGGTGGGACTTCAGAAGCTCCTCCCACTTTAAAGTTGGTACCAGGTGTAAAAAGGTGATCCTCAGACCCAATCTTGAGTACACTGAGACATATGGTTACTATAGAAGGATGCCATGCTGCTTGAGTCCTGCCCTGCTTGCTGAGAGGGGAAACTGGATGGACATCCTTCATTTTACGCTGAAGTGACTCCAAGGGTTAGCTGACTTACCTTCTGTTCTGAGCTACAGTGACATAACAAGCTCTAGAGGCACCCCCTCCTACTGCCCAGCTCATCTGCTGTAAGTGGTTCTGCCGGATCCCTGCTGGTCTCTGCTGGATTGAGTTCCTGATCCCCAAGAGGTGCCTCCCAGGTCCTGGACCTTTGGTGTAGTTTCAGTTGAACTCCACCTTAAAGAGAAGGAGCAATCATGCCATTTTGTACTGTTCGTGAATGGACCCATTTGTGCCAAAATCTCGCTGACCACTAATCCAAAGCGCAGGCGCACCCAAGTTATCTTAGTACAGCGACCGCCAGTGAAGACCAGCAATGCGAGATCTGCACTTCATGCTACAGCACTGACAACACGGTGACCGCCAACACGAATCTTCAGCAATGACCCCCAGGATCCCCTTACTACAGCAGTGACCATCCACGACACTCAGCCTGATCTTTGCACTACAGTAAAGACTATCAGTGACACTCTGCTCCTTGTGTCCTCCACCACCACAAACCGAATTCTTTGAGCTGGACTTATAAGACAACTTTTTCAGCAGGACTACCTTGGCCCTATATCCAGCCTGTGTGCTATCGCAGTCGGTCTGAACTTGTGACTTTCACCCGGTCTCTCACAACCAGATTACCGTGAGTTGCGCTTTGTGCTTTTATGAGCTTTATTTACCTGAAATCTTTTAAATTGCATATCTGTTTCTACTGATTGGGTGCTTGTCATTTTGGTTGTCAAACAATTTATTGACTTTTACTCCATTTTTCAAAATTGTTGTGGACTTTTTCTTGTGTTGTGTTTTCACATTATTACTTTTTAAATGCTACATAAATACTTTACATATTGCCTCTAATTTAAGCCTGACTGCTTTAGTGCCACGCTTTCAGAGGGTTAAGCACAGGATATTTTAGTGACCGTTTGTGGTTCACCCTGATGAGGATTGTGGCCGTTGCCTAAGGAGGGCTCACACTACCTCCACCAACAATCCTATTTCTCACAAAATCCATTAACACTTTTCCTACTTTGTATGTGTGGTGAATAACGCAGAACAAATGCAAAATTGGAACAATAAGGAGAAATGAAAATGTTTTTCCCCATTACTCCTCTCTCAAGGTAAGATTTTGGCGCAAAAGCTGTGTCTATGAATGTTCGTAGAATGTGCTTTGCGTTGAAACACAGGGTTGTTGCATGGAAAAGCCAACATACCACCAATAGAATGCCCCCTTGACACAAAGTAGCACATAGTGCAACTTCGTGTTACTTTGGGAAACTTTCCAATGCAAATCCTGGTTTACAATGAATAGTAAATCCCACCCGAACAATGATGTCAAAATCACTTTACTGACACAAACCTTGCGCAGAGCATTAGTAAATCTGGTCCTTAATTCTGCTACAAATAAAGATTTTGGAGACGCCCATGCATCTATCCATAGTCAGTTGGCACAAAGGCTAGGGCAATCACTGGCAAAAACAAGAAGTCTAACTTTACTTCGGTTTCGCGCGCAAACACAGGCATGCAAAAAAACACGCCTCCATGCATTAGCACATGAAAGCCAGACCTCTTTTCTTTATCAAATGTTACATGCAATATTTGCACCTCAGTTCTGCCAGGGTGGTTTGGTGTACATTTTACATTGAGGTGTACACCTTGGCCAGACAATCACTTATGTTTATATATTTTGCGCCTCTTGGACTCTTTTTCGGACTTGGATACTCCCAATAATATGCCGGTATTTACGGTTTTGACTTGAAACGTCCATATGCCTCTTGTCTCCAATGTTGTACTCTGAAGAGACAGCAAGGCGACATTTCCCAAAAGCAAATATTTGATCAAAATGTTTTCACACATTTTCCTCCACTGACACAGCGTTCTGAAAGCAGACGTGGATGCTGCGAGAGGTGAATCTCAGAGCCGAAATGTACTTCTATAAATTGTAGCCTGAGTTTACAGAGCGAGCATTAACAGAACGAAGCTTCTTGACGTGACGAGCTGCTGCGCGGCAACCACGGATCAATCAATTACAACGCGAGGTTATTAAACTCGCCGATTTGGCGTTTCCGCGGCAGGTGAAGGTGATCTGTCTTTGCGTTGCATGGCAATGTGGAAGTGTTCCTCGCCTTCCTGAAAATGTGCGTGGCTACCAAGAGGCTGCTGCTGCTGTTCACTCGCTGACGTCTGTGGGTTTAGCAGCACCACCAGCAGAGTGCACAGATGGAGCCCAGGAATCACCAGCCGGTATTTCACTGTGCTCGCTGCTCAGACCACAGCCCCAGAGAGTACCTAAAAGGAGTTTGTGATTATCAGAGGGTGACCCTATCAAAAAGTGCACCGAAGGAGACTGCGACCATTCTTCCATCTGCACTCTCTTAGGCGTTTGGGAACTTTCCTGCAATTACAATTTATTATAATCTCTAAGAACATTCAAATAAAACAAACAAAAAAAACACAGCCACGCTCCCTAACTTTAATACAGTAGGATTGCTTAAAGAGCTATGGTTTTAGAAGACTTTGAAATGTAGAAAGAGGTCAGACCGAGCAAACCGGAAGTGATAGTTGGAGAAGACTTGTTCTACAATCTCATTCCTCTTATTGCAAAGAAACCGGTTCCAACGCCCAATTATAAGTTTAATGGACCATCCACTTTCCATTAGTAGTGCCCCATAGTGTGACAGAGTTTTGGCCATCAGAGCAAAGGCATCACACCTACACTGCCCTATTTTGGCCGGACAGTTTGATGTCCTATTTATTTTAATCTATTACCTCAGAGAAAACCTGGCAGCGGCAAACGAAAGAATTAAAACCATGGGACACACAGCAAGGGGCAAGCTCTCGTGGTGTGGGGATCCTAAGTAATTTGTTAATCAAAAGCAAACTCCCACTTCAGAAGGTTTTTATTTGAAAAACACAAAGCTTGGTGGATGGCTGTCACAACCGCCAGTGGCTGTCTACCAAACCTTTTGGTTACTTCCTAGTAACCACAGTGACAGCATTTCCTCTGAAGATACAGTGATCATTGCTGGCCCAGTGATTATCTCGAATTATGTTGTTCCTCTGGCCATCAGGGTGGTGGGGAACATTATGTTCACCCCTCCGATAGATCGAGGTGAAACTGCTAAACTCTAAACCCTAAAACTCTAGCTAGGGCTGCAACTTTCAATTGCAGGCACTCCTAGTTTAGATCATAAGTGTGTAAACTTTACAGTCTGTAATAAAAATAACTAAAACAATATTTTTAGATAACGTTTTTGGAGGTAAATGTTTTCATACGCGCTGTACCAAAAAAACATTTCTTGTTTACCTGATTGTGTGTGTGTGTGTAGATGGTGTTTGTGGAGCTTGTGATATTTTGTCTGCTTTCAGTACACACAAACTATTCGTATTGCATTTGTCATACAATTACCAATGTAAATCCCCCTTCATGGATTTCCAACCTAAAACTCCCTTCTACTACAGTGGTCAAAGGGACACACTGTGCACAGGCTATTCCTCCAATATTTGACATGGGGTTTCCCTCAGTAATGAGCAATGTATATATTTCAGGGGTGGGCTAACTCACCTTCTGTTTGATCAAATATCTACAAAGATGTAGCTCAACAGAGTGCCAGAGCCAAGGCCCTGGGGTCAAGCTATAGTTGGGCCCAAACAGAGCCCCTAGAGTTTTTTTTGTGAATGTTGAATCTGCTGGTATTGGAAAATAAAGAAAGCAGAGCATAATCCTCGCCTCCGAGTCCTTAATAGAATTGAAACTTTCCTTCGTGTCTACTAGGAAATTTTTCATTATCATGCAACAAAACACCAAATAAAATTAAAAATGAACACCAGGAAAACCTCTCTAGCCACTTCTCAACTAGAAATCTGTGTACGAAGGTCTCTGTGTGAAACAATGTACTTGCCTATGATGTTTGTCAAAGAGATCATAAAATAAAACCCTTTTCTATGGTCTTTGTCGGACTGTGCACAATATAAAACCCAACCTCTTGTATGTATGTGTCACGCCTGCTGCATTAACAATAGCTCTGTAATTTATGAAATGGAACTACTTTATATGTTGAGTACCACAATTGCTGTCCAGTCAAATACCTGTAGAAAAGATCAACATTGGGACAGAGCCAATGCCTCTCTCAAAATAGTGCTTAAATGCCCTTTTTTGTAAATATATGTGCTCTGTCAAAGTACTAAAGGTCTCTCTAGCCAAATTTAAAGTCTTGAAGTGCTCACCTTAGTTTCTTATAGCCTGGCAATGTGATTGATTTTTATTTCAAAGGCGCTAAATTCTTCAAAGGATCTAAATACGCTAAAAACTCCTGCAAAGTTACCCAGCAAGACATCTGTATCTTCAGTGTGTAGGAAAATTCCAGTCACGCAATAGAGCCCCAAAAATTCTTATCTTGTGATAATGCAGTATACAGTGTTTATATCAAACATGGCGCCATCTATCCCCAGGGCATTCAATATAATAGAGATTGAGAATATTTGGATGCAGCCCAAAATCTCTGCTTTCAGAATATTTAGACAAAACTTGCTGACAGCCATTCCGACAGATTAATAAAAACAAAAGATAGATCACTTCTTACTTCACAACAAAAGGAAAATAGTCTTTGTCCGCCAAAAGTTACATGCTGTCCCATTGACGATCTTAAATCCTGTAAATGGCAACAAGTTAGTTTTTTTTGTTGTTGTATATTTTAATAATAACATACCTCTTTACTTGATTCCCAAGACGTGAATTGAGATTGGGTAGCTTTATCAAGCTACCAAAATATGTACAGAGTATGTCATGCTTCATTATCCCATTCATAATGTAAATGTAAGGCATTAGAACTAAACAAATTTTTCTTGAAAGAAATATAAAAGCCTCCATTTTGGCTATTTTTGGTTCACTTCTGAGATTATCTGAGACCTGTGAAATGATGCCTGATGAGCGCAAATGTGGAAAACCTCCGTTTATTGTGCAATTGAGGATGAAGGACAGAAAAAGTGCAATGGAATCTATGCTCCATATTGAAGTCTTCTTGTGAGGAACATTTTGTTCTGGAATGTTCCCACACTTCCCTACTGGAATAAGAATTAACAATTTATTTTTTTCAGATGAACCGCATCGAATTTCAATATGCTTGCATCATTCAGTTTGAGAATAACTTACTTGAGATATGAGATTCCATTTATAGTTTCAAACTTTTTTTCTTTGAATTTTGCATTCTTTTGAAATGTGTGAGCTCCTATTTTCAAGTTCTCATTTAATCCTTTTTCACTTGTACACTTATTTTCTTCACTTCCATATGTCTTTGTGTAGTCTTAGTAGTTTTCCAGAGTTCATGTGATCACTAATACAGGTGCATCAAAAAGCAGGTTAGAGGGGCTCTGTTCCATCCCAAATATTTATCTTCCAGTTTATGTACATGTCACTGGGTTTCGGTGTGTTTGCTGTCTTAGGAGGTCATTCCATGGCAGAGCATGGATTCTGAAGTGTCGATACACCAATGAAGTTTTTTTTTTTTCTCTTTATTTAATGTAGTTTTCCATCCTCCTGTCTTAACCCCTTCAGTGCCCATGACGAGATGGTCTCGTCATGGGCCGCGGTTGTGCTGTGCCCATGACGAGACCATCTCGTCATGAACTCCGCCCGCTAATAGAAAGCCCGGCACAGGGCGGGGAAAGGGCGTGGCACACAAGGGGTTAAAACCATCCTAATATGGACTTTGCAGATTGATGCAAAGTGGATCAGTGTCAGAATATCAACCACACAAATATTGTGACACAAATATTGTAAAACATATCATTGGCACAAATATTGTGTTCCTATACTTATAAAGATAAGTTTGAAAATATCAAATATTATTTACACTAATATTGTTATAAATATGACAAACCATTTGTCAATAAATACAGTTTAATATAGTAAAACAAAAATTTTAATACCGAGCCATAATATAATGTCTATTACATACATTTAAGTAACACTTAATATTAAACATTTACTTATGTAAACATACACATATAAAGTGTGTGTATGTTTATATATACATATATAATAGATATTCAAAGAAAAAACCATAGGTTTCAGGGGCGTTATAGTTAGCTGGACTTTTGACTCATACAAAACCATTGAAATTCCCCCATTATAGTTAGTTCAGCTAACTATAACTCGCACGCCCGCAATGCACTGCTGATGACGTCACATATTACATCACTCATGACATGGTCAGTGACATCACTCATGACATCACTGATGACATCTCAAATGACATCACTGATGACATCATCCAGTGAATGTGTGTGTTTCTGAAAATTACATATGTTTTATATATGTATATCTCAAGGTCGATGAAAGAATAAATGGGTGTATAAGTGTCTAAATGGATTTGTTTTTGAAAAATTGATTGTATAACTGACTGATTAAGTGTATCTAAGTGAATACATGGCTTAGTGAGTGATGTTTAAAAATGTAAATATCTGTATCAGTCTCTCACTTTGTGTATAAGTGGCTGCATGGGTTGGTGAGTAGCTACATGGGTGTCTATATAGGTTATTAGTTGGTTTTTTGAGTATGAGTGTCTATGGTTCGGTGGGGGGGATTACGTAGTGAATAGGTGCATGAATGAGTGACTCACTGTATGTGTTGAAGACAGCATGTGTGCAGGACTGTATGGGTGGATGAGTGTGTGTATGGGTGGGTTAGTGAGTGAATGACTGTCTCAATAGTGTCTTTATGAGTAACTACATATGTTTTAAACTAGATATGTGACTATTGGTGTATATAAGTGTGTTTATGTGAGAGTGAGAGATTGAAAGCGTTCCTGTATGAATAAGTATGTGTTTCTATAAGTGATTGTTTAAAAGACTAAGTATGTGTAAGTTTTTGTAGAAGTAAGTGTGGTGGTGTGTGTATAACTGTATATGCAAGTACATGGATGTTTGATTCTTTATTAGCATGAGTGACTATGTGTGTGCGTAACTCTATGGATGAGTGGCGTTGTGTAACAGGATGTATAGATGTATGAGTACATATGATGAGTGAGTACATGTATGAGTGACTATATAGGACTGTTGGTGAATGAGTGGATGTGTACGTAGATCTTAGAATTACTGAATAGGTTGTTGTAACTGGAAAATGTTAGTTTCTATTTTTGAGTGTGTGTATCAAAGGTTATATTAGGGTGAGAGGAGGTCTGCCACTCTATCACAAGGATGATGTCATCAGTGAGGTCATTTGAGATGTCATCAGTGATGTCATCAGTGATGTCACTGACTATGTCATGAGTGATGTAATATGTGACGTCATCAGCAGTGCTTTGCGGGTGCGCGAGTTATAGTTAGCTGAACTATAACCGGGGAATTTCTATGGTTTTGTGAAATGTCCAACTAACTAGAACGTCCCTGAAACCTATGGTTTTTTTCAGTGAATTTCTAAGGTTTTTTAAATGATAATTCCTAACTAACATGTCTGAAACCTATGGTTTTTTCAGTGAATTTCAAAGGTTTTGTAAATGACAATTTTTAAATGTATTGTTATATTTATTTTTTTGATACTGATTTACTACATTTTTTTAACTATTTATTTTAGATTTTTTAAATTACATAATTACATTATACATTACAAAATATACTTTCTCAGAATGAATTACTTTAGTTTAAATACTTTGCAAATAGGCAATAGACTTTTAAGTACAGTAGCTATAGTTGTTGCAAAGGGCAACACAATTTCAAACCCAATGCAACATTGAGCTCAATGGGAATTTCTAGTTAAATGCAATTGGTTACTTTATGGATTACTTTTCTAACCAGAGGACTGGATCCTAAATTCAGTCCTGGGACATCTCCTGTAAACAGTTGTGTAAAAGCGTTTTGGTTGCACTATTGATTTTTAATGAATATTATTGTATTTTAAAAGTTGACACTTTAAAACTTTTCTGGTGAAAACCAGACAATGGATTCCTATGAAAGGAAATACAAGTTACTGGTAAGTACGGTTAGAATAACTTTGCAGGGTCAGTGCTGGGCTAAAAGATGCAGAACTGGGTTGTCTACTGATAACAGGTGAGTAAATCGTAATTCGTAGTTCGGCTGATTTTAGAGGGATATTTTAAAGTTCTAAAACTCCACACTTAGAAGAATTTCCAGGTGAAACAAATCAATGTTAGCCTATGGAAGGAAATTCAAGTTACTGGTAAGTACAGTTAGAATTACTTTTCAGGATCAGTACTGGTCTCAAAGATGCAGCACTGAGTTCTCGCCTGATAACCGGTGAGTAAATCGGAATTCGTGGTTCGGCTGATTTTTCTTCGGTTCAGTATATATAGAGCCACTTTCCTACACCATCCTCTCCCTTCACCACTGTGCAAACACGCCCTGTGGCGCGTTTTAAGTTGGGGAAATTATTCCCCTTCAATCCTGAGGGTCCCTAGAGTCCCACTAGCCCACTAGGTACATCCCATAAGCGCCACAGAGCTGCGTTGCAGAGAGGTGTAAAAAGGGGCGTGGCCTCTGAACACCTGTCTGCAACGCAGCTCCCTGGCGCATACTGGAGATACCTGTTGGGCAATTTCGCCCTCAGGGACCCTCAGTATTGAAAGATAATTAATTCCCCAACTTAAAACGCACCACAGGGAGTGTTTGCACAGTGGTGAAGGAAGGGGGAGTGTCCTGAGGTGACATGTCTGCAAACACGCCCTGTGGCGCATTTCAAGTTAGAGAATAATTCCTCCTCAATCCTGTGGGTCCCTGGGGGCCAACTAGCCCACCAGATACCTCCAGTATGCACCAGGGGACTGCGTTGCAGAGAGGTGTTCAGAGGCCATGGAGCTCTGTGGTGCTTAATGGAGGTACCTGGTGGGCTAGTTCGCCCCCAGGGGCCCTCAGGATTGACAAGGAAATAATTCCCCAACTTAAACCGCGCCACAGGATGTTTGCACACGTGTGAACTCAGGCCCCTCCCCCTCCCTTCACCACTGTGCAAACGCACCCTGTGGCGCGTTTTATGTTGGGGGGATTAACTCCCCTTGAATACTGAGGGTCCCAGGGGTGCAACTAGCCCACCAGCTACCTCCAGTATGCGCCACAGAGCTGCATTGCAGAGAGGTGTAAAAAGGGGCGTGGCCTCAAACCACCTCTCTGCAATGCAGACCCCTGGTGCATCCTGGAGTTTTCTGGTGGGCTAGTTGGCCCCCAGTATTCAAGGGGAATTTGTTTCCAAGAAGGGGGCATGGCCTCCGGCGCGATACCGGTATGTTCCCTTTTTTCTTGTGTTTAAGAAGGGGCTGTGTGGCCCCCTTCTTTTCCTAATATTTTTGACCGGGGGAACTCATCCCCCCCAGGGCCTGCCCCCTAATTTTTTTCTTAAAATACAAAATTCGGGAAGGGGGCCGTGTGGACCCCCTCCAATGACCATACTCTGCCCCGGGGACACCATCCCCCGGGGCATGGCCCTTTTAAAAAAAAAAAAAATTGCATATAGGAGGGAGGCTGCCATGCCCCCCTCCATAGGCCATTTATGGCCCCGGGGACCCCATCCCCCAGGGCCGGCCTTTTTTTAAATTTATTTAAAAAAAAAAAAAAGTACATATTGGGGAGGGGGCCGCGTGGCCACTTGTAGCCCCGGGGGCCCCATCCCAAGGGGCTGACACTCTCAATTGGGGACCGTGGGGGGGTCCCCAATCCCCCCACGGTCCCAGCCAGCTGCCCGCCTCCTGCGGGAGGCGGCATTGCTTTTCCACAGGGGGAGCTGCTGTGGAAAAGCTTTTTGTTTTGCTATTTGGAAGAGAGAGCAGGTTCTCTCTCTCTCTTCCAAATAGCAAAGCAGTTTGATATGACAGGGCGGGAACCGCGAGGCTCCCGCCCTGTCATAGCAAACTACAGTGTCCCGGGGGTGGGCACCCCAGGACACTGCAGGAGCCAGCCCAGGGGGGTGGCGGTCCCCAGGGCCACAACAAGGCTCCAGGAGGGGGGCCGCGCTGCCCCCCCTCCCATATTTTACAAAGCCCCGGGGTGTGGTGGTCCCCGGGGCTGGGGGGTCCGTCACGGACCCCCCCCCATTTTGTATCTTTAATGCCCCGGGGAGGTGGTGGTTCCCCGGGGCGTGTGGGGGGGGCTTGAGCCACCCCACACAGGGTATGTAATTATTCCTCGGCAGGAATGCGCATGTGCGGGCTCCCGCGCATGTGCAGTTCCCAGAAGAAGACAGGCTGGAGAAGGATCAAAGCCCGGGGGCGCTGCCGATAAGGTAAGGTTACTTAACAATTGTTTTTCTAATGTATTTAAGACTGCGGGCGGGAGCCAGGATGTGCGTAAGGGAACTATGCGGAGATTGGTTTCATCTCCGTGCCTCTCCGCGTAGGTCCCTTACACACATTACGCCCACCCTTAACACCAACCTCCTCCTAACAAAAGAGCAGAGGCCAAAACGGGGGACAACCATGGAAGCGCTATATTTGCGCATTGATGGCGAATGCATTTTGGCATGGTTTTGCCTTCTTCTGCGCCCAAGTCTTCAGGTGGCTTCCATCGTAACAAAGAAAGTCTTGCAGCCTTTTTGTTCATGCGAAAAGGTTCCACCCTCCAAGATGTAACCCCACCTGTGTCTGTATGTATGTGTGTGTGTCTATATATATATATCCTACTGGAAGTCGCCAGTAGGTAGTTATTGTTAGAACCTACCTTCCATAGGAAATCCGTGACATTCTATTTGGAATAACGTTGGCGCCGATTGACGAATCTTCGCGAAATTTTCCAAACTTTTGGCCAGCTCCGGTGCGCTCCTATCCTGAAAATATCATGGTGATTCGTCAAGCGGGGGCCGAGAAAAAAAGGGGTATCAAAACGCGTTTTCCCCAAGCATTTTCCCATAGCACCTGTTGACGCAGCTACAGCCCGAACTGCTGAACGGAATTACACCAAATTTGGCAAAGAGGTAGTCTTCAGTTCAGACTCGTGCATTTTGCTTAAATGGTGTAAATCCGTTCAGTAGTTCTGAGAAAATTAGAGTTAAAAAGATAGATATATCAGGGTGGAGCCTAACCACACCTCATCGTGAGATCTGATTGGCTGTCAGTACTCCATCCAAGAAGTTTTGGCAGCCATCTTGGGACCAATATACATGATGGCAGCTCATTAAAAAGCATTGCAGTTCATAGAAGGTTTTAAGACTTTAGTTACATTATAAATCATTTGTTGATGGCACCATACTCATTTTAGGAATTGTGGTGTGTTCTAAGGTGATTTTACCATGTGAAAAAGATTTCTGCTGTGATATCATGAATCATGTTTGAGAGCAGTATTTTCTCATGCTTTTCCCACAGAGGTTTGGAAGGTGATCTATAAACTAAATTGAGAGCATATTTTCTGTAAATTCACATTATCTTTCTCAGTCATGTGAGAATGAAGTCTGACATTCTCAGTAAAACATGTACATCCAACAAGAGCAGAGATTGTCAGTTGATTCCTTGGTGTTCTACTGCAGCTTCCCAGAGTGTTCTAAAGAACAACTAGAGCGCTAACAGTCCTACTTATGACAAACGTATGGCACACCTGAAGCCATCTTGATTGGAATAAAGTGGTAACTCTTAAAACATTTAATTTAAAAAGGAACAACATGAGGGGGTTAATTTTGCCATAGAAAGTATGATTAGTGCTGCAGAAAGAAAAATTAGGGCACATTTTGAGTGACCTATCAAATTCTCTTCTATTTCATCAAATTTCTGACATGCAGACTGAAACATGCACTTTCAATACCAGCAGCAGACTTCCCTGGTGAGCAGTAGCTTTACTACAGTGATCTAATAAGCAACTAGAGTGCTAACATTCAGCATTTATGGCAAATGTTTGACATATCTGAATACCTTCTTGATGGAATCAAAGTAAAAAACTGAAAGCATTTCCTACTGAGGAGACTGCAGTATATGAGGGTATTAGGAAACTTCATAACAAATCTCCCAAGATGGCCACCAGAGCCCAATGACAGAAGTGTGCAAAACACTTATTTTTTGTGTATTTGCAGTTTTATATAGTGCAGACTTGTCAGGTATTGGAGTGCTTTACACAAGCATTGGTTACATCACACAAGATCAAATTCATTTTGGTTGTAGACATGGGGAGATTAAGTGATTTGACCAGAATCACAGAATGTTGATCTGAAGCAGAAACTCCAACCTGGTTCCCCAGTTGCAAGGTCTGCAGCACTGGAAGTAACACCACATCCTCTCCCATAGGTGCAACATGCAATCAAGTGGTCAACTGGATAAAAAAACATAAAGATTACAAATAATGTAAAAGTTCTTTGTCGCTATTTGAAAACTCAGAAAATGTACTTATTTTAGTTTTTTAGAGCACTAACCATAATTTTGATGCAAATCAGACCCTCTCATCTATGTAATTTCTAAAGGAAATGCTCTAGGTATTACAGTTTTGATTACATCAAGATGACGTCAGGCGTTCCACACTTTTGTAATAAATATAGAATGTTAGCAATCTAGTTGTTCATAGGGATACTGTTGAGAGGCAGAGGCCAGGGGCACGGACTCTGAAAATTGAAGGCAAGTAGGAGAGTGCAGAGGCAACAATTTGACCACACTGGGCAGGCAGGAAGGGCAGTGGCAGCACAACAGACTATGGAGGGTAGTGGAAAGGGGGGCAGGGGCAACAAACCAACAATACAGGACTGGCAAGAGAGGCTGTGACAATATAATAGACTATTGTGGGCAGAAGGAAGAGGCAGTGGAAGTACAACCATACATGCCAACAGACCCGTTTCAGCCAGGAAACGTCTAATGTTTCTAAGCTCAAATGGGCTTTATTTGATCTGTCTCCTGTCTACAATCTCCTCTTTTTCAATGTAACTCAAATGGGAAAATCAATACCCCAGTTTGTTTTCAAAATCTCCCTCTTACCAAGTTCAAAATGTTCGCAAGTATGGTACATTGGATCATGGTAGGCAGGAGGAATTGGGGTAGGGACATAGACTCGAAAAACAGAGGACAGGAGGGACATGGAGAGGTGCACCAAACTGACCCTACAGGGCAGGCATCAGGGTTTGCAGCAGCACAATACACCACACAGGGCATGCGGGACGGGAGTGCAGCACAACAATCCTTAGAAAGCAATAGGGAGGGGACAGGACCATGCACATGGACAACAGAGAACAGAGGGGAAAGAGGCAATGGTAGCTAGCTGACAGACAGGAGAGAAAGCTGCAGCATAACAGACCATAAAGGGCAGGAGGGACAGATCAGGGGCATTACAATGGAACAGACAAGCCAGGAGGGAGGGAATAGGGGTCTGCACATGGAAACAGAGGGCTGGGGGCAAGGGGGCAGGGCAGGAGCAGCAAGATGACCATGGAGGTCAGGCAGGATGGGCACTAGAAACAAGACACACCATGGAGATCAACAATGAGACTATGATGGCATACACACAGACCATGGTGGGAGGGGGTCAGGGGCAGCTAGCTGACCACACAGGGAAGGTGGGAGGGGGCATGGCAGCACAGAAGACCATGCATGGCAAGCGGGAGGGTTAGTGGCAGCACAATGGCTATGATGGGCAAGAAGGAGGGTGCAGGGGCATGCACAACGGACCATGGAGGATAGAAGGGAGGGTCAGGACCTGGGCATAGACAAGAGAGTTCAGGGGAAGGGGCCTCACAACAGACCGCGCGGGGCAGGCAGGAGGAGCAGTTGCAGCACAACAGACCAGGGAGGGCAGAAGGGTGTGGCAGTAAAATGGACCATGGCGGACAGGAGGAAGGGGATAGGGGCATGGCATGTGGACAGGCAGGGTGGAGGTGGCAGGGACAGGTTACAGTCATCTGACAATGCTAGGCAGGTGGGAGGGGAATGGAAGCTCAACAGAACACTCAGAGTAGATGGGAGTGTTAGGTCCATGGAACATAGTGGGCAAAAAGGATGGAGCAGGGGCATGCACAAAGACTTCGGAGGGCAGGGGGAAGGACAATAGGGGCAGCAAGCTAAGCACAGAGGCTAAGCAGGAGGTCAATGATGGGCCATAGAATTGTGCAATGGAGGGCAGGAGGAGTGGACTGGTACATCATGCTAAATGAAGGGCAGTGGCAGCACATCAGACCATGCATGGCAGGAGGGAGGAGGCTAGGCCATGGATTCAGACAGAGGATCGGGAGAAGGTGGATGGGGCAGCAAGCTAACTGTTCAGAGAAGGTGGGTATTAGGAACTTTATTGTTTTTAAAATGTGTCTGTGCGAACTACTTAAAACATGAACAAGTATGCAGCATAATCTCTTTTTTTATTCAGGAAGAAGAGGACGTTTGTGACTGTGACTCCGATCTCACTTGGCAGAGACACCCCCTGACCCTCCACCCCATCGCAAAATGTAATGCCCGTGAAAAGGGTAGGTGGACGCAGTGTTATATAGAACATAGTCCTGAGAGCACGATTGAAAATGAAAACTAGATATAGTATATGGTATAAACTATGCACCAAAAAGTGTGATATAAGATGAACCGGGGCGTGAAATATAATATGCAATACATTGTGCGCAATGACCGATTCATTGGAGAGCGCGAGATAGTACAAGCACTAATGCGTGCTATGTGAAATGCGCCTTGGAGTGTAATATGCACAGGGCAGTGTTGTGTAACTTAACTAGTCTCTAAAGTTGTAATATAAAATATGTGCTGGAGAGTGTAACGTTGCATATGCACTGTGACAAAGATATGGATCCCAGATTGTAATATGTATGGCATAGTGCTGTGTGTTATAACATAGGCATCGAGGAAGGCACGTTAGGCAGTTCGGGCTGGACTGTTCCCATGAGGCACAGGGTCAGACTGATTTGCATATGGCCATGTCTGAACTGGGGTGGCGGAGTGAGCTAAAGAATGATGATGGATTAAACCCAGATCAGTTGACTGGGGGTGAATGCTTGCATTGATCAACACTCAGTCCATCATCCCCTTTGGTTTTGCATTTGTTTCCATGGCATTTATTCTCAGGATTGTGCCAACCTTGCCTTGTTTTTCGTTCGGACCTCAATACATCAACGGCTCTGACAGTTCCTAAACAGAAATAGGTTTCCAGACACTGAAAAAAGTATTCTCTGATTCTTCCACAAGCATATAGTATGTAGAACTTCCAGTCCATGGAAAACAAAACAAACAGTGAAAATATCATTCCCCTGGGCAGAGGAAGGCATTTGTACTGCTTGTGACTTCTTACAAGTCAAAATCGGTGAAGCCAAAAAGATCTACGACATCAATCGGTGTTTCCAACTAAACTGTGTCCATCTAGATACATCATTTTACTGTTTCAGGCTTGCAGTCATGTATATTTCCTATTTTTAACACCTCCCTAGCAGGGGGAATTTCCCATATAGTGGGAAAATCTGTGGCAAAGCACTGCTGAACAAATGTCTCTTGAGTCTGCAGTATTAAGGCAACTTTGATTACATAGAAATAGAGATGTAGAACAAAATCATTTCTATGGAAAATCCTAGAGAATCTAGCCATAAACCAGTTGCAAAAACTGTCACAGAAAATAGACTTATGACTATATGCAGGCGGACTTCGTGCCTTGCCATAACACTCCCTGATTTTACATGTATGTGGATGAAATGCAAGGCTTGTTTCCCTCCCGGATGGTAAAAATCTCTCTCTCAAACTTTGGAGTCTGGGAAAACTCTTTGACCATCACTTGGTGGTGGACTTCAATCAATTTTTCGCAAATTGAATCCTAAAAAAAAGTTTGCCTACCTCTCCTCACACATCAGCCATTCTCCCACTCCATAGAAGGTCACCTAAAATCTGGGTGACCTTATGGGCTCCAACTTGCTACTGGACTCCTAGGTAACGACAGTGGCAAGTGTTTACTTCAACAAACTCGGGTTTCTCAAAAAGACACTCACTTTCATCAATGTCAATTATATCTTAGTAGTAAATGCTTTACTCCAATCTAGGCTAGATTACACACACATACTCTATTTTATCTAGCCACTCCTAAAAATCACTTTCTTCATTGTCAGCTGGTCCACAATGCTGCTGCTGGCCTGTTTTTTAGGGGCAACCAGACATGAACATATTTCAACAGGTTAAGGTCCTTTCATTAGGTTACCATAAAGCATAGGTTCTCCAGCAAAGTTTTGACCATTGTTCATAAAGTGATATACCAGTACTTCTTAAGTTGTGCGGCCTAAAGATTTATTTTGCATAAGCAGAACTGGGATCTACAATCCAAAATCATCTTCTACGTGTGAATACAAAAACAAGGACAGTGCACTGTGGTGATTGGTTGTTCTTTAGTGAACTCAGGAACTCAATACCTTGAATTTCCGAGATGAACCAAATTTGAGCTATTTTGCAAGCTCAAGAAAAACTGTTTGCCCTTATGCTGTAATTTATGCCAAGTTGGCCAATCTCCACTGTTATTTTTTTGTTTTTGTTTCTTTTATCCAGATGTGTTTGATTACTTAGCAATAATGAACTCTGTGATCATACACTGTAGAAATACATTTAACATGATACCTCCTTCTCATTTTGCATGTTATATATTTTCCTTTTATCTTTTTGGATTTGCATGATTGCACTGCCTTTTTTTTTGCTATACCACATGAAAACAGTGCACTCTTCCCTGAAGCGTCCGCGAATAAGAGTTCATTATAAGAGCCTCTCCTACAGTGTTTAAAGTTAGTATTCACCAGGTTGTCCAGCTTGGTCTGTGCTGTGGTCTGGGATCATCTTCTCTACAATACAATAAATGTTGTTTGGAGCCATGGGATTGTCTCTATTCATGATCTCAATAAAAATTCATTCCGTATCTCTCCACAAATTCTAGCTCTCTTGTTGACTAATAGCTGGTGGAATTTTCCTGATGCTGTGAGCAAATTCCACACAAAGACGAATGAGATTATTAGTCTTTTTGACATTATTATGTGGAGCTCTTTGCAGAGGATAAATATGCTCTTGTGTCTATCTCGTAGGTTAGTCAGTATTTATATGGGTTTACACTCCCCAAACTGTCAGAGGCCCTGGATAATAACCGTGAACAAACACTCTCTCTGGAGAAGACAACAGAGACACTGCAATGAGCGGTGCCAGTGGCTGAAGGGGACCAAGCCACTTCCCCTTGCTGTATACCTTAGTAGGCTAAAGAAAAACGTAAATGACACGACAACTCCTCAATAGGTAAAGAGGATCTCACTGAAGGCCCTTGTATGTATCGGTCTATATCTTGTATGGAGTTTTTTTGATAAAAACAGACCAGTCTTAATGTATAAAGTCATGTGGAAGGAGCAAAGCCAATGGGTCAGACGTGTTTTTTTAAATCTGAAAATGTTCCTTCATTGATTGGAGAGTCTGCAAATGTATGGATAGATAAATGGGGACATTGACTAGGTGGATGAATGGATAGATGAGTGAATACATTATTCCATGAATAGGGGTATGATGAGTGCATGATTGCTGAAGATGGTGTGTCTTAGTACTTGAATGTATAAATTAGTAAGTGAATAGAACTGGCAATTGGAGAACCACCACCTATCACCAAGCTTACTGCAGCTACCCCTGGCATCCTAGCCTCAGTCACCCAAGTGCTCACCTACCTCTTAATCCATTTAAAACAACTTGTAAGTCCCAAGACTACAACTGCAAAAAGTTCCATTCATACTCCGTCATCTTAACAAAAGCATAGGTAGGTGACAATTTGAGCATCAACTTGAAGAGGAAAGCAGCCACTGGTGTGTAGTCTAGTATTGCATTCAAGATCAGAGGCACATGGAGGCTCAGCATGGATGTGTGGACCCCACTTATGATCTGCCATTGCAATGCTTATTTAAGTTCAAAAGACATCTGTTGCCTACACTGGCTTGACCATATCATCATTGATCATTTGATCCTGTAGCTCTGCCAGGTGCCAGACATCAGACATTAGACTTACTCATTTCAGTGTGATGGTCCGCATCACCACACTGAAATGCAAAGTCACACTTTTATAGAGCTTCAGCTCTCAAGCCGGAGTGCTGTTATGTGCAGGTTACAGTGCGCGGTCTGCACTGCTTGTGGCAGGGTTGGGGGAGACTGGCTCAGCTCACAACTGGGCTGGCTTAGGCAGTCTAAGAGGCTACAATGCAACAAGAAAGTTAATTCACTGCCACAGAAATGCATTCAGGTTCACTGTCTGTGACGTGATGTCACATGAACGGAGTCACATTTAGTCAGTCTTGAAAATGGCATGTGGCTTCTGCAGCGAGAGAGACCGTCAGGAGAGGACAGACTTGCTCTCTTCACACATTGGCGGGCCTGCCCAGTTCAAGCAGACTTGTTTGTCAGTCTTAGAAGTGTACTCGGCAGCAGCTGCTCACAAGACGCATTTGTTGACACTCAGTCAGACCTTGCAATAATGTGACAGACAGTCAAGTATGTTGATCCGCGCCAGGCCCTGACCCAGTCTGGACTACCGCCGGAGTGGTGTTGCCTTATAGGCAGGCTGCTGGAGTGCAGTCTGACAGGAGTGTGCTGCAGCCAGGCATCATAAGGCATGTTGCAGTGCAGCCGATGAGGAGTAGTTGACTTGACTCCTGAAGGAGCGTGCCCACAACCGAGCCCATGCAGGGGGTGGCTGGCATGATATCAGACTGTGCACGCTAACATTAAGGGGATAATTATGATATCAGGTGGACTTGAGTCCTGACCGCCTAATTAAGATGTTACCAAACACTGTACGGTCGCATTCCTCCATTTACCTATGGGAGCATGCATTACGGCTGTAAACCGACCGCCCGGAATACATGCTGCCATAGAGAAATGGGAGGTTCAGTTCATCCCTCCACCCAGTGGCAGGCACCCGTAGGTGCCTGCCACTGGGTGCAGGCAGGGGCACCCATGCCCCCCTTGGGGGCCCCAAACATGCTTTTTTTTACATGGTTTCCATGTCGAACAGGTAGGCATGGAAACCATGCCAGAACACGTGCTTCGTAATTCCAAGGGCGGGAAGGCCTTCCCTTTGGAATTACGAGCCAGTTCAGACTGGCCAACGGGCTCCTTGAGCCCGACGGAAGGCAAAAGGAATGACCGGCTAGTTTAGTTTCTGACCGCCAACATTGTAATGCGGTGGGCAGAAAGTAAACAGAGCAGCTGATTACCATGCGGCCCGGAAGGCTCCGACCATCAGTCAGTGCCTTTACGGGCCACATCGTAATCAGCCCTTAGGTGTCACTAACTAGTACCTGTCCTTCAATCTTCAAGTAACGTGGTGGCTGGTTTAGGTTACAGCCACCTCCAGAGGTCTGGGGTGTTGCATTAAGGTGGCGGTAGAGTAACATTACAGCTGAGAGTGCATACCCGCTCTATAGGCAACCAACATGACCTACTCCTCCTGGCATACCCCCATCCCCAGGGATGGGCTGGGAACACAAGAATATATTTCTATAACAAATCTTTGGCCCTGGCATAAGAATGAAGCATAAACCAGGTACAATTCTGTAGCTTTAAACTGAATTCAGAGAACCTCTCCTCCTGACAGCAGTGTGAGAGCACATCAGGACAAAACCGCACACACACAATCCCCCATTGGCCAGTAATGGAAGATTTCTTAAGCCCCGTCTGGCTCAGAGTGAGCAAATCACATGCTGACTTTGTTTCTTTCAGTAAAGCTCTTGATAGGCTCTTATCACCATCCGGCTAGACAATGGCAATGCACTCTATGCAAGTTCCACAACCAAACTCATGAAAAGACTCCAGACGATCCAGAAAGCAGAAGCCAGACTGATTCTCGACCTACCCAAGAGGACCCACATCAACCAACACTTGCAAATTCATGCTTCTGACCCACTCCTACAAAGCCCTCCACGACCAAGAACCCACTTTTCCACCATCCTCCAAGGAACCACTGCTCCACTCATCTTGCCATCGCAGATACCATGCATCCATCACTGCTGCTCCAGAGGACGCTCCTTCTCACACTTTGCTGTCAAGTCCTGGAACACCCTCCACCTCTGCACTTCACCCTCGCTGGCCCACTTCAGGAAGGGACTCAAGACCTGACTATTCAACTGATACACGCAGCGCAGTGCCTGGATAACATCTCGGGTGATTAGGTGTGCTATTTAAATACCTGATTGATTGATCAATATATACATTTACCCAGACCCCGGCATCCGCAGAGACCATGCCCTCATGTGGATCTTGATGGCAGAGCAGGCACTAAGGTGCCCTTCCATTTCTGTTGCTTTGTAGCAGTTTTTACATCTTCTTAGAGTTTCTTGTTGCTCAAATGATGTCATTTCTGATATTTGTTTCCCTCCTCTTCACTGCATAATTTTGCTTACAAGAAAATGTCACATTTATAGCCATTGACTGTCACTCATAATTGCACTGAAATTATGAAAATGTCCCACATAAGAAATCTGAAACCTTGATAGCTCTGATCCTGGACATCCTGGATTTTAAAGTATAGCACTTCAATCATGTGCTTTTCTCAGATAAGACAATCTCTCCTAAAGGCTATTCAAAAGTTGCAAACACAGGCTTGGCTGCACCATGCATTGAATAGCACTGCTAACTATCTCATATCATTCCTCATTATACTAAACACATGATGCATTCCTGACAGAACATAGAAGTGTGTCTGCCATCTGGAACCAAATCCATTTGTGGACTCCATCCAGATTCTCCCTTTGGGAATTCCTGGAACATTTTGTATTAAAATTTGTTTAGTGCCCTTTCCACTCGCATAATGTTTCCTTTGTTTTTTAATCACCACTTTATCATTTGAATACAAGTGCATTGACAAAATAAACCAGTTTTCTAGTGCAGTGTTAAGATAAATGCTAGCAGGCATGACTGTGCTATTGCACATGTGAATGTAAAAAAAGAATCAACATACGTCTAAAAGAATGTTAACGCTGAAAAAAATAATTGGGAGGTCCTAGAAACTGACTATGCAATAGTATTCTATAAAAAAAAAAGATGCCAACGTTAGTGTTGTACATTTCTAAGATTTTTCAATATGCCTACTTCCTATTACTTTGCATTTTTCCAAAACGCTAAATGGTGCACTTTGTTATGAGCCATATCCATGCACTTCGCACGAATGTGTATGTATAATATTGAATGCCTTAATTACTGTGGGCTCAATTACGAATCTGGCAGTCCACGGACTTTCAATCTTGTGGAGGCACAGCGGCGGTCTCCGTACTGCCCTATTATGATTAGGGTGGTCGGATAGCCATTGCACTGCTGCAGCTGTCGTTACCTGACAGTGTTGCGGCGGTTAGGAGGCATCAATATGCTTGGCAGGGCTGACGCGTTCCTACCAAGCATATTAGGAGTTTCCTCGCCACCATGGTTTTAATGGCGGTTCCTCCTCCATGAAAACCCTAGCGGAGAGGAAACAACCTTGAGGGCCCCCTTTGCCTCTGGGCCTTTGGGTGCATGAAAGGGGGCACATGTCCTGCTGTGCAGGAACTGTTTGTGGCGTTTCCATTTTGGTGCCCATTTTTAGAGGCACCACTGTGGGAACGCCAAAAAACAGACCACCAGACAGAAGGAAACTCCTGATCTGGCGGGAGGCCCGAACACAGGTTTGGTGGTTCGGCAGTGGGGCGGTCCCAGCACCACACCACCAAACTCATAATCAAGCCCTTTTCCCTTCCATTGGTACCTAGTAGTAGTACAAGTATAGGTCACAAGAGCTGAGAGGCCAACTCTGTTTAACAAAAGTTTGCCTTTCATCTCTTATCCACTGACTTTAGTTTACCATAAAATGAGTAGGACAATGGCAGGACGTCAGTCTGATATTAGTGGCACCATGCTTAGTCTCCTGACTTTGCCGATGGCACTTTTGCTTTCTTGGTCTTGTAGTTTTGATATTTCTAGTTTATATTAATCAATTCCAACCTGGCATAGCCTGTGATGGTCCTGATGTGTATCTCACATAAACCTGGCAGCATCTGATAGCTGCTGTAAACCGTCTCAGACTGATACCTCCCTGCTAGTAGTGGGCTTTGGCTTCCTGTAAAGGGTATCATACAATACATTATTACAGTGAATTCTTTGTGACCAGTGATGTTTAACTCATTCACACATTTTGGTGGTTTCTCTGCCTGCATCATCACTGGCAGCACTTCCTACCTGCAACGAGGCCCATACTGGGGTGGTACTTCGTTCCCCAGCATTTCCCCTTAGTCAAGGAGGGGCCACCTGATGCTGTAAAAGTGCTGCTGGACTCCTGCAGAGTGGAACATTAATTTCAGTGGTTTCTCTGACTGCATCAGTACCGCCCACACTTCCTACCTGTGAAGAGGACCTTGCTGGGGAGGGTTATTGTACCCCAGCATTCCTCCTGAGTCAAGGAGGGCCCAACCAATGCTTTAAAAGCGCCGCTCGACTCCCGCGGCGTGCGACATGCGTGGACTGTACTTGTCCCCAGCCAGACGAGGCTAGTCCCACTCTTATCATTCTGCAGCCTTGCCAGGGTAGGACTCTCTTGGATTATATTGGCTCTCCTCAACTATGCTGACTTGTCAATCATGGGGGAAGAAAAAAACTCTCCCTGTACCCCGCTATGACGAGCCCTAAAGGAGCTGCTATGTCTCCCCTTATCACCTCTTATCTATCCAGCATCATGGGTGCCATCTCCACAGAACTTTAACTTCTTGAAACAACACATTGATGCAGTCTAAAAAAATGATCAATGTCCTGCCTTGCTCCCTATTACCATCATCAGAGGCACTCTCCCTCAATTAATACCTTAAAAACACAACAGGTGCCTTCTGCCCTTAAAAGAAACCCCTGTGTTGTGCATATCGCTGCCAAGGACACCATCATTGTTTGCCCCTCATGTTCCCCTCTAAACTCCTCCAGATCGCCCTCCTCAACGAAGACGCAATAAAGGCAAAACCAGAAAGGGAGAGGCCAAGACCACCAACCCACCTGTTAAAGTAGCCATGCCCTACACTTTACCAAATCCACATAGTACCCATGATCATGATATCAGTACTGTCATTCACAGTGTTCGTAAATCTTTCTTTGATAATGCGAAATGTCTGCTGAAAGAACTTCAACATCCGTTCGATATGGGAATAATGGGGAATGTACCCATCCTTTTAAGATCTTAAGGGGGTAAGGCAGGGTTGCGTCCTCGCTCCATTTCTCTTTTCTACCTATACAAACTGAGTGGAAAGGGCACTTGTGGGCACCACCCTGGACGTCCCTGTGTCTGCTTCCCATCTGTTACCTACTTGGACGTATGCTGATGACGCCGTACTGATTGCTAGAACAGGGCTAGGTCTCCAGACTCTCCAATCAGCCTACGCGACTTTCATGGCCTCACTGCACCTGAACGTCAACCAAACAAAATCATTTGTAATTGCAGCTGGGGCAAGGTAACGAGGCAAAACCACATGTTTTCATATGGATTCGGGGAAAATTGAGGTAGTGGACTCCTTCCCTTATTTGGAGGTACTCTTTGATCAAAACCAAATGTGGTCACAACTTGAGGGAAGAGCCCTGGGAATGGAGAGAAGCCTAATGGCGATTATGCCCTTTTCCAATAAGTTGGGCTCTAAGCCACAAGTCCCCCCATTAAGAAAATCTACCACGCTAAAACAAAGTCTGCGGCAACATATGGGGCAGGGGTCTGGAGAATGGCACCAATTGACTCACTGCAAATAATTGAGAATACATTCTTTAAGTCACTAGTGTCCCTCCCGCAGTCTTACTATCCTAGATTACCCCCTAAATCAGACTAGCTCCGATCTTCCTGTGGCTCTCCATATGGCGTCGGTATACGGTGAATCTAACCCAAAAATATCAGCAGAGATTGCCATAATTTGAGAATTACATCAAAATCAGATGGCGGAATAATCTAGAGCGGTAGTTGACCATTATGGGACATTATGGGACAAAAAGAACCATTTAAGGACCAGACAGCCCGTAGAAGGATATCTAGACAAAGACTGGTTGATATACTTAACCAGAGGGCCCAATGTCTCAGAAGGGAGAGGAACTACAATAAACAGTCTGTTCTTTCATACCAACTAGTTCCTCCATTGTTAGAGGAAGGTTATTTCTATTTAACGGATATTCTGCTGTCACAGCACAAATGTATTTTAACACGTTTACGCTTGAACCGCCTCCCACTGAAGCTAGATTTTCCAGGGAAGAGGTTTAAACACTTATCTCTCACAGTGCCTTTGTGACATGCAATCACCCCAGACTGTTCTTCATCTAATGTTCTTTTGTGGGTTTTATAAGAGGGAAAGAATTTATAAGAGGGAAAGAAATTAATAAATTGCCCCGAATTTAAAGCAGTACAAGTTTGGTCCGTGTCGATTTGCACTATATTTTTTTAAATCACCTCCTGACCCCCCCCCCCTAGTTTGTTTTGAAGTAGCACGATTCTGGTGGGTATGTATGGCCAAAAGGAAGCAGATGGGTTTATGACCACCTATGGGTTCCTTCTGCAATTCACTGGGTAGAATTTATTGCTTTAGTTAAAATGTATTTTAACCCACAACTGAAATTGACGCTTGTATCTATTTTAATTTGGATGGGTACACTGAATTTTATTTTTATGTATTTTAAATGAATATGAACTTGGGATTGTATGTTGATTGCTGTACTTGTTCCTAATTGTTTTTATTCTTATGTACTTTTATGATCTTAATTGGAAAGATCGAATAACGTTTTTAAAGTAGAAGTAAAACTTCAACATTCAATATTGTCTCATCTGAGTCGACTAAATGACAAAGTACAAGACCCAAGCAATTACCACCAGAAGCCTCACCAGCCCCACCCTCCTGAGCCTCCACAACTCACATCTTTAAACACCTCCATCGTTTCTACATCTAGTACTCTGCCATTAGCCAGCATTTTTATCCGTCCTGCACTGGCCCACCCATTCCCATCTACAGCTCCCTGAAATCAAGCCAGCAGCCCACAGGGTGCCTGCTCTACCAAAAAATCACTAAGTGAATTCTAGGGGTCCTGAATCTGCTGTCCCTTGCAATTCTGACCGCCAACAACTGCCTCCTGATTGCACACCCTATGTTATCGTTATTACATGTGTGACCCCATTGTGCAACGACAGTCTCGAAGATTGGTTCTCTCTTAAATGTAGAGTAGTCCACTAGCTTGCCTAATCCGGAGGGGGTTCTGACTTGATGGATGACATTATCTTGGTACAAAGGCTCGGTTGGTTTGGTTATGTCCCGAAGTCCCTTAATGGAGACTGTTTAGTCATTAATCTTAGACACCCGTGGCTGGTGGGTGCCTTATTGCAGTGTTTGGACTCTTCGACCTCTGGGTACGCCAAGATTCATGCTCTACCGCTTCACTACTTTTATTGCCCACCCCTTCTACCGGGCAGGCCAGAACGATAATCAAGCATGAGTCTGTGCCATTGCACAAACCTACAGTCTGTGTTGTTCATGAGAATCGATTCACTCTACTGTCTAGACTCTCAGATAATGATTGACTTGCCTGTTCAACATCCCTGTCAGTTCACAGCACTCCCACCCATGCCAAGGTGCCCAGGTGGGAAACGCTTCCTCTCCTGGAATTGTGCTAGTATCAACAAGAAACTGGATAATGTGGACTGGCTGGAAACTATTAAACAGTATGATGTGGTGTGCTGTAAAGAAATTTGGGCTATAAGCAACTTCCATATAAATTGTTATCAATCTTTCAGTCTTTCTGCCACAGTACACCCTCCCTGTCAGGCCACCCTAAGGGTGGGTTAGGGGTGATTAACTTCCTAGATTAGTTGGGCATAGGTACTTTTTACTTTTAGTCAGGTATGTCGAGGTACCTGTCGGATCTCACATGGGATTTTTTTACATCCACATACAGAGAAAAACACACACATACACTCACTCTAATCTGTTTTGAAGGTCGTACAAAAAATTTGCTTATTTTGCAAACTATTGTGTTTTTAACTTAACAATGCACAGTACTCACTCCCTTGTCTCTCAAGCTCCCTGATTCCCTGCTTCTTATTTTAATGATATGCCATCATGATGGTTAGAAAATCTGACGTTCAGCCGCCACCCCCCCCCACCCCCCCCCCCAAATCTTGCAGGCTAAGCTATGCCTGTGATAACCTGGCTGAACAGTGTTGATGGTGGGGTGCGTGCTTCACTGGTCCATGAATGCTCAATGGCTCTTTAGTGCATAGGGAGATCTTCTGTGCAATCACTTACCTCCTGACTGTAGCAAATAATGTTTAAAAAAAAATAATACCTCTTCGTGGAAGACTTTCTCCTGTTATTAAGTTAGCCTGCCACCTTGTCTCATTTGGTAGATATGGCGGCCTTGGGCTCAGAGTAAAGTAGGGCTATTAAATGATTTTCGGTCCAAACCCAAACCACTTGAGAACGTGGTAGATAAAAGGCCAGTAAACCCTATCAAAGGCCTTTTCTGCATCTAACACAATTGCCGCCAAGGAGTCCGGATAATGTGATGATTTAGATAAAATGCGTGTATTGTCATGTATTGTATGTTGCGACCTTTGACAAAACCTGATTGTTCTTTTCCAAGCAGCATGGGAAGATGTGGTTCTAATCTTAGGGCTAGAGCTTTCGAGAAAATGTTATAATCTACGTTAACTAAGGATATGGGTCTATAATTCTTACAGCAACGTAAACCTTATTAGCCTTTGGTATTAGACAGATCAAGGCTTCGGAAAAAGAGCCAGTGGAATTACGGGAAGCGATAAAGGAAGAAAGAAGAGTGTAAGTGTGGGAGTAATAGATTAACAAAATGTAAATAAAATTCCACTGTGAAGCCGTCTGGGCCTGGGGCCTTGTCTTTTTTAAGAGTTTTTAAAGCATTTAACAATTCTGTTTGTGTAAGTTCAGCTTCCAAAGAGGCTAAATCTAATTGAGAATTAATGTTTTTGAATTGTGGAGAAATATTGGGATATGTCTGGATCTGAGGGTGTGTTTTCTGATGTGTAAAGGGATTGATAGAAATGTACAAATTCTTGGAGTATTTCAGTGTCATTGAATTTCGGTGCTTGGCTATCCTCTATAATGGAATCAATATGAAGTTTCTGTTGTTTAATCTTTAGACAATTGGCTAGAAGTTTGCCTGATTTATTTTGGCCACCATAATACTTTGCTGAGGATTTCAGTAAGTATAGGGAGGCCTGTTCGGTAGTGGATTCGTTAAAAGCGATTTTTTGCAGTGATGAGATCTTTAAGGGAGTCCTTCGACTTGGAGGTGTGGAAGGAGTGCTCAAGTTTTTTAATCTTAGCAAGAAGTGTGTTATGTAATATCTAATGATGAAATCCCGAGCTGTGGCCTTTAGGGTGTCCCACACTGTATGAAAGGAGACATCATTCGTTAAATTAATGTGAAAAAACTCTTGAGCGAAAGAGGTAAAAGATTAATTGAAATTAGGGTCAAGGAGTAAGGAATTATTGAAATGCCATTTTTTTTGGCAATGTGGATTGATTTAAAATGTCTAATTGAATTAAAACAGGTGCATGATCCGAAATGAGAATAGGGCCTATGTCAGCAGAATGTAAGGATTGGGAAATGTTGTGTGAAATAAAAATATGGTCTATTCGAGATTGTGTTTGTTGTGGAGAGGAAAAAAATGAGTATTCTCTTGTGGATGGGTTGCAGAGGCGCCATGAGTCTAATACGTTTCTTCGTTGAATAGTTTGTGTGAAAACTGTGTGGTGTGTTTGGGATAAAGGGGGATTTAGAATTTCTATCAATAAAAGGGTCCATCACTTGGTTGCAGTCTCCTGCAAGAATAAAGTTTTCTGATGGGTACTTGAGCAATAACTGAGATATACAAGACCAAAACGTGGCATCACCGCTAGGAGGGGCATAAATGTTAAGCAAAGACAGAGGGGTCTTCCCCCAGCAGGAGGTTAGTGAGAATCCACCTACCCTCTGTGTCGGATTCTTGAGATACAAGCTTGGCATTCAGGGCCATCTCCTGGTGAGAAAAAGATTTCATCAACCCAATTTCTTTTGAGTTTTAGTGATTCACCTTCCGTGAGATGTGATTCTTGCAGTAACGCAATATTAACATCTAATTTGGAGAGGTGAGATAAGACTCTGTCGCTTAATGGGGGAGTTAAAGCCTCTTGACGTTCCATGTGACAATTTTCAAAAACATTTGTGAGATGAAAGTAATAAAAACATAAGTAAACCAATAAAATCTCGTAAATTGTGAACAATAGTACATGTGAAAAATTCAACAATAAGAACTATAAAAAAACATTAAAGTAAACCTTATATTAGGTACGAAGATATTAAAAGTTAAAACCAATTGAGAGAAGCTGAAAAGGTGGGAAAGATGAAGAAAAGGAAGAAGCAAGATTGGAAAAAGAGGCAAATGATAGAAACATGTATGATAAGAAGGAAGAAGAGGGAAAAAAGGAGAAGGGGTGAGAGCTATAATGAAGAATATAGGAAAAAAGATCATATCCACAAAGAAGTCAAAACAATGGAAGGTTGGGGGGGGGGGGGGAGACCACATGGAACCATGATGTACCCAAACTCCATGAGGTAAGGCAGGGAAGACTTCGGGATGTAAACAACATTCAAAACTAAAAGGTCAAGCACATTAGGTTAGGTCCTGTGTAAAAAGAAACAACAAATGGTTAATACAAACAGGATGGAATATGTCACAACACATTATGACATCAGACACTATGAGGTTATAATCTGAAATGGAAGAAAATAATGAGAACAAACAGACCATTATACCATGACAAAATCCATTCTAGAATTCTGTAAGTAAAACATACTGAAAAGCTAAATCCTATTCCAATATATAACAGAAGAAGAGCTATTTAGAGATTAATGAGATCAAACAAACCATTATACCATGGAAAAAGGTATACTAAACTTCTATAGTTAAAACAGCACACTGAGGATTTAATCCCTATTCAAATATATTCCAGAAGATAAACTATTCAAAGCGAGTGCTGGAAATGTCCATCTGTTCTGGGCATTGTGCATTGAGGAAACTCTTCAGCTTTGTTGGGTCCTCATTAGTCGTGGTGTTATTGTTGAAAGTGACTTTAAACAAGCAAGGATGAAGTAATCCAAAACAAGCTCCATTTGAACGCAACGCTGGACGCATACCAAGGAATTCTTTGCGTCTATCTGCTGTGGATTTGGCATAGTCTTCCGAGAAGAACAGTTGATGACCTGAAAATGAAATGCACTTCAGGAGCCTAACTGCGGAAAGCACTTTGAGGAGGTCCGTTTACTCAAGGAAATACAATATAACTCCTCTTGGTCTTTTTGTGCTTGAGGGTGTTGAATGCAGTGGGCCCAGTCTATGAGCACGTTGTATATTGAGAGTAGTGACCTCCGGTAGATTTAGTACTGTCGGTAGAAATTTTTGAAAGAAGGAGATGGGATCCGATCCCTCTGTGCCTTCCGATAATCCATAAATGCGAAGGTTGTTGAGTCTGTTTTCTATTTTCAAGGTTTTCAACCTGTTCTTGCAAGGATGTAATCTGGGAATGAAAGATGTCTACTTTGTTGTAACATGCACTGAGTTTCAACATTATGTTCAACCTTGGTGACTCTTCCAATTTTTCCCATCCATCGGTTAAGGTTTGTATTTTAGAATTGGTCTCTTGAACAAATGGCCGCAGTGCTCGAATTTCCTCCAGAAGGAGATCCATGGAGACAGACGAAGAAGGCTTCGGTGGAGAGGGTGGATTTTGTTTAAGGCTTTTACTTATTTTAGTAAGAGAAGAGGAGCCATCAGACGTATTAGAAGAAGCAGCTGTTTTGGGCGTCGATGTTTGGGAGTCCTCCATTTTAATGAAGTTCACACGTGACTTTGAATGTGCAATAAATCTACGATGTGAAGATATTTGCAATGAAGATACTTTGTTTAACCTACCCATGCCATGGGGAGAGTTAAAACCTATACAGAAAAGGTTATGTAAAACTGCTAGGTATAACTTACGTGCGCAATTCCACCTAATAATAGTGGGCAAGGCACACTGTAACAAAATTTGCGTCCATTTGGCGCATGACAGAATATCAAAATATACATTTACCAGTAAGCATGAAGTGAAATATAAAAGAGATATCTGTATGCTTAAATGGAATAGAATATATGTATGACATGTAAGTCACCACAATACATTACAAGAGTGTGTCTATGCCCAAGCAAACCATACCACATGCTTAGCTTAATACCATATCCAAGAAAGCCACTTTAAATAAAGAATCTCGTGGCATACTCGTATAACATTGTAGGTTCTGAGAGAAACACAGCTAAGAAATGCAGATATTTGCACATACACATATTAATAACACAGGAACAAGGTTGCTGAAATGCCCATCTAAAGCCTGTTAATACAAGCACATGGGAGTAATGTCCAAATTCACTTTTCTACATGACTTCTAGTGTGAAACATCCATAGTCAGTGAACTGGGGTCAGTACATGAATAAAACATTGCTCTTTTCTGAAGAAATTCACAGTGCGATGGAAATAACCTCCACAGTGTGCAGACTGCTTTGAAGCCACAGTTCTCATTCAGTTAGTCATGATATGTTTCATAGAAGGGGCATTGCAAGGTAAAGTGAGGCAATAAACCAATGTAGAGTTTAACTTTAGAGTTCTTCCCATGTTAGTTCAATTTGTTAATCTCCATAAATCTATGCTGCCAGTGAAAATGCAAACTGAAAGGAAACCAGGCTCTCCCAGCGTGAAAGAGTGGCAGTTAAGCAGCTGTCACAGATACCTCAGCTGTGAGCAGAAAGGTTAATAAAAGGTCAAAGCTTGCCAGAAAGAAGAGGAAAATACTTCCATTTAGAGGCTCTTACATTCCGACCATAAATTATGCAGACCTTCAAGACTCCGGTGAAGCCAGAAAATCCCTCAGAAAGCCCTGTCACATCAGAGTCTCAGGAATGCCGCCATCTTTCTCGGGCTCAAGCCACGCCCCCGTTAAAACAGATTTTAAAAAACTATTATCACAGTAGCAGCTATGGCAACGGTTAAAAACAGCCTTGATCTGTCTTATTACACTCGCTTCTGTTTTAAACTGTTTGGCTCTATCCTAGTGTCTCTTTGAATCCTAGGGGGGTGACAAAGTCAATTATAGCGTGACAAACCTATTCGGAGATCAGGCACTGCAGGAGTTTGAGGCTTTGGCTAGCCGATCTAAGATTTGTGGAGCGTAAAATAGGACGAAGAAGTTGGGTTTTAGGAACGGTGTAAAACCTACAAAAAATAGCGCATAGTAGATTTCTGACTAGTATTGTCACAAGGGCAGCAAAGACAGGAACTAACGCCTTCCTGGGGGAAAGCAACCAGGATGTGAACAACACATAACCTAAAACATGTTAAATAAAATCTGTGCCCCTGATTAGACATCCAGGTTAGATATGGCTCGAATAGCTCAAGTGAAGCAATCTCTAAGTGGTAACATACGGTAGGCATCACCTGGGACTTGTCAGACCTTTTTAGGTTTCTGTTTGAATAAAAAAGGGAGCAGATCGAGGTCTTTGTGCTGCTGTTGATCATACTGTGGGAATGAAAGAGGTGTTGAACACCCAGGTCTTTAAAAGATTTTCTAATGTACGCTAACCAAGCAAATTTGTTTACATGATCTAGATTAATACAGTCAGCTAGAACAATGCTGGAGAAGTTAGTAAAAGAGGAACTCCAGATTTTAGCCCATAACAAGACTGGTACCAATTTGATTGCATCTTCGATATATGGCAGTCTGACTTCAGTGTGGGTGAAGATGTTAGCAGTGCGTATAAGAAACTGCCAGCAATCTTGAGATAAATGTGTTTTTCGGCAGCTTGCGGGCAGCCTCAGTTAGTGCACCCCCAAACACCTGCCCCATAAGTGCCCAGGGAGAGACATTTTGCTTTATAATGGGGATATAAAGTCTGCAATTGTTTTTTGTTTATTTCCTGGCAAATATAAAAATTGCCTCGACTGCATGATCCATTTTGATCCCTTTGTGTCAAGAGTGTGTCCCATTTTAAAAGTGGTGTCCAGCAAGATCCCTGAGTAATTAACATTTTAGACTTTTGTGATGCAATGTTGTCCAAAGTGAACCTGCATGAACGAGTATTCTAGTACCAAAGGTCCTAATAAATCATCTTTTATGATTGACCCTAAGCCTTAGGTCCAATCAAAATGGCACTATCTTTTATCTAAATATGGTAATCCATGTCTCTTTATCAAGTCTGAATGGAAAACTTTAAAATGTTCACCTCTGCACTTTAAAAGCATTGACTTGGGACTTATGGCAAAACCTTGAAATTTGACATGACTTATTCTACGTTATCTGTCAGAAGAATAAAATGTGCGCTATTGGTGACTTTTTTTTTGGCACATACACAGCATCATATGGTCAACATAAACAAAACACTAAGAGGTCGCTAACACTTTCTTTGAAATATTTACAGATTGGCACGGTTTGCTGAAGTCTAATAGTTGTGGTAAAGAAACTATTTACAGGGCTCGCTGATCAGTACTGTATTTATATAATTGAGATCTATAGGTAACTAACAGAGGAGAGACCAGATGATCAAACGGATGGGCTGATAAATGGTCCAAATGGTTGGCACACCAATAATTGTGCATTTCTTCCTAACAGCTCAATTAACGGCTATGCAATTCTGTACTATTTTTCACTTGAATGTTGTTCTTTCCAAGATATGAAAGTGAGGGACAAGAGTTGTGCTGTTCAATGGTTTGAGACCAGAATTACGGTTGCAAACCACTGACCCATAATGTTCGGATTAAGTATTTTGAAGGGATGCCCAAAACACGCCCCTTCTAAATACTAAATTCTTGACCATTGTTAAACCCATTTTTTGACCCAGAAATAGTTTTGTGAATAATGATCTATTTTATTACATTAGAAAATTATTTTTATTGGCAAACCCTCTGATTTACTGAATCGGAAGGTGTGCCACTGGTAAAAAGCCTTTTAAATCTGGCCCAGATTGCTATTTGTCATAGACTATTGAGCTATTTGAAATAACTTGGTGGTGCTGCTTTAAGCGTATATAGGAAGATCTAAGTCCTTCTGGGATATTTAAAAATCTTTGATGGGAGGGGGATGGAGTTGAAGAATACAGAAGCAATCTCAAAAGAGGAGGACGGCATTAACTATATTTCGGAGTTCGAAGACAAGAAAATTAATAAAAAACAACTGAACCCATTGACCCTTCAAAGTAAATTCTGACACATGTAAAGCGGACCAAGATGCCTTAAACACCAGCAGTTAAGGAAATTGAGGTAATCATTAAAAATGTATAAAGATCTTGTGCTCAAGGGCCTGATGACTTAAGCGCTGATACATTAAATTCGGACCCAAAATTATGGGCTTGAGTCCTCACCACAGTCTTTGAGTCAGTAATTAGTGGAAAAAAAGTCCCAGCGTCTTGGAAAGGCAGCATAAGGGTCCCAATTTATAAGAGGGACTCATATACACTTACAAAGAATTACTGTATGATAGTCTTACTGGATATACCTAGCAAAATATATGTTAAACATTTGTTGCAACCCTTAGAAGAATGGGTTGAAAAGGAGGAGGTCTTACCTAAGATGCAATTGAAATATAGTAACTGTAGATGGTTGTTTAGCAAAATGACTGCTTGAGGAAAAGCACCTTTATGTAGCGTATATTGAGTTATCAATGGTGTTTGATATGATCAACTGACATCGAACCCCTTCACCCCCTTTTAGGGACAAAATGGTAAAATAGAGGATCCCTTCAGCTTTGTTGAAATGAATAATACAGTTTTTTGAAGGGGTCTGGCCAAGAATTGGATTAGAAAGCATTGTAATTCTGACCATAAAAACTAATCCAACAAATGGCATAAGGCAAGGTTGCACCTTAGCTTTGCACCACTTCTTTACATATATATATCACAGATACACCAATACATTTAAGGCTGGTCAGTTAATTTCCACTGAAATTGGGAGGCGAGTCCATTTCTTCAAATGTCTATGCTGATGACACATTTTTAATCGTCCTAACTTTAGTAGGTCTACAGAGTCATTTCAATGTTTTTTCATAATACTGCTCCGTAAATTATTTGATTGTTTCGAAAACAATTTCTAAAATGACTCCAATTGGAATCTAAACTTCAGATTAAATGTAGACTAAGAGCAAATGTGATTGCAGATTGCAAGATGGATTTAGCATTATGTCATCAGTCTGCTAAAGTAGTAAGGGAGATCTATAATTCGAGAATTACGAACATGCCTCGATTTACAGAAATCCACTTTTTGAAAAATGGCTTGGAGAAAAGAGGACCAATAAATAGTGTGTTAATGCCAGAGATTAGTCTGACAAACATCAGATTTAAGTATCAACAAAGAGTATTGAACTACTGGTCTGTCTCACCAAAGGATTTGAAAGGTCGCTGATGCAACTAACTAAGCACCAATCCTTAGTCAAACAAGTTTGCCCAGTCGGCGGAGAACCTTCATAAAATAATGAAAGGTCTGGACATAGCAATGATGTCCATAGAAAACCCAGCACACCATAGGAAAAAAGTGGTCAAAAAAATCTGGCTAAAGAAAAATCTGTAAAAACTGACTAAGAAAATGGTGGAAAATTAGCTCAACTGTTGCATCTGATGCGCAGAGATTATAAAGTTGTCCCACAAGCTTATTTAAAAGGTATGAAATCCTGCTATGTAATAAGGTGGCTGTTGAAGGTAAATCTAGGCCAATTGCCTGCTGGTATTAAATATAGGATTAACAATAATAACAAAGGAACAAAGGGTTTCAATATGTTTTATTGTCTCTATTGTAAAGATCGCATGTTGATACTTTCTCATTTTCAGTGTTTGGATCAATCCAGATTCCTGTCCGTGGACAATTACAGATTCATAGTTTATAGGAATTATTGATATTTGTGATGAAATGTTAAAATATAACACTGTTATAGCCTGGGAAAAGTTTTAGAAACTGTGATGGAAAGCATGGAATAGCTGACATATGAAATATTTCAACAGTAATCAATGTAATCGATGCTGATATAGTATGTTAGCAGTTTTTTGCTGTTAATATTTCCCTGATTATCAAGCATTGTACTAGTGAAAAATCTCTTAGAAGTGTGACCAAAGGCATAGAAGTGCCAATATATGAAGCATACCAATAGTAATTTCCGTTGTTGTTATAGTACATTAGCACTTTATTACTGTATTGCCTTTCTTCATTACCAAGCACTTTACTAGCAGTTTATAACACCTATATACGTTTTTTTAGATTTTTTTGTCCCTTTTGTAAAATGAATGCATTTATAGTTCCTTTTCTGCCCATATATTTGTTTTTTGTTTGCCTTTACCTATTAGGATCTCTCTTTCACAAAAGTATTTTTCCAGTGCTTTTTGCACATATATTTACTTCACTTTACAAAGTGTAATATCATAATATTAGCTCACACTGTCATAAACATTACATTAGAAGGTCAATAGCTTTTTTTTTGGCTATTTAGTGATGTTCTGGCATTGTATTATATTCTGCCTTATCAGCATAGGATCAATTAAATAAGTGTGTGTGTGTGTGTGTTATATATATTCACTGGAAACAACTACGATTACAGGGAGATTATAGTTAGGCTCGATTTCCCTCAAACAAAACCAGTGAAATTCAGGAATTCTAGTTACCTGAGCTAACTATAGCTTACGTCCCTGCAATGCGCTGCTTATGACTGAACATATTACATCACTCATGACATGGTCAGTTACATCACTTATGACATCTCGGATGACATCACTCATGACATAAAGTGAGTTTAACTGTTTTTAAGAGTTTATGGGTGTGAACATATATAGTAACCTACTACAAAAGTTAATTTGGTATACTAGGTGCACTACTACTGAGTGATACTACTTCTAACATATACTACATATTTGGCTTTGTGACTGTATCCTTGTGTGTATGGGTGTGGAAGTGGCTGTATGGGTGTATGAGTAGATGTGTAAGTAGCTGTGTGGGTGAGTGAGATGCTATGTGAGTGGCTATATGTAGGCATGGGCTAAAATTTTGTTCCGTTCGCGGAAATTGCGATAATTTGACATTTTCGCGTTCTGCGGAAAGCACGAAAATGTCAAAATTTCCGCATTCCGCAGCTTGGCGATAATTTGTTTCTTGCTCGCGCTGTAAAATAATACATTCTCGCGCACGTGATCGCCTTACCTGAATCCCTGCGTTCGCTGACAAGTTTTCTTGATCCGGTCGCGTTCTCCATGAGATGTTGTATTGTTTTTAGCCATTTGCGCTGTCTCACGACAGTTCGCGCCCGCAGTGACGTCATGCGTCGCGCGATCACGTCTTTCTTCTCGCGATCATGTACCGCGAGACAACTGAAAACAAGATGGCCGCGCCTGCGAGCAACCACATGGGTAAGTTGGCGAGCCGCAACCATGCAGAAAATCTCGCGAACATGCGGAAAAAAAACTTCCTCATCTTCGCGATATTTCCGCGTGTTTGCGATAATTTTTAACATTTTCGCGATAATTTGCGAAAGTGGATTTCGCAAATTCCGCCCACCCCTAGCTATATGGCAGAGTGAGTTGGGTCTGGTTGGTTGCATGAGTCAATGACTCGGTGTGTAAGTGACTGTATGGGTGAGTGTGTGGCTGTTTAGTGGGTGTTTAGTTAAGTGGGTTGGTGCGAGTGGCTGTATTGGAGAGTAAGCATCTGTGTATGGCTGTATAAGTGAGTGAGCAAATGTGAGTGCTTGTATGGATGTGAGAATGGGTATGAAAATGCTTATATGGGTGTGTGGTTGCTTGTATGGGTGGATGAGTGACTATGTTGAAAAACTATATGGGGTGTGAATGGGTATATGAGTGACTGTGTAGGTAAGTAAGTGGGTGTGTGAATAGCTGTATGGGAGAGTGTGTGCCTATGTGAGAAGCAGTACTGGTGAGTGACTGGATGTATGTGTTAGTGGCTGGTCAAGTGTGGCAGTGGGTCTGTGTGTGCCTCTGTGGAGGAGTGAGTGGGTATGGGAGTACGGTATAGGTCTGCAAATGAGTTTGTGAGTGGTTGTATGGGTGTGTAAGTGGGTGTGTGTGGTTATGGGGATGATACAAAGAATCAAGGGGGAGTGGACCACTTGTCCTGTGTAGCCAGGGTCTTTTTATGTTCTTGGTTCCGTCATCGGAGGTATCACGGGCAGAGCGAGCACCAGTCCCAAAACGTGACGGAACCGAAAGGCAGTTCCTTCCGTATCTCTCGGTACCTCCGAGAGCGCAATATTCATTCTCACGAGGTACAGATACCAATGGATCTGACCACATAAATTTAGATTAGTGAATAATTTTCACTAAACAAGGAGCCATAACGCGTCCTCCTTCATATCGGTCCTGACGAAAGCCTTTAGATGCTGACAGAAGGCTGAAACATGTTGACCCTTACAAGTTGATAAGTACGACGGACCAGTAACTCGGTCTTCACTCATACTTGAATATTGTTATGCTTCTCTTATCAATATTCTCAGAATAAAGTCACAGTAGAAAATACGATTTAGAGAATTTTTTAACCTCCCTTGATTCACCAGTTTGCACATCATCCCTCGTTTTTATATCTGGACGCTACTGTATAACCAGTTGGTCTTCCTCCTGGCGGAGGACAGCATACATACAATAAGACCCGATGATGATGCTGTACCATTACACATGAGCGGTGACCCAGTTTATACCGCTTTCGCACTTGTGTATAGTTATGAGGGTTCTTTTCTGACGGAACCAAGAACATAAAAAGACCCTGGCTACACAGGACAAGTGGTCCACTCCCCCTTGATTCTTTGTATTTATGAAAGCCGAATGGACCACAGCTCCTCCTTCCCTCCCCAATGATTATTTTGTTATGGGGATGATGTCATCAGTGATATTTGAGATGTCATGAGTGATGTCTCTGACCATGTCATGAGTGATGTCACTGAACATGTCATGAGTGATGTAATATGCCATAAGAAGTGCATTGACGGGATGTAAGTTATTGTATGGCTGTCTCCATCTGTATTTGTTTCCATCTCTCTGTCTCCATCTGTCTCTCTGCTCCCGTCTGTCTCTCTGTCTGTTAGGCTGTATCTCTCTGTCTGTCTCTATCTGTCTTTGTTTCTATCTGTCTCTGTCCCCGTCTCTGTCTGCCCCTGTCTCTGTCTGTTAGTCTCTCTCTCTCTCTCTCTGTCTGTCCCTGTCTGTCTGTCTGTTAGTCTCTATCGGTCTCAGACTGACAGACAGATCGTCTCGCTCTCTCGCTCTCTCTCTCTGTCACTCTCTCTGTCACTCTCTCTGTCACTCTCTCTGTCACTCTCTCTGGCACTCTCTCTCTGTCTCTCTCTGTGTCTCTCTCTCTGTGTCTCTCTCTGTGTCTCTCTCTCTGTGTCTCTCTCTGTGTCTCTCTCTCTATCTGCCTCTCTCTCTGTCTCTATCTCTATCTGTGTCTGTCTCTATCTCTATCTGTGTCTGCCTCTATCTCTATCTGTGTCTGTCTCTATCTCTATCTGTGTCTGTCTCTATCTCTGTCTGTGTCTGTCTCTATCTCTGTCTCTATCTCTGTCTGTGTCTGTCTCTATCTCTATCTCTATCTGTGTCTGTCTCTATCTCTATCTGTGTCTGTCTCTATCTCTATCTGTGTCTCTGTCTCTATCTCTAGCTGTGTCTCTGTCTCTATCTCTATCTGTGTCTCTGTCTCTATCTCCATCTGTGTCTCTGTCTCTATCTCTATCTCTATCTGTGTCTCTGTCTGTCTCTGTCCAAACAGGAAGCTTCCCAAAAGGCCCTTTAATAGTCAGCTGTGAAAGCGCTTACAGATGACTTTTTTTAAAGGGCCTTTTGGGAAGCGTTCCGACAGTGCCATGATGTCACAGCAGCCGGCAGTAAACACATAAGATGGCCAGGAGCATACGAAGTGAATACCTATTTAATAGGTATTCACTACGTATGTTCTTGTGGTCATCTTTTGTGTTTACTGCCAGCCTCACTGGAAACGTGGAAACGGCAAGCCAAGGTTTGTGGGCCGCAATTAAGGCCTGCAGAAGGTACTATGAGTACCACGGCTCTAGAGCCAAGGGGACTTCATCCCCCAACTAGCAGTGGCCCAGGAGGCACGTTTGTAAAGTTGTGGAGAAAGGGGGCATGGCCACCGAAGACCTCTTCGCAATCCCACTGTGTGGGACTTACTAGAGGTAACAGGAGGGCTTGTTAGCCCCTGAGGACCCTCCGCAGCCAAGGGAACTATATCACCCCCATCCAGCAGTGCACCATATTTTTTTTTTTAGAATTTGCCTTGGGAGGTGGCAGCCCCCGAGGCTGAGGGGAGTCTGCACTGCCCCTTCACATTTTTTCTTGTAAAACCCTGGGGAGGTGGCAGTCACCGGATCCTGAGGAGGGTCAGAGAGGCCCCCCATGATTTAATAAGTAAAGAAGCCCCGAGGAGGTGGTGGTCCCCGGGCTTTCATTAAACCCTAGGCATATGGGGGCCCACCTCTTTTATTTTTCATATACACCCTGGGCTTCCTTTAAAAGAAGCGTGAGAACCTGCACTGTTTTGTTTTTTCAATTTTGCCGCAGATTCACCTACAAATTTGCAGCAAAATTGAGAAATAATCTTTGCAATTTCCAGTGGGGTTTCCTGTGGGGGCCCCCACCATATCTGGGGGATCAGGGTATTCCTGCCCTGCCCCCTTTTCTTTATTTTCTTTACATTTTTTGTGGGACTCAGCTCAAAGCTGAGTCCCAAGATTTCTGCCAACACTTCCTGGTTGAAGTGTTGTTCGCCAATCAAATTTCATTGGGATCCGCTAGTCCACTGCAAGGAATCTCGTCCCCAGATATCTATATTTTTTACACTTAAATATCTGTAAAATTACTGAACAGATTTACACCAAATCACGCTTTCTGGACCAGCATGTAGCTTTCTGCAAAATGTGATGTCATTCCGTTCAGCGGTTCGGGCTGTAGTCTTTCAAAATCCCTGTGGGAAAATGCATGGGGAAAACATGTTCGGGACCCCTATCTTTCTCTGCCTCTGTTTGACGGATGACGCCGGAACTTTCAACACAGCGGTTGAACCAAAAAGGGAAACAGTCAAGCGGCGGCAAAGTTATTGGCAAACAAAAACCTTTTTTCCTATGGAAACGTGCTCCTAACTATAACCACCTACTGGCAACCAACAGTAGGTAAAATTATATATATATATATATATATATATATAATCTACTGGCGGTCGCCAGTAGATAGTTATAGTTAGGACCGTGTTTCCATCGGAAATCCGCAACATTCTATTTGGAATAACTTTGGCGCCGGTTGACGAATCCTCGCGAAACTTTCAAAATAGGTGGGGCGCTCCGCTCCTACCCTGAAAGTCTCGGGGGGATTCGTCAAGCGGGGGCTGAGAAAAAAGGGGGGTCCCAAAACGCATTTTCCCCATGCAATTTTCCATAGGGACCTTTAGTCCAAGGTACAGCTTGAACGGCTGAACAGAATTACTTGAAATTTGGCAAAGAGGTAGTCCTCAGCTCAGGGATGTGCCTTTTGCACATATGGAGTCAATCTGTTCAGTAGATCCTGAGAAAATTGCAGTTAAAAGCACATACATATCTATAGCCGCGCACCGTGCGAGCACCCTAACGTGCGCGAGCGTAATTCTGATTGGTGGTTTCATGTCAGTCAACATTCGAATCGGTCGAAATCAGGAAGTGTCAGCCACCATTTTGTTTGTTTTCAGTGCGAGAGTGAAAAAGGAAGGTGGCGAACATGAAAAGGGGGCAGGGTAGAGAGTTCCTGACCCCTTAGCCTTTGTCAGGGGGTCCCTGAAGGACCCTGAAAGGTGAAAAAAACATTTTTTTTTTCAAAAAATCGCGGGGTGCGCGCACCGTGCGCGCACGTTGAAAAACCTTAAAAAAATATATATATATAAAAAATATAATAAAAACATACATAACTTAGCATTTAAAAAGCCGTACAAATTCACTTAAAAAACCATAGGTTTCACACACGTTATAGTTAGGAATTAGCATTTAAAAAACCTTGCAAATTCACTTAAAAAACCATAGGTTTCACACATGTTATAGTTAGCTGGACATTTCACTCGTAAAAAACCATTGAAATTCCCCCGTTATGGTTAGTTCAGATAACTATAACTCGCGCGGCCGCCACTCTATCACAAGGATGATGTCATCAGTGATGCAACTGACCATGTCATAAGTGATGTAATATGTGATGTCATCAGCAGTGGATTGCGGTTGCGCGAGTTATAGTTATCTGAACTAATTATAACGGGGGAATTTCAATGGTTTTTTACGAGTGAAATGTCCAGCTAACTATAACATGTGTGAAACCTATGGTTTTCTAAGTCAGTCAGTCAAATAAACTTTATTTCGGAGAATATCTCCATAAAAGATGCATAGAATTATATTATTATAAAAATATTTAAAAACATACATAAAATTAGTTAAAAAGTGGTTTAAAATATTTAAAACATTTAAAAGACCAGGACATCTATATGGCCGCTCGTTACAACAGTCATATACAGTTTAAACCAGTACAAATTGAATCAGGTGAGCGTTTTCAGGTACCGTCTCCTTGTATGCCAGAAAGCCCCCAGAAATTTGGCCACAGCAAACACAATATGGGCAGCCATTTCACTCTTGAGGATTCTAAAGGCTTCATGACACCTAGTAAAACCCAAGTTCCTGCAAATGGGGATGATCCATTTTCTCCGCGCCTCACTATAGCCCGGACAAAAGAATATTATATGCAGTTCAGTTTCATCACTTACTCTGCATGCCGGGCAAGTGCTAGGTGCAGACTCAGTCCAGTGACTAGTGAGTGCATGGATTGGCAGGGACCCATGCCTCCATTGCAGATACAGCTTCCTTATTAGTACTGGGTGTATATTGTCCAGGGCTGGTTCCAGGCTGTAAACATTTTTAATACAAATAAATTGCTCCGTGAGGGTCCTAGGGGTTGTGCAGGGGTGGAATGTGGGAGCCTTGGAGTCATAGTACATTTTAGTGAGGGCCTTTTTTGGAAGCCTGGGGCAAGCATCTAGAGGATCATTCCATAGGGTGTCAAGGCCTAGACCCACCAGACTACTCCTTACAAATTTGAGCCAACCAATATTCCCCGAATTCGGAAGGCTAAGGACTTCCTGCAAGCCCTGCCTATAATGGATCAATTCGGGCACCGCCCACAGTCTGCGCCAGTAGATCAGAGGGCGGAGCGCCAGATCTTCTTCCAGGGGTCTAATACCTAAGTCAAGTCTTAGTGGCACTAAAGGTGTGCTTGGAGGGAGGGCTACTAAGCACCTGAGAAACCCGTTCTCCTTCTTTGCCAAGCAAGACGAGACTTTGTGGCCCCATAATTCACTGCCATAAATAACGGCTCCTCTGGCTTGCGCCCTATAAATGTGGAGCGGAGGGCCTATAGGTTTAAGAGTTGACCTATTCTTCCCCAACAGCCTTAATATCCCACCCACATGTTGTACTAGTTTTAGCTTTGCTTTCTCCTGATGCGGACCCCACCCCATTTTCTCATTGAGGGTTACACCAAGATATTCAAAGGTGTTAACCCGTTCTAGCGTATTGTTCCCTATACGGGGAATGCAGTGGAACCTAGGCGGGGGATTGAAGGCCATAAATTTGGTCTTCGTAGTATTAATCTCCAGTCCGTGCTCTCTACAGAAGTCCACAAAGCCATCCAGAACACGCTGGATTCCCATCGGCGACTTGGAGAGGAGGAGGGTATCATCCGCAAACATAATTGCTGGAACCCTCCTTCCTGCCAGCTTTGGGACGTCAGAATTAGGGACCCCGTTGAGGTGGTCAATGACCCCATTGACAAAGAGGCAGAACAGGGTCGGTGCCCTGCTTACCACACCTCACTTGAGCATAGGTGTTGGTGTGAAGTCGAATAATCATCGACAATAGATCACTTGGTACCCCCACTCTAGCCAGCACTTCCCACAGCTTACCACGTGGAACCAGGTCAAAGGCCGCCCTGGAATATCCCAGAGATCATCCTCCTCACTGCTGACCCCGTCTAGGTAAGCCGGGAGTGGTTCGTACTGGATGTTAAAGTCGCCTCCGACAAAGAGTGTTACTGAGCTAGAGACAGAGTCGAGAAATGTAGCCAGGTCCTTCATTGTCCCTGAAATGCCCGCTACTCCAACCGGTCTGGAATATACATTTACCAGTGTTAGACCCATCCCAGTGGGCCAACACAAGGCCACACACAAAATGTCCAGAGAGTTGGTTTCTACAATCTCGGCCTTGCAGCCAAGATGGGAACCAACCCATATTGACAGACCACCGGACGGGCGTCCCTTCCCTCCCCATGTGGCTAAAACATTAAAAGTTGCAAACCCAGCATAGCAGTGACTCTCTCTGGCCCATGTCTCCTGGAACATACATATATCGTATTTTTTAATGAAGTCCGCCCATTCACTACAGTCTAATTTATTGGGTAACCCCGCTATGTTCCAAGATAGGATTTCTAATGACCTCAGATCCTTATCTGTATTTGTAGCAATCTCGGCAGGAATACTTTGATCTGACCCCGGGAGGGCCCGATCCCCAGTGACAGAGCGTTCACTGCCTAGGATAGCCCGTGGCGAAGAGACCTTTCTTGGTGGGCACCCACCCCAGTATTCCTCTCCCCCCCCAAATGTTGGACAGACAGTGTGCTCCCCTTTGGAATTATACCGTCAATCCACAGCATCAAGACAGTCAAATCTGTTAGGGTGAGCAAATGGGATCCCATTCAGACCCAGGGCTGGCTGGTTCCATCTATTCATACCCCGGGGTTCCCCTTGGGGATAGACTCTTCTCCCCTGGTACAACTTTCTCGGGCCCACCCATGACCAACCCTCGTCGCCTCCCTCCGCAAACCGCTCTAATTTGTCGGGGTAGAAGGCCGATAAGGGAAGTGTCTGTATGGTGGTATGTGGTGAGCCCCCAACCCAATTACAGATGTAGGCAACTGTTCTTCGGTCTCTGAAATTAACCAGGACACAGTCCCCTGTGCCCCTTTTGATTGAATCTCCTACCCACGGAACCCGCCTTGCCAAAATAACCTTTTATAAACTTTTCTAAGTGAATTTGCAAGGTTTTTTAAATGCTAATTACTAACTATAACGTGTGTGAAACCTATGGTTTTTTAAGTGAATATATATATATATATATATATATATATATATAATATATATATATATTTTTTTAACTCGGTGTATTTTTGCAACATTTCTCTTTTGTAAGTATGAAAAAACAAACTATAAACCATTTTTTTTAAAAAAAACTTAAAGGAGAGCATTTAACCTTCACAGGGCTGCCTTTATGCTTTCTTTACTCCTGCTTCAAAGTGAGGTGTTGTCTGCCTCCCTCATCACATTGTCAAACTACCCTCACATTGGATTCCTGTGCCAAATGAACTCCTTGGAAAGATCACAAAACGGAGAGCCGACACCTGTTTGTTTTCAACATTGATTGATGGATGGAAGAAGAAGAAAGGAGAAGGGGCGCTATCTTGTTAGTAATTGACAGGTGTGCCTGCCTCTGGCCTGGGGTGACGGGTCCCGTGACGCCCTGTGTGACCTAGTGTAAATTACTTTACGCGAGGCCACGCTCATAGCAATGGTATTGCTTTACACTTATTTCTGTATATGCTTGTTTAATTTTCCCAGCAATATGTGTGAGTGGGAGGCACAAGAACTGAAAGGCAGAAATGTTTCTGATCCATATGGCTTTTTTCTCTCCTCTTACAGAGAAAACAATGTGGTACCAGCTCTTTCAAGATTTCCATAAGCAATGCATTTTAGTGCGTTATAATTGTTTCTTGGCTGCCAGTAGAAACTAAATCCGCTTTTGTAGTTCAGTGCCATGAACTAAAAAGTGGACTGTATAGTGCTATAAGAAATACATTTCAAATAAATTCCGCCTGTTTGATGCTTCTGCATTAATTAAGAATTATTCTTATCGAAGAAGCACATTCCCCAAGAACAAACAAAGCTCTCTGGTCCAGGTTTCGGTGCTCTCTCTTCTGGCCATACTCCCGAATGGAGACTGATTGCTATTACATTAGGGACAACTGACAGTCATTTAGTGCATGCATGGGGCTGAGCCGAACCAAGTACCTTGATATATTTATCAGCAGCCACCAGTACCCACTTTAGAAGCGCGGTTCATGTAGTCGAGCCAGAGGTGAGTACTGCGAGGATCAAACATCTGACAATTGGAAAAGTTATCGCTTCACTACTAATAAATGTCCGATTTAAAGGAAAGCGTTTGAAATGAGTCAAAAATCGGGGAAATGCAGTGACACAAGTAAGGTGGGCAGGAAAATTGGACGCCTGAATTGTTTGTCGCAGTATATGACTCTCAGTTCCTAATCTACGGCAAATCAGTCAAAGAATGCAATATGGAAATGTTTTGCCATCTGTCAGCCGTCACGTGAAATGAGTTGGTGAGGTTGGTACACCCACCGCTGTGAGATTGTATGCATGCTTTGGTATTTATACAGCCCAAACCTATCTGGGGAGCAATCCAGCAGTTCATTTAAAGGGGCTATTGGAAGATAGCGAGGTCTGTAGTCCAAGATCATGATTGCGAGTGTGTGGTACTGGTGGGGTGCAAACTGTGTGGTAACACCCCATTGGTACTGTGCAATTAGGAGTTAAATCCCACAGAGTGGGCAGTAATAGCGCTTGTATTTTACGGAGTAGAAATTTGCACGGAATTCTGGGGGGTTTCACACTGCTTTGGGCAGGTGTTAAATGGGAATATAGGGGGTCTGTGACTGTGGGAGGTGATGGAAATGGGGTGGGGAAGGTGTGTGAGAGCAAGTCAGGCTGTGGTCTGGCAGGAGGGGGCATTAGGTGCGCACTCAAGCCACAGGATGAGGCCAAGTGGGGTGCGCTTCACCTGCGTGCAGCCTCTGCCCGATCCCTTACTAATTTTATTAAATTTAAAATTAGGTCGGTTTTTCCACACCTGGTGAATGCAGGTGCAGAAACACCAAGCCCGACTTGATTGGCATCGCTCCAGTAAGCTGACTTTTAATCTTGATCCAAGTGGGGAATTTAAAATAATTATGAATGCAGTTAACAATTTTCATTTTTATGAACAATCGGATTTAAAAAAATGGCTCAGAATCACGTGGGTTTTAGTCGGGGGTTGAAGCCAGATCTGAATCCAAGTCTGCAGGTCCTACAAGTAGAATCTTGGCCACTAGGTCATAATTCCTTCCAGCCCAAGCTTAGTCAAAGCAAAGGTGTTGTGTTTTACTCCCCTACCAAGTGTTACCACACTCTCTGGCTGACTGGTGCCGCCCACACGTGCTTGAATGCAAAGGTGTGTGCATGAGTCTGTCATGGGTTTTTTCCTAAAAGGGTAGTCTTCCAGTACAAAACTCTATGCTTAGACTAATTTTAAAACCTTTTCCACTTTGTCTGCTGTATGGTGCAGCCCACATACATATTGGAAAAAGCTTGGAGAAAACAAACTTTTCTCCTACTTTGCTCCTGCCTCAAGTTGGTGCATTTGTGTGCAAATCCTTGTTTACTTATGTTACTTGATAGGGCTTTTTGTCAAACATGGTGGTAGCTTGTAAATGCCATGAACCACCCATAAGATGCCCCCTTTATTCAATGTGTGCAAATAGAGGAGAGTGCTACTTTATGCTACTTTTAGCCAACTTTCCAATGGCAAACAATTTTTGCTCTGGAAAGTAAAACCGAAATCCACACTTTGCACTGGTTTGCATCACCACTGGTGAATTTGTACCGCCAAAAAGTGTTGATAAATCTGACCCATTGCATCTCAAATTCATATGCATCTTGCCCAAGGCTTTTTTTTGTCACAGTGCATATTTAGGCAACAGTACTGTAGACCATACAAACTATCATTTGTCATAGTCTGTCTATTGTCTTTCTGTTTGTTCCATCACCTAGCTTCCTCAGGTTATTGTTCAATATATATCTTGACTGTATAGTTTTGTCTTTGCAGGCATCACACTATTCAGTTCCATCCGAAACTGTTTCCAGTTCCAAATTCTGTCTTGTCTTTTTCTTTCCCAATGTTTAGGTATCTGTATTGTCTACTTAACCCCTCCTACATTAATACCCGATCCTTGCTTCGATCAGACTTTCCTTGCTTGTTAGTCCTGTGCTGAGATCTACCAACTTCCTAACAGATTTCCTTTGCTGTTTTCTTGTACTCTTGGTGCAGTATATCAACTCCACCATCTCACAGATGTACCCTCTCCTTACCCGCAGTCTTCCAGTCATCAAAGAGCAGGCATCCATCCACAAAGACCACACAGTCTCTCTGCCTCATTCCCAGTGGCCCGTTCAGAATACTCTTCATGTCACCAATACTCCTCTAAACCAGGGTGCCTCCAGCGGCTAGCACCTCTAGGAGTAAATCTCAATCAGGATCTCGGTTATCTAATTGAAGTAAAACATTCTCTGCTACCCACTATTTATGAGCAAGGGTGATCTCTTGAGGGTGCTAATATGTTGAAGCCCTGGCCATAACGTTTCAGAGGGCAAGTTGGAAGCCCGGGTGGTGATGGGAAAAAGCCTGCTGGGGACCCACAACTTCCACCTACATCCACTACCACATTCAGATGCAGGCTTCAATCCTGGCAACAAGGAGTGGCTGAGAAAAAAGTCTTGCAGAGCACCATGCATGTTGGTGTCCCACGTTCATAAAGGTTCTCCTGCAATTTTCGTCAATGAATTAACCCTCATTTGTATTAGAATGCTCAGGATTTGCTTAGATCTCTAAATCTCTATCTACCTCTCTATCTGGGAGACAGTGTAAGAAACTAGTTGATGGCTGAGGGAGGCAAACCCTACTCAAGCAGGAACCACCGTCCTGGTCAGGGTGAAGTAACAAATCCCAAATTATCCTGTGCTGAGCCCTCTGGTAGCTTGGCACAGAGCAATACGGCTTGAATCAGAGGTAAAGTGAAAACACACCACAAAGATTCACACACAAGATTAGAAAAATAGAGTAAAGTATAATGAATAAAACAAGACCAAAACAACTGAAATCAATCAGTAGAAGCAGAGATATGCAGTTTTAAAGATCTAAGTGAAAATTAGCTCCAAAAAGCACAAAGCGCAAGCTGCAGATATCTGTGCAAACAAATGATGGACGGAATGCTGAACAAATCAAACATTCCCCCCCAGTCAAGAGATCTGGGTTAAATCCATTGGTCTTCTGCTCACATTGCCACCACAGTTTGGACCCAGCCATATGCAAATCAGTTTTGACCCTGCTCCTCATAGGAATAGTCCAGCCCGAATTGCCAAGCCAGGTCGTCCCTGCACTGAAAACCAGTATCCTGGGACTGGTTTCTGGGTATCGCCCCTAATCAGCCAAGCTAGCTTGAATACAGTGGCACAGCGAGCAAGGGACCCACATCTGGGCAGACCCATCCCATTAAACCCCTTCGCTGCGGCGCGAATTCCGGTGTGGGTGGGGCTAGGGTGTGGGCGTGGCGCTGCAGTGCTCATGACGGAGCTACTGGACCCAGCCAAGCGAGGGGGGGCTTCCCGGGCACCACGGAACCCCGACTCAGGCCTTTGGCACAGCGGCAGGACGGGGGACAAAGCCCAGGGCTGGAGTACCCGACCCGGGGCCTGGACAGGCCCCTGCACCCAGCCGGGGCTCCTGGGCCACGAGGCGCTGGGGAGGCCTCCCCGGGCCTGCGGGCCACCGTCCCTGGCACCCTGCCACGTGGCAGGTCTGAGGATGGAGCCTGGGGTGGGGAGGCCACCCTCCCTGGGGCCCTGGCCAGACCTTCCAAGCAGGGGGACTCTCCCTGGGCCCAGCAGAACCCCGTCTTGGGCCCCTGGCAGAGCGGCAGGCCAGGAGACTGAGCCTGGGGACTCTGGACCTGTCCCTAGTATTCCGGAGGAAAGCTACCCCTCTTTCTGGTAACCCGCGCGCACCACGAGACTTAAGGGACACTAGGCACGGATGCGCCCGACCTGGAGCCCTGGCTGGGATCGGGGAGGCAAATGAGCCCTCATCGGGACTTCCAGGGAAGTCCGGCCATCTGGTTGCCCCATTGGAAAGCATTGCGTGCGACCAGATGGCTGAGGGGAAAGGCGCGACCAGATGGCTGGGCCCGAAGGAAGCCAATCTGCCCACCCTGAGCCATAACGGAAGTACCTCCCCTGGCCCCGATGGAACCCCCTGTCACCAGCACCAGGACACTCAGATGGCTTGCAGAACTGGGGGGAGTCCCGCACCCCAGGGCCTGCCAGACAGAGCTCAAGCCCCGGGCCCAGCTTCTGAAACCTAGGCCAGGCCGGGGAGAGCCTCCCTGGGCCCCGATGGGACCCCCGGACCATTGACTGACTTGCAGGATGGGGGGGGCTCCCGCGGCCCGCCGGACTGAGTGCAAGCCCCAGGCCCGATCCCAACTTCTGAACCCTAGCCCTGGGGCCTGTCCCACCTTCTGAGCCCTAGCCAGGCCGGCGAGCGCCTCCTCATCCCCAGCACCCAGACCCTCGGCTGGCTTGCTGGATGGGGGGCTCCCACACCTCTGGGCCCGCCGGACGGAGCTCAAGCCCCGGGCCTGGTCCCAGCTTCCGAACCCTAGCTAGGCCGGGGAGAGCTGCCCTGGTGGACCCCCGTCCCCAGCACCCGGACCCTCCAATGGCTTGCAGGACGGAGGGCTCACACACCCCGGGGCCTTGCCAGACGGAGCTCAAGCCCTGGGCCCGGTCCCAGCTTCCGGACCAAAGCCAGGCTGGGGAGAGCCTCCCCAGGCCCCGGTGGACCCCCGTCCCCAGGGCCCGGACACTCAGCTGGAACCAAGGAGGGTTAAGCCCAGGCCATGTGCTCTCCCCGCCGGCCTGCCCGGGGAGCCCATTTTCCTGGACTATTAAGCCCCCACATTGTGGGGGTGTTACAGAACCCTGGGGAAGGACAAAAAGTGGTGTGAGGCCGACCATCTGGTCGCCCGGCCCGCAGGGCCATCTGGTCGCCCGGCCCGCAGGGCCATCTGGTCGCCCGGTCCGCAGGGCCATCTGGTCGCGCACCCAGGCGACCAGATGGCCCGGGACGACCCAGCCCCCAGATGGCCTGAGAGGGTGCCGTACCCAGTTTCCCTTGCAGACCGGCAATGGCGAGGGTGGCCAGGCGCTCTGAGGCATCCGCTCGGGAGGATCCTTCCCCGGGGCTGCTCGCCTCCCTGCCCGATTTGGGCGGGAGCAGTGGGAAGGGGAGGCCCGGCCGGACCAGGCCATCTGGTCACCCTGCTCACCCATGAGGGATGGTGGCCCCATCCCTGCACCCAGGTGGGGCAGGGATGGGAGGGGGAGGCCCCCGTGCCGGAGGGCATGTGGTGGAGGCAGCCTCCTGTGGTCGTCTAAGAATGATTTAGCACCGGGTGCCCCACGAAAATGCGGTGCACTAAGGGCGATGGAGGCAAACCCCTTCTGTCCGCGCTCTGGTCCCCAAGCGAGCGGCTCTACACACCGGCCCCCCGAGAGAGGCCGGCTATCCCAGGCCAACCGAGGCTCCACGGCACTGCGGTATCATTGCGGTTTAGGGGGGGATTCTGCCTTAGAGGCGTTCAGTCATAATCCCACAGATGGTAGCTTCGCCACATTGGCTCCTCAGGCAAGCACATACACCAAATATCTGAACCTGCGGTTCCTCTCGTACTGAGTAGGATTACTATTGCAA